>NC_090649.1:83285104-83908854 GCF_040937935.1 Hyperolius riggenbachi | reverse complement strand
AGCGGAGGGTTTTAACTCACCCATTTTGCTGCCTCTGCCCGCTGTGCCCTGCGTTGAGTTCCAGGCAGCTCCAGGATTCTTCCTCCATGCCAGCCAAAAGAAGGAAGTGTCAGAGAGCTGGAACGCAATGTGGCGCGCAGCAGGCAGAAGGGGCAATGAGGGTGAGTTAACAATCCCTGCTGTGATCCAAATATGTAATGAATGATTCAGAATCTGATCCAAAGCATTAGGAATGCTGTTCCAAATTTAAACGCTCATTCTTGCTCACTACCCACAATGTCACTGTCTCTCCCTCTCTGTCACATTTTCTCCCCTATGTAGCTTTCTATGCCTCTCTGTATCACTACCCCACCTCTGTCAATCCACCCATCACTCCCCTCCATCATGTGGCCTGTACACATGCTAGATAAAACTAAGCTAAAGTTATCGCTAATGTTGCCAATATATTACTGCAGCAAAACCTAATCCTACTTTCACAGAGAACTCTCCCTCCTTCGATACCTAACCCTAAACCCACTCCCCCCGCTGATGCCTAACCATAAACCATTCTCCCCTGCCAACATTATATTTCCCCCTCCCCCCCTGCACCCCCTTCCTGACACTTAACCTAACCTTAAAAACCCTCCTTCCTAACGCCTAACTTTAACCGTGCTCCCCGCCGTAAATAACTAAAAAATTTGTTCACCTCCATTGAAATTTGGGGCATTGTGGCCACCCGTCATGTAAACTGTGGCTTCAAATAGCAGGTACCCAAATCTCCATCTATAATATTACTAGGGGCGGCTATTGTGGCACTCACATTTTTTTTTTTTGGGGGGGCATCCAAATGTTTTGCAGGGGGGCCCAGAGAGTTCTAGTTACGCCCCTGCCAGGCTGCATATACAGGCTGGGGCCCCCTGCATTGCAGGGGGTGTATATATATCATCTTGTTGCTGGTAGTGTCTAGTGTGGTATTGGTATATGCAGCCAAGCACTACCCCCTGCAATGCAGGGCCCCAGCCTGTATATGCAATGCAGGCCCTGCATATACAGGCTGGGCCCTGCATTGCAGGGGGGTATATATCATCCTGTTGCTGTTATTTATTTTTTGGGCTTTGATTAGGCTGTCTCCTGTCCTCCTGACCTACACACGGGTAAGGATTTCTACACTTTCACTTCTGCACTTTATTCCATGCACTGACACTTTTGCAGCGATCTTGCAGCAGCATTTTCACCGCACCAGCTCATCTTAGCACAGGTTGCTACCTGCGACTGCACTTATGCTTACATAGCACCTACTTAGATTAGGGGTTTATTGTCATAAAGCCTGGTACACACTTTCAATCATGATTGGCCAATCACTGACCAATTTTATCACCTGCATGTAGTATGAGGGGCAACAGATATTGAAGACTATGAGCAGATTATGTAGGTATCCCTTATACTACATGGAGGCAGGTGGTAAAATTGGTCAATCATAACTGAAAGTGTGTATCAGGCTTAATTCCACTAAGACAGACAGGAGGGAGAACAAGCAGAGCATGGAGGCAGAGACACACACCAGCAGATCTATTATGAAGGTAACCGCAGGATGGTACATCCACATTGAACCCCAGAGTAGGGCCTACACTTTCTGCAACATAGGTCTTTGTCACTCTGCAGGGGTTAATGCCATGCCAGATGACACCATTTCACTTGTGTGCAGAATTACTAAATGAAATGGTCCTTAATGTGAGTCATTTCATCAGGGCTGTGGAGTTGGAGTCGGAGCAATTTTGGGTACCTGGAGTCGGGAAAAAATACTCTGACTCCCACTCCTAATGAATTTAAACTGTAATTAAAATAGACAATATGATAAAATGTTCTATTTTTCATGTAATGGTCATCATAAATCATTTATACATACAGTAATAGCTGTGCTTAGTCCAGAAAAATGAAATAAACTAATCAAAAATAGTTACTTGTGCTGCAGTCCCCGTATTTTTGTATTTTTATGCCGGGGGAGGTCGGCCGGAGGGGGGGGTTCTTAGGTCGGCCGGAGGGGGGGGGGGCGCCTTCACGATCTTTGCCTCAGGCAGCAGAAAGTCCAGGACCGGCCCTGGACCCAGGCTGTATATAATATAGTATTAAAGGGAACCAGAGCTGAAATGAAAAAGAAGTTATACATACCTGGGGCTTCCTCCAGCCCCATACAGGCTGATCGATCCCACGCCGCCATCCTCCTTTGCCCGCAGCTACCAGAAGCGGCTCCGCGCTGATCCGTCAGTCGGAGCCAGTCTAAGCCTAACAGAGGTGCGCTCTTTGCGTATCTCTGCAGTAGTGTATGGAGAGATACGTAGAGGGCGCACTTCTCCTGCGTAGGTCGGCTCCCATGACGTCAGAGACGGGAGCCGGTTCTCGTACATGCGGGCAGCTGTGGATGGCGGCGTGTGATCGATCAGCGTATGGGGCTGGAGGAAGCCCCAGGTATGTATAACTTCTTTTTCATTTTTTTAGCTAGGGTACATCTCTGGTACCCTTTAATGGCTGCACAACACTCATCACAATTATAGAAGGGGTGTTTTATGTGGGTTCAGCAAGATGGGCCCAGTGAAGTATATCTGATCAGGTAATGATTTGTAATCTCCTTTTAAGAAGCAACATTCTGTATATAATCTATCAATTTATTGTTGGAGGAGGGGTGTAGGTTGGGTATTAGACTAGCAAAATGGCCAGAAACTTGCCTGGTAAGGTCCGATAACACTTCCTGTGTTGTAGAGCAGTGCACACAACTCCGGACTGGCCCCTCATCACCGCTGAGCAGGTTTACTTCATGTGGAACTGTTTACAGCAATGGTGATACAGGGAGACAACATTAAAAATACATCCAGGAACATTTTGATGTGGTGGATGGGGGCACCTATAAACTGGTACTGGCACAACAGTGTTCAGTAAAGGTAACCATACATCTAGGATGATGGGCGGATTCGACCAAGAGACAAACATCTCTCTGATCGATTCTGATTAGAGAGAAATCTATTTCAGTATGAAATCTCTCAGAAATTGGCGACGTCCGTTACATCCACCACCTCTACGCTGCCCCCAGTGTATAAACGTTCCCCCGTGTGTGCATTTATACATTGCCTGTCCTGTGTCACCCATCGCACAGTGCTCATACGTCTTGGGAATCCCTTGGTCTTCCGTAAGCCCTATACATACCACCGGCACATAGCAAGCGGTGCATGTGTGATGTCACACATGTGCCATGCCGGCGGCGTGTATACTGCTAATGGAAGAGCAGGGGATTCCAAACACGGATGGGCACCGCGCGGTGGGCGACACAGGACAGGTAATGTATAAATGCACACACGAGGGGGCACATTTGTACACTAGAGGGGCAGCACCGGGGGTTTTGACACGTTCGTTGCTTGTCTCGATTTTGCCCGCTGTTACCGATTGACCAAGACCGCCTAACATCTTGCAGTATGGGTGATCAATAAATACGACCACTTTTGGCCCCAAATTGGTCACATCGTCAATGCCATCGTCAATACTCTAATAATTATCAAATCAGATGCTCGATCTGCCACCAGGTTGGGAGATATATGGCCACTTTTGGCGTGCTTGCCTCCCCCCCGCATGTGTGAATGAACAGGTCCTCACCAGTTCACACAAACGTTTCCTCCTGGACTTCAGACTCTCTGGTTTCTTGTAATTTTCGGCTGCTTGTAAACATCAATATTCGCAGATATTATAAAATTTATAATATAATATAAATTTTTAAATTTTTTTATAATATAAATTTATATCATGAATAGGTCCCACTTGAGCTGCAAATGAATCAAAAGCAGTCTTTTAATTTTCCCAGTTTTATTACCACACCGTAAAGAGTAAAGTTCCGTGAAGGGAATAAACAGCAGATCTGAGAATAAAAAATGAAGTGTTTATTAACTTTAAGCATTTATTGATGAAAGAACAGCAAATAGAACCTAATAAAAGATTTTGGAATAATAAAATATTTCAGATTTTAGAGGGGGGAAAAAAAGCAAAAAGTTGGACGGCTCATTTAATACAAATCTGTGGTCAGTGTATGAGTTCGAGCGGTTACAGTTTGTACCGATACCAAACAATACAAGCATAAAACAAGGCCCCCAAAGGGATTCAATACAGTTTGCTGAGTGTGTGACAGCGATACATACATACCAGTGATGATTGTAATGAGCCAATCACGATTACGCGAAGTTTCGCGTACATTTTCGCATTTACACTTATACGTAATTACGATCTGTAAATTCAATTGATTTCGTATAGTGATTCGTACTTTCGCCTAAAATTTCACGTAATTTTGTGCCGACTTTGGCAGTGAATAGCAAGCCCCCATACATGGTAGTTCCACCAAAATTGCTACATATGTTAAGGCGAATAGTGGGTACAAGTCAAAAAAAATAATTTTCCAAAAAGACCACGTTTTTGAGAAAATCGACAGTTTAAAAACCACTTTTCTTTGCATATTTAAAATTGATTTTCTCAAAAACTACAATATCTTTTTGAAAAATTCCTTAACATATGTACCAATTTTGGTAGCAATAGCATGTGTGGGGGCTTTGCTATTAACCGCAAGTCAGCACAAAATTTCGCGAAATTATGAAATACTACTATTACATACGAAATCAATTAAGATTTTACCTGAAATTTCGCATTACGATTACAATGCGTAAATGCGAAATTCGATGCAAAATTTCGCAAGTGCGAAATTTCGGCCCACCACTAATACATACATATGCACACTGGCGTAACAATAGGGCCTGCAGCCCCTGCTCCCTGGGGCCCGCTCGGGCCCGTTTTGGGGGGCGTGGAGGGGTTACAGCATGAGGGGAAAGCCATGGGCACACTCGGCGGGGAGCGGGGACGTCCCCCCCCCTCACCTCGGGGCTATCCCCTCTGCGCTCCCCTCCAGCTTAAATTACTGTCTGGGCAGCGGCGGGCAGTGTCTGAGCAGCGGCAGCTACATACTTTCCGTGTGCTCCAGCGTGCGTTCCTCTCTGACGTGACTTCCTGTTTATACAGAGAGAGAGAGGAACGCACGCTGGAGCGCATGGAAGGTATGTAGCTGCCGCTGCCCAGATGCCCCGAAGTGAGGGAGGGGGGAACATCCCCCCTCCCCGCCGAGTGTGGCCGTGGCTTTCCCCTCATGCTGTGACCCCTCCAGCCCCCCCAAAATGGGCCCGAGCGGGCCCCGGGGGGGGCGCTCAGAATTTCTGCAGGGGGACCCGGTGAGGCCTAGTTACGCCCCTGCATATGCAGCTAGTACAGAATGCTGTCGCAAGGCTGTTAACAAGCCACACCTCCATTGCCACATAACACAATCTTGTTCACCACACTGGCTACCCATAGAATGGAGAATCCTCTTAAAAATTGATATGTTAACATTCAAATCACTGTTCAGCGTAGGCCCTGGATACCCAGGGCTGTTTTAAACAAAGGAGTTCCAGGACATTGCCTGGAGCTCCATTGGTCTTGGGAAGGGGGGGATTAAGCCCAACCCCTGAACTTAGCCCTGCCCTGAGTGAAGTCCCGCCCCCCCATCAGGCAAGTCCTCCTTTCATCAGGCAAAAGGAGGACTTTCCTCCTGAAACGCGCATAGCAAATAAACCTTGTTATACCACACAGCAGCCACCATAGCCTTTCTCACATGCACTACTACATTGACAAGTGTTAATCACCATTCTCAATTGCCTGTGAGCTGTTTATACAGTCACACAAAGCAACAGGGAGCTTTGGACACCCCCATTACTGCATAATACTTTGCACAAGTGCAACCTGCCATAGTCTGTAAAGCGGCTGCATACTGTGGAACTTGCACACAGTCCAGGCAGAGACCTGCAAAGACAGAACCACGGCTTTCAGCTCAGCCTTCCTACGAAGGAGAATCTGGACACTACTAAGCCTGGTCCCGGGCCAGAGGGACACATGCACAGCCGCTGGACAAACCTGTACAGGCTTGCCAGCAACTTTCTAAGGTGAGATTATTCCAGGCATCCCTGCCTTTCCTACCACTGGTTCTCTGAGTGTACTCTATTTCTTGTCTTTATTCTAGATTTCACGGCCACTGAGGTGAATTCTTAAAGAGCAGCACTAGTTACACAAGCCTCACTGCTCGCTCCTTCTAGCGATAGAAGTACCTACTTATACCATTGCAGGAAGGAGCAACTGGCAGGGAGAGAAGACATGGAAGCTGGGCCGCAGACAGGTGAGTGTAAGCAAAATGGGCAGGAAGTTCATTGTCACAGGAATTCCAATCGGTCCATGCACTCGCGCCCCGCCCACATAACCGTACGCGCACATGCCTGCCCCCTCCCCGGCCCCGTCTTCCTCCTGTCCCAACGGCTACACATGTGCAGTAGCTAAAATACATGGACATGGACAGGAGGATGACGCAGGGACAGAGGGGTTTTATTACATAGGATAGAGGGGAAGGAGGAATGACACGACGGTGGGGATTCCGGTGGTCAGGGTTTTGTCTCAGGTGCACTTCAAGTCATATTCAGTCTTTCATTTCCAAATCAGCTTTATAAAACTAACATTTGGAAGCATGACAAAAGATATGGAGGAACCAACAAGCATTCTCCTATACACTGAGGAAGCCAAATGCAGGGACACTTCCTGTGCCCATGTGCATCAATCATACATTTAATACCTGAATAAGAAAACCTAAAGATCATCAATAAGAAAACAGACAGCAGCTAAATCCCTATCACTCACGAACCGTTTGTGCATTTCATTTAATAAGCACATTTTTGATACAGTATGCGATCATGACAGATATCCAGCGACAATCTTGACAACTCATCACCGATACGGAGCACAGGCGGTAAGCGGAGAGCCTTCTGTCAGCAGATCGTGAACCATAATGGTGTATAAATGATATCCCATTTGTTGTACTCTGTGTGTCGGTTTCAGAAGGAAAAGACAGTTGTGCATGAGCGTGAGAGCGCAGCTGAGCTGACACCACAGCAGGGGAGCAATGACCCACCCTCACACATGCTTCTTATTCTGTCCCCCACCTGGCCGCCAAACATCCAGCAGCAATTCATCAATGTATCGTTTTTCCACAGGGCTGATGTCACCGTGTCAGTAAAATTATGTCAATTTATGATCTGGACTTTTTCTTATTGTTTTATTAGTGCTGCGATATGAGGAGCGGGCCCGGCCGCTAGCGAGCGCCGACCGGTAACTGGAATGTTAAAATAACAAATCACACACTCAGGTGTTGCTCAGATTACCTCTTCAGGCTTCTTTTCCTGCCACTGACATGGTAAATCCTTCTCGAAGCCCTTCGAGAGGGACTGCCTGTCATCTATCCTCCCCAAAAATAACATTAGCACTGTCCTCCGTAAAGAAGTAGATTAGGTGATGTTAGCAGAGCTGACACCGTGTTTGCTCAAGTACAGTGGGAAGATTTTAATCCTTCAGAAATCTCTGTGAAAGTGCCGGACTGATCAGCAGGAATCGGGTTACGGTTAAATCTCGCAACTGATGTCAGAGCTGGGTGGTTGGTTAAGTGTTAGTTTACTTAAAGTGTAACTGTCGGGCATAAAATAAAAAATCAATTCTTTATTTTTATCTGGTAAACAAGTAATAAGGATGCTAACCAGGTAATCTAAAAGTTAAAATCACTTGTTGATAAATGATCATTCCCCAGTTTACCTGACTCATATTTGTACACACAAAACTGGTACACAAAAAGGAAGTTGCAGGGCATGCTGGCTGTCCTTTTTTGCTTCTCTACTTCCCCCTCAGACTTAACTAACACAGCCTGAAGCCTCTTTCCCTCCTGTTTTCCCCTCCCACACCAGTGTTCATCTCTGATTGGCCAGTATTTCTCATGCTGAGACAATGCAGTTTCTATAAGGGCGGGCAATGCATACACAATCAGGCAGAGGATAGTAGGCGAGGAAATGACATCAGAATTAACTTCAAAATAGCCACATTTAAAATGGGAAATGCTAAAAAGGATTTTCTCTTTTTTTTACTGTAGAAAAATCACTAACATCAAAACGTGGACAGTGCAATACATATGTTATGTAAGTAGAGCAAGTATTTATCCACTTATATATGTGGGTTTTTTTTAGATAGTATGGCTGACAGCTCTTCTTTAAAGGAATCCCCAAGGTGAAAATAAACTGATGAGATAAACAATTGCATCTATCCTCCTACTCCTAAAAAATATTTTTTAACAGTGTTGCTTGCAAATTTTAACCAAAGTCATTTTTGCATCAAAAATGTCATTTTCGATTTTGAGAACATTTTCACAAAATATGTAATAGACAACAGAGGCGCCAACAGGATAAAAGGAGAAACCGTATTAAAATCAATAAAACAGAGGGGGGCAAGGGTGGACTTACCTCCCCAATATTCAAAACACAACCACTGTGATCAAATGGCAAAAAACATTTAATCTGAACTCCAAAGACAAAGAACAATTGCAACGCGCTTTGCGGGTCTCAAGCCCGCTTCCTCAGGCAAAAATACAAAAGACAAGGAGCAGCAGTAACAAACAGAGAAAATAAAATAAAATAGAAGAAGAAACAATAAAAAAATAATAATACAAAAATCGTACAGTAGAATGCGTCCGCTAAAAAACGTCCAATAAAACGCATACAAATAAAAAATGCATACAATAAAAATACAATAGTGTCAGAGTAAACAATAAATAATTGATGATATAAACATCACTGTAAGTATAGACGCGTCAATCATGTACATAAAACCAATTTAAATATGGCATGGTCATCATATAAATATAAATAAAACATAAATGCATAAACCATACAAATAGAGAATATGGTGGTGATGCGTGTTTATAAATGTACTATTCCTATTTAATGGGAGAAGTAAGGGAGGGGGGAGGGGTTTCCACTACTCCCCTAAGTGCCAAGTTGTAGTGCTATTGTGTCCCTTATCGAGTTCACTCTATACCTGTTTTATCCTTAAAGGGGAACTTCGGCCTAAACAAACATACTGTCATCAAGTTACATTAGTTATGTTAATTAGAATAGATAGGTAATATAATCTCTTACCCACCCTGTTTTAAAAGAACAGGCAAATGTTTGTGATTCATGGGGGCTGCCATCTTTGTCATGGGGGCAGCCATCTTTTTGGTTGAAAGGAGGTGATAAGGAGCATGAGACACAGTTCCAACTATCCTGTGTCCTGATTACCCCTCCCAGCTGCACACACTAGGCTTCAAATGTCAAATTCAAAATGTAAAAAAAAAAAAAATTGCACCAAAACAGCAGAAAGAGAACAACAAAATCAGAAATCCCATCATGCTTTGCACAGCATCAGGGGAAAAAAGCCCGGGCAGTTTTCTTCTGTGCAGCTAAAAATGAGGTTTGTATAAGAGAAACAAAGTTCTGATGCTGTGAAACTGTTAAAGAAACACAAAGCCTTTTCAGTGCTGCTGAGTCGATTTTTAGTCCGGATGTTCACTTTAATGCAATATAGATCCCGGGGATGTTGGTATCACCCATGTTGTAAATTATCATCAATGTTCCATATAATGGAGGGTCTGTTACCTTAAATATCTATTTTGCCCCTAATACAAACGGGTACACACGGATCCCAGGGGTGTTGGTAACAACCCATGTCATAAATATAGATGTCCCATATAATGGAGGGTCTCTTATCTTGACGTTGTGTAGTAACAGCGCAGCGCCTCTGTAACGAGCAGGCGCCGCGCTGGCTTTTAATATACTTTCTGATCGTAGTCCCCGTGTTGGGCTGGCGGGAGAATTTGTGCGGGGGGCGTGGTTGGCTTATGGCCGTGTCTGTACTGATTGGAGCACGGCGTATAGGTCCCGGCGGCAAGGCGGAAGTGCATCACGTAAGGGCACACTGTCCGCCGCCGCCATATGTGAAGAGGGCATGTGTGATTGTGCCGCTCTGGTTTCCGATTTGGCGAGGGATATAGTCCATTGGGCGGAAATGTGTTATACATGGTTAGGCGGAAGTGTGTCATCAAAGGGCACACTTCCCGCTGCTGCCACGTTGCAAAAGGGCTAATGTCGGTACGGGGCAAATATCCTATATATGCTGTACTTGGCACTATGTATATAAATTTTAAACGACCAGAATGCTATCACAGTAGAACTGGGATGTGATGGCAAAGATTGGATGATAAACAGGATAGTTTTGTGTATCTTACTACTGTACATGGGGGATGGAAGTTTCCATGTACCAACTACCATATATATATATATATATATATATATATATATATATATATATTCTTATTATGGGACAAATATTAATTAATAAAGTAAATGGGACTAGTTATACTAAAATTACGGTACTAACGTTATAAGGCTAGTGAATCTGAAAGTACTGAGAGACCCCCTCAATAATTAAATTAGGATGGATATATGGTGTTCCACCATCATCTAGTGGTGCAAATTGGATATTGAAGATTTAGTGGGAGGGAGACAGTATAGGAAAAGTATAAAATACATATAAATTTATATCAACGAGGTTGATCACTAGGATCAGTTAAGCGGCAAATTGCTAAAATTGAAGAGAGAAGAAAAAAAGAGAGCCACTAATAAGACAACATAAAAAACATAGAAAACTTGTACTTATTACATTAGAACCTATGTATGAAAAAAGCATGCATACATTTTTGGTATATTATATGTAGGAGAACAAGAAATACTCAAAAATACAGACAATAATCATAAAAAATAGTCAAAAATAGTCATAAAAAAGGGCGACTGTGAGCTAAACTCTTGACTGTAGAGTAATAATGAAACGGAGAGATGAGGTCAGAGGGCGGAAAAAAAGGGGAGGGGGGGGGGGAGGAGGGGGGGAAACCAGAAGGGACCAGGGGAACGTAAACTAAAACGTTTTCTCTAGCTGTTCATTCAGACCTGTAGGTACCAATGTCTTCAAGGTCTGAATCCAGAACATCTCTCTGTTTTTTAATAGGTTAATTGCATTCCTACCCAAAGGATTGATGGTTTCAATTGCGGTGAAATTAACCACAACCGGATTCCTGTTATGGACGTTGTCGAAGTGTCTGGAGAGGCTATGGTTTGGGAAGCCTTTTGTGATGTTACTCCTATGTTGCCCTATTCTGTCCCTTAGTGGCTGTGTGGTGCGGCCTACATATCGTAGTTTACATGGACAGGACGCCACATAAATAACAAATCTCGTTTCGCAATCAATATATTTTAGGATCGGGTGGATGTCATTGTTGAGCGATACAATCTGTTTGGCATGGGTGACAAAATTACATGCCAAGCAGCGTTTCTTATTGCAGGCGTGAGAGCCTGCTGGTAATGTAGTTTTGGAATCTATTGTTTTGAATTTGCTCGGGGCTAAAAGGTTCCTTAGGTTGGGTGCCTTGTGGTAGGTCAGAATTGGTTTTTTGGGGATGGATTTGCGTAGAAAGGGGTCCTGCCTAAGGATCTCCCATCTATTTGTAAGGATCTCCCTCAGGGCCCTATGTTGGGCACTGTACTTTGTGATGAATCTAAGTACATTCTCGGACTCTGTTTTGGTGTGTTGACTTTAGTGTTGGTTGTTATCCGTGGTTGTCTGGCTTTTTTTCTTGCATTTTGTATTAACTTTTTCGGATATTTTCGTTCTCGGAATTTTTTAACCAGAATTTTTGATTGTATGTTGTAGTCCTCTATATCTGTACAATTTTTATGAATGCGTTGGAACTGGTTGTATGGAGTGTTGAGTGTCCAGGGTCTGTAATGAAAGCTGTTAAAATGAATGTAATTGTTGGAATCAACTGTTTTGAAGTGTGTTTTGGTTTTGATTTGACCATGTTGGTGGAACAGGACTAAATCCAAAAATTCAATGGATGTTGGGTCATACTGTGCAGTGAAGGACAAGCCTGCTCTATTCCCATTAAGGTGGCTCAAAAATAAGGGTATGTGGGAGGGATCGCCTCTCCAAATAAACACCAAATCGTCTATATAGCGTTTGTACATGACTATATTGTCCTGAAAAGGGTTATTTTGGGAGATATCTAAACCTGGACATGGACATGCCACAGGCACAAAAAATATTTCTCATACAGTGTGTTGAATTCATTCTTACCCACAACTACTTTTCCTTTATGGATACTATATACCGCCAAGTAGGGGGCACGGCAATGGGCAGCAGTTTCGCACCCAGTTACGCTAATTTAGCTATGGGTCTACTCGAAACATCATACATCTCCCAAAATAACCCTTTTCAGGACAATATAGTCATGTACAAACGCTATATAGACGATTTGGTGTTTATTTGGAGAGGCGATCCCTCCCACATACCCTTATTTTTGAGCCACCTTAATGGGAATAGAGCAGGCTTGTCCTTCACTGCACAGTATGACCCAACATCCATTGAATTTTTGGATTTAGTCCTGTTCCACCAACATGGTCAAATCAAAACCAAAACACACTTCAAAACAGTTGATTCCAACAATTACATTCATTTTAACAGCTTTCATTACAGACCCTGGACACTCAACACTCCATACAACCAGTTCCAACGCATTCATAAAAATTGTACAGGTATAGAGGACTACAACATACAATCAAAAATTCTGGTTAAAAAATTCCGAGAACGAAAATATCCGAAAAAGTTAATACAAAATGCAAGAAAAAAAGCCAGACAACCACGGATAACAACCAACACTAAAGTCAACACACCAAAACAGAGTCCGAGAATGTACTTAGATTCATCACAAAGTACAGTGCCCAACATAGGGCCCTGAGGGAGATCCTTACAAATAGATGGGAGATCCTTAGGCAGGACCCCTTTCTACGCAAATCCATCCCCAAAAAACCAATTCTGACCTACCGCAAGGCACCCAACCTAAGGAACCTTTTAGCCCCGAGCAAATTCAAAACAATAGATTCCAAAACTACATTACCAGCAGGCTCTCACGCCTGCAATAAGAAACGCTGCTTGGCATGTAATTTTGTCACCCATGCCAAACAGATTGTATCGCTCAACAATGACATCCACCCGATCCTAAAATATATTGATTGCGAAACGAGATTTGTTATTTATGTGGCGTCCTGTCCATGTAAACTACGATATGTAGGCCGCACCACACAGCCACTAAGGGACAGAATAGGGCAACATAGGAGTAACATCACAAAAGGCTTCCCAAACCATAGCCTCTCCAGACACTTCGACAACGTCCATAACAGGAATCCGGTTGTGGTTAATTTCACCGCAATTGAAACCATCAATCCTTTGGGTAGGAATGCAATTAACCTATTAAAAAACAGAGAGATGTTCTGGATTCAGACCTTGAAGACATTGGTACCTACAGGTCTGAATGAACAGCTAGAGAAAACGTTTTAGTTTACGTTCCCCTGGTCCCTTCTGGTTTCCCCCCCTCCTCCCCCCCCCCCCTCCCCTTTTTTTCCGCCCTCTGACCTCATCTCTCCGTTTCATTATTACTCTACAGTCAAGAGTTTAGCTCACAGTTGCCCTTTTTTATGACTATTTTTGACTATTTTTTATGATTATTGTCTGTATTTTTGAGTATTTCTTGTTCTCCTACATATAATATACCAAAAATGTATGCATGCTTTTTTCATACATAGGTTCTAATGTAATAAGTACAAGTTTTCTATGTTTTTTATGTTGTCTTATTAGTGGGTCTCTTTTTTTCTTCTCTCTTCAATTTTAGCAATTTGCCGCTTAACTGATCCTAGTGATCAACCTCGTTGATATAAATTTATATGTATTTTATACTTTTCCTATACTGTCTCCCTCCCACTAAATCTTCATTATCCAATTTGCACCACTAGATGATGGTGGAACACCATATATCCATCCTAATTTAATTATTGAGGGGGTCTCTCAGTACTTTCAGATTCACTAGCCTTATAACGTTAGTACCGTAATTTTAGTATAACTAGTCCCATTTACTTTATTAATTAATATTTGTCCCATAATAAGAATATATATATATATATATATATATATATATATATATATATATATATATATATATATATATATATATATATATATATATATATATATATATATATATATATATTTGGTAGCTGGTACATGGAAACTTCCATCCCCCATGTACAGTAGTAAGATACACAAAACTATCCTGTTTATCATCCAATCTTTGCCATCACATCCCAGTTCTACTGTGATAGCATTCTGGTCGTTTAAAATTTATATACATAGTGCCAAGTACAGCATATATAGGATATTTGCCCCGTACCGACATTAGCCCTTTTGCAACATGGCAGCAGCGGGAAGTGTGCCCTTTGATGACACACTTCCGCCTAACCATGTATAACACATTTCCGCCCAATGGACTATATCCCTCGCCAAATCGGAAACCAGAGCGGCACAATCACACATGCCCTCTTCACATATGGCGGCGGCGGACAGTGTGCCCTTACGTGACGCACTTCTGCCTTGCCACCGGGACCTACACGCCGTGCTCCAATCAGCACAAACACGGCCATAAGCCAACCACGCCCCCCGCACAAATTCTCCCGCCAGCCCAACACGGGGACTACGATCAGAAAGTATATTAAAAGCCAGCGCGGCGCCTGCTCGTTACAGAGGCGCTGCGCTGTTACTACACAACGTCAAGATAAGAGACCCTCCATTATATGGGACATCTATATTTATGACATGGGTTGTTACCAACACCCCCGGGATCCGTGTGTACCCGTTTGTATTAGGGGCAAAATAGATATTTAAGGTAACAGACCCTCCATTATATGGAACATTGATGATAATTTACAACATGGGTGATACCAACATCCCCAGGATCTATATTGCATTAGGGATAAAACAGGTATAGAGTGAACTCGATAAGGGACACAATAGCACTACAACTTGGCACTTAGGGGAGTAGTGGAAACCCCTCCCCCCTCCCTTACTTCTCCCATTAAATCGGAATAGTACATTTATAAACACGCATCACCACCATATTCTCTATTTGTATGGTTTATGCATTTATGTTTTATTTATATTTATATGATGACCATGCCATATTTAAATTGGTTTTATGTACATGATTGACGCGTCTATACTTACAGTGATGTTTATATCATCAATTATTTATTGTTTACTCTGCCACTATTGTATTTTTATTGTATGCATTTTTTATTTGTATGCGTTTTATTGGACGTTTTTTAGCGGACGCATTCTACTGTACGATTTTTGTATTATTATTTTTTTATTGTTTCTTCTTCTATTTTATTTTATTTTCTCTGTTTGTTACAGCTGCTCCTTGTCTTTTGTATTTTTGCCTGAGGAAGCGGGCTTGAGACCCGCGAAACGCGTTGCAATTGTTCTTTGTCTTTGGAGTTCAGATTAAATGTTTTTTGCCATTTGATCACAGTGGTTGTGTTTTGAATATTGGGGAGGTAAGTCCACCCTTGCCCCCCTCTGTTTTATTGATTTTAATACGGTTTCTCCTTTTATCCTGTTGGCGCCTCTGTTGTCTATTACATATTGTTATCCACCTGGTGGATGGGTGTGGACACCCACTCTTTTTTCTACTACAGAGAGCGACTTCTTAACCTGAGTGGGGACAGGTCTAATATCCCCACTTGCGCTTATAGTGGTTGCCTGATCCTTGGCAACCCGTGTTTGTGAGTATATATCTCTTAGTAACTTACTATATCCATCCCATCACCAATAATACACTATTGGGGGCTCCCGTCTCTGTTTTTGTCTCCTTACATTTTCACAAAATACACATATTTGCAATATGATGAAAATTCATGAAAATGCAAAACATATTTTTACAGTGAAAATGTAAAAAGCGCTTCTTTTCCGTGTAAATGCCAAAAATAGTTTATTTTTAGCGTGAAAATGAGCAAAGAATGTGAAAAATTACAAAAAATGATTTTCAGTGGCAAATTTACCATTATTTTCGGGAAAATTAATGTGAAAGGAATATCGTCATTTTCGCTCCTCACTGCTTTTTAAGAATCCCACAGTTTTAGTCACTGTGATCAACTAAAAAAGTAGCATTGTCTTGGCTGAATGATACAGTCCTTCTTACAGTCTGAGAGAGTTCTAAGCCAAAATATTTGAGCTATTGACTTTTTTTTTTAATCTGCCCCCTGCACTAATAAACTATTCTCTGCCAGGAAAAGGCTTAATGGCTTTAATCCCTTATCAGTGAGGTTTACGCTATAGTCCGACTTGGTCCTGACTCGAGAGAAACAGTTTTTTGCATACCTGATGCTTAACTCTTCCCATTTATAGATATATAGTCGGGTACAATCCTTTATAATGTGAAGGATCAAAAACACAGTCCTTTTGAAGGGCAGTCCACCTTGCCTCCTTGAACTTTTGTTGCTTTAGAAAAGGACTCTACATCAAACACTAAAGTGCAATCTCATAATGCAGAAAAGCCTTTTAGAAAAAGCTTTATCAACACATGTAGCAAAAAATATCTATTAAAAATGGGGTTCTTCAGTTGCATACGATCAGTCTTCATATAATCAACAATATATCAAATGACCAAAAAGTAGGGCTGACTCGTAGTCTGACTTGGCTTGATAAATGGTTGTGACCTTTATAGGTATTTGTCTCAAAGGCAACGACACATGTTCGTTTCGGGCTTTGTGTGTAATATATGCTCCCTTTATCAGGCCGTGATACCCAATTCTGTATGGCTCAACCCGAAGAAAAAAGCCAAAACATAAAAGCAAAAAATAAGGAGGGGCATCTGAGCCGACCAGATCAGGGCCGGATTACCGACCAGGCAACAAAAGCAGTCGCTTGGGGCCCCATTCAGAGTCAAAGGGGCCCCAACAGCACATAAACCAGCCCTCGCCATCCTGTCAGCGGTGGCTGGATGGTATAATGGTTAAAAGGGACTCTGAGCAGTGCAGTAACTACGGAAAGATGCATATCATTTTAAAGCTCTCTTTCTCCTCTTTCCAATGATATATAAACTTCCGCCCTACGCCTTTTAGTTTTCTCTATTTTCACAGCCATGGCAAATTCTATTGCAAAAATAGCAAAAACTAAAAGGCGTAGGGTGGCAGTTTATCTATCATTGGAAAGAGGAGAAAGAGAGCTTCAAAATGATATGCATCTTTCCATAGTTACATTGTATTACACAGGACGACTTTTCTCCAAAGTTGGCAGCTCGATTCAGCACAATGCAATGAAATATAAGGAACCCAGGGGGATATAATTACAAACATTATGCTGGTAGGTGTGAGGATGTAATTAATTAGTTGTGGGTATGCTTAAAGGCATACCCACAGGCACTGCTCGGAGTCCCTTTAAGGGCTCTGCCTCTGACACAGGAGACCAGGGTTCGAATCTCGGCTCTGCCTGTTCAGTCAGCCAGCACCTATTCAGTAGGAGACCTTAGGCAAGTCTCTCTAACACTGCTACTGCCTATAGGGCGTGTCCTAGTGGCTGCAGCTCTGGCGCTTTGAGTCCGCCAGGAGAAAAACGCAATATAAATGTTATTTGTCTTGTCTTGTCTTGTCGAATGATGCCGTGCGCTGCTGATTGTCTTCAGAGCCAGGCTCTCCTCCTAGGTCCCCCTCCTGCTACTGTGCGCTCTGCCACTGCCCACTCCTCCCTCCCTTCCCACAGAGAACCACAGCTGCAGCAAGAATGATAGCAGCAGATGGCAAACGCTCACTCACCTATCCATGATCCAAGCGATAGAGATCCCGTCATCTGAAACCCAACTGTCTCTTCTACAGTGCAGCCGCTCGCTTTGAACTTCCTGATTCTCAGATCAGACAGGAAGTAGGAAGTAGTAATAGTAGTAGTAACAGAGCGACAGCACTCTAGAGGAGACAGATGGGCTCCGGATGACGGGACCTCTATTGCTTGGATCGCAATAGGTGAATGTGAGTCATCTGGTGCTGTCATTCTCCCCCGCTGCGGCTGCCTTCTCTGCTGGACTATTGTATTCACTGGGATGGAGGCTGCATGGTGGCTGTCTAGTTTGGGAGGAAATCAGTTGTTCGGTGGTGGGGGTGGTTATGTAATTCTGTCTGGGGAACGGCTTCCGGTTTGGCGGTGTCTAGAGCTTTCTGCTATTGCCAGGCTGGAAATGCAGGGGGAAGTGCTGCTGCTGTGATATCTGGCCCTTCACAGGGGTGCCCCAGCCCCTGAGTGCAAATGTCTCAGCCATTCATCTCTCACTCTGCATTTTGCCACTGCTATTCCATGCATTGTGCACCCATAGTGGAAAGCGGGCTGTTGCCCATAGCAACCAGTAGCTCGGCTGCCCCGGTGTGTGCGGCATGTTGCTGTGCAGCTGCACCTTCTGATTCTATTACGACATGATGGGGGGGCCCAAATCAGTTACTTTGCTTAGGGCCCCATTTAGCCTTAATCCGGCTCTGAACCAGATGCACACAACGGCCTTCCTAATGGCGTAGGGCAAGAGAACGCTGCTAGGGGGGAGTTTTTTAACATATATTTTTTGCTACATGTATTAATAAAGCTTTTTCTAAAATACTTTTCTGCATTATGAGATTGCACTTTAGGTTTAACTCTTCCCAGGCAGAAAAGAAAAAAAGGAACACAGCCTATTTATTTGTGTGCTTGGCAATGTACATACACATGTCTATCTCATCATGTCACATGTCACCTCGGGTACCCTTTAAGCATGGTTAAAATGTTTAACAGTGAACACCTACTCATTAATGCAATATTCTTGCATGACTTATTTTATCTGGTTTCTAATACTGGCAAAATAGAGGCATGCGACTCACTGCAGACCATATTAATTGAGGCATCTTCTGAGAACTTTCCCTGTAGCTCCAGGAGGACTGGATTAATTCAAAATTGTCATTAAAGCGGTGCTACAGTCTGACATAATAAAATACAATTTAAAATCTGTCTCCTGACTCCTTGAAGTGGTCTGAAATTTTCTAAAATAACATTCAATAAAAATATGTTTTCCTATTTTTTATCACCCTTTGTTACCATATTTGCTTTTGTGCACAAGTAATATTGTCCATTTACAAATCACAAGGTCCCAAAGTACAGTTAATCTGCTCTGAAAACTGCCATTGCATTTTATTCAAGCTGCTTTTTATTATATATTACAATCTACTAGTGAGCTGTTCTGAACTGTGTGCATGCTTGAAGCAGAGAGAGCTCATTTTCAGTTGTTACACAAAATGTAACAACATCGGAATGTAAACAAAAGATAATGTTATCTCCTCTCTGGATGCAGATCCTAACCTGAAGGAGCTTTCCCTTTCCAGTGCTGTGTTTGCTCTTCCGCTACCATTTTTTTGTGCTAGTAGGTTTAAAGCTGTAAGGAATCTTTTAGAGCAAAGACAAATTACTGAGTTTCAGACCACTTTATTGACTATTTAATTTTTACAGCTGCCTTTGACCCAAACTCATGTAATGTTTGTGGACATCACAGTTCTTCTGGTTACAATTAGAGATGGCCTGAACTTCCGATTTTCGGTTCGCAAACCGCGAACGTGAACTTCCGCAAAAGTTCGGTTCGCGCAAACTTTCGCAAACCGCAATAGACTTCGCAAAACGACTTCGCAAAACGAACGAGGCGAACTTTGAAAACTAGAAACACCTATGCTGGCCAGAAAAGTGATGGAAAAGATGTTTCAAGAGGTCTAACATCTGAGTTTTTGTATGGATGAGTGGGATAGACGCCAAAAGTCCCGGGGAAAAATCTGGATGTGACGCAAAGCAGCGTTTTAAGCGCAAAAATCACATTGAATGCTAAATTGCAGGCCTAAAGTGCTTTAAAACATCTTGCATGTGTATACATCAATCAGGGAGTGTAATTAGAGTTCTGCTTCACACTGACACACCAAACTCACTGTGTAACGCACCGCAAACAGCTGTTTGTGTAGTGACGGCCATGCTGGACTGGTGCGAACCATGAAGAGAGTGCAGGTGATGGCGGTTTTCCAGCCCATATGGTTGCCGGGCTGAGGTAGCTGAATGACAGAACAGTGACTGTCCAGCTGATCAAATTTGGTCTGTCCACAATGAAGCAACGACCTTATTATCTTGGGTGTGCCCCCCCGAGTCACTCATATAGCTGGCGGTCATTGCTTCATTGTGATACGCAAGCCCCTTCACCGCAGCAAGGTAATGATCACGAAGGGGAATTGGCACATGTACATGCCTTTTGTTTTGTTGTTGCAGCTGCAGTGAAGGCAGAAAAATTAGGCAGGCATGTACACGCACCAGAAAAATTATTATAGCGCCCGCTTCTAGCAGCGGCCTCAAAAATTCAGGAATCCGCCTGGTGTCCTGGACCCTGTTGGTGGTGGCAGAGAAGGCAGTCACACGGCGTGCAGGCAGACATGCTGTGTGTGGGGACTGACTTAGTCTTCAGGTGGGCAGTAGCCCTCCGGGATCCATGCCTCATTCATTTTGATAAAGGTGAGGTACTGAACACCTTTGTGACTTAGGCGACTTCTCTTCTCAGTGACAATGCCCCCAGCTGCGCTGAAGGTCCTTTCTGACAGGACGCTTGAGAGTTACCCCCAAACAGCGAGCTTTAAGAGTTGAAGTTATTGGGGAATTTTCTACATTTTCTATGGTAACAAAAGGTGGATTCTGACCTTCACTTTACTTGGATGTCAAATAAGTGCGATTGTTTGTCAATTTCACCACTGCTTGGCATTGACCCTTTTTATTTAAAAAAAACAAATAAACAAAACATAAACTGTTATTTTCTCATTTAGCTGCCAGTCCTGTGTTTTCCATAGTTGCTGGCATATTGCTGAGAGAAAATGAGAATCATCACGTTGGATGGCAGACTGTTCAGCACGTACTGTTGCATTACTGTTAACAAGACCTCCAAAGGTTCATTTAACTTCTCCCTTCAAGACGTCTGGTTCTTCTTCCTTAAAGGGATACTTAAGGGAAAAAAAATATATTTGTACTCACCTGGGGCTTCCCTCAGCCCCCTGCAGCTGTTCAGTGCCTTCGCAGCCCCACTCCGATCCTTCTGTCCCTGCCGGCGGCCACTTCCGGGTTCGGCGACAGCCGCCGACAGGCTGGGAACGCGAGTGATTCTTCGCGTTCCCAGCCATAATATATCGCCCCTTATGCTGCTAATGCGGCAAGAAGGCAATAGCAGCATATGGGGCAATATATTGTGGCTGGGAATGCGAAGACTCACTCGCGTTCCCAGCCTGTCGGCGGCTGTCGCCGAATCCGGAAGTAGCCGCCGGCGGGGACAGAAGGATCGGAGCGACGCTGCGAGGGCACCATACAGCTTCAGGGGGCTGAGAGATGCCCCAGGTGAGTAAAAATCATTTTTTTTTTCGCTTAAGTATACCTTTAAGGCAAACCTAAACTGAAAGTAATTTCAAGAGATAACTAATTTCATGTGTAGTAGCAATGGCATATAGAACAGCCCTGGGATCTCATATTAACTAATTGTATGAGTAATAGCAATGGCATGTAGAACGGCCCCGGTATCTCAAAATATTATTTTCATCATAAGGGGATAAATTGAAAATGTTAAACTGTGCACAGCAGCCATGTCAGTGTGGTGTAAACCCTGCTTCATTCTGCTCCTAATATACAGATAATAATAATAATCGGAACATTTTTATAGCACTTTTCTCCTGTTGGACTCAAAGCGCTCAAGAGCTGCAGCCACAAGGGCATGCTCAAGAGGCCAGCCTGCAGTGTTAGGGAGTCTTGCCTTAAACTCCTTAGTAAATAGGTACTTTACTGACCCTAGCCAGAAATCAAACTCTGGTCCCCCATGTCAAAGGCGGTGCCTTTAACCAGTACACTAATTATCTTTGGAGATTGAGAATACTCTCTTGCTAGTAGCATTGTTTTCCAGATAAAAGTGTTTTGTTTCTGTTTACATTTCAGGAAAATGCGGGCTGAATTCTGCTGTTCGGCTGCCTAATTTGCAAAGATAAAGGACTGTTTGTTTAGAATTGCAAAGCAAAAAATTGTGCTTGTACCAGGGATGGCCCTACCATGAAGTCACTGGAATGATATGAAGAGCTGCCATAAAGACAAGGAGAGGACCTGGTGCTGGACTAGGTGTTTGTGCTCTGCCACCCTCTTTTGCTATTCAAATGGGGTGGTGGTGGGAGTGAGAGAAAGAGACAGGCCCCTTAAAGTGAACCTTAAGTGAAAATTAGCTGGTGAGAAAAACAATTGTTTCTATCTTCCTACTCCTAAAAATGACTTTTAAATATCCCACAGTGTTTATTAACCACTTCTTGTCCTTATGACGTGAAAATAAGTCTCTGCACTCTCCTCCCTACAAAATCTTATATAAGACTGTTCTTATTTTATTTATCTCTGACCTGGTAACATCACTACAGAGTTGCAAAGGAATTACAGCAAACCCCTCTCCTCTTCCCAGGGAATTTAATGGCAGAGTTAATTAGTAAACAAGTGTAAACTACACAATCCAGGAGCAGACAGTAGCAAATTGTAAACATTACTTACTTGTTACATTTAATACATTATCAAAACAAATGAACCGTTAAAATAAACAGGAGGGATAGATAAATAAAATGTGTGGGTTTAATGTACAATAGAACTGTTTACATTTAAGCTATAATGTATAAAAGTTGATACATTGCATATTTTTTTTCACTTTTTTCCTTATTTTCCTTTTAAAATGCATGGAAAATAAGGTAATTACTAAAAAGAAATATCAGCCACAAAAAGCCTAATTTGTCCTGAAAAAACACTATATAGATCATTTAGTTGCGATAATTATTGATAAAATTATTGTCAACGTAATCTGAGCTGAGCTGAACGGGGAAAATGACCAGGGTAGGGACGCGGTTAATGTAAAAAGTAAATTTATTGTTTTGTCTCAGCTCAATGGCACAGTCTGTCCTGTGTCTCATAGGGCAAAATATATAAACGCTTGACCTTTTTTATATGCTGCTCTCAGAAGACTAGTTTTCTGCCAGGAAAGTGTTTTGTTGCTGTCATTCCTGTGGCTGAATACTAACTTTTTCAGACAGAGAAAGAAGAAAAGGAACACAGCACAGGTGTGCTTGCCACTGTATATACACATGTCTATCTCATCATGCCATGACATATGCGTATCAGTGAGTCCTTCTTCTTTGATTGTTCTGCATTTCCCTATCACTTCATCATTTTATTGGTCTCCATTGTTTAATTACATCTCACCTTTATCAAAGTCTGCAAATTAATTTACTATCAAGTTCATAATAATAAATACTTTTTCCAGGCACTAAGAGGTTTTAGTTAGAGGTGCCCAGGGTAATAACATTCATTAAAATCCTTAAAGGACACCCGAGGTGAAAATAAAGTAATGAAATAGACAATTGTATCTATCTTCCTTCTCCTAAAAATGACTTTTTAAGATATTCCACAGTTTTATTTTATATTTAAATCTACTTTTCAAGTTTTTACTGTTTTATTGTTTTTGCTCAATGACACATTCATTGAATGTGTCATCTATGAACTATTGACCCTTTTCATCACTTTCCTGCTCTCAGAAGCCAGTTTCTGCTAGGAAAGTATTTTATAGTTGTAATTTCTTATCAGTGAGGGTCACACTGTAGTTACTTCCTGTCTGAGTCAGGACTGAGTCAGCCACTTACATACCTGATGTTTAACTCTTTCAGGCAGAGAAAGCAAAAAAGAAACCCAGCACAGTTACGTGTGTGCTTGGCACTGTACATACACATGTCTATCTCATCATGTCACATGTCACTTCGGGTATTCTTTAAAAATAAAGTTTGGAAAAAAATATTCTTCTTCTTACTAACATTCTTCTTACCAAACTTTGTGTCCTCACTGAGGTAAGTCACCTTATTTTATTTTTAATGATTTTAATGTATTTCATTTCAGCTAGATGCCTCTTCACCCCGTTGTCTTTACCAGAGGCTCACAGTGAACAGCACCCCTCATTTTCAGAAAGCAGCAACATGTGCAGACAGAGAATATGTGTGGTATTAGCTGCATGAGGAGAACTCACCCATACGTTGTGTACACATATACAAAGGTTCTCGGTAGAAGCAATCACTGGGGGCCTCGGCTGAACATCTAGTGTGTGTACAGCTGTTCCTGACCCCTTGATGACTCAGTCGAGGGAATTGTTCTGTCCCCACCCGATCTGTCATGTGCCGCTGCGTTGGTCCCCCTTCACAACAATGCCAGTAGCCTGTATAGAGCTCAACCTGAGGGATTGAGTTGCTCAAGGGATCAAGCTATAGTTCATCCCTATAACAACAGAATATGCCAGTAGCCTGTAAAGAACTCAACCTGAGGGATCGAGTTTCTCAAGGGATCGAGCTGTAGCTTTCAAAGTTCAGATGCACCTTAAAGCAGTCCCAATCCAAACCTTTATTTAATTCAGAATACTTAGTTGCACCACTCTGACACATAAAAAGATAAATAAACACTCCTTCAAGCCAATGAACATTTCAGTGCATGCTTTTCACCCTTCTCTTTTCATAACTAGGGTTATACAGGTGGCAGCCATTACTTCTTAGCTTAGTAGGAGGTTTTAGATCATAGGTGTGTTTGTCATCAGCTACCCTCCCTCACAGGGGCGTTGTCTATGTGAAATATCACACAAGCTGAGATCTACTCCCCTGTGACATCATCAGTAGCAGCCTGTGTTTTGTTTTTGTTTTTCCACCAGTTTGTCGGAAAAATCCCGGCAATAGGAAAGGAAGGGAGGGGTTCTTCCAATAAATGTAAAATATTTTATATTTGTCATCATGCAGCTGAAAAAAGGCTTCTATTTATTATTATAATTTAGAAAATAGATTTTATTTCTGAAATCTTGTATTTTTAATTTGGGTCCACTTTAAAGCGGATCTGAGAAGAAAAACTAATTATAACAAGTAACTTGTCTATATATCTCATCTAAAGTTTAGATAGTTTACACAGCAAATCTAGCTGAAAATAGCTTCAACAGTATATGATTATTTCTTCCTGTGATACAATGACAGCAGCCATGTTCTGCTTGTGATCATTACACACAGGCAAGCTGCACTGCATCTCCAGCCCTCAGCCTGTGAAAACTTCACTCCCCTATACTCTTCCCCTCTGCAATCTCTGGCTAGTAACACCTCCTCCTCCTCCTGACCAGACTAAGCTCCCATAAGCCCTTGCTTCATGGGTCTCAGAGTACCTAGGCGCTGGAGGAGCTGTGGGCGAGGCTTGTTTAGTTTATAGGGAATTAGTGTATTAAAACAACCACACAAAAAAGTATTTGGCTTGAGGAATGCCCTATAAACTATATGTAAGGAATACAATTATGCAATGAGTAAAAGTTTATCTCGGATCCATGTTAAGCCTCAGCAGACAGCCATTTTGCGTTCATAATCTTGTCTCTCTTTGAAATGTTATTTTTACTCCCCCCCATCACAATTAAAATATCACGCTGGCATCAAACGCATGAAAGGCACGCAAAAAATGTTCATCAGACACTTGAAATTCTAATTGCCACAATAGTTTTCAAGAGCTTTTACTTAATGTTCCTTTTAAATAGAAGCGGTAATGACTTTAAAAGCCTAAAGCGGACAGAATGTTGGTCCCGGCCCCAGCCCAGCATCACTGGCTTGGCCCTCACATCTCGGTGTACACATTGTTGTGAAATGTTTAACTCGCTTGGACGTTTCGATATCAGCCTGTAACTAACTGCTAGTATATTTTTGGCAATGCTTTTGCCCAAAATACCTTTGAAAGCCTTCTTTTTTTCTGTAATGGTAATTAGGGGAGAAACATTAATTATTGATGACCCTAATCTGTAAAATGTGAACTGGCAAGTTGCGGTGGCGGGCTTATCCAGAAAGATAAAATGTCTGTGGGCCAGTTGCCAGTTTGGAGGTAAAATTAAAAAAAAAAAAAAGAACCTATTAGAAAACGAGGCAAAGTAATGTTTCCGTTATCGGTGTCATAGATATTATTTTTGTAACAACAGATGGAAAACATGACTAAGCCTCGAGATTCCTCGGTGTATAGTGGGCTATTACTGTCTGTCATGTGCCATATTCTCCCTTCCTGTAATCAATCAATTACTCTTCACTGGCCTGACCAGAATGCTTTGCTGCGGGCCGCTGCTTATCTTCTTTTTGTCTTAAAGCACAACTTCACCTACTTAAAGTGTAACTCCAGTTGTGTAGAGGAAACGATCAGCCTGGGTATAATCATCTTTACCGCTGGCATACATGGATAAAAACACATAGCACCAACTGCCATTAGCTGTAACCACACCCTCTAACAATGTGATAGGGTTAAGGTGTTTTGTTTTTTATAGATATACACATGTACAGTGTGAGATGCTAGTTGCTTGGCAGTTGGAAAAAAACCCTGTTATTTTCCACAATGCAACAAGGCTTCCTCAGCCTGATGTCAGGACCTAGGTCCTGACATCACACTGTGGGAGGGGTTTTACCACAATATTAACCATGCAGGTGAAGATTTCTCGTGGGAAAAGAGGGTATCAGCTACTGATTGGGATGAAGTTCAATCATTGGTTACGGTTCCTCTTTAAGCTGTAAAACAAAGTAATGACCCTTTGCACTTTTCTGCTGTAAAACCTTCTCTCTAGCTGTCTCTCACTGTTTATTGGCTTTTGAGTTTGACCAAGTTAGCTCAGAGAAGCTCTTTTGCATAGATAACAACTCAAGTTTCTTAACTCTTCCTGACCTGGAAAACAATATGAGAAACTTTGATTTGCTTTAAATCCAATTGTGTATTTTTTGTTAGAAATAGTTCCTTTATTTGAGGTTTTGGTCCTCAGGTTACTGTACAGGTCATACTCTCTTCTCCTGTCTGAACCTGATTCTTGCTTGCTCAGCTTCTCTGTGAAACAAGTCAAAACAGTGCATTGCCAGATTCAACACTGGGTGTTATCTCCTGTCAAAATATTTGTCTCCTCTCCTTATCCCATGCACCTGTGATAGCTCCTCTGAGTTTGTTTACCTAATTCATTGGGCCAAGAGATCAGCCAATAGGGAGAGGGAGCTCCTGAGTTGCCACAATGCATCCTGGCTGCTTAAAGTGTACCTGAGATGGGGCCACATGAAATATACTTACCTGGGGCTTCCTCTAACTCCCTCTAGCCTGATCACTGATCTGACTGCCCGTCCGCCCACTACAGGCCCCGGAAAGCTGTCAGTCGAGGCCAGTCGGTGCATGCGCAGTCCGGCCACGCGTGCTCCCTGGGAGCATTCTGCGCCTGCGCAGTAGTACTGCAGTGGGAGCGCGGGCGCAACCGGGCCGCACATGCGCAGTTGGACTCGGACCAGAGGACTTTCCGGGGCCAATTGCAGAAGAACGGAGAGGGAGAAGAGGACGCTGTGGGAACGATTAGGTTGGAGGGGGCTGGAGGAAGCCCCAGGTATGTATATTTTATATGTGTAGCCCCATCTCAGGGTCACTTTAACAAAGTAGTCAGCTGTTGCTGCATTGGGTAAAAAAAAGAGGTGGAATAGTCGTAGTAAGTGTCATTCTGGCTCTTTCTTTTCACTTTGGAATTTACAGCGGAGGTCCACTTTAAGTCAGAGCAGTACTTTCTGGTACAGTAAAACATATAGACACATAGAAAGGTTCAGGAGGAAAAGGAGAGCCTTGCCAGAATTCATGAGAAGTATAACATTCTGTAGCCTTGAATAAAACATTATTTATTGTTCGGTGGTCTGAGCACTTGCAGAGCCCTGGGGACACTCCCTGAGACACAGTGGCAGATGGAGAAGCCGTTACTGTAGAAATATTCATTTTATGTACATTGCTTTCAGACAGATATACAGAGGTTCCATTCCCATAGAGGTGAAGACCCCAG
The DNA here is from genome assembly GCF_040937935.1 of Hyperolius riggenbachi. Lineage (NCBI taxonomy): Eukaryota > Metazoa > Chordata > Amphibia > Anura > Hyperoliidae > Hyperolius > Hyperolius riggenbachi. Next base: position 83,881,106 of record NC_090649.1, on the reverse strand, counting down.
CAGAAATCATTTCAAGGATACGCCTTCAAGGGCCATTTGCCGTGACATATTATGGTCTGCTTCTGGCCTGAACCTGGGATTTATAGCTGAGAAGGAGGACAATTGCAGGAAGGTGATAACAAACACATGCTGCACATCTCCACCAAGGGTCTTGCATTCACTGCTTTTTTTGTGACAAAAACATGAACTAAGAAAACTAAATGTCACATACCTCAATTTTCTGTGATGGCAAAGAAGATTTTTTTTGTATTTGGGCAAAAGACACAACACTGTCACACCCCCAGTCATGCCCATTATCTCTGGCAATGCCTCTGTCCCACCCCCAATCATGCCCATTATATCTGGTCATGCCTCTGTCCCACCTCCAGTCATGTCCATTATCACTGGTCATGCCTCTGTCACTCCTCCGGTCATGCCCATTACATTTCTTATTATGCCTCGGTCACACCTTCAGTTACTCCCCTTCCCATCTCTGGTCAGGCTCCTCTCACACCTCCAGTTACTCCCCTCAACAGCTCTGGTCAGGCTCCTCTCACACCTCCAGTTACTCCCCTCAACAGATCTGGTCATGTTCCTGTCACACCTCTAATTACTCCCCTACACATCTCAGGTCATGCTCCTGTCACACCTTCAGTTACTCCCCTTCCCATCTCTGGTCAGGCTCCTCTCACACCTCCAGTTACTCCCCTCAACAGCTCTGGTCAGGCTCCTCTCACACCTCCAGTTACTCCCCTCAACAGATCTGGTCATGTTCCTGTCACACCTCTAATTACTCCCCTACACATCTCAGGTCATGCTCCTGTCACACCTTCAGTTACTCCCCTTCCCATCTCTGGTCAGGCTCCTCTCACACCTCCAGTTACTCCCCTCAACAGCTCTGGTCAGGCTCCTCTCACACCTCCAGTTACTCCCCTCAACAGCTCTGGTCAGGCTCCTCTCACACCTCCAGTTACTCCCCTCAACAGATATGGTCATGTTCCTGTCACACCTCTAATTACTCCCCTACACATCTCAGGTCATGCTCCTGTCACACCTCCAGTTACTCCCCTTCCCATCTCTGGTCATCCTTCTGCCACACCTCCAGTTACTACCCTCAACAGATATGGTCATGTTCCAGTCACACCTCCAGTTACTCCTCTCAACAGATATGGTCATGTTTCTGTCACACCTTAAGTTACTCCCCTACAAATCTCTGGTCATGCTCCTGTCACACCTCCAGTTACTCCCCTCCACATCTCTGGTAATGCTCCTGTCACACCTCCAATTACACCCCTACACATCTCTGCCCAATACAAGTCTGGTAATGCCCCTGTCACACCTACAGGCAGCTATGCTCCTCCAAACCAAACTTCTGATCATACAACTTTCACACCACCAGTTACTCTCGCGTCACACTAACAGTCAGCCTCCTCTCCCACCCTTCCAGTCATGCCTCCAATCACACCCCTCCTTATCTATAGTGATAGCAATAGCAATGCTTAGGAGAACTCATGGAAAAGCACATGATCAGTTTGCTCAGCTGATGGATTGGAAAGGCTCTGATTTGTTGGTCATGATCATGTGTTAAACCAGGAAGTCATTACAGCAAATCAGAACCTTACAAATCTATTAGCTGATCAAACTGATCACATGTTTCTCCATGAGATCTTCTAAGCTTTGCCAGCCCTACTTGTCTCTCTAGTAATGCTCCCACCACACCGCAGTCATTCAATCACATCACACGTTTATTCACAACCAAACTAACCTCTCCTCTCACAACAATCAATTCCTGATGTCTTGATCCTCCTAACCTCTTCCCCTAACTTTACAACTTTTTAGATGCCTAAACCTAACCTCCTTCTAATATTAACTCCAAGCCAATGCGCAAGGCTTAATTATGTTGTGTAATTAAATTTCAAAATTCTCTGCAACTTTACTTTGAGAAACATTGACCTTAAATTGTTGCATTATTGCCCCACACAAGATTAGAGAGAGCTGTGCACTGCTCTTTGCTTCTCAGAGATTCAGTATTTATGGGATGCTCTTTTTATATCCAGTCACGGTACTGACCTGTTATTGCCAAACAACCTAGTTATTTGTGAAATATTCCACCAGTTTTTAAAGTGTACCTAAGATGAATCCTGAATGATGAAAAATTAATTCATGCCTGGGTCTTCCCCCATTCCCCTTTGGTCTGATCACTCCCTTGCCATACTCCTCCACCTCCTGGATCCTACTGGATCCTCCCGGTAACTTTGGCCAGTCAGGGCCAGTTGGCACAGTGGGGCAGCACTCGCTCCCCTTTCGTGCCCCAGCACCTGATGATAGAAAGTTGGCTCACTTCCCTCCCCTAGTGCCTCTCTCCCACCTTCACTATGCAGAGTCCTGAGCAGATTGTAAATGAGAGGTTACTCACCCAGCTCAGCAGTCCACTAACGGGATCTCCCTTCAGCCGGGGGCAACTTAATACTGAGGGTACCTCTGGCTACCTAATACTAAGGGACACCTGTAGCTACCTATGGCGGCAACAGAAGTAAGGAAGAAGGGATAGCTGAGCAGCCAGCACACTAGCAGTGTGATTTGGTGGAGGTTTGTAGGCTCATGGAGGGCGGAGTCTAGGGTGCCAGGACATCTGTGCCTATAGGCTCCTGTGAGGTAAATATGGACCTGGCTTCACCTCCAAACACTGGTTAGCACAAAAACTGTTCAGGCAAGTTCTTGTGCCTGGTGGGGTCCCTGATCCAAGTAATGCTGAATACACACCATGCGTTTCCGCGTCGAATGCGTCCGTCGATACGCGTCGATTCGATTATTTCTGAGCATTTCCGAACGCATTTCGATGATTTTTAGGTCGATTGCCATGTAAAGTATGGCAAATCGACCTAACGATCCATCGAAGCTTGAATCGGACATGCCGGAAATAATCGAATCGATGCGTATCGACGGACGCTAACAGCTAGGAATGATACATGATTTGAACATTTTTTTGAGTTCCTGCAAATTTAAACACAATTTACATGTAGATTGGAACAGGAGTCAGGACCAATCAAGTGCAATTGCAGCAGATTGATTGGTTTGATTTTGATTAGTCCAATTTCAGTCAGCATATAAAATGCAACCAAAACTCAGAAAACCTAGCATTTTATTGGTCTATACCAGGGGTCTGCAACCTTTAAGACATAAAGAGCCACTTGGACCTGTTTCCGAAAAGAGAAAAAAACTGGCAGCCGCAAAACCATATGCACAAATCGTTAGCAGATATGACCCCCATATGCACAAATCGTTAGCAGATATGACCCCCATATGCACAAATCGTTAGCAGATATGACCCCCATATGCACAAATCGTTAGCAGATATGACCCCCATATGCACAAATCGTTAGCAGATATGACCCCCATATGCACAAATCGTTAGCAGATATGACCCCCATATGCACAATCCTTCAGCAGATATGACCCCCATATGCACAATCCTTCAGCAGATATGACCCCCATATGCACAAATCGTTAGCAGATATGACCCCATATGCACAAATCGTTAGCAGATATGACCCCATATGCACAATCCTTCAGCAGATATGACCCCCATATGCACAAATCATTAGCAGATATGACCCCCCATATGCACAAATCATTAGCAGATATGACCCCCATATGCACAAATCGTTAGCAGATATGACCCCCATATGCACAAATCGTTAGCAGATATGACCCCCATATGCACAAATCGTTAGCAGATATGACCCCATATGCACAATCCTTCAGCAGATATGACCCCCATATGCACAAATCATTAGCAGATATGACCCCCCATATGCACAAATCATTAGCAGATATGACCCCCATATGCACAAATCGTTAGCAGATATGACCCCCATATGCACAAATCGTTAGCAGATATGACCCCCATATGCACAATCCTTCAGCAGATCTGACCCTCATATGCACAATCCTTCAGCAGATCTGACCCCCATATGCACAAATCGTTAGCAGATATGACCCCCATATGCACAATCCTTCAGCAGATCTGATCCTCATATGCACAATCCTTCAGCAGATCTGACCCCCATATGCACAATCCTTCAGCAGATCTAAAAAGAAAAACCATTTACCCACCTAGTCAGAAGACCTCCTGTCACGATCTCCTCCTGTCCCGACCTCCGGTCCCGACCTTGTGGCGCGCAACTCCCACGATCCTCTTCCACGTCCTGCCTGCAGGGCTACGGGAAAATGGCCACCCGAAGCCCTGCACTGCACTGGTCCGGCGGCCTCTCTGATAGGCTGCCGACCAGCAACAACAGCACACGTCACGAGCGCCGCAGCCACTGGCACCGGAGCCGCCTAGGAGCCACGGCGAAGATCAAAAAGAGCCGCATGCGGCTCCGGAGCCGCGGGTTGCCGACCCCTGGTCTATCCTAAGAGCTTGCTGGTAGTTCCAGCTGGTGTGCAAAATCAGCCAAAGCTGGTGTTGAGGAGACATTTATTTATTTATTGTATTTATAAAGCGCCAACATATTACGCAGTGCTGGACATTATTTTAGGTTACAGACAATATTTAGGGGTGACATACAGCAAAATGACCATACATGAATACAAGGAAACCAGATCATGCAGCACAGTATGAGTACAAGGTAATGCTTAGTCAGTCACTGGAGGGGACCATGGAGATTAGGCAAGTTAGGTTCACTCAAATGCCTAGCATGGGTTCACAGTAATGGAGGTGCATGATCAGGTAGGACACAAAAGGAGGAGGACCCTGCCCAAAGGCTTACAATCTAGAGGGAGAGGTAAGGACATGAAAGGTAGGGGACCAGAGTTCAGCTGTGGGTTTAGAGCATTTGTGAGGGGTAGTAGGCCAGAGTGAAAAGGTGAGTTTTGAGGGCTTTCTTGAAGATGTTGAAGGAGGGGGCTGCCCTAATGGGTGGAGGTAGGGAGTTCCATAGTGTTGGAGCAGCTCTTGAGAAGTCCTGGAGGCGTGCATGGGACTGGGTGATGCGGGGGGCAGCCAGGTGAAGTTCATTAGAAGAGCGGAGTGAGTGGCTAGGTGTGTATCTCTGAGTAAGATCGGAAATGTAGGTTGGACAGGTTTTGTGGACAGATTTGTAGGTCAGACACAGTATCTTGAATCTAATTCTGGACTGGATAGGAAGCCAGTGGAGGGATTCTAGGAGGGGATCTGCCGTGGTGGAGCGATGGGAGGAGTGGATAATTCTGACATGACAAAATCTACTACAATCTAATACAAAATATACAATCGAATACAGAAGAAGCTGGCGGCAAGCTGTTAGTTCAGCAGAAGAGCTCAAAGAGAACTCTGAAAGCAGAAAAGTCTGTAGGCAACATGGGGTAATGACTTCTATCAGAGCCATTTTGCAATTAGGACTGCTGATGAAGATGGAGACCTAGGTAACAGTGGCGTAGCTAGAGATCATGGGGCTCCATAGCAAAACTCTCATGGGGTCCTCAGATGTAGACACTCCTAAGCAATGCAACCTGCCCCTACCCTATGTATATGAGCTAATTGGGCAATTTATATTTTCATCCGATCAACACTGCACATAGGTCATGGGCTCTGAGACAAAGTCAGAGGGATGAGAAACACAAGAAAGTTAATGGTGAATACATGAAGTACCCACTGGGCCTCCTATGCTCCAGGGCCCCATAGCAGGTACTATGGCTGCTATAGCTATTGCTACGCCCCTGGTAGGCAAGAACCCTCTAGACTTCAGGCTAAAATATTACAACTTCTTTAAGAGGAACTGTCTCGCAAATCTTAAAATGTAAAACACATAGAAATAAGAAGTACGTTTCTTCCTGAGTAAAATGAGCCATAAATTACTTCTCTCCTGTGTTGCTGTCACTTACAGTAAGTAGTAGAAATCTGACATTACCGATTTTGGACTAGCCCATCTTCTCATAGGGGGGTTCTTAGGGTTTTCTTTATTTTTAAAAGCACTTAGTGAATGGCAGTTGCTCCATCCAACTGCCAAAAACTGTAACGAGCAGGGAGGCTGGCCAGCATCTTTGTATTAATCATTTTCAGGGAATGTTTTATGAAGAATAAAGGCCATGCTGAGAATCCAACATGAAGAGATGGACTAGCCAAAAACCTGTCGGTAATCTCAGATTTCGGCGCTAGTCTACTTTAGGGGACCCACCGCAAATCCCCATAGAGAATTTGAGCTGTGCTGAAAACGGAAAGAATTTCCGCTTTCAGCTCGTTGAAAACCCTACAAGTCATGTATCTATGGAAAGCTGAGACTCTGCTCTAACGAAGGATGCCACATTTGGTGAGCAAAACCTGAAGCTCACCGCGTAAGAGGCGCCAAACGGCCATGATCGCGGCTCCGTCGGCCATCTACACACATACACACAGCTGTATTGTTGTTTGTAAACACAGGTGAGGTTAACCCTTCACCACCCCAGCAGCTGGCAGCTATAGTGATCAGTGAGGACAGCTTACACCACGGCCTTTGAGATGATCCACGACACCATGTTGCTGGCTGGCAGAGGTGCCCTCCTGGCACGCCGGATCCCGTGATGTTCTGGTCCAGGGAAGGGTCACGGGTGATGATGATGATGATGCTGTCTGGTGGGGTATGCCCGGTCCCGGGGAACTATCATATGTCACGGACCCACTCGCCAAATCTCCGGCTTAAAGAAAAAAAAAAATTCTGCTACGCCCCCAGCTAACAATCCCTCCAATGAGGAGGGAGAAAAATATCAGCAGCACAGAACTAAGATGGCCGATGGAGCCGTGATTGCGGCCGTTCGGCGCCTCCTACGTGGTGAGTTTCAACTTTTGCTCACTTTTCAGCACAGCTCAAATTCTCTATGGGGATTTGCGGTGGGTCCCCTAAAGTAGACTAGCGCCCAGATTTCTACTACCTACTGTAAGTGACAGCAACATAGGAGAAAAGTCATATATGGCTCATTTTGCTCTGGGAGAAATGTACTTCTTATTTGTGTGTTTTAAATTTTAAGATTTTCGCAACAGTTGCTCTTTAGTGTTATATTGCTTCTTTTTACACACTGGGACAGTCTGTGTAGAGCAGGGGTGTCTTGAGAGTGCTAGGTGGCTGAACTACCGAAATTAAACACAATTTTTGCTGATTGCCGTTAGGCACACTATGCCTGTGAAATTCTGTTACATAAAATATTTTCACTTGAAATAACCCCTGTACAGTTGTGCAGTTAAAGAGGAACTCCAGTGAAAATAATGTAATAAAAAAGTGCTTCATTTTTACAATAATTATGTATAAATGATTTAGTCAGTGTTTGCCCATTGTAAAATCTTTTAAATCGCTTATTTATATTCTGACATTTATCACATGGTGAAATTTTTACTGCTGGCAAGTGATGTAGCTGCTGCTTGCTGTTTTGGCAGTTGGAAATAGCTGTAAACAGCTATTTCCCACAATGCAACAGGGTTCACAGACAGGAAACTGCCAAGAGTACGTACTCAGAATTTCTTTGTGGGAGGGATTTCACCACAATATCAGCCATACAGTGCCCCCTGATGGTCTGTTTGTGAAAAGGAATAATTTCTCATGTAAAAAGGGGTATCAGCTACTGACTGGGATAAAATTCAATTCTTGGTCGGAGTTTCTCTTCAAGTGCCTGTTTCCACTACACACAGATTCTGGATGCAGAAAAACTGACTCCAATGAATGTCTATGGACCTGTTTCCACTAACATGTTCATTGTATGGGAAACGATGCATGAAGCAGAAATCTGCAAATCGCGTTTAGTGGAAACAATCCCATAAGCTTTTATTGGAGTTTTTCTGCATCCAGAATCCACGTGTAGTGAAAACAGGTGCTAAATAGCCACATCCAGAAATCTGGATGCAGAAAAACTGATGCAGAACTGATGTAGAACTAGGGGAAATAGGTCCTAAGTGCAGTTCGCACCATGTCAGCTGCTAATCAGTGGCTGTTACTGCTGCCAACACAGTGGTGGCTGCTAACCAGTTGCTGCTACTGCTACAGTGGTGGCTAATAACCAACAGGTGAACAAATAGGGAGGCCAAGCAGCAACACTAGGTGGTCCCTGCATGTGGCACCACAGCTACAGCCTGCAGGCCACAGGGAATTAAAACTGTAGATAGCTTTGGGGGCCACCAGAAAAGGTTCAGTGGGCCAAATTTGGCCCCCGGGCCGGATGTTGGACATGTCTGGTGTACAATCCATAGATATCATCAGCCCACCACGGTATATAGCACACACTTTATTGTGCCAGCTTCCACAATGTATTCCAACAATTGTTTCGGGGGCCACACAGGGTCCCCCTTTATCAACGCATGTGGTGGTACTGCCTATACCACTCCATCAAGCACCCCCCAAAAAAGCGTTTGATGGTGTGCCTGCTTCACTCTGGAACAATGCCTGGTGTACAGTCTCAGGAGAACCCCTATACACATCTTCCATAGTAGGGCTGCCTATCTGATTGCTCAGAATTTGAGACAATTGTATCACAGTATAAACCCTTGCTACTATGACAAGATATACTGTCTTCTCTGGTTGGATCCACTGGTTGGATCTGGTTGTTTGGACTCTTTAATGGAGAGGAGCAATGCTGTTTTTTTTTGCCACTTTTTTTCTGGCGGTAAAAACAAAAGATTCTTGAATTGCAGAAGCTCAACAGGAAACAGTCAGAATGCTGCAGCTGAGTCATATAGTACCTGCTCACATGTGAATGAAATCATTCAAATCATGGACCAGTTAGTAAAAAATGAATTCTCTTTGACAAGACACATAACATTTATATTGCGCTTTTCTCCTGACGGACTCACTAGGGGGGGCGCTCAGTAGGCAGTAGCACTATTAGGAAGTCTAGCCCAAGGACTCCTTACTGAATAGGAAGTGCTGAGAATTTGAACCCAGGTCCCATTAGAGGCAGAGCCCTTAACCAGTACACTCTCCAGCCACTGGATAGTTTAATGGTTACTTTTTGAACCGAATAAATAGATGCTAAAATACAATACTATTAAAATGCCCTCCCTGTTAATGGCGTTACTTTCCTCTGCTTTATTTCTCCCCTTTGCTGCAGCCCTTGTTATGGAAAGGCGACTGTTTTCCCATACATTTCTTACAATATATTGCATCGTAAAGCTATACTGTACATCCCAATAATAAAATAAGGGCCTGCTATAACTGTCTTTATTCTTTACACAAAGTATGACATCAGCATCCTGCTCTGAGCTCTTTGAAAAGCTGGGAAAGTTTGTAAGAAAAAGTTTATATTTCTTGTCGCCTCTCCAGCTTCCATGTTTCCCCCCTTTAGATGTGGTGCTTTTCCTCCTGAGCAAATCCCGACTGAGCAGTAGATTATCCAGTCCTCTCTGCTGTACATTTGGAAACATAAAATCAGCGACAATGAAGAACCTTTGCCATGTTGAAGGAGGAGCCCAGCAATCATCAAGCAGATTGACACTAGGGTGAACATCAATCTCTTGCTACGTCTCTATAGGTTACAGTGGCCTGTAAGGACCACGCCGGCAGTAATGTTCCATAGAGTCATGCGTCAGACTTTGCTGGTGCCAAGGTTACATGCATTTCTGGGCATTGATTAGGGAATATGGAACACTTTGTAGCTCAGACATTAAGGGACCACTCCAGCAAAAAAAAAAATTAAGCATTTAAAATTTGGCAGAACCCATAGGTTTTGGACTAATCCATCTCCTCATGGGGGATTCTCAGGGATTCTCAAGCTATGATTAAGAGCTGAGACAGCTCGAAACATGTCAGCGTTGTGATGCATGTGCATATTTTACATTGGATACGTCCTAAATAAAACTGTTTCTGGAATCCTGGATTGGTGCGGATCTTTTTGCTGTACTTTGGTCCAGGGCCGCATAAAATCACATCAGCACGACCTCGAACAGACCTGCCGGGTGGCCTGCCTCTGGGTCTGCCCCTGCCTCTGCCTTTACCTGTTTTGTCCACATCGGGAGGGGGGGGGGGTTGGGGGGGGAGGATGAAGTGAAAGGTATGCACTGACTTGTCTAATACAATGTGCAGTCACACAGGTGCAGTGAAAGGTATGCAGTGACTGGTATTACAATACAATGTAACTGCACACAGGTGCAGTTAACCGGTATGCACAGTGTGGTATATTACACAGCGTGCGGTCACACAGGTACTGTGAACAACTATGCAATGACTGGTATTACAAATGTGCAGCTGTCACACACACAGGTACCGTGAACAGGTGCAATGACACTGCGTGCGCTCATGTAGGTAGGTGGGTGCACTGAACAACAGGTAGGTATATGCAGTGATGGGTATTACAAATTTACAGCAGTCACACACACACAGGTACCGAACAGGTACAGTGACACTGCGTGCATTCACGTAGGTAGGTGGGTGCACTGAACAACAGGTAGGTATATGCAGTGAAGGGTATTACAAATGTGCACCTGTCACATACACACAGGTATCGAGCAGGTACAGAGACACTGCGTGCGCTCACGTAGGTAGGTGGGTGCACTGTGAACAACAGGTAGGTATATGCAGCAGGGGCGTAACAATAGACCCTGCAAGGGATGCCTCCGCAGAAGCCACAGAGGGCCTGTGGGGGGAAAAGTTTGAGAGACTGACAGCTAAGGGCACCGAGAGAAAAAAACGTATTCTGCTCTCGCACCATTGTTATATTGACTGCATGTGTCCACCACACAGATAAGGACTCATACACACTCTGGAATTTGTACACTGTCCCTGCTCCCTGGGGTTCATAAAAAAACATCTGTCTCTCACTGCTGCAAAGATCTGATGACTGCATGTACAACCTAACAAAGAACAGAGTCACATTTTGAAAAAAAGTTGAACTTTCCCTTTTTCACTCTGAAAGGATTCCTAGATTCTTATCAAGCAGGCTAATGACCTTATGGCCTCTAATTACTTTTACAACACAGCAGAGTGGAGCTTGATGTCATAGGCCTGGTGCACACCAAAAACCGCTAGCAGATCCGCAAAATGCTAGCAGATTTTCAAACGCTTTTTCTTCTTTTTCTGTAGCGTTTCAGCTAGCATTTTGCGGTTTTGTGAAGCGTTTTTGGTGCAGTAGATTTCATGTATTGTTACAGTAAAGCTGTTACTGAACAGCTACTGTAACAAAAACCACCTGGCAAACCGCTCTGAAGTGCCGTTTTTCAGAGCGGTTTGCGTTTTTCCTATACTTAACATTGAGGCAGAAACGCATCCGCAATCCAAAATCTGCAGCAGCCCGGGAATATGCGTTTCTGCAAAACGCCTCCCGCTCTGGTGTGCACCAGCCCATTGAAATACATTACCCTAGCGGATCCGCACCCGCAAGCGGATCGCAAACCGCAGCCGAACCGCTCTGGTGTGCACTAGGCCTTACTGTTGCTGCTTCATTGAGAGCTTGTTGTCTCATACTGAGTCCACAAGATCCCGTAATAACAGTATCAATCAGTGACATTCTGAATGTTTTGCCAAAGTTTCAGTGAATACTATATGTTATGTTCAGCATGTCATTGTTGTTCCTCCATATAGCATGTGCTCTCATGTAGTAAAATAATACGGCTGTGTGTGTATGTATGTACTGGGAGCAGAGCTGCAACGAGGGACTTGTCAGCTGTAGGGGCTGGAGGAAGCCCCGGGTAAGTAGATCTGGGGGTAGCATAGATTGCCTGACATTTCCTTTAAGTCTAAGTGTTTTTATCTGCATGGGGAAAGCACATTGGTCCTGTGCAGAAAGCGAGAGGGGTGGGGGGCCCCATCCAAAGTTTTGCGGGGCAGGGGGGCCCAGTGATGTCTAGTAATGCCCCTGATATGCAGTGTTGGGTATTACAAATGTACAGCTGTCACACACACATGTAGTCACTGAATGTGCTGGGCCTGGCAGTGGGCACAGTAGGAATTACCAAGGGGCCAAGGTCCAGCAGCTAAGATTGACTGACAAGGCTGTATATGCAACACAAGTGTCTATGGGACACACACGCACAAAAAATAGATCACAAGAACAGAGCTGTTGAGGATGAGGACTGGAGTGCTTTTTAGCAATAAGGATCAGCAAGAAAGAGCAACCTAACAAGCCTAACTAAACTTTCCCTAATGTCCTTGCAGCACCTCTCCCTTCTCTAATTACTGCAGCCACACGGGTGATGCTGCCTGCTTTTTATAAGGGGGGTGGGGCTCCAGGAGGGAGTGTTGCCTGATTGGCTACTATGTGCCTGCTGACTGTGATGTATAGGGTCAAAGTTGACCCTAATGATCTAGCATAGGGGGCGGGTCGAACCACCATAAAGTTCGTGTCCGAAGTTCGTGCGAATAAGTTCGCGGGCGAACCGTTCGGGCCATCTCTATTTGCTAGTAGTCATGATCACATGCTGAAGCAGGATGTGATCATAGCAATTCTGAGCTTTGCAAGTCTATCAGCTGATCAAACAAATCACATGCTTCTCCATGAGCTCTCCTAAACTGGAACATAACTATTATCTAATTCTAATATCAATCCCACAGTTATATCTATGTCTTGGTATTTAACACTGAAATGAAATGCACTTCTCCATAAAGCTGAACTTCTAGGGATTCTACTTGTACTAATAGAATAACCTGCCATTGCTTAAAAACTTGACGTCTTATTGGCTAATGCTATTTTTTTTTCATTAAAAGTAACTGAAGATTGAATTCTATTGCAGATTTTACCATTAAATTATTGTTGGAAATATGTAGTCCAATATTTCTTTAAAAAAATTTTTTTTCAAATCAAGTAGGACTAAAAATATTGTATCCATTTGGTATGATTTGATGCAACACCAATACAAGCAACATTTTTTCATTGACATTCCGGTTAGCTCCAATATACAGTGGAGGTGCCCAAACAGTGGAGGTGCTCAAAAGGTAATAAAAAAAACAATTAGAACAATATAAAAAGGAGAGGTATGGAAAGCTTAAAGAGAACCCGAGGTGGGTTTGAAGAATGTTATCTGCATACAGAGGCTGGATCTGCCTATACAGCCCAGCCTCTGTTGCTATCCCAAACCCCACTAAGGTCCCCCTGCACTCTGCAATCCCTCATAAATCACAGCCACGCTGCTGACAAACAGCTTGTCAGAGCTGGCTGTGTTTATTTCTATAGTGTCAGTCTGCTGCTCTCCCCGCCTCCTGCAAAACTCCGGTCCCCGCTTGCATCCCTTCCCTCCCTGCTGATTGGAGGGAAGGGATGGGGGCAGGGACCGGAGCTATGCAGGAGGCGGGGGAGCAGCCGAGACTGACACTACAGATGTAAACACAGCCTCACAGCACGGCTGTGATTTATGGGGGATTGCAGAGTGCAGGGGGGCCTTAGGGGGTTTTGGAATAGCAACAGAGGCTTTGCTGTATAGACAAATCCAGCCTCTGTATGCAGATAACATTCTTTAAACACACCTCGGGTTCTCTTTAACTGTCCTGTGATGACAGTGAGCAATCCGCACGGCGGATCGCTCAGAAACAGCCTTATCAGTCCACTGACAGACTGTACACATGCTTTACTGTCTGCTGAAAACCCCCCCAGTCGTTGCCTTTCATCAGACGTGTGTACGAGCCTTTAGGGTTAGGAAAAGTGGGCGCAGCCAATATTAGCCAGATACATAACCAGGCAATGCTGGGGCATCAGTGGGCGGAGCCAAAATACAAATTTCACTGGGAAAATGTAAACAGCAGCCATTCTTACACTGTTAATGGCTAGGTTCTCAAACTTTGCACAGTTGGTCACTGGGTGACTGGAATTAATATTTAGAAAAGTGGGTGGAGCCTACAAAAGCCAATCAAAATTCTCCTATTGATTTTTAAGGGGAATATTTAATTGTTGCCATTCTTGCACTGTTAATGGCCAAGCCTCAAACTTGGTACAGTTGGTCATTGGGTGACTGGGGTTTACATTAATAGAAGGGGGTGGAGCCACAAACAGCCAATCTGCTTTGTTTCATTTTAATGCAAGTTATTGATGCCAAAGACCTCAAAGCTCAAAAACTTGGTCATTGAGTTATCGAGTAATTGTGTGTTAGGGTTAGGAAAAGTGGGCGCAGCCAACACCAGCCAAACACATAAGCAGGCAGTGCCGGGTCATCAGTGAGCAGAGACAAATACAAATTTCACTGATAAACTGTAAACTGCAGCCATTCTTACACTGTTAATGGTAGGGCTGTCAAACTTTGCATAATTGGTCACTGGCTGACTGGAATTAATATTCTGAAAAGTGGGTGGAGCCTACAAAAGCCAATCAAAATTCACCTATTGATTTTTGAGGGGAATATGTAATTGCTGCCATTCTTGCACTGATTCTGGCACAAGCCTTAAACCTGGTACAGTTGGTCATTGGGTGACTGGGGTTCAAATTCAGAAAAGGGGTGGAGCCACAAACAGCTAATCAGATTTGTTTCATTTCGATGCAAATTATTGATGCTAAAGACTGCAAAGCTCACAAATTTGGTCACTGGGTAATTGTGTGTTAGGGTTAGAAAAAGTGGGCGGAGCCAACACCAGCCAAATACATACCCGAGCAATGTCGGGACATCAGTGGGTGGAGAAAAATACAAATTTCATTGGGAAAATGTAAACTGCAGCCATTCTTACACTGTTAATGGTAGGGTACTCAAACTTTGCACAGTTGGTCACTGGGTGACTGTGATTAATATTCAGAAAAGTGAGTGGAGCCTACAAAAGCCAATCAAAATCCACCTATTGATTTTCAAGGGGGAATATTTAATTGCTGCCATTCTTGCACTGTTAATGGCACAAGCCTCTTGCAATATTAATCACCTGTACCTGGTACAGTTGGCCATTGGGTGATTGGGGTTCAAATTCAGAAAAAGGGTGGAGCCACAGCCAATCAGATTTAATTTATTTCAATGCAAATTATTTATGCCAAAGACCGCAAAGCTCACACACTTGGTTATTAAGTAATTGAGTAATTGTGTGTCAGGGTTAGGAAAAGTGGGTGGAGCCAACACCAGCCAAATACATACCCAGGCAATGCCAGGTCACCAGCTAGTATATATATATATATATATATATATATATATATATATATATATATATATACTAGCTGGTGGCTGTATAAGACGAGCCCCAACTTATCTGGTTAAAATATACATTTTGGGATATACTCGCCCTATAACACTACCCCTCTTGACTCTTGGACATTTGTATACTGTACTGTATGTGCTGGTGCTTTACTGCATAAACAGGTACAGATACTGGTGCTATACTGGATGTGGTACTCAGTATACAACAACCAGCTGATCACGGCAAGCGATGTACCTTACCAGTGATTGGCTGGTTGTTGTATAGAAAGCCTGCTTGGATTGGTCAGCTATAACCATCTCCAAGACTATCAGAGCGGTAGCGCAAACACGCCTCTTTCACCCATCTAGCCTGCCCTTGTATACTATTACCTCCTTCTCTGCCTCTCAGATCTTGCATGCACATGCGCTCCTGCGCCGCTTCACTGCAGTCCTCTGAAGTGAGATCTGAGAAGGAGACAAGGATGTATCGTAATAGGGTACAAGGGTGGACCAGACGGGTGTCATGGCACAGCGCCGCTCTCCCTCTTTTTTCCATACCCTGGGCGTTTCGGACACCTGCAGCTTGCTCCACCCGTCACGTACATCTTCCCAGTGAGGTACCCCCTCACCTCGTCACCGGGACTGCGTTAAGTCACTTCTTTCCAGGAATCCGTGTGAGCGGATTTTCTTCTACCATACTTGTACAGCACCGGCCCTGCTGCTCTCATGCGGTCACTGCATACAGTGGGGATGTGGCCGCAGGCATTTTTGAGCTCCCCCCACCGTGTGCGGCAAACGCAGATTCTCAAATCCAACCAGGAATTTTCAGCATGTGCCCTATAAGACGACACCCGGTGTATAAGACGACCCCCGACTTTTGAGAAGATTTTCCTGAGTTAAAAAGTAGTCTTATACGCCAGAATATACTGTGTGTATATATATATATATATATATATATATATATATATATATATATATATATATATATATATATATATATATATACATAACTAAAAAATTTTACATAATAATCCAAGTTTATGGAGGTGACTAGAACAACAAAATGTATGTTGATTTGTTAGGAATCAGCATAATTATATGTATCTAAAACTGCATATAAATATAAAAACTGCATATAAATCATTAGTACTGTATTCATTTACAGCCAGTGTTGGTTTGATTTGGTGCAACACCAATACAAGAAAAATGTTCCCACCGAAATTCCGATTAGCTCCAATATACACAACTATATATATTTCGTATCTTCATCAAGAATCCCATTCCCAAGCTTGGCATGCCAAGCATGTTTATATCTTGGAAGTCCTTACAGAACATAATTAATAGTGTTGGCTATGGAAATACATTAATCATATTTAATTGGAATAACAAAAAAAAAACTATAATAGATAAACAATAATATCTTCTAAGATGCCCATGCCAAGCTGTACAATTGTTCATCAATATGAAAACCTGACACGGGCGTAAATAAGTTCATTTTCCAAGTGAACATTTTTATGCAATTACGTACTTTTATTATGATTCTTTTTACAATTCATTTATTATTATTATGTGCCAATGTGAGGATTGTGGGAAATCTATGTTATGCATGGCAGACGAATTTGTTCTTCCCAGTTTTCTTAACCTCCATAATAAAACCCTAACTGTCGCTGCGTCCAGCAGCTGTCCCTGTGCAGCAAGGTGGGCGGGTGCAGGCAGGCGAGCGAGGTGGGCGGGTGCAGGTGGGTGCGCGCGACAACGCGTGCATGCGCACTGGCGGCAGCGGCCGGAAAATGACCTATAGCCTGTATGAGTTATGTTTTTTTGTATTTAACCCTTTGTCATTGGCTGTAAAAATACTTATTTGATGTTAAACTGAAGGGGATAAAATTGCTGATAACAAAAGATGAAAAAGGAAAAAATGTGTTAAATGATAATACACTGGTCACTTTATTGGTTCCTCTCTACAACTGGACTTAAACTATGATATGCACATCAGGCTTTCACTATGGTAGAAATTAGATTGTGTGAGCTCCTCTGAGGGACTATTAGGTCCGGTTCACACTGGCGTTAAAAAACGGTCTGTCCGTGGAACGGATCCTAACAATGCGAACAGATTCAATGTTAACCTATGGATAAGTTTACATCCGTCTGTTCAAACGGATCCGTTCTGCATGATCCACTGAACGGATCGCAAGTTCGCTGCTGCACCAATTTTTCCAGACCGCTGAGCCCAGCATGAACGGAATGAAAGCTGAAGCACTGCATTGTGGGCAATGAGAAAACAGAACGTGTCTTCAGACTCTTCTCCCAATCAAGGCCCAAAATAATCCAAAAGAATCTATACTTTATTAGAGCACTCGCCAGGCCACATGATTTGTGCAAAAATAGGGACACAAAACAGGGGAGTGCCTTTTTTACTCGCTTTCTAATGTTTGTCTTTAATAGTCTCAATTTCTTTCCTTTCCTGGGCCAGTGGAAATTTGCAAGCTAGGCTTTGGCTTTCTTCACTACCATTGTTGGTGCAGACCAAGCTGTTTCGTATTAACAGCAAAGGTCACAGTGACTCGAGGGTGTCTTATCAGAGGTTCAATCGGCATCAGCTAATACATTAAGGCACGAGATCCACATACTAAACATCTCCAGCTTTGTACATAAAAGGGGAAAGAATAACACACTAATTCTGATATCATATTAGACATCTCTGACTCTATTTACAACTTTTTTCTCTCTTCTCTGCAGGCATTACTCTTGTTTTCCATGTATCATTAAAACTGTGTAATTGTTTCAATATTTCTTGTGCGGAGAGAGCCGAGATGAAGCAAATTGCAGCTAAACGCCAGTGAAGTCATGCATTATTTTCATGGCTGGGGGCTGAATACGAGGAACAATGCACGGAAACAAAAAGCATATTTGAACAATTACCACTGTGTGAATTGCCTAACGATCAGCGGAGAATAGGCTTGTCATAATAATAGCCTCTCTCAGATTTCATGTATGGCTTCGCGGTTCTCGTTTTGTGCCATATGACGGCCATGCCAATAACTGATTCCTTTTGTTCATTTGTATTTCACAAACAAGAGGCGGCCAATAGGAAGACATGTCTTCTGCGCCTGTGTATCCAGAACGCTGAACTATTGCCCTCATCTGTTTTCTGCAGCTTACTGTATGCGAGGACTCCTGCTGGGCCTGTCGGCAGTTATTAGGTGAAGGTCCCTTACTTATTATAACCTTTTATGGTGTTCGTGTTCTGCTATTTGCTGTTCTGAGTCAGTTTTACTAATGGACACTTGGATGGATGTTGTTTAGGTTTTATCGTCACTGTGATACAATTTTACCCAACTTTGCACCAAAAGGGTGTAGCTACTTCTAGCAGAGTAACCTTTCCAACATTTTTGAAAAAAAAATACACATAGGTCCCGCTAAGCTTGTTCTTCACCCTAGTTCTTCCATATTTGGGCAAAACAGACTTGACTTTCTCATCTCTGCTCCTTTGGTGTAGATGATAACCTGGACCAGGGCTGGCACTTCCATAGGGTCAAGCTGGGCAAGTACCTCGGGACTCCCCTTAACTTCATTTTTGTCCCCAGCCCCCCCCCTGCAGAGTTTTCAGCAGTGTAGCAAATCCTCCATTAGTCCATGCTCTCCTGTCCTCATTCTTGCAGGGGCGCCCCTTCTCAGTGATCCGCCACGAAATTACGTAATAACATGTGCCGGGTCATCCTGCTAGGATGAAGTGTAAACAAGAACAGATGAAGGAGCAGCCGATGAAATAGGCAGCGTGCCCTGACCCCTACCCCAGCACCTCCAAAGCTATGCAGTAATGTAGCTCAAGAATGGGTCGGCACCACCAAAAGGAATTATAGCTCTTTTATTCAAAGTAGAACTAAAGAGGATTTTTAACCAAACTGTTTCACTTACCTGGGGCTTCTGCAAGCCCCCAGCAGCCGTCATGTCCCGCGCCGGTCCTCCTCGAGCCTCCGTACTCCCGCTGCCGCTCTGTTTCTTGACTTGTAAGTCGAGGGGCCACAAGCATATCCTTTTTACACGTTCCTATCTGCAATAGTGCTATTGCGGACTGGAACACGAAGAAGAATACGCATGGCCAGGGCCGCACAGGCGCAGTGGCCTGGCGGTGAAACCAAAAATAGCTGGTGGGCGGAGAAAGGAGGGTCATGGAGGACCGGCGTGGGACAGGACGGCTGCTGGGGGCTTGCAGAAGCTCCAGGTAAGTAAAACAGTTTGTTTTAACATTCTCTTCAGTTCTGCTTTAGAGCAGGGCTGCAATGACAGACTGCTGTTTTGGGTGACTGCCCTTTATCAAATTGCAAAATAGCCATGTCACGGCTACTTTGCAATTTGAGAAAGGGCATTCAGCCTGAAACAGCAGTCTGTCATTGCAGCCCTGTTTTAGATAAAAGAGCTATAATTCATTTTGGTGGTGCTGACCCATTCTTGAGCAATATTCTTATCCCAGGCTAATTTTGCCTCAGGGCCCAATTGTGACTAGAAGAACCTGCCCTAACCTGGATAGAGATGGCTCGAACTTCAGATTTTCCGTTCGCGAACCTCGAATAAGAACTTCCGCAAAAAGTTTGGTTCGCGCAAACTTTTCGAACCGCATTAGACTTCAATGGGGAGGCGAACTTTGAAAACTAGAAACACTTAAGGTAGCCATACACTGGTCGATTTGCCAACAGACAGATCCCTATCTGATCGAATCTGATCAGAGAGGGATCGTATGGCCACCTTTACTGCAAACAGATTGTGAACCGATTTCAGCCTGAAACTGATCACAATCTGTTGTGGTGGTGCTGCCGCCGCTCCCCCCGCCCGCATACATTACCTGCTCCGCTGGTGCGACTGCCCCCGGTCACCGCTCTTCTTCCCCGTCTCCGCTCTGGTCCGCTCTGGTCTCCGGCATGCTTCCCTTCTTCCTGTCTGGGGGAAGTTTAAACAGTAGAGCGCCCTCTACTGTTTAAACTTCCTGCCGGGACAGGAAGAAGGGAAGCATGCCGGAGACCAGAGCGGAGACGGAGAAGAGCGGAGACCCGGGAGTCGCGCCGGCGGAGCAGGTAATGTATGCGGCTCTATTGCGTCGGTCGTCGGGCACTCGAACGCCGCTAGCGATGCGCTCTTTACCCGCGGGCGATCGACGGTTATTTTCCGCACGGCGCGATCGACGGGATCGGACGAAATGGATCAAAATTCGGCGTGTAGCGTGAACGATTGGCAGCAGATTCGATCTCAGTGATTGAATCTGCTGTCGAAACGGGCGCAAATCGGGCCAGTGTATGGCCACCTTTATGCTGGCCACAAAAGTGATTGAAAAGATGTTTCAAGGGGTCTAACACCTGAGTTTTTGCATGGCAGAGTGGGATACACGCCAAAAGTCAGGATTTGACGCACAGCAGCGTTTTAAGGGCAGAAATCACATTGAATTCTAAATTGGAGGCCTAAAGTGCTTTAAAACATCTTGCGTGTGTATATGTTACGGCCAGAACCCGAAGTTTGGCCACTTCTAGTTCTGGCCGGCCACTTCGGGTTCTGGCCGGCCAATGCGCGAAGTGGCCGCTGCGCTGCGGCCAATGTTAGAAATGGATTGATTCCTCTGAGGTTAATGTATCTTCTGGCCGCAGCGCAGCGGCCAAACGTATAACAACTTCGTTAATTTATTGCAATTCAGCCGGCGGCAATGTAACAATTCAAGCCGCCGGCTTTTTCTCTGCCTCTCTCTCCTTCTCCCCCCCCGCCTCTCTCTCCTCCTTCCCCCCGCCTCTCTCGCTCTTCTATGGGCAGCCGGCGGGGACACGCGTGTCCCCCCTCCGGAGTCGTTCGTCACGGCAGGGTTATCCTGCCGTTCTTGCAGAGCGGGTGCTGGCAGAAGTGATGTCTGCAGCCTCCCCGCTGTGCTGCCCTGGCGCCACGAACGACTCTCTGGGACACGCATGTCCCCGCCGGCTGCCCATAAGAGGAGAGAGAGAGGCAGAAAAAAAAAGCTGGCGGCTTGAATTGTTACATTGCCGCCGGCTGAATTGCAATAAATTAACGAAGTTGTTATACGTTTGGCCGCTGCGCTGCGGCGCAGAAGATACATTAACCTCAGAGGAATCAATCCATTTCTAACATTGGCCGCAGCGCAGCGGCCACTTCGCGCATTGGCCGGCCAGAACCCGAAGTAGCCGGCCAGAACTAGAAGTGGCCAAACTTCGGGTTCTGGCCGTAACATATACATCAATCAGGTAGTGTGATTAGTGTACTGCTTCACACTGACAGACCAAACTATAGCCGTGGAAGTGTCACAACTATGTCCGCTGCACAGCCACGTACTCCTTGCTTGCCAGCGGTCACCAGGTTGACCCAATGAACTGTGTAAGTAATGTACCTGCCCTGACCGTGCTTGGCAGACCAGGCATCCAAGGTCAGATGGACCCTTGACCCAACGCTGTGTGCCAGAGATGACACCACTTGCCTTTCAACTTCACGGTCCAGTTTGGGTATCGCCTTTTTGGAGAAATAATTGTGGCCTGGTATCTTCCACTGCCATGCCACCCTCCAGGTGTAAGACCCATTAAAACATCTTTTCCATCACTTTTTTTGGCCAGCATAAATGTTTCTAGTGTTCAGAGTTTGCCTCCTCATTGAAGTCTATTGCGGTTCGCGAAAGTTCGGATAATCGCGGAAGTTCGCGAAACAAAAATCGGAGGTTCGGGCCATCTCTAATCCAGGGGACCTTGAACTGGTGGCTACTAGGCAGAACTTGTCCATTGCCCACTAGGGATAGAGGCCCATCATCCCTTGCAGGGTGCTCTAGTGAAGACTCATATCCACTTAAACTCCCCACCCCAGGAGAACCCACACTAACCCCTGTGTGAGTCTCAACAGCTCACCTGTCCCCTAATAGGTTTGCACACTGTGACCCACATCTTTCTTTGCCTTCTATCCTCTACAAAGCCTGATCAACACACCTGGCTGGGCGACAATACAGGAACCTGACACATGTCCTATTTTGTCTCCTCGCACAGCAGGATTGTACATACTTGTGAGCTATCAATCTCTGGCTTCTCTCCTAGGTGCGTTGCTTAATCTGTTACAACAATACCGCAACTTTTTTTGTATGTGTGTTTCCACACTGTATGCCATTCAATCCTTTTCATCTGGTCTCCAGCAAAAAGACAAGCAAATATTTGATGCTCACTGCATTTAACTTACATTCAAACAGTATTAAACTTGTCAGATTGGAGCAGGATGATTTTGTCTGGAAAATCTCAGCTGAATCTGTCATGCCCGCTTTTGATGTTCCGTAACGTCTTTTTTTTCGGACAATCTAATATTTTGTTTTCCTGGCTCTTTGGCATCTTCCAGTGAGGCGCTGGCACCCTATTAAAGCAAGCAGGATGTATGAAAATAAACATGCCGGCATTTGCATTGAGCTCCAGTCATCTCCATCATATGGAATCACTGTCTGAGGGGAAGATGAAAGATACGTACGTCAGACTGATGGATCTGCCAGAGCCATGAAGGACAGTAAGGAACCTGCTATAGGTATTTATGGAAAGGAATGTGAATATTCTACACCTGGGCATACGCCTTTCCTGTCCCAGAGCATCATTCTGACATTACAAAGGCTCTTCCATAATTTCGTTGTGACGATCCAATAATACACTGATGTCTTGAACTTTTTGATTTTACATGCAGCACATACAGCAGAATTTCGCCTTCTTAAAACAGAACGTATTTGCAATTATTCAGGTTGAAATGAGCATATGAGGTGTCCCACAATGCATGACTGCTGGATATGCAAATCGACCCTTTGTTGACCCTGATTGCTAAACACACCTTCAGAACTGCTGTAATGCAATTATGTGTCAACTTGATAACAATACAGAGCCACAATAATCAAACATGCATACAGACTGTTTTGGATTGGTTGATCCTCATCAGTGCATGGCATGGATGAACCTCTTGCCAACCGCGTCACGCCGATATAACAAATAAGTAATAATAATAATACAAAAATGCTAAAATAAATTGTCCTGGAGCACTTGCAAACCTCTAAATAAATTGGCTGTTAAAGGGTTAAAGAGAGCCTGAAGTGAGAGGAATACAGAGGCTGCCATCTTCATTCCTTTATTATTATTATGATGTATTTATATAACGCTGACATCTTTTGCAGCGCTGTACAGAGTATATTGTCTTGTCACTTAACTGTCCCTCAGAAGGGCTCACAATCAATTTCCTAGCATAGTCGGGTGAAATCGCTGGACTGTACAGGCTTGAAGTCATCTGTAAAGCTGACTATGCCCTCTGCAGGGGGTGGAGGGCCAACGGATCGGCACATGTGTGATGTCACATGGTGGGTGGGGCAAGCGACAGCACACTGTAATTGGCCATTGCTCGTCGAAGTTGATGCTTCTAGTGGATCGCTTGCAGGGTGGTGGTCGGGGGCTACTGTACACATGCCCAATTATTGGCTGAGGAGTTTGTCATCAGACAGGGGCCGGGCTTAGTGCAGGTTGGTGGTCGGGGGCTACTGTACACAAGCCCAATTATTGGCTGAGGAGGTTGTCATCAGACGGGGGGGCGGGCTTAGTGCAGCATGGTGGTCGGGGGCTACTGTACACACGCCCAATTATTGGCTGAGGAGTTTGTCATCAGACAGGGGGCGGGCTTAGTGCAGGTTGGTGGTCGGGGGCTACTGTACACATGCCCAATTATTGGCTGAGGAGGTTGTCATCAGACGGGGGGCTGGCTTAGTGCAGGGTGGTTGTCGGGGGCTACTGTACACAAGCCCAATTATTGGCTGAGGAGGTTGTCATCAGACGGGGGGCTGGCTTAGTGCAGGGTGGTTGTCGGGGGCTACTGTACACAAGCCCAATTATTGGCTGAGGAGGTTGTCATCAGACAGGGGGGGGTGGGCTTAGTGCAGTATAATATTTTATCTATAAGCGCCCCTGGTGTCCATGGTTTTTCACTCTTTTCTTCTTTCCTTTCAAAGCCCCCAGCCAGCCGCTCTGCAGTCTCCATGGGAAGAGAAAGATTAGCATCAGTTCGCGTTGCACACAGAGTCCCGAAAACTCGTGAACCTTCACTTTTAAACCCCATAAAGAAATCAATACGGGGAAACAGCGGCATAAATAACATTTCAGTACCGCTAGAAATCGCCGTGTTCGCAGAAGTGAGCCGAAACTCCAGAGAAAGTCTCTTATTATCATTGGTTGTGTTTCAGGAACAATATTTGAGCTCATGTCACGCTGTGATAATTCACATAGGTAGCCTTGGCACCATGAGCCGCTTTGCTATTTAATTCAATAATTTTAATATGACAGCGTCATGGGAGCCGGTGCGTTTAACCAAACCACACGTTCTCAAGAAAGAACATGAGTTTCTTAGCTACAGCGTGAAAGATTGGCTTCTATTTAATAATGTTTTCAGTCGCGGCAAAGATGCCCGTTTCTTAAAGGAGAACGCAGGTCAGGATAAAAATCTCCTAGAAAAATATGTAACATATGACACTGTGTACACCAGGTAGGTCTTTTCTACAACGCAAACTGCTTTCAGCGAAGGTTAGAAATATAGGTTAGAAATATAAAAGCCTCTCCAGCCTATGCCTCGGCCCGGCCCTGGTCTTCTTCAGTCGTTTTGGAATCACACATCTGCAACAAGCGTGCAGCCAGTGGAGTTAGACCAGAGTTACTGTAAAGCATCTGATCTACAGGCTCATTCCTGGCCAGTGACTTTAAAGAAAACCTGAACTGAAAAAGAAAAGTCTAAACATACACATGTTATACTTACCTTCCATTTAGTCTACTTCTCAATCTCTTTCTCCTCTCCTGCATCCTGTTTGTCCACTGTGATCAATAGAATTCTCCGTCCTCCACATTGAAAATGGCCATTACCCCATAACAGCTACCGGATCAGCACACTGTTCAACTGTAATATCGCCATCTTGAGCCATAGGGAAACATGGAAACTTTACCTTGCACATCAGTTGTCCTTCCAGCTATAACTGACAGCAACTGATATATTTCAGTTCTGACAAAATCTTGTCAGAACTGGAAGGTATTGTTGTAAGAAGAAAATGGTTAACTTCTGAGAGGAACTGGCGGCAAGGTAAGTATGTTGTATTCATTTGCACATACATCCTGTTTTTATTTTTAAATAATTTTAGTCGGTTCAGGTTCCCTTTGAGGCTTTCACACTGGTGCATAGTATCAGACAATATCATCGCATGGCTTACACTATGCAATTTTCCTGTAATGGTACTGTTCAGTTATAGATAGACCCCTTTAGCTTATCTTTTGTGACTCTCTTTCAACCAGCAGAGTCCCAGTGTATTGACGTACAGCCCAATGTTTTCCCATTATTTACAGTGGGTTGCAAAAGTATTCGGCCCACTTGACGTTTTCCACATTTTGTCAAATTACTGCCACAAAAATGAATCAATTTTATTGGAATTCCACATGAAAGACCAATACAAAGTGGTGTACACGTGAGAAGTGGAACGAAAATCATACATGATTCCAAACATTTTTTACAAATCAATAACTGCAAAGTGGTGTGTGCATAATTATTCGCCCCCCCCCTTTGATCTGAGTGCAGTCAGTTGCCTATAGACATTGCCTGATGAGTGCTAATGACTAAATAGAGTGCACCTGTGTGTAATCTAGTGTCAGTACAAATACAGCTGCTCTGTGAGGGCCTCAGAGGTTGTCTAAGAGAATGTTGGGAGCAACAACACCGTGAAGTCCAAAGAACACACAAGACAGGTCAGGGATCAAGTTATTGAGAAATTTAAAGCAGGCTTAGGCTACAAAAAGATTTCCAAAGCCTTGAACATCCCTCAGAGCACTGTTCAAGCGATCATTCAGAAATGGAAGGAGTATGGCACAACTGTACACCTACCAAGACAAGGCCATCCACCTAAACTCACAGGCCGAACAAGAAGAGCGCTGATTGGAAATGCAGTCAAGAGGCCCATGGTGACTCTGGACGAGCTGCAGAGATCTACAGCAAAGGTGGGAGACTCTATCCATAGGACAACTATTAGTCATGCACTGTACAAAGTTGGCCTTTATGGAAGAGTGGCAAGAAGAAAGGCATTGTTAACAGAAAGCATAAGAAGCCCCATTTGCAGTTTGCCACAAGCCATGTGGGGGACACAGCAACCATGTGGAAGAAGGTGCTCTGATCAGATGAGACCAAAATTGAACTTTTTGGCCAAAATGCAAAATGCTATGTGTGGCAGAAAACTAACACTGCACATCACTCTGAACACACCATCCCCACTGTCAAATATGGTGGTGGCAGCATCATGCTCGGGGGGTGCTTCTCTTCAGCAGGGACAGGGAAGCTGGTCAGAGTTGATGGGAAGATGGATGGAGCCAAATACAGGGCAAACTTGGAAGAAAACCTCTTGGAGTCTGCAAAAGACTTGAGACTGGGGCGGAGGTTCACCTTCCAGCAGGACAATGACCCTAAACAAAGCCAGGGCAACAATGGAATGGTTTAAAACAAAACATATCCATGTGTTAGAATGGCCCAGTCAAAGTCCAGATCTAAATCCAATCGAGAATCTGTAGCAAGATCTGAAAACTGCTGTTCACAAACTCTGTCCATCTAATCTGACTGAGCTGGAGCGGTTTTGCAAAGAAGAATGGGCAAGGATTTCAGTCTCTAGATGTGCAAAGCTGGTAGAGACATACCTTAAAAGACTGGCAGCTGTAATTGCAGCAAAAGGTGGTTCTACAAAGTATTGACTCAGGGGGCCGAATAATTACGCACACCCCACTTTGCAGTTATTTATTTGTAAAAAATGTTTGGAATGATGTATGATTTTCGATCCACTTCTCACATGTACACCTCTTTGTATTGGTCTTTCACTTGGAATTCCAATAAAATTAATGCATGTTTGTGGCAGTAATGTGACAAAATGTGGAAAACTTCAAGGGGGCCGAATACTTTTGCAACCCACTGTAAGAAGGGCAAAAAAAAATTAGATCCAGGAAATCATAGACCTGTAAGCTAATCAGTTGTAGACAGGTCCTGCTTGACTAACATGCTCAGCTTTTATGAGGCAGTGAACGCTAATGTGGATATTGGGAATGCTGTAGATGTGATATACTTGGACTTTGCAAAGGCCTTCGACACTGTTCCCTACAAAAGTCTGGTGCAAAAGTTGAGGATGCAAGGACTGGGGAAGAGTCTGTGTGCATGGATAGGGAACTGGCTAATGGACAGAAAACAAAGAGTTGTGGTCAATGGATCATACTCAAAATGGGAGACTATTAGCAGTGGGGTCCCACAGGGGTCTGTTCTGGGTCCAGTGCTCTTCAATTTATTTATTAATGCCTAGTAGATGCAGTAGTGAGCAATGTTGCTATTTTTGCAGATGATACAAAATTGTGCAGAATCATCAACTCTCAGGAAGATAGGGACATATTGCAACAGGATCTGGATAGGATGGCTATATGGGCACATAAATGGCAGATGAAATTCAATGTTGAAAAATGTAAAGTCATGCATTTTGGTCGTACCAATGGTCTAGCACCATACAAAATAAATGGCATACAGTTGGGGACATCAAACTTGGAGAAGGACTTAGGAGTACTCATCGACAACAAGTTAAACAATCGTACTCAATGCCAAGCCGCAGCTAAAGCTAACAAAATTTTGGGATGCATTAAAAGGGAAATAAAAACTCGAGATGCTAGCATAATATTGCCCCTGTTTAACTCTCTAGTAAGGCCACATCTGGAATATGGAATTCAGTTCTGGGCACCACATTACAGGAAATATATTGCCGTTTTAGAGCAGGTGTAGAAACAAGCAACAAAATTGATACGAGGGATGGAAGGTCTCAATTACCAAGAAAGGTTAGATAAACTGGGTTTATTTAGTCTAGAGAAAAGACGCCTTAGAGGGGATCTAATTAACATGTATAAACACGGCAATATAAAAGCTTGGCGGATGAGCTTTTTGTCCCTAGGCCTTCTCAAAGGACTAGAGGACATGATCTGCGCATGGAGGAAAAACGTTTTAGACATTTATTTAGGAAAGGGTTCTTTACAGTAAGAGTGATTAAGATGTTGTTATTGCAGGTAATGTAATGCAACTCTGCAATATGAAAGCAGTAAGGTGCCCAGTAACAGTACAACATTCTGTTCCACTCTTTCCAATACGATAATAGCAAAGATCATTGATCATTTCAGATGAAATCAATTCCCAAAACAGATCAATCACTGGCAGGGAAACCCAATCATCATCATCCTCTAGTTTTAACCAATGTAATTGTTTTTATCAGATTGAAAAGTCAATTGTATAATTAGACACTGTTATGGTCTAATCTCTAGCGAAAAATCGTCCGAGCAATCGGAAATTCTGATCAGAAGAAAAATCGTTCACTACACCATCAACGAACCAATCTTTGCTTCCTATCTATCACAAACCATCAAGAAAATCCAAATTCTTTGACAAAAATCCAGTCAGACGATTTTTCTTATAATCGTTCATAATCGTTTGTGCCCATCAACTGAGATTATTTACAACCAATCCAATCAGAATTTCTGATCGCTCAAACGATTTTTCACTAGAAGTTGGACCGTTAGTGGCCTGATGCATCAGCGCAACAGCCAGCCAGGTTTTAGTGTCAGAAATGGTTTATATATATATATATATATATATATATATATATATATATATATATATATATAGTGCAGGCCTCACAGGAGCCCATAGGCACAGATTTACCTCACAGGAGCCCGTAGGCACAGATGTCTCGACACCTTAGACTTTACCCTCCATTCACCTACAAAATCCCACCAAGCTGCGCCGCAAGTGTGCTGGATGGCCAAGCTCTTACTTCCCTTGCCGGTCACAGGTAGCTACAGATGCCCCTTAGCATTAGGTAGCCAGAAGTACTCTCAATATTAAGTAGATAGAGGTGCCCCAAGTATTGTGTAGTTAGAAGAACCTCTTAGTATTAAGTAGCTAGAGGTGCTCCAGCTGAAGAGAGATCTCATCAGTGAGCAGGAACCTCTCATTTACACTCTCATCAGGACTCTACTTAGGGAAGGAAGCGCCTGAGGAGTGAAGTTAGACACCTTCCTATGATCAGGCACCTGTAGGCGCGTGCCTACAGTGCCTTATGGTTAATCCACCCCTGATACAGTATATTACTTAGGATACCCACTTTTATGTTAATTATCCTGGTTTCAGGCATCAGAAACACTTGTATCGAAATATAGATATAGAATATCGTGCAAAGATTCACTTATTTCAGTATTTCAACGTAAAAAGGTGAAACTAATACATGAAACGGGAACCCTTTGCAGGTGTTTGGGATTAATTAGCTGTGAGTGACACTTTGAGCCTAGAATATTGAACATGTTCACAATATTGTATGGTCTGAGATTTGGGGGTTCTCATAAGCTATAAGACATAATCATCAAAATTATAACAAATACACGCTTGAAATATCTTGCTTTACATGCAATAGGCTTGATTCACTAAGACAAATAGCACACCTTATCAAAGTTAACACACCTTATCAAAGTTAACACACCTTACCAGAGTAGCATAGCAAGTGCTATGAACCTGCAGGGGGGCAGGGCAGGACGAGTGGAGCTCTCATCATTGCCAATTAGCAGGCATATGCTACTCTGATAAGGCATGTTAACTTTTATAAGGCGTGTTATTTCTGATAAGGCATGCTATTTGTATTAGTGAATCAAGCCCAATGAGTCTATTTCATATTTTAGTTTCACCTTTTAAGTTGAATTGCTGAAATAAATGGATTTTAGCACAATATTCTATTTTTTTCAAGTTTTACTTGCATATGTTGCTGTATATTGGTATATGACCCTGTCCTACCAGTGATGTCACAGCCTATGATGTCATGCAGCTTTCTGCCCCAGAGCACGCTGAGAGACCAGGTGCTGTTTCTGGTCATCAAAAAACAAAGCAATCCACAATGATGCACCTTGTTGCAGTAAAGATGTCGGCATCACTGATACATTTAATAACCCCCTTGGCGGTACGCAGTTTTTGAGGCTGCGTCCACCGGGAGTTTTTTTGTCCTCAAAATGTTTTTTAACGCTTTAGCTAGCATTTCGCTAGCTAAGCGTATGTCCAAAGATGCTTCAGTCCCCCCCATGCCCGCCGATCGCCGCCGGCTATACGTACCTCGCCACGATCCCACGAAAAGCGCAGTTTTCCAATCGGCTTTTGGCATTGCTATGGCGACAATCGGAGATGACATCATCCGCAATTCTGAACGTCGTCATTGCGAAGCCTCGAGCCGATTGGGCGACTGCGCCGGCGTGGGAATGCTGGGGGGTACTATACCGGAAGGTATTGCGGGCGATCGCAGGGGACCTGCGCAACTTTGAGCATACGCTTAGCTAGCGAACCACTAGCTAAAGCATATAGCAACATTAAAAAAAAAATCGTCCTGGGGCCATGTGATCCTCCGCGGCGGCTACACCGTGTGTAGCACAGGGTTACCGCTAAGGCGGTGGAATGTAAATCAGGGTGAGGTCAAATTTTACAATGGGTAAATATTGACTAAACAACTAAAACATGAATATTGTAAGAAAATAAGCAATGTATTTATTAAGTTATATTATACACTGTAAAGTTCTTCTCTTTTAGCTTACTGTGGATAGGTTAAGGCCTGTTTTATAAATGAAAGCATACATAAAATGTGAACTGTTTATTTGCATTTTAACACATAAAATACTGGCATCCGATTTATTAAAATATAATTAGTGATACCTCTGGTGCCACATTACATCACTCCGTAAGAATTGCTACTTCATAGGTGGGAACCTCTACTCAAGTCTATGGAGACCCTGTCAAACCCTGGCAGACAATAGTGGACAAGAGCATAGCCGGCCTTTGATATGAGCTACAGGAGCGGTCGCTCAGGGCGCCGGGTTCCAAGGGGGCGCCTATAGCTGGTTGCCTATACTGGGGGCACCTATAGCTGGCTACCTTTACTGAGAGCCCCAACACCTGGCTACCTATACTGGAGGCACCTACGCCTGGCTACCTATGGGGGGGGGATGGAGACCTTCAACTGACTTCCTATACTGGGGGCACCTATGCTTGGCAACCTATATTGAGGGCACCTACACATGAGATCCTATACTGGGGGCACCTATACCTGGCTACCTATCTATACTGAGTCTGAGGGCGTTTGGGGGGGGGGGGGATAGCCGCACTGCGGCTATATCGCGTGGTGCAAATTGTCAGTGCTGTGCTATCATTCTAAATGGGGGGGGGAGGGGGGGGTGGCGGCCAACTGTCCCACTGATTGTTTTTATTAATATTCCTGAAAGGTTCTAGCCTTCATTTTTAAGTGTATTCAGGATAATGCACTCCTTCCATCCATTTGTGGTTATTAATAGTATTTTTTCTATTATACATATGTGACATGTCACGGAGAGCTGAGCATTTGGAGTGATGTGTCACAACGTCAAAAAGGTTGGAAACCACTGTTCTAGGAGATATCTCAGGAGAAAAGGTGAATTGCATATGAGCCTGTGTGTGTGTATACATGCGTGAGTGTGTGTATATGCACGTGAGAAGAGGATGAGGGGGGGGGGCAAAAAAACAGTTTTCGCTCAGGGCGCTGTGAAACCTAAGGCCGGCCCTGGACAAGAGGGCAGGATATCATCTGACGCTGTCATGTGACCCTTTTGACCCAATAGGGAGTCAGCATTTTGGAGAAGAATGTGGCTGCTCATATCATACTTTGATAAATAGACTGATGTTTTGCTTTGCAATAAACTGCAATGAGCATTGATAAGAGGTGAGCTGTGGAGCTGCAATCTGCTGCATCCTTATACCATATTTTTCGGACCTTAAGTTGCACCTAGGTTTAGAGGACAAAAACCAGGGGGAAAAAATATATATACTAAACCTGGTGCATCGATGGCGAAGGGGCATCTTGTGGATTATGCCCCCTTTGTACCTCACGCCCCCTTGTACCTCTTGTGTCTCCCTGTGACCTCCTCTGTCCTCCTGTGTCCCCCATGTGTCCACCTCTGTCCTGCTTGTGTCCTCCTCTATGCCCCTTTGTGCGCTCCTCTGTGCCACTTTGGGTCCCCCTGTGTCCTCCCCTATGCCCCTTTGTGTCCCCTGTGTCCTCTGTTTGTCCCCCCTGTGTCCTCCTCTGCATGGGCACAGTACAGGGAGTCCCTGACATTGCGGCGGGTTGGAGGTTGGTATTGGCAGGCATTCACAACAAGTCGGGAACTGCCTCCATTTGGACTATAAGACGCAGTGACTTTTTTTCTCCCATTTTTGGGGAAGAAAAAATAAGTCTTATAGTCCAAAAAATACAGTAAATAAGCATCTGAGTGGTTTATACTTGCTTACATGTCTCTTTGCTTGCATAGTGCTTCTGATTTTTCCCTTGCTGATAACTAACACATTTTAAAATCTTTGGGTTTTTTTTGTTTCATGTGTTCCTGAATTTTATAAATGTCTGTTGTAATTTATTATCTCAAGTAACTGATGTCTTATTAACCAAACACACAAAGAGCAGTCCATTGTAGCCCCTTACACGCTCCTAGGAGCTCTGGTTCACCATGAGCTTGATTGGTAGTCTGTAACTCTGGGTGTTTCAAGTCCTACTCCATAAAGCCACATTAACCCATACCATGTACTGATGAGGATCAATCGATCTGAAACAGTCTGTATGCGTGTTGGATTTGTGTGTCTCTGTAATATTAAACAGCTGACACATTATTGCATTCCAGTGGATCTGGAGGTGTGTTTAGCCCACAGGGAAAACAAGGGGTAAATTGCATATTTCAGCAGTGATGCATTGTGGGAGAAATCTAAGAGCTAACTCCAACCTGAATTATTGCAAATACTTTCTTTTTTTTTTTTTTAGAAAGCAATTTTTTTGTTTTCCAAACCATTAATGGTGAGATTCACTGACAGTGTGTATGAGGCTATACATCTGGTCAAATTAAGAGAAGCTATGCTGTAAATAACATCTTGATGATTAACTGCAGAACTGTGAAAAACAAAAAATACTTTATTGGTGGGACAAGTTACAATCTTCATCTTCAAATTCACAAGGTTGAGGGAAGCAAAACATGCCTTGCCTGGGACACTAACATGGCCAGAAATGGTCTTGTATAGTACAAGTGACAATTAGTACATTGGTCCAAGTGTAGAAATAATTAAGAAACACTTACTCTGTGTAGTTGCTCACTCCTACGGTTGGGAAATTTCTAAGCAGTCTGTACAGCACAAAGAAATTACTGTACAGATTACAGGACATTTTGAAAATATGAAACAGGAACTTTAAAAGACAAGGACGCACTTGAAAAAGGCCCACAAGCCGAAACGTTGAGCACGTTATGTTATGGTACTAGAAATAAAGAAAGCTATAATTGCTGAAATCCAGGTGGAGACCCAGACATCCTTGTCTTCTGCAGTGTATCTTTAAACCTTTGGTGTGGACTGGTTGACTCCCTGGTGCATGAATATTAAGCAGCACGAGCAGTTGGACAACCCTTGCTATTTGAAAGAGGAGCTTTAACCTCCTGAGCAATAATCCCGAGCTGAGCTCGGGGTATGTCGCGCAGGAGGAGTTCTCAGGCCCTGGTGGGCCGATTTGTATAATTTTTTTTTGTTACACGCAGCTAGCACTTTGCTAGCTGCGTGTAACTTCCGCTCGCTGCCGATCTGCCGCTACCCGCCGTGCAGCCCCCCCCCTCCCCGACCCCTTGCGCAGCCTGGCCAATTAGTGCCAGGCAGCGCTGAGGGGTGGATCGGGACTCCCTCTGACATCACGACGTCCATGACGTCGGTGACGTCATCCCGCCCCGTTGTCATGGCGACCGAGGAAGCCCAGCAGGAAATCCCGTTCTGAACGGGATTTCCTGCTTACTCTGATCACCGAAGGCGATCGGAGTGGGTGGGGGGATGCCGCTGCGCTGCGGCTATCATGTAGCGAGCCTAGGGCTCGTTACATGATTTAAAAAATAAAAATTTAAAAAATAGTGCTGTGCCCCCTCCTGGGCGATATAATTGTATCGCCCAATGGGTTAACCCAGGAGTGAACTTCAGCGCAATCAGTAGCTGATAACCTCGCAAATAGATCATTAGGGAATTCTGTGTAGTAGGTATTGAGGTGAAACCCCACTCACAGTGTGATGTCATTGCCATGTCAGTTTCCTGTCTGTGAACCTTGTTGTATTGTGGGAGATAATGACTTTTGCCAACTGCCAAGCAAGCAGTAACTCTCTCTGTGCAAACAAAGTATATACTGTATATTTAATTCTTTAGCTTATCATATTGTTAGTGGGTGTGTTTATAAATAAGGGCATTTGGTGCAGTCCATTTTTTTTTGTGTCTGCTACAAGGCTCACGGTGAATCAAACAAACTGGACAAATTAAACGGCAACTATCAATAACTGATTTACCTATCTTCATTTTTTTTTATATATATATTTTTTCCCTACTACTAACTTTCGGTTAAGTTCTTCTTTAATCTGACTGCTCATTACAATTCAGAGATGCTTTTTATATATTTTGTTTTATTATATTTGAGTAAGCCTTTAATGACAACAGGTTATAGAGCCTTGATATATTATTGTAGCCGTTTTCAGTAGGAGTGGAGTTTCACTTTAAACTTCAAGTCACCTCTTTCTAAGGATAAAAATGTAGTAAAAAAAAAGTCAAAAGTAGCAAGAATCCATCTCTGTCAATTACTAAATAAATAAGCGTGGAGCTCAAGCCTTGCTAAATACTAGGATACATAGCGTGATGCCGCATATATAATACACGCAAGCTTATTTATGTACCTCCGCTCGGTACTTGTAAGAAAGAATTAAACGTTACATTTATCACAGGGTGAAAATGCTGCAGACCACAGTGAATAATTTCCCTCTAATGGTTAAATCCCTGTGCAGCTTTGCAGGCCTTTGATTTATTTGGAGAAACCTGCTGGGTAGAACACAGTGCAGAGCTGATTAATGTCTCATTCTGTCATCGGTTTTCACTTATATTCTTGGCCCATTCTGACATTTACCCCCCAAAGAATCTCCAGGAATCCACTCGCTGATCCAAATTCTTACTGGCATGGGATTTGGGGAATGTGGTGCTAGCAAAACAAGGAAGATAAATGGAAAGGGTCTTTTTCATGTTCTGCGCTGAACTTGGTTCTCCGAAGCTCTTGCCCAATTTTGGGACTGTACCATCCAGGGAATTAGGTCTGTTAAATGTCCCCTGGTTTTGCTGCAGACATCTGAGGCCTCCTTAGGTTGCCTATATATATGTATCTATTTTTCTGGCCTATTCAGTCTCTTTGATTGAATCAGGAGGAGGTCCATCACTTACAACTTTCAGTCTGCTAAGGGTCATTTACCTGAATCTTCTGAGACCAGTGAAATGAGGACACCTTCACTTACTGACCACTGCCTGCAGCTTCTGGAATTGCTACAGGAGGCCAAGGGCAGTGAGTGGCAGGAGGGCTTGTATAGGAATCCAGGTGCAGGTCGCTCCAATGGCTGATGGCTCTGGAACTTGCCCCCATCAACCATCAGACTCCCCCCACATTTAATACCTTCAAACAAGCCCTCAAGACTCACCTTTTCATGCTCACCAACCCCAACCCCCCGCATAGGTACCATAATTTGCTCTGCTGGGCATCCTCTCAACAGATGCACCTATTGTCTCTACTCTCACCCTTTAGATTGTAAGCCTCTGGTATGACCCTCCCCCCTCCCCCCTAGTCAGAGCAGAATTATCCACCAGGCAACCTAGGCAGGT
The DNA here is from genome assembly GCF_040937935.1 of Hyperolius riggenbachi. Taxonomy (NCBI): domain Eukaryota; kingdom Metazoa; phylum Chordata; class Amphibia; order Anura; family Hyperoliidae; genus Hyperolius; species Hyperolius riggenbachi. The sequence goes on along the minus strand of NC_090649.1, from coordinate 83,845,324 downwards.
GCTTTGGACCTAGTGAGTGTCAAGGAGCCCATCTGCCATCTTCCTTGACCTCTCTTCAGCTTACCTAAAGGTCCACAAGGGGGACCAAATTGTACCACCTTGTCTAGGGCTCTGTTACATCTTAATCCATCTCTGCCCCTAGTGTTTCCAGTTTTATTATGCAATCTCACTGTCCAACACCCCTCTTGTGGACTAGAACAGACTCTATTTTTACCAAAGACACTGAACTACTGTCATCACTTATCAAAGACATTTGCATGATCTTATGATCTTGTTTTGTTGTGGGCTCCTTGTATGCAGCACTTAATACGTTGGCACTTTATAAATACAATAAATAATAATAGCTGATGGAGTGGAAGTCAGAAGAAGACCGACCAGCAGGCACACTAGAGAGTCAATCTGGACAAAGTCCACTTCCTGCGAAGTAGCACCAGTAAAGTACCTGTTAAGTGCAGTAGGCCAGACATCAGCAACAATGCAGGCAGTAGTGCAAGTAGGGATCAGCGATGCAGTGGGCAGTTAGGCAGAGCAGAAGTCAGCAACAATTTGAATTCTCAGACAGGCCAGATGAAGTTAGAGAGTGTGTAGTCTGATAGAACAGAGGTTGGCAACACATCGGGTTCTCAGACAAGACAGGAACAGTGCAGACAAGTCAGGTCACAAGAAAACACACTAGCTGCAATACCACAGCAATTAACACAGGGATCCTTGTGCTTATATTGGCCTTTTGGCACATAATTGTGTGCGCATACGTGCATTTTTAATAGCGAGCATCTTTCGACACAGAGACTCAATGCATGCACACTGAGCGAATGTGTTCATGCTGTTACATACCTTACCTCATAGATGTGCATCCCTGCACGCCGACTTTCTTACAGACACCCGCTTGTGCCAGCCACTGGACCCAAGCTCGTAAGTAACTGTGACAATAGCATTCCCACCTGAACTACTTTAGATTGATTTTTGGTAGTTTATCGATCAAAAAGATGATCAGGAACTTGGAGCTGGATGGAGCAGCAAGGGATTAATTAACAGTTCAATACATTTCCAATTAGATTTAGTCTGAATTCTAATTGAGATTGAGTAGACAAGGTGACAGAAAAGTCAAAATACCACTAATAAATCCACTCCACTTTAATGGATGTACCCAAGGACACCCAAAGGTGTAAACCAACATAAACACAGGACATGACTCCCCCCAATACATCTCAAGATTTGCATGCCATTAAGGATTCATCTGGTAAACTGGAGATTTTTATCCCACTGTAGATGTTTAGAATGATCTCTTGAAAAATGCATAACGTTAAAAAATATGCAATATAAAGTTCTGAAATTTTGAACAGCATAGCATTTGCATGTGGGTGGAATATCATTTCCTTTCAAATAGCATTTTAACTTTAATCTGAATTTACATCTAAAGTACAATTCAATGGCATTCAAGTACATTTGGTCACATCACCACCACCACACAAAGAATTCAATACAACTTGCTAAGCACCTCAAATGCAGTATAACAGGACAAGCTGTGTGTGGGAGATAACAAAGCAAAACCTGCCTCACGCAAATACAAGCACAAATCTCCAATCCCATATAAGCATCCATCTCATTTAAAATTTAACCACTTAATGACATCTGGACGTATCTAAACATCTAGGGCTTGATTCACAAAAGAGTGCTAACTGTTAGCATGGCCGTTTTCGCATGAATTTTTGTATTGCGCGCGATCGCGAATTTTCGCGCTAAACGATAACGGTTTCGCGCGCAAACGCGAATTTCGTGCAGAAACGATATCGATTTCGCGGTAAAATTCGCGTTTGCGCGCGAAAACGTTATCGTTTCACGTGAAAATTCGTGATCGCGCACAATGCGAAAATTCACGCGAAAACGGCCGTGCTAACAGTTAGCACTCTTTTGTGAATCAAGCCCCTAGTGTAGTTGTAGAGAGTACACCACCAGTTTGTTACTAAATGAGATACACGTGGTATCATTTTAACTGTAACGAGTTGTAGAATACATTGTCACGCGTCACATAAAAAATAGTTAGGGACAAACTCAATCCAGCATAAAAAGTAATTTACAAAATTATGATCAAACTTGGGAAAGTTTTAGTAAAACTACAAGAGACATACAGTATGTGGTAACATTTTAACTGTGATAAAAAGTAGAGAGATTTAGGGTTGAGGCTCATGTCTTGTGTATTCTTTTTAGTCAAAACCTGAATCAAAGGCAATTACATTTTCACATGTTCTGTACCAAAATAAAAGACTTGTAAAATGAACACAAAGTGACAGATTATAAAAGAAAAAATATATATTGTTACTGTCAGGATCGGTGTCAGCAAACAGAGAAAATCTGATTATTGGTGATCTGCAGTATCACCAACAATACAGATATCACCTGATTATTGATGATCTGCAGAATCACCAATAATACAAGTGAAACTAACCTCCGGACACCTAACACAGTAATAATAATAACGATAGCGATAATACACAATATCGTGGAAATATCCACCACACGGCAATTCCTCAGAGGTGTGGTTACCTCTGAATGGGAACCCCATGTGTGAGATCCTCAAATCCGGCAAAATAGAGGAATCTCAGCCCCTGGCAGTAATTGTCTGCTGGGGCAGGTGTCTCGGAGAGGCAAGCCTCAGAGATAACCCAACAGTGGGAGACGTTCCACTGAAGGGAGAAAGGTCAGACAAGCGGAGGTTCGGCAACAGAGAAGGCGGCAGCAGTACAGAAACGGAAGGCTGATTCAGAGTCGGTAAACAGGCAGGGTCGGCAACTTGAATCAGATAGGCAGAAGTACAAGAGCGACTTAGAGTAAAGAATAGTCACGGATAGCCAGAGTCAAAACACAGGTAAATATACAAATACAATCCTAATCTAAGGTGTGACGTCCTTGGTATCAACACCTAGGAACTGAACTAAGGTCTGAGCGCTAACACGGATGTATTCACAACAGCAGACAACTTGCTATTGACAAGCAAGTCCTATATGTATCCACAGAGCTGCCCAGCGCCGCCCCAGAGCCCCAGCCAATCCGCAGAGCAGCTGGAGTCAGCTGACCGGCCTGGTCAGCTGACTCCCCATCTAGAGGCATAAAGATCCTGCCTCCTCGCGCGCGCGTCATGCGGCGAGTGAGGGCCGGCGAAAGGGACCCCACAGGAAGGAACTGCGCGGCAGAGTCCGCCGAGCATGCGGACTCCGTCGTCCGCACTGCCCTGCTCGGCGGCACACCAGCGGTGAGAGTCTGGGAAGCGGAACCCGCTGCCACATGCATACTGGCAGCGGGTCCGCTATCCCTTACAGTTACCTTAGGAACTTGGCTTTTTAAATATGTATGCCATGAGGGTATATTACTATTATTTTTTGCAAATAAGATCTTATAATTATCAATATTGTACAATGAGAAAACAAAAAATGAAAAACAGAAAAAATACACCTTTATTTCCAAATACAATATTGTCACCATACAATGGGCTTGATTCACAATAGCGTGATAATCACGCCTAAAAGCTTTGCATGTGCAAAGTAGGGTGCTAAGTAGTTTGCACGTGCAAACTACTTACCACCTTATTTGCACGTGCAAACTACTTAGCACCCTAGTTAGCACGTGCAAACTACAGTGCTAACATGCTTTGCACGTGCTAACTAGGGTGCTAAGTAGTTTGCATGTGCAAATAAAGTGCTAAGTAGTTTGCATGTGCAAACTACTTAGCACCCTAGTTAGCACGTGCAAAGCATGTTAGCCAGTGCAAAGTGGCATTTCACTGGCATGCTAACACTTTGCACGCTTTAGTGAATCAAGCCCATTGTGCTAGGAAAATAATCTATACGTTGTTTCAACCAGGATGGATAAGCAAATACAATTTGTGGGTTTAAGTTATAGTTAGCACTGTTTATTGTAAAGCTATAATGGATGTAAATGGAAAACTGTGTTTTTTTCTTTTTTTTTTCCCCCCTTCTTTTCCCTTCAAAATGCCTAGAAAAGAAAGTAGCTCCTAAGCAAAATTATTACACACTAAAAGCCTAATTTGTCCTGAAAAAAAAACCAAATATATAGATCATTTAGGTGTGATAAGTAGTAATAAAGATATTGGCGAATTAATGTTAGCCGTGCAGATATGTGAAAATTGGTTTGGTCCTGAAGTGGTTAAACACTGTGTTTGATCCATCCAAAGTGCTTTGGAAAGGCAAGCCACAGGTATAATACAAACAGTTAAAGCCTCATTTATGAATGCTGCAGTGAAAAGTAAAATTCTGATAAATTCTTTCTGGTTGCAGGGGGAATTTATCTTGGTTTAGGTGCTGTGAAGTTGACGTTGTGAGGATGTTTACTTTTTTTATCTGATTGCCACCAGAGGGGAAATCCAACAACCGAAATATGAAATAGGATCATGAAAAATGGCACAGCAAGCCAGTACAAAGTGTAAACGTTTTTTTAAATATTACTCTTTCAGCAAAATGTTTAATGCTAAGTCAAAATGAAGATTTGATGAAAGTGCAAAATGGTTTTCATTGTAAGGTTTCCGATACTGTATCTGTAGTTATTTAAGGGCAGGATAGCTGCCAAAGTTTTATGATTGACACCGCATTGTCCCTAGAGGACGTCAACCAACTTACTTCTTTGGCTGTAGTCTTTTACATCTAAAAATCAATCAATCTTAGGTCTTCTAAAAAAGGTTCCAACTCACACAGTGGATGCTTAGAGTCTCAGTGACTTTGATAAGAACTTGTCACAACACAACAGTTTGTCCGCGAACCAAGTTTCTATCAACAAGACTTTGTGCAGGAAAACCCAATGTGTGATCTCCATCTCTTGCAAAATAAGAAAAATAGTGTTGCTATCCTGATTTCAGACGTGTTATTTGGCCTGAAAAGATTCCCTGTTTGTTGCGCAACAAAAATGTGAAAAGTAGAAGTTAGTCACCTTGTATGTACCCTACAGAGTGTATAGGGAGCAGAGGAACTGGCATTACACAGGAAAACAATCACAAATTGGCTTGTTTGATTCCTTCCCCCCCTCCCCCCCCAAAATAAAATAAAAATAAAAATAGAGAATTTACATCCATTTTAAATACTGTGCCTTAGATGCAAGAATAGATTATCTGTGCCTTCTCAAAAGCAGCTAGGATAATTGTTTAAAGTAAACCAGAGACCTTGACAACGAAAGATTTGATACTTACCCAGGGCTACCTCCCGCCCTATAAACATGTCTAAGTCCCACACCGTCTTCCCGTGGTCTTCTGTTCAGCCGCTATCATTCCCAGTAACTTACTTAGTAATGTCAGTCTAGGTCTACTGCCCATGTGCGGGAGGTCTGTGCATGCGCAGAAGGCCCAGACTAGACGTTACTGAGCAAGTAACCGGGGCTGATCGCAACTGAACGGCAGACCACGGGAGGACGGTGTGGGACTTAGACGTGTTTATGGGGCGAGGGGAAGGCCTGGGTAAGTATCAAATATTTAGTTAAAATCTCTGGTACACTTTAAAGGACCACTCCAGTGAAAAAAGACAGCAGGTAAAATCTTACAGAACCAACAGGTTTGGGACTAGTCCATCTCCTCATAGGGGATTCTCTGGGCACTCTTGTTTTCCAAAGCATTTCCTGAATGGCAGTTGCTAATTCTTCCTGACAAAATAATGTGAAAGTGAGTAGGGGAGGCTGTCTGGTATCTTACTATTTTGGTAGTTAAACTGCCATTCAGGAAATGCTTTGGAAAACAAAGAAAACCCTGAAAATATCCCATGAGGAGATGGACTAGTCCAAAACCTGTTGGTTCTGTAAGATGTTAACTGCTTTCTTTTTTCGCTGGAGTGGCCCTTTAAACAATTATCCTCAGCTGCTTTTGGAAAGGCACAGATAAACTATTCTTGCATCTAATGTACAGTATGTTAAATGGATGTAAATGTTCTAATTTTTTGTCTGGCACTTAGCCTACAGTTGATCCTAGACCAGGCCTGGGCAAAGTTTAAAGAGAAACCGTAACCAAGAATTGATATTCATCCTCATCCCAATCAGTAGCTGATATCCCCTTTTCCACGAGAAATCTATTCCTTTTCTCAAATAGATCATCAGGGGGCTCTGTATGGCTGATATTGTGGTGAAACCCCTCCCACATTGTGATGTCAAGACCAAGGTCCTGACATCACACCGTGGGAGCCTTGTTGCATTGTGGGAAATAACAGTTGTTTCCAACTACCAAAAAAGCAAGCAGCATCTCCTTCCACTGACATCACCTGCCAGCAGTAAAAAATGTCACCATGTGATAAATGTCAGAATGTAAATCAGGGAGAGGAAATATTGTACAATGGGCAAACACTGACTAAATCATTTATACATAATTATTAAAAAAATAAGCACTTTTTTATTACATTATTTTCACTGGAGTTCCTCTTTAAATGGCCCTGGCCGCCGTCTATGGACTGTGGGCTGCATTCATTTTTTAAAAATCTCCCTCCCGGTAGATTGCAAGTGTCGATAAGAGAGGCTTAGCACTCACCTAATCGCCTCTTCCAGCATCGGTTGTCCATGACAACAGGGTGTCACGTGACATGCCGCCAGGACGTGCCAGCCTGTAATACAGTGAGGAACTTGGCCACCCAGTGGGCCAGGTTAACAGAGCTTGTAATCTAGATACGGCTCCCGGGCTGTAGTTTCTCCAGCACTGTCCTAGACCCTAGTCAGGGATGTTGAGCTCCACTCCTCAAGGGCCGAGGTCCTGACACATTTTTGGCACAGTTCAAATGAATTGATGGGACTGAGTCAGGAAAAGGTGTGGTTATCAAATAAAAGGCATTTCTCTATTCATCCTAAATACTGGCAATGGATATGGCCGTCGAGGACTGGAGTTCAACTCTTGTGCCTTAGCTAACAAGTCTTTTTTTCTTCAGTGGTCACAAAGTATAGTGAGATCGGGTAGCGCTGTGCAGATGTGCCTCAGGAGAATAAGGCAAATGCACTAGAGAACTGTGCCATAGTTGCCCACAGTCCAGCTGGAGGTGTGTCCATAGGACATGGTTGCAGAGCACAACCATATGACTGTGAAAACCAGTAAGAACATGGATGCTGGGAATGCAAAGTAGCCTCTGCTGACAGCTTATCCTGCAGAGTACCAGTAGTTTGGGACATTGGAACATGTCACTATTTAATCAATAGTGCAGGCCAGGCACTATATTTTAACACATTGGTTTCTCAGTGTCTGCCTATGTAAATGTCAACAATGGCACACCTGGGAATACTGTATAAGATATTTCTCTTTCTACCACTCGATATTGCAACCCATTCAACCTTACCATTCAATCATGTTATCGAATTGGAAGAAAATCGGTGACGGAACATGGACAAACGATCAATCTTTTGATGGATCTCCGGCTGAAAGGATCAATCGGACATGCTGGAAATTCTATGTCACAAGTTCTCAACGGGGTGTGCGGTGGTAACTGCGTTCGGTAATGCAACGACCAACTTACCCGACGGACCCCTGACGGTATCCCTCTAAGTATAAAAGTGTCCCCTCCCCCTGTGCACACGTGTGGTGTAAAGTCTCACATCACCACCGATACGGCTCCTGGTCTCCTTCAGTGTCCACCATCACCGTGTCTGCCGGTAGCAAGTGGCACCCAGCCGGCACATGTGTGACGTCACTACAGGCGTCTCGTATCACATGGTACAGATGGTCGCGGTGATGCCAAACACTGAAGAAGGCTAGGAGTCATGTCAGCGGACAGGTAGCACTTTACTGAACACAGGCACCTGGGGGGACACTTTGACACTTGGGGGGGGGGGGGGGGGCGGCTAGGCAGGCGGTGGAGGCGGCTGCCTTGGGGGGCGGCCAATTTCTAATAGATTTCATGCTGAAATCTATCAGAAATCAGACTGAGGTGTATGGACAGACAAAAGATCCCTCTCTAATCAGATCCAATTTGATTAGAAAGGGATGTGTGCCGTGGTCGATCTACCCATACATCGAGTTATGTATGGCTACCTTAATGCTCCCACCACTAATAGCCCACATGAGCTAAAATAACACCCTGAGGAGGGTGCTGGGAGGTTAAATGCTTTATAGCTCATAGAGCATGGCATAACTATTCACTACAAACAGAAAAGCCAAAAGCTTGGCCTGTGTTTCTGAGGACATCGGAGACACTACTGGGAATACTAATATTAGAAGCTGTCACAGAGCAGCAAAGTGTCCTTTTGGAGAAGGTTGGCAGCGATCCCTAACCACATGTGTCACCCAGTCATTTCCTCAGTATGCACAGATCTTTTACACCATACGTGTTTGGCTTGTTTTAGCAAATGTGTGCATTTAAAACAGAAAAAAAAATGCATTGCTTGCGGTTTTCCTAAGAAAGCTATTATTACTTTCACATGTAAGGCTACATTCACAGCGGGGCGCTGTGTCAGGCAATATAATCGCATTACTAACGGATGCAATTTTATTGTAATGCTACATTCACATTGGCACGTTACCAGTGCGGGGTGATGGATCTGCACACATCCAAAAATGGCACTGGGAAATTTGGACACAGGGGAAGCCGGAAAACGGTTCACCCTGCTCCTGAATAAGTCCGCCATGATCTCGGGAAAGATGCAATTCGGCTGCCAGCTATTGCAGGTACTGCTCTTCTCGTAATTTGGGCTCTGTCTTTTGCCGGTGCCCAAATTACCCTCTGAGCGCTGCTATAGCTGTAATCCACATTACAGCCTATGGCAGTGCCCAGTGGTGCCCAAATATTTGGCGCCCTTCTTGCCTGCCTCAGGTGGATCCATCGGCATAACATGGTGCACTGCGTTTTTAGAACAAGTTTGCCCGTACTCAATCCTCTTTTTCTTCTAAGTTTTCTCCTGGGTAATATTTTCACAGTTTATCAATAAAATCCCTTTTTAAGCCACCAGCAAGTAGGGATGGTTGGAAATGCCCATTTCCGATTCTGTAGAAATTCCGATTTCCGCCAATGGCAATTTATGATTTTCCCTTTTTACGATTTTCATTTTGTTCTATGTCTTTTTTTCCGATTTATGTTTTGGCGATTTTCCATTTTTCGGATTTTCCGATTGCAAAGGAGTATTCTATTTGTCATTTTTTGCATCAGAGAAAGCAAAAATTAAAAAAAAAAAATTCTGCGGTAATAATTCTCTACGCTTTGGTCGCACTTCAAGGATGGTCATCACCTTCACAGATGACTAATTATTAACCTCCTGGGCGATATTCCCGAGCTGAGCTTGAGGTAAGCCGCCACGGAGGATTTCTGAGGGCCTGGTGGGCCGATTTGTTTTTTTTTGTTACACGCAGCTAGCACTTTGCTAGCTGCGTGTACACACCGATCGCCGCCGCTCTGCGCCGATTCTCCGCTACCCGCCGCGTTAGAGCGCCCCCGCCGATCACCGCCAGGCAGCGTTAAGGGGTGGATTGGGACTCCCTCCGACGCCATGACGTGGATGACGTCGATGACGTCATCCCGATCATCGCCATGGCGACGGGCGAAGCCAAACAGGAAATCCCGCCTCAGGCGATCGGAAGGGGTGGGGGGATAGGCTAGCTACATGATTAAGCTAGGCTAGCTACATGATTAAAAAAAATGTAAAAAAAAAGTGCTGCGCCGCCTCCCTGGCGATTTTATTGTATCGCCCAGGAGGTTAACTGCATGAGTATAACCCAAGAAACATGTTAATACCTATGAGTTCATTCATATTACCTGTATCGCGGTTCAGTCCGCCGGAAGTCCCCAATCAGATGCTGGTCCAGAACTTTGTTACCGCGCTGCTTCTGCGGCGACTTGCAGCAATCTGCGTTGGCCCAGAAGTCATGTTAGTCTGTGGTGACGCAGGGATTTTTAAATATTTTCCAACGCCACGTCGCGGCGCGCAAACGCGGAATCGTATTTTAACAATACGCTTCCGTGCACTTCCTCATACCCCAAAGCAGGAAGTGACATCAAGCGCACATCACTTCTTGCTTGACCAGATTGGGAATACCGCATAGTAACGTGGTAGTCCCCGAAGGCCTGTTTTTGGCAGCGCAATGTGGTGGGTGCGCCGCGGTTTTGCAGTGTGAAACCAGCCTTACTGTGAAGCTCTCTACTTTTCATGATGTTTCATATTCTTATGTTGATACATATTCACACTGTTAATATAAAGTATCAATAAAAATTATCAGAAAAAACCCATAGAGTTTGATATAGATGGTAGGACTGATGCCATTCACATTGGAGGCTGTAAGGCCACAAGGTGTGGTTTTATAATGTTCATATTTGCATAGGATACCTTATACCTTATACTGATATATTTATCATGTATTTTTAAAATTATGTATTCAAAAGTCGTTTTTTGTTTACTTAAAAAAAAAAAAACAATTACTGTGGTGATTCTTTTTTTTGCGGCAAAATTCTGCGAGTTGTGCGTTAGGACTAAAATTATAGAGCTGCGTTAAATCGGTTTTCCCCTGAATTCCAATATCCGTTTCCAAATTCCACAGAAATTTCAATTTTGCAGGATCCAAAATGAGTATCCCTACCAGCAAGCAAGAAAGTACTCGTTTTGACAATACTTTTTGACCTACTTTTTGGTACTTTTTCAATTTCAAAGGGCTGAAAAGTTATTTTAAACAGAAGATGAAAAATTATCTCCTAAGAAAAAGTGAATTAAATGAGGGCGTTGCAGCTTCCATGAAAATACACGTCTTACTGCAATAGATAGCAGGGGAAAGGTAAGTGTGCACATAAACACGCACCATGCCTGGGAGAGAATTGTTTACACAAACATGGATGCAGATTTCAAGCGTGAAAGCGTATTTTTATGGGAGTGCAGGTGATCCCCTTACACCCCTTACACCCAGCTGGATAAAGCATAGATAGCACTATTCTTATCCATGCCCATATCCATGCCCATGCTATACTCTTATCCATGCCCTTACCCATGCCCATGCTATACTCATATCCATGCCAATACCCATGTCCATGCTGTACTCATATCCATGCCCTTACCCATGCCCATGCTATACTCTTATCCATGCCCATACTCATGTCCATGCTGTACTCATATCCATGCCCATACCCATGTCCATGCTGTACTCTTATCCATGTCCATACCCATGTCCATGCTGTACTCTTATACATGCCCTTACCCATGTCCATGCTGTACTCATATCCATGCCCTTACCCATGCCCATGCTATACTCTTATCCATGCCCATACTCATGTCCATGCTGTACTCATATCCATGCCCTTACCCATGTCCATGCTATACTCTTATCCATGCCCTTACCCATGCCCATGCTATACTCTTATCCATGCCCATACCTATGTCCAGGCTATACTCTTATCCATGCCCATACCCATGTCCATGCTGTACTGATATCCATGCCCTTACCCATGTCCATGCTGTACTCATATCCATGCCCTTACCCATGCCCATGCTATACTCTTATCCATGCCCATACTCATGTCCATGCTGTACTCATATCCATGCCCTTACCCATGTCCATGCTATACTCTTATCCATGCCCTTACCCATGCCCATGCTGTACTCTTATCCATGCCCATACCTATGTCCAGGCTATACTCTTATCCATGCCCATACCCATGTCCATGCTGTACTGATATCCATGCCCTTACCCATGCCCATGCTGTACTCTTATCCATGCCCATACCCATGCCCATGCTGTACTCTTATCCATGCCCATACCCATGTCCATGCTATACTCATATCCATGGCCATACCCATGTCCATGCTGTACTCTTATCCATGCCCATACCCATGTCCATGCTATACTCTTATCCATGCCCTTACCCATGTCCATGCTATACTCTTATCCATGCCCTTACCCATGTCCATGCTATACTCTTATCCATGCCCTTACCCATGCCCATGCTGTACTCTTATCCATGCCCATACCTATGTCCATGCTATACTCTTATCCATGCCCATACCCATTACAACACTCCACACGAGCCATGTTATCTTTGCTCACAATATTAAACACAAGCATTTCTACTCTCAGCTTTCACTTTTTACTGGTGTTCACCCAACAAGACAAACCCACCAAAATTCTGCACTGACCCCAACCTGACCGTACGATTTATTTCTGCAGCTGATGTAGGAAGTGATATCTTGGGATCGATGGAGCGAGTCTTATGACATGTCCGCTGTGGATTCACAATTAATTTGAGCCACTCTTATTTTAAATGCATAGTACTATTTTGCTGTTGTTTTTACTCGTTAAGAGATGGGTTTAATCAGATTGGAATGTGATGTCATAACTTGTGTTACGCTGGACGAAGGGAACGGAGCCTTGGATACATTTTTTTTGTTATTTCTTCACCTCGGTGAAGACAGATGTGAGTGTAACATTACATGTGTCCTTTTTGGCATCAGTTTGTAGCAGATTTCCCTTTATGCTATTTTTAAACAAATAAATGTGAGGAGTAATATCAGGGACAGATTCAAGTGGAGTTCTAGTACAAATCTTTACATCTCTTTTAATCAGCCCCAGTAGAAAGTAAGCAGGTCATTTTGGCGTGGGCACTGCCCCGCGCTGTGCCTGACCTGGACGCAAGGGTAATTTGGGGATCCGGCGATGGACATCATCACCTGGCTCACCCTGTGCCAAAAAGACCGGGCGGCGGAACGCCATGTATGGCAGTACAAACCCCGACCCCATAAACCTGTATCTTTGTTTTGAAAAAAATAAAAAAAGTCTTTCTTGGAGAAAAAGACATAAACGTCACATGTGTTACCACATCCAGTCATTGTGCCTCCATGCAGCCAGTATGAAGGTCCAGGGCTTGGCCTATTTTCAGATGCCTGTAGAATAATAGGGATGAATTACATACTGTTATAACTTTTACCTCTGAATACTAAAAAATATTCCAGGAGTAGCAGTGAGCCTCTATTGATACTTCCAAAAGGTAAAAGTATAATCTCATCTCCTAACCATAAACTAACTCTACCATGTGCTGCTCTAACTGTAGACTTTAACATTTAACCCTCTCCACCAACCGTAACCATCCCTGAGTAATGCATTCCCCACAAAGTTTATCGACTGCTGAGCTTGCTGCATACAGGACATGCTGCCCATTCAGGGTTTATTTTGCATGGGCTCAATAATACAAAAGAACTTACCAGGATGTCAAGGAAGTTCAGTTAGAAGACACCACTACCAGGACTTCTGATCAACCAGACCATTCTAACCCATGTACTGCATGATTACATTTATTATTATGCTCTTATATAGCAGTGAGATCTTCTACAGGCCTATACAGTCATGTCACTGACTGTTCCTCATAGAAGGCCAAACACCTTCTTGGGATGTGGTGGATACTAAAACTCCTGAAGAAAACCTATGCAAAGGAAGAACATGCAAACTTCATTCAGATGTTGTCCAAACCAGGACATAGACCCGGAGCTCTAGTTGCAAGGCAAGAGTGCTAACCATTATGCTAACACGTAGGGCAGTGTTTCTCAAACCTGTCCTTGTGACTCCCCAACAGTGCATGTTTGCAGGCAACCTCACCTAAGCACAGGTGGGATAATTACTGTCTCAGTGGATTCCATGTAGCTGAGACACTAATTACCCCATCTGGGCATAGGTAAGGTTGCCTGCAAAACATGCACCATTGGGGAGCAACGAGGACAGGTTTGAGAAACACTGACGTAGGGTGTTTGGACATACAGGTGATGTTTCTTAATTAACATCTACTACTACAAGTTTGCTTGTTGTTGCCAGAATTTTGCACATTGTCTGTACCAGAAAAGAGCTAGCAAAGCAGTGAAAGAATAGAATCCCTAATTAAATACTATATTGCTATCTTCCATATTGCTATTAATGATGCACTTCTAAAGGTAGACACAGAGAACTTTTTCTTCTGTACTGTCGGACACCCCATATATGCCTTGTGCAATGAAGATGTCACAACAGCCCATAGCAGTGGGCTAGGAAATGTAATTTCTTGATGTCACTAACGGAAAGTTTAGACACTTAAAACGATGGTTTGGTCTTAATCATTATTTAAAATACTAAATAATAATAACCTTTAAAAGGGAAGGGGGGGGGGGGGGGGGAACATGACAGCTGGGACAAGGTACGCAGAAGTACAAAACTCTCCTTCAGTAAGAGTTCCCTCTCTGTGGGTGAGTCTATGCTTGAGTCAGTCAAAACATATCAATTCAAAATGGCTGTTACCTCATAAGGTCAGTAAGTAGTGGACCTATAAGATACTGTTTCTACATCACGTTTTTATCCCCACAAACAGCATTGGGGTGACCTTGGAAACCTGTGGCTAACATATGAAAGGCTGTGTGCATTGTGTCCATTTTAGCCTGGATCAACGGGTTTCATATTTCCAGATCGTGAAATGATTTTTGTTGTTTTTCTGTCATCGCTTGGTCATCCTGGGTGCTCCACAAGGAGTAAACACCATAAAATGCAGCTGTGCTATCAGCATTTCCAGTACATGTGGCTTCCTGGTGTTCATAGTTTAATGTCCCCTTATGGCGTTGGAAAGTCCTCTGGTGATAAAGCCTGCCAAATCGAAGATACCGTATCTGACAAAGATAGAGTGTGGTCTTGTCTGTCCTTGGCTATCTTATTTGTAAAGTATGTGTCCATGTAATATCAATTCATGCAGTAAAATATATTAAAATCAAATGGCCTGGCCTTTAACCTCCCTGCCGTTCTAAATATTTGCTGCGCACGGCAGGAAGGGTGTTTTTTTTTTTTTTTTTTTTGTTTTAGCATGTAGCTAGCCTAGCGCTAGCTACATGCTTCCCCCCTCCCTGTGGCGTCCCCCTGTATGCGCCGATCACCGCCGGCGCATATGCCCATCCGGAAATCCCGTTCTGAACGGGATTTCCATGAGGGCTTCCCCCGTCGCCATGGCAACAGGCGCGGTGATGTCACCGACGTCGTGACGTCAGATGGAGTCCCGATTCACCCCTCGGCGCTGCCTGGCACTGATTGGCCAGGCAGCCCACGGGTCTCGGGGGGGGGGGGGGGGCACCCTCTGATACGGCGGGTAGCGGCGAATCGGCGCTGAACGGCGGCGATCGTAAGTGACACGCAGCTAGCAAAGTGCTAGCTGCATGTATAAAAAATTATGCAAATCGGCGCAGCAGGGCCTGAGGAATCCTCCTCGGCAGGTTACCCCGAGCTGCCAAATCGAAGCTGTGCAGTGCTAGCTGCATGTATAAAAAATTATGCAAATCGGCGCAGCAGGGCCTGAGGAATCCTCCTCGGCAGGTTACCCCGAGCTGCCAAATCGAAGATACCGTATCTGACAAAGATAGAGTGTGGTCTTGTCTGTCCTTGGCTATCTTATTTACCCCGAGCTGCCTCCGGCAAGGAGGTTAAGGGCACCTGATCTGGGAGGAATATGGAGGCTGCCATATTTATTTCCCTTTAAAGAGGAACTCCAGTGAAAATAATGTAATAAAAAAAAGTGCTTCATTTTTACAATATCTTTGTAATGTGGTGCCCAGAACTGAATTCCATATACCAGATGTGGCCTTACTTACAATTATGTATACATGATTTAGTCAGTGTTTGCCCATTGTAAAATATTTTAAATCCCTGATTTATATTCTGACATTTATTACATGGTGACATTTTTACTGTTGGCAGGTGATGTAGCTGCTGCATGTTTTTTTGGCAGTTGGAAACAGCTGTAAACAGCTATTTCCCACAATGCAACAGGGTTCACAGACAGGAAACTGCCAGAAGTACCTCGGTACTCAGAGCTTCTTGTGGGAGGAGTTTCACCACAATATCAGTCATACAGCACCCCCTGATGGTCTGTTTGTGAAAAGGAATAGATTTCTCATGTAAAAGGGGGTATCAGCTACTGATTGGGATAAAGTTCAATTCTTGGTCGGAGTTTCTCTTTAAACAATGACAATTGGCAGTCCTGCTTATTTCTTTGGCTGCAGTACTTTCTGGGGCAGCACGGTGGCGTAGTGGTTAGCTCTCTCGCCTTGCAGCGCTGGGTCCCTGGTTCAAATCCCAGTCAGGGCACTATCTGCAAAGAGTTTGTATGTTCTCTCTGTGTCTGCGTGGGTTTCCTCCGGGCACTCCGGTTTCCTCCCACATTCCAAAAACATATGGATAAGTTAATTGGCTCCCCCTAAAAAAATTGGCCCTAGACTACAGTACTTACACTACATAATATAGACATATGGCAATGGTAGGGATTAGATTGTGAGCTCCTTTGAGGGACAGATAGTTACAAGATATATATATATACACACACTGTACAGCGCTGCATAATATGTCGGCGCTATATAAATACTAAATAATAATAATAAAATAATAATAATAATAATAATCACACATCTTAAACAAACATGTGGCTAATCCAGTCAGAATTGAGTCAGAAACACCTGGGGCTTGATTCACAAAACGGTGCGATTAGCACAGTTCTACACACGTTTTCATGTGAAAAAACGGTTTTCGTGCGAAAAAAACGATTCCCGCCCGTAAAAATTTGTGTTCGCACATTAACGCGAATTTTTCGCATGCTAACGTTCGCACAAGAACGTGAATTTAGCATGCGAATGCGACCATTAATGCACAAAAAATTCACGTTAATGCGCAAACGTGAATTTTTGCGCGCGAAAACTGTTATCACGCGAAATTTCGTGCAAACCACTTTTCACAGCGTGCTAACAGCACCGTTTTGAGAATCAAGCCCCTGGTCTGCATGCTTGTTCAGTGTTTTTATCTGAAAGTATTAGAGGCAGAGAATCAGCAGGTCAGCCAAGCAACTAGTATTGCTTGAAAGGAATTAAGTACTAGCATAACTATAAATACGCTGCCGGGAGACTTGGGCACAGGATACAGCCAATATACGGCTTACCCTGCTTCTGCACAAGTCCCGGTGGTGTTAATTACTATTCCCCTCCAGGTCCACGTGGATGGTGGAGAATGATGTAATTCGCCGAATTACAGTGTTTTATTCAAATTCTTTATTTAGATCCAAAGGCAGTCTAACAGTTATCAAAACAGTAGTCCTGTACACACGGACTTTTGCAATCAATTAGCATATGAGAATGTGAACCACAGGATATTTGTACATACATCAACCGCATGTGCTTACTCATAGAATTAGGTATAGCTTATTGTGTTAGGTGAACAGCGGAGGCAGCCGTGAGCCAAGACCCTCAACAGCTTGTAGGGCACATCCCCGGCCCATGCGTGTCATAGGCAGACCATCTCCCCTGTTCACCCCTCTGACCACCTATGATCTTTACCAATTTTATCAATAAACTAATAAACATGTATTTAACTGAAACAACCCGGTTTTCTCACCTAGGACGGCAGATGCTTTCCCTAACTAGACAGGAAACCCTCCGCTCTATATAAAACCAGTCCAATTACATGACAACACACTACTCCCTAGCTGTAGACGTAATGCCAAGCAGTTCAGGGTAGATACCATCAAGCCCCAGGCCCCAGTCTGCCCACAGTAAATGCTATTTTGCTCTGCTACTCATCTCCCAGTATTGTACCCAATTCCTCAGAGTCACGTATACCCGACCAATACCTCCAAGTCTTCCAGAACTTCTCAGGGTCATTGTTAGAGATATGTGCCATATTTTCCATCAGATATATCCGGTCTATTTCTGCTACCACTTCTTTAATACTAGGAGGGGCGGGGCTTCTCCAACGCCTGACTATCACACACTTTGCTGCATTAAGGATATGTCTTACTACTGACTTTTTGTATTTTTTATACGACCAGGAGTTTATGTGCAGGATGTAAAAACCTAAGGTAAAGGGGATGTCCCCATCAATGACCAGTTTCACTAGGCTTTCTACCTTTTTCCAGAAGGTGTTTAATTTGGTACATGACCACAAGATATGTGATAACTTCCCTCTTTCTGTGGAGCATCTCCAGCAATCTGGGCTAATTGAGGGGAAAATCCTATGGAGTTTACAGGGTGTTAGATACCATCTGGTCAGGATTTTGTAGTTGACCTCCTGGATATTGGTGGCCCTGGAAGACTTATGGGTGAAGGAACAGATCTTGGTTCTTTGTGCTGGACTAAGAGGCATTCCCATCTCCACCTCCCATTTGTCAAAGAATGACATAACTGGGGTGGTCTGCTCAATTAATAGCGAGTAAATAGTTGAGAGGGTTTTCTGTACAGGCTCGCCCTTGGAGCAGAGTTCCTCAAAAATGGAGGGTTTTCTCACCCCCGAGGGCGAGATTCTAAGGCTACGTAGGTAGTATCTAATTTGGAATAGGGTCCACCAGTTAAGATTCAAGGCTGGGTATTGGAGTTGTAGGTCCTCCAACGTCAACCAGTTATTCTGGACACAGAATTTTCCTAGGGTCAGCTTCTCCTGAGGTCTATGAGGTCTGTCATCTCTACTGCAGGCCAGGTGTAACTCTGGGTTGTGGGAGAGCGGGAGCAAGGGCGAAGGTAGAGGCGACATTTCTGGTAGGTGCCTGACTCTGCTGAGGCATTTAAACGTGTATATACTCAGGGGGGAAAATTGTAGCTCCCTTGTGTCATGCCCCTTTGTCCACAGAAAATCTAGTGGGGAATACATTGTTAGTCCTGTTTCTAAGACGGTCCATTGCTTAGTGCCTCTGTGTCTAGCCCAGTCCACTGCTCTAGTTAGAACAGCCGCATAGTGATATAGTCTGACGTTGGGTACTGCCAGGCCACCTGTTTGCTTGGTGCTATACAAGATCTCTCTCTTAATTCTAGGTGGTTTACCTTTCCAGACATATCTGTTGAAAAGAGTTTGGAAACGTGTCAGGAAGCTTGAAGGTATTGGTATTGGCAGAGTCTGGAATAAATATAGGAGACGTGGCATAACATTCATTTTTAAGACAGCAATACGCCCTAGCCATGATAAGTAAGGTAGGTTCCATCTCTCAAGGTCACCCGTTATGGTATTTAGCATGTGTGGAAAATTTAGTGCAAAGGTTTCGCAGGGAGAGTGTGTAATATTGGTACCCAAGTAGCGTATATATTGCTTATTCCATTTAAAGGGGAACTTCTGTTCTAGTCTCCGTCTAGCCAATTCAGAGATCCCCACATTGTAGGCCTCACATTTGTCCAGGTTTATCTTAAATGCTGACAGTTTTCCGAAGGTATTGAATTCTTCTAGTAGCCTAGTGAGAGATAAGTCTGGTTCTGTAAGGAAGAACAACAAATCGTCTGCGTATGCGGCTACTTTATTGCTAGATTCTCCCACCTCGATCCCTTTGATGTCTCTGCAGGCCCTAACGTGATTAAGGAACGGCTCCAATGTCAATGCAAATATCAATGGTGACAGGGGGCACCCTTGGCGCGTACCATTTCTAATAGGTAGTGGTTTTGAAAGTTCTCCATTAGCTTTGATTCTCGCTGTAGGATTTGAGTACAGGACACTAATTGCGGATAACATACGGGGGCCCATCCCAGTGTTTTTAAGTGTTGCCATAATCCAGCTCCAGCTCACCCGGTCGAAGGCCTTTTCGGCGTCAGTGGAAAGTAGCATACAGGGCGTGTTCCGAGACCGGGCAAGCTGCAGCAGAATCTGGGCTCTGATAGTATTGTCCCTTGCCTCTCTATGAGGTATGAATCCCACTTGATCCCAATGCACTAAAAGACCCATATGTTGGGCCAATCTGTTTGCCAAAGCTTTGGCGAATATTTTTATGTCTATGTTTAGCAAAGATATTGGCCTGTAACTGCTACAACTAGATGGGTCCTTATCGGGTTTTGGGATCACGGTTATATGTGACTCCAGCATCTGTGTCGAAAAATTTGTGTTGGTCCTGTTATCTGCAACAGAGTTAAATAATCTGCACAGGTAAGGGGTCAGGGTTCCTTTAAATTTTTTGTAATAGTCAACCGAGAAGCCGTCTGGCCCCGGTGCTTTCCCAGTTTTTAAGCTTGCAATTACATCATTAATTTCCATTTCAGTGAATGGAGCCTCTAGTTCTTCAGCTATGGTTGCGTCTAAGTGGGGGAGTCTAGCTGCTGCGAGATAGTTTTCAATGGCTTCCTGTCTCCCTTGTACGTCTCCAGCGTCCTCTTTAAGTGATAAATTGTATAGGGTGGTATAGAATTTTTGGAAGCTATTGGCAATGAAGCCGCTCCTAACGTGCTTTACTCCCTTCTCATCAATTATCTGGGGTATGTATGTCCTCTGTTGCTGTTGCTTAAGGGCCTTTGCCAGCAACTTCCCCGATTTATTACCCCGGGTGTAGTACATGTTCTGACATCTGTAGGCCGCCTGTTTGGCGTACTCCTGTAGGAAGGTATTCAACTTCCTTCTTTTTTCCTGCAAGAGTGTCAAATCTACCTGTCTTGGGCTCCGCTTATGTTTTTGTTCCAAGACATGGATCTCCTCTAGTAGTGTCTGGATGGCCCGGTTTCTTTCCTTCTTGCGCTTTGCCCCCAATTGAATAAAAAACCCCCTCAGTACACATTTATGCGCATCCCACAATGATGTGGGGTGTATATTTCCATTGTCATTAATTGCAAAGTAAGCTTCCAGTTCTTTTAGAACACTTAAACTTGCTATTTCATCTTGGAGAATAGATGCATTTAGCCTCCATGTGAACGGTAGCTCTCTTTTAAGCCTGCAGTTAAGAGTGACACATACCGGGGCATGGTCAGAGTAGGAGATCACTCCAATGTCCGCCAAAGTGTGTTCTGTCAGCAGATTATGGGATATTAGAATATAGTCTATTCTGCTGTAGGTTTGGTGGACACTGGAGTAATAGGTGAAATCTTTTGTGTCTGGGTGAGACAACCTCCACACATCAACCAATTGTCTTTCATGTAGCATGCGTTTAATCTTGTTTATTTTTGCAAAGGACAGGGATGCCTTACCCTGTGAATTATCAATTTTAGGGTTCAAAGTTGTGTTGAGGTCTCCCCCCAAGATAATGCTACCTTCTGCGAAGGAATCCAGGGCCTCCAGAAATTTAGCCAGGAAAGAGACCTGGTCCATATTGGGAGCATAAACGGAGCACAAGGTATATTTGAGATCATTTATGAGACACTTTACTAGGACAAATCTTCCATCAACGTCAGATTTCACATCAAGCATAACAAATGGTAAGTTTTTGTGGATTAGAATAGCGACCCCTTTTGTCTTTGAAATCGGGGAAACTCCCAGGAAGGAGTTTGGGTAGTTTTGGTCCCGAAAGGCGGGATGGTTACCTGTCTTAAAATGTGTTTCTTGGACAAACACAATGTGTGCATTTTGTTTCATCATGTCTTTTAGGAGAATTCTCCTTTTTTCTGGGGTGTTAAGGCCTCTGGCGTTGATGGAAATACACTTCACTCCTGCCATATATGCAGTCTGTTGTCTCCAGCTACAGTGTGTGTCATGTAGATACTATCAGGAAATCCGGGTTGTAAATGTATAACCAAACATATGTCCTTCAACATGAAGGAAAAACTAATAGCAGCTATTGCCCACTTTTGGGTTAAGACTACACGAGTCTTCCTATGTGGGTTCTGATCAACCATTGACAGCGTGGAGAATGGGACTCCCCCAACCCACACCGCCCAGTGCATTTTATCTAAATAATAAACAACCATATATTATAGATAGTAGAACCGATCCAGGGTACACATAACTGACCAGGTGTCTGCGGCCCATTACATCCTTACCTGTACGTCCTTCCCACCTCCCCCCTTTTGCCTCTGGTGGTGACCCCTACCCCCATTTCTTCATGCAAAGACGTGGCAATAATGGCCCTGTCAAGTGGGAGAGAAAACGGCCCAAGGTGTGTACATTCTCATTTTGGTCTCGCCTCTGTTACTTTGCAACAGCCACATAGATACTTCCAGATTGATTTTATGGGTTGCACTAATCCTGAGGTGGACCGCCGCCTTATAGCAGCAGCCCAGTCCCAGGTCCCCTTCCCCTCCCTCAGTGCCCACTAGTTTGCCTACTCCCACTAATAGATGTAGTATGCCACCATTACAGTTATGAACAGTAATCCCATTTATCAAAAGCGTACATATGTCCAGTGAACAAGTTGCCGAGCTCCCGTAACCCCTTTTCATAAAAGGCATATCTGGTAGCACATATATCCAGTGAACAAGGTGGTATACGGGGGTCCCAGGCCTTGTGCTGTTAGCAATGCACGTACAGACGTGCGCCGTCTTCTGAGTGCTAAGTGGTAAAATTGTTCCGGTAAGGCACTCTCCATGCTAAGGATAAGCAGCGGGGGGGCTCAATCACATAACTGGCTAGACCATTCTCCAATGTATGTATTCAGAGGTATGGTCACTGCGTAGATAATCATATGGGGATTTCACATAGCGGCCATATGAGCTGTGCCCACTCCATAGGAGGGAGAAGGTCTGAACAGTCTACATAGTAGGAATAAAATAAAATAGGGCTACAGTACCTGGTCCGTTGTAGTGTATTAAAGATAAGATAGCTTAAGGTGAGTCATCATTACCACCGTTACGCGGGTTCGACCTCTTGCGCCTATTCCTTTGCGGCAGGCCTAGGACCATTTGATCGGGGTTCCATTCCGGGAGCTCCACCGGTTGCAACTGTAGGGTCTCAAACAGCTCTGGGAGGTCTGAAGGGCTGCGGAGGATATGAGCCTTGTCGTCTTCCATGATTACCAGGTGAAACGGGAAGCCCCACCGGTATTTCCAGCCTTTGTCCACTATCAGCTTCAGTAGTGGTTGTAGGGCTCTTCTCTGAGCTAAGGTTCCTGGAGCCAGGTCCTGGAAGAGCTGCACTTTGTGGCCTTCGTGGTCGATGCTATCCTTCTGCCTCGCTGCTTGCATGATGGCGTCTTTCAGGCTATAGTGATGCAGTTTGCAAATTATGTCACGTGGTGGATCCCCCTCCGCCGGTTTAGGCCTCAGGGCTCTATGCGCCCGGTCAAATTTAATGACCTCTTCCGCTGAACGGTTCAGAACACCGTTGAAAATCGCCGTTAATGCTGGATCTATTTGTGCTGCGTCATAGGTCTCCGGCAGCCCTCTCACCCTTATGTTGCAGCGGCGGCTACGGTTCTGCAGGTCTTCCAGGCCCGAGCGTAGTAAAGCATTGGTCGTGGCTTGCTGTTCTTTCTCCTTTTTTAGTTTTTTCACGTCCGCCTTTAGGTCGTCCAGATCGCTCTCCAGGCGTGCTATTCTGGAGTCATGTAGTTCGACCTCATCCTGCACCACCTGTAGCTCTGCCCGGGAGGCCGCCGTGATACGGTCCGCCAAGTCAGCGAGATCATCTTTAGTAGGTAAGGTGTGGAGGAAATCACGGATTTCGTTTAGGGACTTCACCGTGGCAGCCTCAGTGTCTGCCATCTTCGCTGCTTTGCTAGCGGATGGGGAGGCGTCGGCCATTTTGACTGGAGTCTGCGTCGCTTCGTTTCTCTTGGGAGATTTAACGGCCTGTTGTTGTGTCCCTTGTGTCTTCCGCGGGGTGGGTTTTACTCCTGTTTTGTTCTTGGATTTCCCTGGCATGTTGCAGGAGTTCTACCTATATCAATTCTGGTCGTTTTAGCTAGTATTGGGCGGTTGGATCAGGAGCTCCAAGGAAACGTGTCTTCACGGCTGCATGGCTAGCTCCGCCCCCCCGAATTACAGTGTTTTAAAATTAACTTCAGCTCCGTATTCTGATGGCGCCAAAGTTACTCACTGTGCGCCGCTGTAGCCGTAATTCCTATTATGGTCTATGGTGGCGCTGGCTGCACCCAAACCTCCTGCGCTGTATTGGACGTGTTCGAATTAAGTATAGCAGTCTCCATGTTCCTCTCAGTTCAGGTGTCATCTAAGTAAATGTAGCCTGTATTTCTAATAGAAATCCTTTGTAAGGTCAAGATAGTGTTGAGCAATGTGTCTTTCTATTTGGCCTTTCTGGAGCAAATTCTTGAAAATGTGGCTCCAGTGACTGTGCCAAGTTTCATAGGTACTATTTCAAACCAGACACCAGGAACACAGAGTGCTCAGCAAACTCTAACATGCAGTGGTCAGCAGGGAGAAACACCAAATGCTAGTCTAAAGTTCAGTGCTCGTCAAAGAGAAACAACAAATGTCCAACAACCTTTATAGTGCAGTGCTTAGCAGAGAAAAACGCCACTATGGGTATCATTCATAAAGAGGCTGTCGGTAGTGCGGGAAAACACCGTTCTTCTCCGCAACCGGTAATTAAGACTTCTGGGTGGTCATTCATAAAGAAGTTGCCTGTTGCGATACAAGTACGGAGGTTTTCTGGAGGAAGCTGGCGGTAGCGTGGCGGAAGACATGCGGAAACATAAAAGCTGCCCGATTCCCTCCGTGCGCTCCTCTGCCTGATGCTGCTTGGGAGGTCCGTCCCATTCATTTACATGTAATCCGCCCGCCTATCGCTACTGTCGAGCTAGCGGTATTTTCTTTCCAGATACCGCTTGCTCTAATCTTTATGAATGGATGTGTTTGTTACTTTTTCTAGATTAATCTAGAAAATCTCCTCACAAGGCGGAAATGTATCGCTCTGCACGGGAATGTATTTTTTCATGCGGAAAGAGCCTTTATGAATGCTGACTTTGCCGAGTCGTCGGTAAAGTCAGCTGTTTTTAGCATTTCCGCATGCGGAAATGCTTTATGAATGATACCCAATGTCTGGCAAATTATATCTCTAGAGTGCAGTACTCAGAAGAAAGATACACCAAATGACCAACTATCTCTAGAGTGCAATGCTCAGAAGAAAGATACACCAAATGACCAACTATCTCTAGAGTGCAATGCTCAGAAGAAAGATACACCAAATGACCAACTATCTCTAGAGTGCAGTACTCAGCAGAAAGATACACCAAATGTCCAACAATCTCTACAGTGCAGTGCTCAGTAGAGAGAAACACCAAATGTCCAACAATCTCTACAGTGCAGTGCCCAGTAGAGAGAAACACCAAATGTCCAACAATCTCTACAGTGCAGTGCCCTGTAGAGAGAAACACCAAATGTCCAACAATCTCTACAGTGCAGTGCCCAGTAGAGAGAAACACCAAATGTCCAACAATCTCTACAGTGCAGTGCCCAGTAGAGAGAAACACCAAATGTCCAACAATCTCTACAGTGCAGTGCCCAGTAGAGAGAAACACCAAATGTCCAACAATCTCTACAGTGCAGTGCTCAGTAGAGAGAAACACCAAATGTACAACAATCTCTACAGTGCAGTGCCCAGTAGAGAGAAACACCAAATGTCCAACAATCTCTACAGTGCAGTGCTCAGTAGAGAGAAACACCAAATGTCCAACAATCTCTACAGTGCAGTGCCCAGTAGAGAGAAACACCAAATGTCCAACAATCTCTACAGTGCAGTGCCCTGTAGAGAGAAACACCAAATGTCCAACAATCTCTACAGTGCAGTGCCCAGTAGAGAGAAACACCAAATGTCCAACAATCTCTACAGTGCAGTGCCCTGTAGAGAGAAACACCAAATGTCCAACAATCTCTACAGTGCAGTGCCCAGTAGAGAGAAACACCAAATGTCCAACAATCTCTACAGTGCAGTGCCCAGTAGAGAGAAACACCAAATGTCCAACAATCTCTACAGTGCAGTGCCCAGTAGAGAGAAACACCAAATGTCCAACAATCTCTACAGTGCAGTGCCCAGTAGAGAGAAACACCAAATGTCCAACAATCTCTACAGTGCAGTGCTCAGTAGAGAGAAACACCAAATGTACAACAATCTATACAGTGCAGTGCTCAGTAGAGAGAAACACCAAATGACTAACAACCTCTAGAGCACCATTGCTAACAACACGTCACTCTTGATTAGGTCTTCCATTCTTGATCGTTCTTTTTTTCTGTCCAGATTCCTCACAATGTGGCATTAGCATGAACTTGTTGTGGGGCATGCATTGATGGGCAGACTTTTTTGAATAGTGCATGTATTGATGGCAACATATTAAGGCTATAGGATTCTTCTGCCTGTAGCCTAGGGATGACAGACTCCAGTCCTCAAGGGCTGTGGACCTCACCCATTTTTAGCACAGCTCGCATTAATTGATGGGACTGAATAAGATGGTTAGTGTGAACTTATTCTGCTAATTACAATTACACAACATTTCACTTAATTTTCTGTAATTACTGCCAGATGTAATTACGATTTAGACTTTCAATTGATTTTGCGTAATTCGTTCATAATTTTGCATAATTTCGAGAAAGTTTGCACAATTTTGTGCTGACTTTAGCGGTTAATAGCAAAGCCCTTATAAATGCCATCATCAACCAAAATTGCTGCGTTTGTTAAGGGGTAAAAATTAAAAGGAAAAACATTTTTAAACTCAGAAAAATGACAGTTTAAAAACGATTTTTCCTTTGCATTTTCAAAACCGATTATCTCAAAAACGACAAGGTTTACTTTCTTATTTCCACTATTCCCCTTAACATACATAGCAATTGTGGTAAATATAGCATGTATGACGGCTTAGCTAATAATCGCTAAAGTCGGCACAAAATTACTTGACAATTCTGCAAAATGAATCCTGATTATGTTTACATATGAAATAAATTAACATTTTTCCAACATTTTGCATTACCATTTTGCATCTTAAATGTGAATTGCCATGCAAAATTACAATTATGTGAAAATCGTGCTCACTAAAGAATGGGTCTGGTTCATCAAGTAGAACACATTGCTCCATTTCATCCTAAACACTGGCATGGATATGCCCCTCGAGGACTTGAATTCAATGCCTGTGCCGTAGCCTGATCATACCGCCTA
Organism: Hyperolius riggenbachi; assembly: GCF_040937935.1. Lineage (NCBI taxonomy): Eukaryota > Metazoa > Chordata > Amphibia > Anura > Hyperoliidae > Hyperolius > Hyperolius riggenbachi. Next base: position 83,818,629 of record NC_090649.1, on the reverse strand, counting down.
TCGGACTGCCCATTCAGCAGAGCTGGGAGGTAGCAGCATAAACTGGCCATATGAACTGGTGGCCATATGAACAGCTAGTATACTACTCCCTCTGTATAAATCACTTGTGAGGCAACATCTGGAGTATGGGATACAATTTTGGGCACCACACCATAGAAAAGACGACCTTCTAGAACGGATACAACGACAGGCAACTAAATTAATTAAAGGGATGGAAGATCTCACTTACCAAGAAAGGTTGGACAAACTGGGTTTATTTAGCTTGAAAAAAAGGTGACCTGACCAACATTATTATTAAGTATTTATATAGCGCTGACACCTTCCGCAGTGCTGTACAGAGTATATATAGTCTTGTCACTAACTGTCCCTCGGAGGAGCTCACAATCTAGTCCCTAACATAGTCATATGTCTATATTGTGCAGTGTATGTATTGTAGTCTAGGGTCAATCTAGGGGGAAGCCAATTAACTTATCTGTATGTTTTTGGGATGTGGGAGGAAACCAGAGTGCCCAGAGGAAACCTACGCAGACACGGGGAGAACATACAAACTCTTGCAAATGTTGACCTAGCTGGGATTCAAACCGGGGTCCCAGCGATGCAAGGCGAGAGTGCTAACCACAACGCCACCGTGCAGTGATCTTTTTGTCCCTAGGGTTGTACAACTGTGAAGGGGACAGGATCTGCGTATGGAGGAAAAACGTTTTTGCCATCTATTAAGAAAGGGGTCTTTCACAGTGGGAGTGGTTAAAATCTGGGATATCTTACCTCAGGAAGTAGTTATGGCAAATGCTATATCTGCATTTAAAGAGGGCTTGGATGCTTTCCTTGTATTGAAGGGCATCCAAGGCTATAATTACTATGCAATTCCTGGGAGAGTTGATCCAGAGATTATCTGACTGCTATCTGGGGTCAGAAAGGAATCTTTCCCTTTTAAGGCTAATTAGCCCAAGCCTTGTAAGGGTTTTCACCATTCCCCTGGATCAACTTGGATATGTGCAGGATCTGGATGATTTTTTTGTTTTGTTTTTTTCCTTCTGGTTAAACTTGATGGACAGATGTCTTTTTGTCAACCAAACTATGTAACCTAATTTCTAGCAAAAAAGGGACAGATAATGATTTCATTCCTATTTGATCTAGTCTGAAAAGGTCAGTGGATGAGGTTAGTACATCATGTGTTTACTGTGCTGGGAGTGGAGCTTCAGTGTAAACAAAGAGAACATATTTCTGATATCACAGATCCATCATTTTCCCATCACTGGGTAACCACACTGCATTGTTCCAGTCCAACAACACTGAATCTGCAGTCATGAGAAAATAGAAGTGAAAGGGATTTATTGAGATATTAATAACACATTGCCGGTCGGTAAACATTCCAAATGTTCCATCGTGAAGCTTTGCAGCGTTCCGGAAGGCCTCCTTTCATCAGCTGCTTCTGCTGCGAAGAATAGACTTCAAACACTTCAACATAAATAATGACATTTCATGGTCGCTGGCTATTGTAAAATAAGGAAAACGTACAAATGGAAATTTAAATTGCTTCAAATTTTTAATCAACAGCGAATTTCAGCAGACAAGGCGCCTCGAAGTGAAGAAGGAAGAGTTCCAGGGAGAACGTTTTATCATAATAATTGTGCTGGCAGCCCCCGAGACGTTCTCCAAAGAGGCATCTTCAGAAACACACGATACGTTGTGTTAACATATTTAAAATTGTGGTAAGCAGACACAGTCGCTGCATGGGAAAGAAGTCGTGACCGCACGGCGAAAGAAGCGTTGAGTTATCCGCCCGACCGCAGCAGCTGAGGTCCTTGGAATGGTGGGGAACGTTGACGAGGTTGCATTTTATTTGATTGCTCAGACAAGACTAGGGAAAGGAGGAATTGAAACTAAAGACTACCTGTTGACAACAATGCAGTCTTAGTTCAGTATTATATATAGTAAGAATTTGGCAAACATTTTGGACAAAAAATCTTCTAGCTTTCCAAAATTATCTCCTAGGATAAAACTTAAAAGAAAAAGTGAACTGAATAAGGGTCCTTATTCAGGCCCTGCTAATTATACATAAATACATCTGCAGCGCTGGAGGATGAAATGACAATTTATGCTCCCTCCTAAGCCTTAAAGTGAACCAGAGACGAAGCACCCTCATGTAATTTACCATATATATCAGTGGGAACATTAGAGAAAACACCTATCCTGCTCTCTGTTTCATTCTTCACTGCTCAGCCTGCTTGTTAACAGCCCTGATATTATCCCTGACTGAGCATTCAGTCTGGCTTTGCTCAGGAATCATTATAGCTGAGTCTGTCTTCTCTGATGTTCTTCAATCCTAAGCATGGCCGGATTTATACTCTTTTCCGCCCAAGGCCACGGTCACTAGCCACCCCCCATTAAGTATAGGTAGTGAGATGACCCCTCCCCCCTTCCCTCCAGTATAGGTAGCCTGATGACCCCCCAGTATAGGTAACCAGATAACCCCTCCCCCTTCCCTCTAGTATAGGTAGCCTGATGACCCCACAGTATAGGTAGCCAGATGACCCCTCCCCTCTTTCCCTCCAGTATAGTTAGCCAGATGGCTCCCTTAATCCTTCCTCCCCCCCTCCTCTTTCAGTATAGGTAGTCAGCTCGCCTTCACACTGCAGCAGCCATCAGTGTCACTCATTTCTCCGCTCGTCTCCAGTGGAGAAGCTTCCTCTACCTTTCTGTCTCCAATGCTGCCCAAGTCCATAGCCACCAGCCACAATGCAAACGTGCATAGAGAGCAGGTGGCTGCTGCACAGGCTGCTCGCAGCAGAGTACCGCGGTCAGGAGCTCGCCTGATCTCCCTGCATTGCAGCATTTGCAAGCTTGCAAACTCTACACCAGTTTAGCCTGCTGCTTTGGTGCCCTTGCTCCTGTGGTGCCCTAGGCCATGGCCTAGACGGCCTTGGCCTAAATCCGGCCATGAGCCCAAGCCCCCTCTGGCTCTGCTTTCTAGTTCTGTATACTTGCAGCATCACAGAGAGCTGTGATGAGATAGGAAGAGCTGCTAATGTAAAGGTATATTGAAAAACATTTTTTTTTAATCTATATTTGTTAGTCATAAGAGGTTTTTAGAAATGGCGATTTCATTTTGCACACAGCCCACTAAATAATATGCTTTTTTGATGAACTGTGTCTTACATGGAGTTTTAGTACAAAAAAACCCCACAAAAAACGGCACACCAGAGCGGCGAAAATACCAGATATAGTATTTATTTTGTAAAATCTTTTGGGAGATATGTTTATTTTGTGCCAAAGCATTCATCTCTAGTTTCCTGTAAAGAACAACATTTTCACTGCTGATCGCTAACTCATGACATTCATATGATAGTTTATAATGACTCAGAAATACACATAGTGCTATTGAACCACCAATGAGCCAGAAACAGGCAAGAGGCCAATACTTCCGAAGTGGGTGCCTCCGCTACCTATCCTTTTTACCCTTTTCAGATTTCTGGAAAGATCACAAAGGCCTGGGCCTTGGGTGGCTGTAGCCCAGGGGGTGCGGTTGGGCATGGAAGAGGGGCAGCTGGAAATTAAACTAGGGTTACTGCATAAGGAGTAGGAGGCTGCAAATTGAAAATGGAAGCTGTAAATAAGAAGCAACACAGGGAAAAGGGATACTGCTGCACAAAAGAGTTATACATGAAAGAATGAGGCTGCTGTACATGTATTTTACACATGGCAATGGGGCTGCACATGGAATGGGGGGAGGCGTGCTGCTGCTCATGGAAGGAGGGCAACAAGAAAGGTGGCCTAGGGGTGCTAAAATTATAAATCTGGCTTTAAGAATATACAGCAATAGCAAGATAGGAGAGAAGGCCCTGTCCAGGGTATAAGGGCTGGACAAAGGGCGCACAGGAGATATATATGTCGTTAGGGCACGGGGGGGGGGGGGGGGGGGGTTGGTCAGCATCCAATGCAAGTAAGAAATTTGGGTGCCTCCAGCTAATGGATGATTTGGGTGCCCCATAAGCATTACTGCAAATATCGGGGGCCCCAAAGGAGAAATTTGTGCACCCGATACATAGCAGGCATCGGGCCTATCTAATTGAGATTTTTCATTTTTGAAAATTAGAACATTATAGTTTTTGAAAAAAAAATTTTGTCTTTTGTATTTACTAATTTTTCATTTTTGAAAATAATCGTTTTGAAATTAATCATTAAAAATGTATAATGTTAGGAGGGGGGAGGGGCTTTCAGATTAGGCATTAGGAAGGGGGGTTTTAGAGTTAGGCGTCAAGAAGGAGGGTTTTAGAGTTAGGCGTCAGGAAGGAGGGTTTTAGAATTAGGCGTCAAGAGGGGAGGTTTTAGGGTTAGGCGTCAGGAAGGAGAGTTTTAGAGTTAGGCATCAGGAAGGAGGGTTTTAGAGTTAGGTGTCAGGAAGGAGGGTTTTAAAATTAGGCGTCAAGAAGGGAGGTTTTAGCGTTAGGCATCAGGAAGGGGGTTTTAGGGTTAGGCATCAGGAAGGGGGGTTTAGAGTTAGGCGTCAGGAAGGAGGGTTTTAGAGTTAGGCGTCAGGAAGGAGGGTTTTAGAGTTAGGCGTCAGGAAGGGGGGTTTTAGAGTTAGGCGTCAGGAAGGGGGGTTTTAGAGTTAGGCGTCAGGAAGGAGGGTTTTAGAGTTAGGCGTCAAGAAGAAGGGTTTTAGAGTTAGGCGTCAGGAAGGAGGGTTTTAGAGTTAGGCGTCAGGAAGGGGGGTTTTAGAATTAGGCGTCAAGAGGGAAGGTTTTAGGGTTAGGCGTCAGGAAGGAGGGTTTTAGAGTTAGGCGTCAGGAAGTAGGGTTTTAGAGTTAGGCGTCAGGAAGGGGGGGGGTTTAGAATTAGGCATCAAGAGGGGAGGTTTTAGGGTTAGACGTCAGGAAGGAGGGTTTTAGAGTTAGGCGTCAGGAAGGAGGGTTTTAGAGTTAGGCGTCAGGAAGGAGGGTTTTAGAATTAGGCGTCAAGAAGGGAGATTTTAGCGTTAGGCATCAGGAAGGGGGGTTTTAGGGTTAGGCATCAGGAAAGGGGGTTTAGAGTTAGGCGTCAGGAAGGAGGGTTTTAGAGTTAGGCGTAAGGAAGGAGGGTTTTAGAGTTAGGCGTCAAGAAGGAGTATTTAAGAGTTAGGCGTCAGGAAGGAGGGTTTTAGAGTTAGGCATCAGGAAGGGGGAGTTTAGAATTAGGCATCAAGAGGGGAGGTTTTAGGGTTAGGCGTCAGGAAGGAGGGTTTTAGAGTTAGGCGTCAGGAAGGAGGGTTTTAGAATTAGGCGTCAAGAAGGGAGGTTTTAGCATTAGGCATCAGGAAGGGGGTTTTAGGGTTAGGCATCAGGAAGGGGGGTTTAGAGTTAGGCATCAGGAAGGAGGGTTTTAGAGTTAGGCGTCAGGAAGGAGGGTTTTAGAGTTAGGCGTCAGGAAGGGGGGTTTTAGAATTAGGCGTCAAGAGGGGAGGTTTTAGGGTTAGGCATCAGGAAGGAGGGTTTTAGAGTTAGGCGTCAGGAAGGAGGGTTTTAGAGTTAGGCGTCAGGAAGGAGGGTTTTAGAATTAGGCGTCAAGAAGGGAGGTTTTAGCGTTAGGCATCAGGAAGGGGGTTTTAGGGTTAGGCATCAGGAAGGGGGGTTTAGAGTTAGGCGTCAGATAAGGGGGGGGTTAGAGTTAGGCGTCAGGAAAGGGTGGGGTTAGGGTTAGGCATCAGGAAGGGGGTTTTAGGGCTCGTTTCCACTATAGCGAATCCGCATGCGGGCACTGCATGTGGATTCGCATACTCAATGTTAGTGGATGGGGCTGTTTCCACGTGTGCGGCGGCGGCTGCGTTTTTCGGTGCGGGAAAAATCTGCACGACAGGGTCATCAGATTTCGCGTGCGGCAGGAATGCGGGCGAATCGCCGCTAATGCATTCAATAGGGAAATCGCATGCGGCTTTGTCATGCGGATTTCCCCGCGATTTCGCATGCGATTTGACATGAAAGGCAATGGAACTTTACACAGGCAGTGACATGGTTAAATTCGCCTGGCTCCTTGCCATGCGAAATCGCATGCGAAATCGCGGGTAAATTCGCATGGGGAAACGCAGCCGCATGCAATTTCTTCAGCGGTGGAATGCAGGCGATTCCGCACCGCTACAGTGGAAACGAGCCCTCAGGGTTAGGCGTCAGGAAAGGGGGGGGGGGTTGTAGGGTTAGGCATCAGGAAGGGGGGTTTTAGAGTTAGTTATCAGGAATGGAGGCCTTAGGGTTAGGAGTCAGTAAGGGGAGAGGGTGCTGTGTGAGAGTAGGGTAGGTTTAGTTGTAGTAAAATATCGGTAACATTTGCCAATGTTTTACTATCGTCATTGCCAGTGTAAATATTTTTCGTTTTCAATTGGTGTCCAATTCACGGTATTTATCATTTACACTTATATCGTCGTCACCCAGCATCCATTTCATGCACCTATGGCCTAGATCACATATTATGTGTGCTTGAAAAAGTGGGATTAACGTTGCGTTTGAACTGTATCATTGCTGGCGAGTCTCACGGATTTAGGAAGGGAGTTCTAAAGGAAATTAAAGGCACGTGACAATTCCTGTTAGAGGAACTGGTAAGAGGTCACCAGGGAGGATGAGAGGAGAAGATCGTCAGCAGTGTGTAGTGTGGTCTCTGGTAATGAGTGTATACAGGAGTGCGATAGGAACGATCTTTGTAGTAATGAAAGTGTATTCTTTGTGTGATGGACAATCAATGGAAGGGATGACAGAGACAAACAAAATCTGGGTCGTGAGACGGATTAGTTGAGCAGTAGCGTTTAATATGGCCTGGAGAGGTGCCAGACCACAGAAATGAGTGTTGCAATAGTCTACTCGGGAAAGCAATGAGGGCGTGCACAAACATTTCAATAGTGTCCGACTTCAGGAAGTCATAGATTTATGAGAAGTCGAGTTTGAGATGACAGGAAGTGGTTGCTTTTTTAATATGAAGTTTGAACAAGACTGCCAAATCAAACATTGCCCCTAAGTAATAAGCCTGAGGAACCAAAGTTGTTAGTGTGTTATCAATGTTAATGTGTTATATCAACTAGGGAAGCTGATCAAGTAGGAGAATAAATTACGAAATCTGCTTGTCCATATTGAGTACATATTAAGAAAGTGAAGGGACTTTAGGAGTAGGCGATAGTGTTTAGTATCACTATACAAGTCCTTTTATAACTTGAGGCAACATAAAACAGAGAACCCTCTGGATCCTCCCGAGGCTACATGTGTCCTCCTCGCCCCCGTAGCTGCTTGTTGGGACCCTCTGGAAGGTCATGGCCATGCTCCTCTTTATGCATGAGCATGAAGAGGATAATTCAGAGGCGTCCCCCCATCCTCCTTGACCCCATGATCCAGCGATGGGTCCATCCGAATATATTTCAAAAGGGCTAGTTGAACATGTTTGCACAGTCTCGCTCTCATCTGTATATGCTCTCATCGTTGTATGCAGGCTCAAAGATGACCTACCCAGTAGCACAGAGCCTCTAATGTGCAGCTTTTTTTCCTCTGTGCATGAGCAGCTCTGTGTAAGGCATGGGCCGTCATTGTGCCTACACAGTGTGGCTATGCTTATACACGGACAGGGGTGTGGCTGTGAAGAAGAAGAAGAGAGTCCCGATGAGCAGCGGTGGGGTTGATGAGGATCGGAGAAGCCTCTGAGGTAAGTATTTAACTTATACTTTTTTCTCACAGGTTTACTTTAAAGAGAATCTGTACTCTAAAATTCTTACAATAAAAAGCATACCATTCTATTCCTTATGTTCTCCTGGGCCCCTCTGTTTCTGCCTCTCCCTGCTGCAATCCTGGCTTGTAATTGCCATTTTTATGCAGTGTTTACAAACAAAAACATGGCTTCTAACCAGAGTGAGAACAGCTCACTGTGTGACTCATGCAGAGCTTGGAGAGGGTGTGTATAGCTTCTGCCAATGACAAGCAGTGCTGCACATTCCACACATTCCAGCCTGAGCCCGACAGACCCAACAGAGGAGAGAAGATAAGATTTATTACAGAGACAGTGCAACTAGGAAAGGCTGCAGTAAGACAGACCACATTAGAACAGGTATAGGAACTTATAGGATAGAAGAAATAAGGCTCAACATTTTGTTACAGAGTCTCTTTAAGGGATTGATTCACTAAACCGTGATAAGACAAATATCACACCTATCAAAGATATCACACATTATCAAAAGTTATCACGTTATCAAAGTTAACACGCCTTATCAGAGTAGATAGCAAACGCTACAAACTTATGCCTGCTAATTGGCAATGGCACTCATACTACCCTGAGCCCCTGCGGGTTCCGGACAACTCACCTCCTCCATCCCGCTCCTGCGGTCGGAAACATTCTGTGCAAGCGCAACTACAGTTTAAATGAACTGCACATGCACAGAATGCTCCCATCTACAAGGGCGCGATCAGAGGGCATGTGCAGCCTGGACTGCGCATGCGCAGTGGTCCACAACTGAGCTGAGTGGTGGACTTTACGGAGCTGACAGCAGCACGACCGAGGCGACCAGGAGGATGACGAGGGATATGACAGACTACAGGGGCTAGAAGATGCTGTAGGTAAGTATAAAGCATTCCCTCTCTTTCATCTCAGGCAGACTTCAATAGCTACATTCCCTGTGCGCATATTTTCTTATATAACTTCATCTTGAACAGGTGTGTATTTTACATCATGTTATGTCTCCTGTGTCTGTGGCATGTTTGACAGAACTCAATGTTACTCCAATGGTTCGGTATTCTTCACAGATAGGTGTAGAAACAGATCACACTAAAGAGGGGATTGGCAGCTCATACTCGATGCTTTTATATAACATGGATACAGACAGTGACCCACCCCTGGCCCATACAAAAAGGGTGTCACCGGTACTGAATGTGCCTGGAGTATAAAGGGAGTTGTATAATAGAACACTAATATCTCAATCAACATCAGTCCTGCCTGTTCATGTTATCACTTTTACAGTCACAATATACGCATCGCATCTCCACTCATTCCAGACAGAAAATTACAGACCAGGCTAGTCAGCAGATGTATTGCTTTATAGTTTTTTCTTTATGTGTTTACATGGAACAACCTTTACAATGTCTGTGGGAGTGTTGCTCACCTGGGAGTTAGTGGTGTCAGGCAAGAAAGGCATTGACAGTCCTTTGGGTGGATGCCCATCCCAGCTGAACATCCGATGCAGCTACAACAGATGTCCTTGGGGTGGAATGTCTACTCCTGGGCTCCAGAAACAAGAATCCAAATCCGTAAAGTCAGTTACTATAGATGAGCAGTGATTTCTCTTCAAGTCAGCGTGGGAAGCAGGAAATTTGGGCGCTAATGGATGATCTGGGCGCACCATAGGCAAATGTGTGCTAGTGCAAAAGTCGTCTATGAGGTGCCCAAAGCAAAAATTTGGGCATGTGATAATTATCGTTTTAAAAATTACATTATAGTTTTTAAATTTTTTTATTATTTTAAAACTTAGAACATTAGAAGTTTTTGACATTTTTAATGTTTTGCATTTACAAATTATATATATATATTTTTTTTAATGAAATGTATCGTTTTGAACATTATAAGGTTAGGAAGGGGTTTTAGGGTTAGACGTCAGTAAGGGGGTTCTTGGGTTAGGCGTAGGGATGCTCATTTGGATTCCGCGGAAATGCAATTTCCGAAATTCCGATCGGAAATGCGGAATGCGGAAATCGGTAATGCAAGTGCGATATTCCACCCGACTTTAAAAGTTTTCAAAAACTATAAGGTCTTTTTGAAAACTTGTTTTTGCATCTTGTTGACGAGATTCAGTTTAATAAACCCTGAAAATTTGGTGTTTCTAGGACTTACAGGGGCTTTGCTATTAACCGCTAAAGTCGGCGGATTTTTACTGTAGTGTAAAATACAGTAAAAATCCGCCGACTTTAGCGGTTAATAGCAAAGCCCCCGTAAGTCATAGAAACACCAAATTTGCAGGGTTTATTAAACAAAATCTTCTGAACAAGATGCAAAAAAGTTTTCAAAAAGACTTTATAGTTTTTGAGAAAATCGATGTTAAAGTCAGGCAGAATTTCCGCGATTTCCGGCGGAAATTCCGCATTGGAATGCGGAAATTGGTAGCGGAATCGGTAATTGGCAATGGCGGAATGCGGATTTACCACGGAATGGGAAATTGGCCTTTCCGACCATCCCTAGAACTTAGGCATCTTTAGGTAATACTTTTTTAGTTATTGCATGTTATGGTGACTGGACTTGTAGGCTTCTTCTTCCCACACTGCACTTCTCATGACGAATGTATGTGATTTCCTGTGAAAAAAATACACACATACAATATTGGTGACAGCAAATCACTACACCAGTATTTCGCCATAAGTCGCTAAGCCCCCCATATCATATTCCTATTTGATACAGTGCACCTGCCCTCCCCCCTCCCATTACAGTGGAGATCTTGGGGTCTATTGTCACAACCCTGAACACAAGTTGCACTAGAAGCGTGATACTTCTTAGGTCATTTGCGTAATGTTTGCTGCACTTAAAGACAGTCTGAAGCGAGTATAAATCCTGCTTTTTACTTGCTATTTAGTTTAAGCATTATGAGCAGAGGTGAAACACTGCATTCCCGCGGCAAAGCGAGGTCTTTACACCCCCCAAATCCCGGGGCAACATTCCACAACTTTCAAGGTCGTGGATTTTGCTGCCCAGGGAAGCAGCGTAATTAAAGCCATAAAACACTTTCCTATATATTGGTAGGTGAACAGAGTCCACCCCAGGTGGTATATTTGAGTCCACCCCAGGTGGAGGGGTGATCTACCCCCTTTCTTCCTATCTACAGAGAGCGACTTCTTAATCCTGAGTGAGGACAGGTCTAATCTCCTCACCTGCCTAATGAGTGGTTACCTAGGTGGTAACCCATGTTTGTGAGTATTACCATCTCACTGTTTCATTTATCCAATCAATTTTGACATACTACACCATATTGGGCTCTCGATTTCTCTTCAACTTTATAAAACACTTTCCTGTCAGTAAATGGCTTCTGAGAGCAGGAAAGAGATAAAAAGTGTCAAAAGTTCATAGATTTGAGCTCTGGTATACTTTAACCACTTTGGGACCGGCCGCCTACCCCCCCTTAGGGACCAGGGCATTTTGCGGTGGAGGGGGGTGCGCGCGTTTGGAGGGGTCAGGCGGCCGGATCCCCTCTGTGGCTGGCTGGGCAGTGTCCCCCCCATGGTGGCAAGTGTCCCGCCTGTAGCTGGCAGCCATCACTTACCTTCCAGGCTCCAGCGATGAGCCTCAGTAGCCTCCTTCTTCTCCGGCCGGCATCTCCGCTCCAAATGACGCTCAGGTCGGGTCGCGGCTTGATGACGTCATCAAGCCGGGACCCGGCCCTGACATCAGATGGAGCAGAGATGCCGGCCAGAGCAGACGGGGGCGCCGATCGTCGCTGGAACGGCGGTGAGTGGATCCTCTTCTTTTCCCCCTGCCTCCGCCGCCGCTGTCAAAGTGATCACTACGATCCGACGGCGATCATAGTGATCACGTGATCAGCAGCCATACGCGATGGCTGCTGATCACTGAGGGGAGATGCCAGCTATCATATGACAGCTTAATCTTCCCCTCCGGGTGCGCACGATCGCGTCGGGAGTGGTTCTTTAGCGCGGACGTTGATTCAACCTGCGGCAGTCCCCAATAGGTTAATGAAAGTGTCATTGAGCAGAGACAATAAAACAGTAAAAATGTAAAAAACTAGATTTAAATATAAAATAAAACTGTGGGATATCTTAAAAAAAAACCATTTCTAGTCAAAGGAGGATATATACAATTGTTTTTCTCATTAGTTTATTTTCACCTCAGATGTCCTTTAAAAGTTATTATGCTGTTGCTTAACTTTTAGAGCAGAGAAGAAGTTCTGAGTTCAGGTCCGCTTTAGCATGACTTTCTGCGCACTGTAAAGATTAGTGAATCAGGCCTGCTCTTCGGAGCGGCACCTAAATGCATCCACTTGTCTCCATGACAGTCATTCTTACAAGCTGCATCTTCTGTTCAGTCTTTTCTGACAATAACAATATTATAACTGCACTGATACAAAGAAATTGAACATGCACTTTGGATTATTAGATGATAAAACACAATAGAGCGGGGAATGAAGGTCAGCGCGTTATCAGCAGGATTTGAAGAGTGCAGCTTGTCCATGACACGATGTATTTTGGCTCCCGCCGCCTGTCAGCTGCGCAGTCACAAGCAATTACGTGAGTCCCGGTGAAAAGAGAAATATTCCTCAGAAGATGTTTAGCTAATACTCCCAGACTCTTCTCCGTGTAATGTTCTAGATGAACGCACCGCCCCCCCCGGGAGGATCACAGGTCCGCTCTCATGGCGCAAAACATTTACCATTTAATCAGTAGCTCAGGGGTGCGAGGCTGACGGCCTGGGAAAGTACTGAAGATACCGGACCGGCTGTGCCAAGATCTGTAACGTTCAAACACACGTCAGCTGAACTGAGAAGAGTCCAATATCACTCCTGCGGCCAAATAAAATAGGACTTTCTTTTTTTTACTCCATAAATTTACAAACACTCTTAAACCTGGGACATGTTTTAACGGCTTCAGGACAGAGGCTGATCTATACAGTAAAAATGTGTATTTATGTATTTGGATGTATGGCGAATGTCTACTTTTTGGGGCTTACTTGAAGAGGAACATTACCCAAAAATAGTGTGTGTGTGTGTGTGTGTGTGTGTGTGTGTGTGTGTGTGTGTGTGTGTGTGTGTGTGTGTGTGTGTGTGTGTGTGTGTGTGTGTGTGTGTGTGTGTGTGTGTGTGTGTGTGTGTGTGTGTGTGTGTGTGTGTGTGTGTGTGTGTGTGTGTGTGTGTGTGTGTGTGTGTGTGTGTGTGTGATAAATCAATATATTGCAAAGTGAGAAGTTATAAAATAGAAGAGAGATCAAGAAATGATTGATATTCGCTATGTAAGTTGTCCCTATTGTTTGATCCACAATCAATCTGCACGTAATCATCTTTACTACTGGCAGACATGAAAAAAACAGACAGCAGCAACTGCCCTTATCTATAACCACAACCACTAACAATGCGTTAGGCTAAAAGGTTGTTTTTTTTAATAGATACAGAGGGACATGCTGGTTGCTTGGCAGTTGGAAACAGCCGTTATTTCCCACAATGCAACAAGGTTCGCAGAAAGGGAACTGTCTTGACCATGGTCATGACATCACACTGGGGGAGGGGTTTCACCACAATATCAGCCATACAGACTCCCTTTAAGATCTATTCGAGAAATGGTAAAGATTTCTCATGGGAAAGGGGCTCCATCCCAATCAGCTACTGATCGGGATGAAGTTCATTCCTTGGTTAAAGTTCCTCTCTAAAGTGTATCCGAGGAAAACCTACAAAAAAAAGATACTAACCTAAGTAGAGGGAAGCCTTTGAATCCATCAGAGCCTTCTCACATCCTACTGGTCCCCACCATTGCTACAGGTGGACAACCGGGACATATGCAACAAGAGCAGATATGCACATGGCTGTGCTCCTCTTTATGCACAAGTGCAGCCATACTGCACCTGCGTAAGTACAGCCGTACCTGCACAATAAGCAAGAGCTGCGCATCTAAGAGTGTCTCTGTGCTATTGCATAGGCATGGCCATGCTAGTGCATGAATAGAAGCGCTAATACCAAATACTGCAGGGTTCCGGAAAGCGGCGGTGGTCTGGAGGAGGATGTGGGAAGGATCCAGAGGCCTTCCTCTTTTTAGGTAAGTATCTCATCTTTTTGCTTTGGTATCATTTTAATTTCTCTTTAAAGAACAAGTGACACCCATGCTAACCTAGATAAAAAAACACAAATATAAGTAGATAAATACTAGTTCTACTTACATAAGTATTGCACTGTCCACATTATGATTAGAGATGGCCCGAACGGTTCGCCGGCGAACGGGAAGAACTGTGAACTTTTTCGGAAGTTCGGTCCGCCCATACTACATCATTAGGGTCAACTTTGGCCCTCTACATCACAGTCAGCAGGCACATTGTAGCCGATCAGGCTACACTCCCTCCTGGACCCACTCCCCTCCTTATAAAAGGCAGGCAGCGTCAGGCATTTCACTCACTCGTGTGCCTGCAGTAATTAGAGAAGGGAGAGCTGCTGCAGAGAGAGATATAAGGAAAGCTCAGTTAGGCTCTTGTAGGCTTCTTAGCTTGCTCCTTGCTGATTCTTATTGCTAAAAAAAAGCACCCCTCAACAGCACTTTTGAGAGTTAATCTTGTTCTTGTTCTATATTCTATTTTTTTTTTGTGTGTGTGGCCCACTTGTAGGCTTGTTAGCTTGCTCCCTGCTGATTCTTATTGCTAAAAAAAGCACCCCTCAACAGCCCTTTTGAGAGTTAATCTTGTTCTTGTTCTATATTCTATTTTTTTTTTGTGTGTGCGTGGCCCACTTGCATTATATACAGCCCTATCAGTCAGTCGCAGCTGGCCTTTGGCCCCTAGATGGTAATTCCTACTGTGCCACTGCCAGGCCCAGCACATTCAGTGACTACCTGTGGGTGTGACAGCCAGGCAACTGCACATTTGTAATCCCAATCACTGCACCTGTTCACTGTTCAGTGTACCTACCTGCCTACCTACCTACATGAGCGCACGCATTGTTAATACCACCAGTCATTGCACCTGTTCACGGTACCTCTGTGTGTGTGTGACAGCTGCACATTTGTAATACCAATCACTGCAGTGCATACCTGTAACCTGTTCAGTGCACCTACGTGACCGCAAGCAGTGTAATATACCACCAGTCACTGCACCTGTTCACGGTTCCTGTGTGTGACAACTGCACATTCGTAATACCAATCACTGCAGTGCATACCTGTAACCTGTTCAGTGCACCTATGTGACCGCAAGCAGTGTAATATACCACCAGTTACTGCACCTGTTCAAGGTACCTGTGTGTGACAGCTGCAGATTTTTAATACCAATCCCTGTACACCTGTTTACTGCACCTGTGTGACCGCACGCTGTTTAGTATACCAGTCCGTGCATACCTGTTAACTGCACCTGTGTGACAGCTGCACATTGTATTGTAATACCAGTCACTGCATACCTTTCACTGCACTTGTGTGACTGCACATTGAATAAGTCAAGTCAGTGCATACCTTTCACTTCATCCGCCCCCCCCCCCCCCATATGGACAAAACAACAGGCAGAGGCAGACCCAGAGGCAGGCAACCCGGCAGGTCTGTTCGAGGTTGTGCTGACGTGATTTTGTGCGGTCCTAGACCAAAGTGCAGTGCTCAGAAGAAGGCACGTCCCATCAATTCCCAAGACTGTCGGGACGTGGTTAACTATTTAACACAGAACACCTCATCTTCAGCAGCCACCAGCGCTACTCCAAGTACCAAATCTGCTACATTTGACACTTCGCAGGAGTTACTTGGTGGGGAATTCACTGATTCACAGCCATTATTGTTACAAAAAGATGAAGGCGCTAAGCAAGTTACACCACCTCATATGTCTGAGTTAGGCGACACTATGGACGTAAAGTGTGAGGAGGAGGAGGATGAAGTACCTGCTGTTGGTGCAGTTTTGGAGGTTTTTGATACAAGCGAAGCTGGGGAGGATGATTATGATGATACGGATGCCACATGGATTCCCAATAGAGGAGATAAACAGGGGGAAAGTTCAGAGGGGGAGTCAGAGAAGAGTAGGAGGAGACGAGTACCTGAAAGAAGCAGGGGGAGCTAGTCGTCAGAAACAGCTGGTGGCAGTGTCCGGTGCCATGTATCGCCACCTATGGACAGCCAGCCAACATGCCCTTCAACGTCAGCTGCTGACGCCACCATAGTGCCCGCACCCCAGGGTGGCTCAGCGGTGTGGACATTTTTCAGTGTGTATACCAAAGATCAGAGCAATGCCATCTGTACTCTCTGCCACCAAAAATTGAGCCGTGGAAAGGCCAACACCCACGTAGGGACAACTGCCTTATGAAGGCACATGCAGAAAAGGCACAAACTGCAATGGGAAGACCACCTGAGCAAAAGCAGCACACAAAAGCAAAGCCACCATCCTTCTCCTCTTCCTCCTTCAGGTGCATCATCTTCAGCCGCTTTCTCTCTTGCACCTTCACAATCACATCCAACATTCTCCACTCCGCCTCTCACCTTGATCGGTTCCTGCTCCTCTGCCCACTGCAGCAGCCAGGTGTCCGTGAGGGAAATCTTTGAGCGGAAGAAGACAATGTCTGCCAGTCACCCCCTTGCCCGGCGTCTGAAAGCTGGCTTGGCGGAACTGTTATCCCGCCAGCTGTTACCATACCAGCTGGTGGACTCTGAGGCCTTCCGAAAATTTGTGGCCATTGGGACACCACAGTGGAAGATACCAGGCCGCAATTATTTCTCAAAAAAGGCGATACCCAAACTGTACTGTGAAGTTGAAAGGCAAGTGGTGTCATCTCTGGCACACAGCGTTGGGTCAAGGGTCCATCTGACCATGGAGGCCTGGTCTGCCAAGCACGGTCAGGGCAGGTACATTACTTACACAGCCCATTGGGTCAACCTGGTGACCGATGGCAAGCAGGGAGTACGTGGCTGTGCAGCGGACCTAGTTGTGACACATACACGGCTTGCAGGCAGGCCTGCTGCCACCTTCTCCTCTTCTCCTCCTACTCCTCCTGCTACATCCTCTCCGCTGTCGTCGTCCTCCTCCTCCTCCTCCTTGGCTGAGTGGCAGCGCAACTCTACTGGTGCTGCAATCTCCTCTCCAGCTACACAGCCCCAGCTCCCCCGGGCCTATGCTGCATGTCAGGTATGACGGTGTCACGCCATCTTAGAAATGTGTTGCCTCAAAGCAGAGAGTCACACTGGAGCAGCTCTCCTGGCTGCTCTAAACAAACAGGTGGATCAGTGGCTGACCCCGCACTAACTGGAGAGCGGCAATGTGGTGGGAGACAATGGCAGCAATCTCATTTCGGCTTTGAATTTGGGAAAGTTGACACATGTACCCTTCATGGCACATGTGCTCAATCTCATAATCCAGAGATTTGTGTGTAAGTACCCAGGCTTACAGGACATCCTGAAGCAGACCAGGAAGTTGTGTGGGCATTTCAGGCGGTCTTACGCGGCCATGGCACGCTTGGCCGATATTCAGCGGAGAAACAACTTGCCAGTGAGGTGCTTGATTTGCAATAGCTCGACTCGCTGGAATTCGACCCTCCTGATGTTCGACCGCCTGCTACAACAGGAGAAAGCCGTCACCCAGTATCTCTACAACTACAGTAGAAGGACATGCTCTGGGGAGATGGGGATGTTCTGGCCGAAGAACTGGACACTCTTGCGAAATGCCTGCAGGCTCATGCGGCTGTTTGAGGAGGTGACAAACATGGTGAGTCGCAGGGAAGGCGCCATCAGCGACGTGATCCCGTAAGCCTTCTTCCTGGAGCGTGCCGTGCGTAGAGTGGTGGATCTAGCGGTGGATGAGTTTGAACAGGAACAGTTACAGAAGGAAGAGTTGTAGGATCAATTCTCATCAGAACCAGATGTTTCCTCAACACCTGCGGTAGCACAGAGGGGGGAGGAGGAGAAGGAGGAGGAGGAAGAGACGTGTGGGGAAGAGGAGTCAGATGATGAGGAAGGTGGGTTTTTTTTAGGAGGAGGAGGCAGCAGAAGAACAACCGCAGCAGTCGTCGCAGGAGGCTTGTGCTGCTCAACGCTCCCGTGGTATTGCTTGTGGCTGGGGGGAGGGGGAGAACTTACCTGACATCATTGAGGAAGAGCAAGAGGAGTTGTATAGTACAACAATGGTAGAGTAGAAAGGATCCGGGCACCATCAAACTGCAGCTTCCAAACTTTATTGCATCCCCATACACAGATAGATACACGTATACAGGGCTGGTCTTAGACCAGCTCTGTATACGTGTATCTATCTGTGTATGGGGATGCAATAAAGTTTGGAAGCTGCAGTTTGATGGTGCCCGGATCCTTTCTACTCTACCATTGTTGCGATTAGTTTCTACTATCTGGAGGCACGTCTAACCTTCCATTACTAACCACCATTGGGATTGCCAGAGCAACTAGTGCCGGTTCAATTTGATCTCTCATCCATTGATGGAGTTGGATAGTACATCTGGATCCAACTTTGTGCAGATGGCATCTTTCATGCTGTCCAGCCTGTTGAGGGACCCCCGTATAAAAAAAACTCAAGAGGAATGAGCTGTACTGGGTGGTCACGCTACTAGACCTTCGGTATAGGCACAAAGTGGCGGACATGTTACCAACTCACCTGAAGGCAGAAAGGATGCTCACATGCAGAACAAGCTGGCAACTATGCTTTACAGTGCGTTTAAGGGTGATGTCACAGCACAACGGAATAAAGGTACCACTGCCAGTAAACCTTCTCCCATGTCCACGCAGGCAAGGACAGGACGCTCTAGCGATCTCATGGTGATGTCGGACATGCGGACATTCTTTAGTCTAACGTCTCACCTTAGCGCTTCCGGATCCACCCTCCACCAACGCCTAGACCGGCAGGTAGCCGACTACCTGGCCTTAAGTGTGGATGTAGACACTGTGAGCAGCAATGAACCCCTGGACTACTGGGTGCACAGGCTTGTGGCCAGAGCTGTCACAATTTGCCATCCAACTTCTGTCTTGCCCTGCCTCAAGCGTCCTGTCAGAAAGGACCATCAGCGCAACTGGAGGCATTGTCACTGAGAAAAGAAGTCACCTAGGTCACAAAAGTGTTCAGTACCTCACCTTTATCAAAATGAATGAGGCATGGATCCCGGAGGGTTACTGCCAGCCCGAAGACTAAGTCAGTCCCCACACACAGCATCTCTGCCTGCACGCCGTGTGACTGGTTGACCCAAAACTAAGTCGGTCCCCACACAGCATATCTGCCGGCAGGCCGCTTGACTGCCACCACCAACAGGGTCCACCAGGCAGATTCCTGAATTTTTAACGCCGCTGCTAGCAATGGCCGCTATAATAATTTTTCTGGTGCGTGTACATGCCTGCCTAATTTTTCTGGCTGCACTGCAGCTGCAACAACAAAACAAAAGGCATGTACATGTGTCAATTCCCCTTCGTGATCATTACCTTGCCGCAGTGAAGGGGCTTGCGTATCACAATGAAGCAATGACCGCCGGCTAAATGAGTGTGTTGGGGTCGGGGGGCACACCTGACCCAAGAACATAGATAATAAGGTTGTTTCTTCATTGTGGACAGACCAAATTTGATCAGCTGGACACTCAGTCACTGTTGTTCTGTCATTCAGCTACCTCAGCCCAACCATGGGTTTTAAAACCGCCGACGCCTGCACTCTGGTCATGGTGCGCACCATTCCAGCATGGCCGTCACTACACAAACAGCTGTTTGCGGTGCATTACACAGTGAGTTTGGTCTGTCAGTGTCAAGCAATACACTAATTACACTCCCTGATTGATGTATACACATGCAAGATGTTTTAAAGCACTTTAGGCCTCCAATTTAGCAATAAAATGAGATTTCTGTCCTTAAAACGCTGCTGTGCGTCAAATCCTGATTTTTCCCGGGGAGTTTTGGCGTGTATCCCACTCCGCCAGGCCCCCCTCCTGGTGTTAGACCCCTTGAAACATATTTTTCATCACTTTTGTGGCCAACATAAATGTTTCTAGTTTTCAAAGTTTGCCTCCTCATTGAAGTCTATTGCAGTTGGCGGAAGTTAGCATGTTCGTGAACTTTTGCGGAAGTTCACTGTTCGCGAACCAAAAATCGGAGGTTCGAGCCATCTCTAATTATGATTCCTGTGAATTTTATAAAGGAAAAGCAGAGAATCCTATTCTAGACAGTTTCCATCTTGGTTACCTTTGAATGAAGCTAATCCTGACATCATTTCCTCCCTCACTCTTTTTTCTCCTCTTGCTAATTGTGTATTCATTACCTGCCCTCCTCCCAGAGTCTTCAGACACTCCCCCTGAGGTCTATACTAGGCAGTGCATTGTCTTAAGTCATTAGAAGGAGAGGGAAATAAAGAGAAGATGAGGAATATATTATAGATAAAAAGACCCCCCAGCATGCAACTGTTTTGCCAGCCTATGGCAGCAATGGTAATTAAAGGGCCAGTGCTCCTAAGGTATGTGATAACTCCAAACCATAACAGCAGAAACAGTTTTGAAAGTTTTGAATGCAGGATTAGCATCTTTATCACTTAATACACTCAAACCAGTTGCTGTTGAAATTTGGCTGTTGGAAGACATCTTCCTTCCTCCTCCTCCACCAGGTACCCTCTCACATGCTCCCCAGTTGTGTCAGACCCAAATATCTGCACAGCAGCAGTGACGGCCTAATGCAGGGATCTCAAACTCCAGTCCTCAAGGGCCGAGGTCCTCATACATTTTTGGCACAGCTCAATTTAATGGATAGGACTGAATCAAGAAAGGTTTTGTTTATCAGATAGAATACACACAAACACCAAAATTATTGAAAAAAATGTAATCATGAGATAAGACGGATAAATTATGAGTTAAGTAAGTATAAATAATTCATGACCTAAAGTTTGGTGAATGGCACACTCACGCTCATCATAGCTACAACTAAAGGTATTTTTGCTGTTGAAGTGACCTGAAGAAGCGGGCAAGGACCTGTGAAAAGCGTTGTCTTTTTTTATGCTGAATAAAAAAACTTGGTTTCCAATTATGCTGGTCTCAGTTGTCTTCTGGAGAGGTAATTTTTACCTCACACCTTTATTAGATTGACTAGTTTAACCACATCCGGCGCCTCCACCCCTAGCAGTGAGTGTCACATGTCAGGTCAGGGTACTTTTACCATTTATTAAAGTGTACCCGAGGTGGCACAGGGAGGCAGATGGGATACAGAGGCATGCTCCCTGGTCAATGACATGCCTCTGTGTCCCTTATGCGCCACTCTCTGCCCCCCCCCCCCCTCTGACGCCACGCCACGCTGTCACTGCCCAAAATTGCTGACATGCATCTCAAGGGGGAAGGGGCGTCCCTAGCAGGAGATGCACTCCTGCTAAACGCCCACTGGGGACATTCCTCACAACCCTTCCCCATCTGCCATTGGGAAGCTCTGCCTCTCCCTGGCTGCTCCCCCCGCCTCCCTGCACTCTGCTCTGTGTGAGAAACACAGAGCAGAGCTTGCAGCATCCTGACCCCAGGGGTCACTGAAAGTGGAAGTGAGACCTTCCAGGCCATGGGAGCGGCGGAGAGCGATGGGGTTTGCAGCTACCTGATACGCCCAGCCCCACGGTCCAGGTCGCATGTTTTTTTTTTTATTTTTTACAGCAATCCTCCCCTCAGATTCACTTTAAATGTTTGCTGCATATTCTACTGTAAACCAATGCGCAATGACTAAAATAAAATTAAGTTGATCATAGCCTTACAATAATAGATATTACATTTGATGTATGTTATTCCTTTTTCTGTCACTGTCACAATCTTGTCCAGAAAAAGCTAAAAGCGGAAATCTATTCCCGTTGAAAAATGTAAGTTAACGCTGACACAATTTCAGCCTATAAATGCAACACAGCTGATCTCTTGTTTAGTCTGGCCGGATTTAGGGTTAAGTGGTGTCGATGAATTAACGCGTTTCGCCACAGACCAACATACGTGACGTGAGCACAATAACGCAGATGTGCCATATGAAAGCCCATCAGTTTCACATGTTTTGAAAAAAAACTTTCCCAATCTTTGTGAATATTTGCGAGGCCTCGAGGTACGACTTTAGCCCAGGTTCGGAGAATAAACGTCTTCATGTCTGCTTACAAAGGGACCCTTTCACTTTATCTTTTTAAGATAGCCGACGCGTTTGATGGAATCACCAGAAAGGCTGCATGTCTATAAAAGGATTTTCATGTCACAGGGAGAATAATAGAGGTCAAAATTCATCTCTCAGATTAGCGTCCGACAGGTTTAAAAAGCCTTTCCGCTTAACACTCGAGATAAAGTGCTCCTATGGAAGCAGCGAGGCCTCACTGTAAACAATAGCCCTCAGCCAGACAGTTTGGTCGTGTTTACAGATTAAATGACAGGATGTGTATATAAAATGTTCGTGCTGTAGGATATTAATGGGAAAATGAACTTGTTTTTTTTTTAAGTTGGAACCACATTAGCCCTTGATGGACGGCCGGTGGGGCAAAGGTCGCCTGAGACATGTGTTCGGCCTACTGTAGGAATTTACTTACATTTGTAACAATAAATGTATGCTTTGGTCAAACTGCATTAATAGCAAAACTCATCATCTGTAAAGTTACATAACGTCAGGCCGAGTGCATTTTAAGAGTTTCTTTCTTTGACGGATCAGTGCTGCAAATTCTTTCACATCAGCCGTGAACGGTGTATTCTTATCCCAAGGAAATGGATGGGGAAGCAGCCGCGGTTAAATAAGAAGTCTGATACACACGCTAGACCAGCTTTCGGCCAAGACGGTCATTTGGCGCCATCTCAGCAGAAAAGCTAACGCCTCCCATGCCACTTCATCATGCCCCCTGGTGTGCCATCCCATCATGCCCCCTGGTGTGTCTCCCCATCATGCCCTCTCTCCCATGCCACCTCATCATGCCCCCTGGTGTGCCGTCCCATCATGCCCCCTGGTGTGTCTCCCCATCATGCCCTCTCTCCCATGCCACCTCATCATGCCCCCTGGTGTGCCGTCCCATCATGCCCCCTGGTGTGTCTCCCCATCATGCCCCCAAGCAACCCAAGAGAAGCTGAAGACGTGTCTGACAGTCTGACACTTCCACTGCCCAGAGGACGAACTGTATACACATCTCCATAGCAACAGGGACATGAGACCTATTGTATGGCTCTCACCGAATTACATTTTAAAATATGTGGTGTTTATGGCTCTCTCAGCCAAAAAGGCTCCTGACCCCTGGTGTAGAGCCTTCACTTTGCCCTATCCAGCCCATTGTTCCTCCGCTGTCAGTTGAATCAGAAACTATTTGGTAGCTTGGTAATAGCTTGGTAAAGATATTTTACCTGCTTGATTGAACAGCTGTTTGGATCACAATCTAATCCCCACCATAGTTATACCATCATAGTGTAACGTTTGCGGGTTTCTATCTCCGTGGTCAGCGCGCAAGATGCACGCTGACACAGCGGAAATCCTCCACAAACGAGTAATTTGGAGAACCCAGGTTAGGTGAAATGCACCAGTAGAGGGCAATTCCCACCAGCAGCTGGAGCTGTGGAGTGCAGACGAGCAGAGCCTCTGCATGGCCACAGATGCCAGATGGGAATTGTACAGATAAGGCAAAGTAGGGCACAATAGCCCTCTAAGAGAGAGCACAGAGACAGACTAAATGTGTGTTCCCCAATCTAGCCGCCACCCAGTGACGGTGAACACACATCTGCAGAAACAAAAGCGGGAATGCAATCGCAGGAGAGAGGCGATTGCCAGAAGTGACACAAGGCTGAACAGAACAGAGCACGAGAGTAGCAAAGGCACAGCAAACAACAATGAGAAGATAAGGAAAATAACAAACGCTAGCTAAACGCGAACACCGCACTCATTCGCAAGAGCGAATGCGTTTCTTCACGATCACCGCGCGTTAGGCGCCCAGTGATATGCGTGCCACCCTAACTGACCAATGAGACACAAACACGAAATAGAGAATGCGAATGCTTGCTAAACGGTTACCTCACCGATCCTACAGCAAGCGTTCGTATCAGACAAGACAGACAGACAGGTGGGGCTGCCAGTAGCAACCGCTGCTCTGGATAGCACCCCTAAGGCAGAGATACAGAAGGAGGCACTGCCACTACCACTAGGGCAAGTGCGATCCAGACAGATGGAGCAGCCAGTAGCAACCGCAGCTCTGGCCCACACTCCTAGACAGACAGAACGACTCCCTGTCGACCGCCGCCAAGGCAATCGAGGCACAGGAGGAAGCACTGCCACTACCATTATGGCTAATGCAATCCAGACAGATGAACAGAAGGGGCTACCAGTAGCAACCGCTGCTCTGGTTAGCACCCCCAGACAGACAGAACGATTCCCTGTTGACCGCTGCTGGTGACAAGGTAATCGAGACACAAAGACTGTACAGGTAAAACAGATAATACAATCTGACTGCACTAGAGGGAATGCCTAGTAGAGTCCCAAGAATTACTCTAAGATAATCTTTGACAAACAGGCAAGGCTGGCACTCTAGGAGTGATTATCAGTAACAAACCATGAGGATGACCAGCAAAGGATTCTGGGAGAACATGGTATTTATAATGCCAGCCTTCAGAGGAGGCAGGTAGGCAATTTGCATAACGAATGTATGCAAATTCCTCAGCAGCAGAGCAGGTCTGAAACTTGCAAAGCAAAGACAGGTCTATTTTCCAGAGACCTGCAGCCCTCAGACTTAAGGAATGGTCAAACAGCTGTCTGTCTGTGCAGACAGCTGAGCGGATCATTACACATAGTCAATTTTAGTCATAGCCAATTTTTTTTTTAGTGGAAGGGCAATTAACTTATCTGTGTATATTTTTGGGAGGACACCGGAATGCCCGGTGGAAACCCACACAGACACAGGGAGAACATACAGACTCAATGTGGATAGACCCCCTCTGACTGAAATTTGAACCGGGGACCCAGGACTGCAAGGCAAGAGTGCTATCCACTATGTCAGTCTACCCTCTTGCCACGTAACCCTAAACCCCACCTTGACCTTAATCCCTTATTGATACCTAACCCTGACTTCCACCCATAACCTTATCCTGCCTGTAACCTCCCCCTTATTTTAACTGCTTCCTCAAGCCTAACCTTATCTTCCATCTTAACCTGAACCCCTTTCTGAACTGCATCCTTAACTTTCTAACCATAACCGATAAAACTATCCTTCCCATACTTTATTCTTAAGCTTAAACTATCCTAAATAGCATTTAGCCCTTACCAAAAAAAAACCTAACCAATACTACCCTTTAATTGGATTCGTCCTAGTGTCAACTACATGCAACAGGGACTGAAATCTTGAGAGCAGGTACCATAGCTATATAACAACTGCAGGCCGGTCCTCAAAATATTTACCCATGGTCTAGGAGAGGTCCAAGCCCCTATTATCTCAGTGCTTCTATTGGCTGATTATTTTGACTCCCCTTAGAGATAAAGGAATCTTCCCTCATAGCAGAGCCTCTTACCAGAATTGATGTGCTTGGAGTTGTGTAATAAATATACCATGCATGAATTGTAGGAGAACATAGTAGATAGTAGAAACAAAGGCTGTGTTAGAGCTTAACCACTGTCCTTAATAAGCACCAGGGAGTCAACAAGTCCACACCTTGATCTAGGAAAGTAAATGAGGACAATTTCAAGGAAAAGAATGACTGAGTCTCCATCTGGATTTATGCAAGTATTGCTTTTCTAATTTATCATAGCAGCAAGATGCACAATGTTTCAGCCTAGTGGTGACCTTTATCAAGAGCTCACTTGATAAAGGCAAGCTCTAAGCCAAAACCTTGTAAATTTTGCTGCTATGATACAATAAGCTAAACTTGCATAAATCCAGGTGGAGACCCAGTCATTCTTTTCCTGGACATGGGAGAGACCCACAGAGGAACAGTCTACTTGATATTGCTATGCAGAGCATTATGTGCAGCAGAAGCTTAGATATTACCTGCTCCCCGCGCATGCGTCTCCTCCTCTCACTTCCTGGTAAGCTTTCAAGCACCTCGCACTGTTTGCAGCCAGCCAATCACCATGTCGATTCAGTCCCAGCATGGTGATTGGCTAGCTGCACATAGTGCAAGGCACTTGAAAACTAACCAAGAAGTGAGTGGAGGAGATGCGTGCGCCAGGAGCAGGTAACACATACGCTTCTGCTCTGCATACAGGACTGCTTTCTGGGCCCCCCGACTAGCTCTGCCCCACCGTCTCAGATGTGGTGGCTGGGGCAATAGTTACGCCACTGTATCTCATCTGTGGCTCTGTTTGTTCAGAAAGCAGAAATAGAATTCAAAACAAGAAACAACTGAAATGTAGTTGGTACAATGCGGATATAAAGGTTGGCTGGCAGCTTTACACAGGCCATGAGAAATAATGAGTCATTTTGTGGCGTTTGAAGAACCTAAGGACCACTCAAATCCTATCACATCAGCGGGCAATCTCTGTGAGTGTGGCTGGCATGGGCCTCCTCTCCGGTGAGCAGCCCGGCTATCTGAGCATCCGTATCTTCTGGATTACAAGCACTGTTAACGGTATCAGGAAAATCTTTAAGAGACACTTGATCTACCAGCCTGCTGCCAAAACTGGTTTTAGATGGATTAAGGTATTAAACTTTCTTAGTTACAGTTTTAGAAAGGTCTCAGGAATACAATATGTTTACATTTCAGATGTATCTTCATGTTCCATTATTTCTGTGCCTAAAATATATTGGAGTAGTCATGTTTGCTGCCTCCCCTATTTTTATTATACCCGTACAATAGCTGGCTGGAATGCTCACTGCCAGTGGAGCTTTATGCCAGTGATTGCATCCCCACCATCAGCGGCGTAGCTAAGGAGCTATGGGCCCCGCTGCACGTTTTACATGGGCCCCCCAAGCACTCTATACATAGCAATTGATACGGTGCACCAAAACCTGCCAAGGATTTCCACAGTGTCAGAGATGCAAGAAGGGAATGGGGACAGATTTTTAATGATTACTACTATTTAAAGTATCTATAGAAGAGATTATTACCAGCACAGGACCAATAGAGAGCTAATACTGTGGTTGAGGGAGGGCCCCCGATGCGGCCGCAACCTCTGCACCCCCTATTGCTACGCCACTGCCCACCATCATCCATCCATTTTTAAGAGACACTCCTGACTCTCTGGCTCTTGTGGGTCAAGGTGGTGCTGGATGTATGATTTTGCTGCTGATGCTGTGATCCAGGTCTGATTGACCAATGATTGGCAAATTTTGCCACTTCCATGTAATATGAGGGCCAAAAGATTTTGAATGCTATGAACAGTATGAGTAGGTAAACGCTCACACTACACGGCACTGGTGACATTAGCCAATCAAAATTGTATGGGCTTGAGTCACTAAGACAAACAGCATGCCTTATCAGAGTTACTGATAAGGTGTGTTAACTTTGATAAGGGGTGTTAACTCTGATAAGACATGTGTCTTATCAGAGTTAACACGCCTTATTAAAGTTAACACACCTTATCAGAGTAGCATAGTGAGCACTACAAACTTATGCCTGCTAATTGGCAATGACGAGAGCTCCTCTCGTCCTGCCCTGAGCCCCTGTGGGTCCAATCACTTTAAAGGACATTATCCCCGCACTTTTATTGGCCAAATAGGCTGCCTGTCAAGTTTCCTGTCAAGTGACAGGCAGCCTATTGGGCCAAAGTGCGGGGATAATGTCCTTTAAAGTGATTGGACCCGCAGGGGCTCAGGGCAGGACGAGAGGAGCTCTCCTCATTGCCAATTAGCAGGCATAAGTTTGTAGCGTGTTAACGCTGATAAGGCACGTTGACTTTGATAAGGCGTGTTAACTCTGATGAGGCATGCTATTTGTCTTAGTGAATCAAGCCCTATTTGTGTAGGTTTCTTGGCCTGATGCCCAAAATATGAATACCCATTTCCCCTTATGCCTAATCATAACCTTTCCTCTTCTATTGATGCCCAATCTTAACCTCTATCCTGTTCTTGTATTACTTCTCTCCATAACTCTACCAGTAGACTTAGACTACACATAAGATACCTCAAACACCTACACCTTAGGCTCTAATCCTAATCTTATGACTTTTCTAAGTTCAGGAAGCTTAATTTCTTCCTTCTTCATATCAGTACTACAAATATCGTAACAGCCTCTTCAGCGCCAGTTCCCAATCCAAATCCACCAAAATGAACTGTTTTAGGTGGTGCTTACTGTGAACAAATATTACTATTATTGATTGATATAGTGCCATGCCACCATGTTCTGTGGTAGAAACATGCATCAAGGTGCTAAACAACACAGAGTGACAGTGACAGACAGATGACTTCTAACACATACAACAGTTACAAGAAATGACAGGGAGAAGGTCCTGCCCACGCTAAAATCCAAAGGAAATAGGAGAAAAGGGAGGAAATAAGAGGGAAGAAGGCAATGTGTAAACAAGCTGTGTAGTCAGAGGCTGTGAGTCCCTCAGTCAGTTTTTGTTTTAGGGTATGCTTCAACTATTTTTTTTTTTTTTTTTTTTTTTTTTTTGGGGTGGGTGGGAGAAAATTCTAGAGGAAGGGAGAAGCGTGTGAGAAGTCTTGTATACACAAATGTGAAAAGGTGATTCTAGAGAAGGGCTGAAGAAAGTTGTATAAAGGGTGAAGGTTGTGGTCAGGGTGGCACATGGGAATTAGTGAGGCAAAATATGGAGAAGACGAATTGTAGAGAACTCTGTAGATTAGAGTTAGGGGTTTAAAACAAATTGTCAGGATAATTGGGAGCTAGAAAATAGCTTGGCAGAGAGAAGCAGCAGCTGAGGAGCAGGAAGAGGAGGTGGAGGAGTCGAGCTAACATAGACTGAAGAGATGTTAGTGTGTTAGTTGGTTGGCTACAGCAGAGGATGTTACAATAATTAAGGCGGAACATGGATGTGATTAAGCCATGCACTAGTATTTTGAGTACACACTATATGAAATGGCCGCATTCATTTTGGCTCAAGGGGAAGCCGGAAGCCTCCCCTGCACTAAGTAATCTCAGGGAATATAAAAAATATATTACCCTGCTGATCATCTAACCTCTTCATTTGTGAACGTAATTCGGGGTCCGGTTCACAGAGTTTGGATTCTAAACAACAGCTGTAACTGTCTGAGGGCTGCTTCGCATTGACCGTTCTGTGATGCTAAACTATGAATGCTGTCTATTTGGACGAATGGACAGCCAATTGTACGATTGCTTACTGCTATTTATGCAGACACCGCGTTTTGATCCCGATTTTTGTTGTCATCTGCTCAGGGCTAAGCCAATCCTGGAAGCAACATGTTACTTTCAGGATTTTTTACAGCCACGTATACCTGTATACATCTGGCCGCCCACTTCGCTCCTCCAACAACCTCCTCCTATCCACCCGACACATCTCGCACTCCCATGCACGACTACAGGACTTCACCAGAGCTGCCCCCATCCTGTGGAACTCTCTCCCACTGCCCATCAGGCTGGCCCCCACCTTCAAGGAGGCCTACCTCAAGTCAACACTGCTCTAACCCTCTCTGGCAAGAACTTCTTGATGCACCCCCTCCTTTCGTGTAACCACCCTTCCCTCTAGATTGTAAGCCTTTGGCAGGGCCCTCTCCCCTTGTGTATCATACATGACTGTGTGCACTTTACCCAGAATTATGGGAACTTGTATTTTTACCACTCCAGTGTATGATCTGGCATTGTATTACTATCTGCATTGTGTTGTGTGCCTTATTGCTTATTACCTGTATTGTTGTATCTATTGTCTATGACCTGTATTGTGCTGTCACCCCTGTTATCATTGTCTGTAATCCTATGTATTGTTCAGCGCTGCGTAATATGTTGGTGCTATCTAAACACAATAAATAATAATAATACCCCTACGGGGATGAAAAACACCACACACTAGGAAGCACCACAAAACGGCTAAGATTTGGCATTGGTGGGGTGGGGTGAGTTTTTAAGGTTAGGTATCACTGTGGGAGGTACTTACGGTTAGATATCAGTGAGTGTTTTCTTAAGGTTAGGCATTGGCATTTTTTTTTCAGTCGGGTGGGGTAGAGGGCGTAATGGGGTTAGGCATCAGTAGAGAGAGGGTTATGTGTGAGACTAGGGGTTAGGTTTAGCCGTAGTAAAATAATGGTATAATTTAACCAATATTTCACTATTGGAATTTGCACTGCACAATCGTAGAATATCTGTAAATTTACAGATACTCTACTAGCGGCCATTTTAGGGGCCCACATTTCTGGGCGCCCCTTTTGCATGTATGCCCTCTGAATACTGCTGGCTCCAGCCATTTTTGCACGTTTGGCCATTTTTGCTCATCAGCCAAAATCTGAATTAATTTATTAACAATAATAATAATATGTTTTATATGATGATTTACCCCAAAAGAAGTGAACATGGAGAGGAGCTGTAACTCAAATAAGAGACAATATAAGGCTTTACGCAGAGGTAGAAAGAAATAAAAAAGAACAGAACCCCAAAAACATAAAAAAGAGCAAAACCCTTAATCCCTAAAGATGAGAGAGTGTGATCTACAGCATCAAATGCGGAAGACAGAACAAGAAGGATAACAAAGAAATAATGACCTTTGTAATTGAGCTGTTAGGAAGTAATTGGCTACTTTAGTAAGAATTTTTCTGTGGGTGGTTGGGACAAAATCCAAAGTGAAAGTGCTCAAACAGAAAGCAATGAGAGATGTCGGCCGACTCACTAACCTATGGCTCCCTGCCCACAGCGATCTTACCTCACCTAGTTAGAATGACCCTCGTTACTTAACCACTTCACAGCTTCTGTACATTATATCTACTCCCTTTTAAATTTCATTTTAACGCCCAGGGGAGTAAATATACATACCCCCGCTGCCACCACCGCAGTCCACGCTCCCGTTCACTTGTGCGCTCCTCCTTCATGTCGCCGCTCGCTCACCCAGAGTTCAATGAATGGAAAAGCAATTCCCATTCATTGATCTAAGACCAGGTAGCAATGATCAGTGGCTTCTATGAGAAGCAGCGCGATCATTCTAAAAAAGAAAAGTTTCCCATTCTCAGTACACTTCCTGTAAGCGTACATATTTCGCTTACATTAAACAAAATGACTGAGGCCATCTTGTGGCCAAATAGTAAAACTACATCTAAAAGCATTTTTTTTTTAAATGCAAAGACCTATTTTTACATTTTAAATTAACCCCTTACCTCCCACACTCCCCAATAGTTACCAACATATTTATTTTTCAAAAAAAATCAATCAATCAATCAATTATAATAAAAAAATACATAAATAGTTTTCTTAGGGACTGGATTTTTTTTTAATATGTATGTCAAGAGGTTATATTACTGTTACTTTATAAATGATGGGCTTGTTATTAGGGATGGACGCAAAACTGAAAAAATGCACCTTTAATTCCAAATAAAATATTGGCGCCAGACATTGTGATAGGGATATAATTTAAATGGTGTAATGACCTGTAAAAATGGGCAAATAAATTACGTAAATTATGGTAGCATGCACTATTTAAAAACTATAATGGCCGAAAAGTGAAAAATAAGGATTTTTTTCCAATTTCTTTCTTATTTTCCCATTAAAAACATCTAGAATAAAATAATTTTTGGCATAATGCACCACCCAAAGAAGGTCTAATTGGTGCCGAAAAAAACAAGATATAGTTCATTTCATTTTTCATTGTGATAAGTAGTGATAACGTTATTGGCAAATTAATGAAAGGAGAGCTGAAAGGTGAAAATTGCTCTGGTGCTCAAGAGGTAAAACCCCTCAGTTGTGAATAACGTGCATTACCCTAGCAATATTTGTGTTACATAGGTGGGTCAGGCTAATTAGGCAACGGGGTGAGTATAGATTTGAGCAGGCTTTTTTGTTACTTTTACCAAGAGTTCCATTTCACAATTTTAAAGTTAATTGTTCCAAACATCATAATGCCATTGAATGTCACTCACCTACTGAACACCAAAACACAGCATTGTAACATTGTTTTAGATGTGTGTTTCTCTTCCTGTAAAAATCAGGGCCAGTTTTCTCAAAAGGCCACAAAGGCCCGGGTCTTGGGTGGCTGCAACCCAAGTTGGCACCTGGTCATGAAAAAGAGGTTGATACATATGAAGGAGGAGGCCGCAAATTGGGAGCAGCACATGAAAAAGGAAAGCTAATGTCCAAGGGAGCTGTTCTGCAGAATATAGATGTTGCACATGGAAGAGGGGGCTGCACATGGAGTGGGAGGGGTGATGCTACACGGAAAGGGAGTCACAATACACTTGGGCTAGGGGTGGAAAAAGTATAAAATCTGGTAGAAATGAAACACTTAGGCGTGATTCCAGCTCACTGCAAACCGCTAGCCCATGTAATGCTATGGCAGTGCGGTCAGCATTAACCGCAAACGCGTTACATGCAGCATTTTGGCGGTGATTCCCGAGCGATCACGATTAGCATGTATAGAACCGCTAATCACGATCGCTCCCAAAACGCTAGTGTCCAGTGATTTTTCCACATTAATCGCGGAAAAATCACTCCTACAAAGTGTTAGCGGTAATCGCTAGCGTTTTGCAATATTAGATGTGTAGGTGGCCTTCACTGCAGAAAACCTAAGGATTTTTCCTAGGGATGTAAACTTTCACTTACTAGTCTGTACATTCACATTACACATGCAGGAAAATGAGAATTTTGAGGGATTCTCCACCCCCAGTGTATTGATTTCTTTGCACTAAAAAAAAGAAGTGATATTTGAAGTTCCTGGCTATTTTGTAAAGCCGTATCATAAAGCCTCCACTGTTTCATTCAGCAAATGAGTTATTCCACAGCTGCCACATTCTGAAATAGGTAAAAATGTCTCAAACATCCGCTCTTGAGTGACATTTCCAGTTCCACCTCAGTAAGCCGCTCCGTTCACATGTGCCGCATTCTTCTACATCTCACCTGGTTTGAAGGAATTTTGGAATCCAAACACAGCGTTGGTCAAATAGAATGTTCTTTGTTAGAACGTGGAGGATCAGCAGCACACCTTCCTAGAGTTACACTAATAACCCGAGTTCACAACGTAGGTGTGAGGCAGATTTTCAAAAGACCAGACCGAAAGGTAGCAGAAGGAAAACATTTAGATTATTTTTTTCCTCTCTCTGTGCCAAATCAATTGTCATCTCGATAAAAGACACAGCATGTACCAAGATATTTTTTTTTCACTGTCTGCGGTTGCAAGGACTTATCAGTAAACACAGAGCTTGGGTGTTTCAGGTGAATTTCTGGCCTTCACTGGAGCATAGCGAGATTCTTCACAGGAAAAAAAGAATCCTATATGTACCTGGCAGCCAACTCAAAGGCAGTGCCCAATTATTTTGTTACGGGAGCATTCTGACTACTGACCACACCCGAGCACCCTGAGGTTGGATTGATCATTTGGACTCCAATGACAGTCACTAGAGGACTGTTTATAAAAAGGTGCAAGAGAGGTGATGTCCTTAAAGAGGAATTGTAGTGAAAGTAACGTAAGTTATGAATTATTTGGTCAGTGTTTGCCCATTGTAAAATGCTACTTCACCTTGATTTACATTCAGAAATGTATCACTGCTTTTAAAGAGACACTGAAGAAAAAAAAAAATGATATAATGAATTGGTTGTGTATTACGGGTAATTAGGGATGCTCAAATTCGGATTCGGAAGATACCCGGATAGTTGCAATCCGGATATCTCCCAGTAATGCTGTGCGGGCTGGGCGGGGGGGGGGGTCAAGCTTACCTCTCTGACGTCTTCTTCGCTTGTCCCTCAGCGCCTCCCACGATGCGGTCCACGCGCATCACGTGACTACAAACGCTTCCTCCTTCAACCCGGAAGGAGGAAGTGTTTGTAGTCACGTGACCGCCGCGTGGACCGCATCATGGGAGGCGCCGAGAGACGAGCGAAGAAGACGTCAGAGAGGTAAGCTTGACCCCTCGGCCCAGCCCGCACAGCATTACTGGGAGATATCCGGATTGCAACTATCCGGGTATCTTCCGAATCCGAATTTGAGCATCCCTGCGGGTAATTACTAGAACATTAGTAGTAAAGAAAATATTCTCATATTTTTTCTTATATAGTGTTTTTTATAACATTGCATCATTTTCCAAAATTTGCAGTTGATACACTACTCAGCATTCTAAATGATTTTACAAAGCAGGTCAGTGAACTTTTGAACCCTTCTCTGCAGAGGAAAAGAAGATACAGTGACTGACAGTTGAGATAACAAGCTTCAGAAGACAGAGCTCTCTGAGACGTTGAAAGTTGTGGAGCTCAATGGCTCTTTTGCATAGGTAACAACTGGAGTTTCTTAACTCTTCCTGTTCTGGAAACAAATGTTAGACTTATGTCTCTGCTCCTAATGTTTTATTTCTTAGCTGTACTACACATACAAATCATTATATCATATATATTTTTTTCCGCTTCAGTGTCACTTTAAACCCTGCTAGGTGATCATTGCAGAGTGGTTGTTTCTTAGAATTCTGAAGCCTGTACAAAATATACCTGGTCTCCCAGAATGCTCTGGGTGAGAGTTTATTTTTCGCATATCTAGGCTAAATATTACTGGGAGGGCAGCGCTGCATTTAATGATGTTAAGTGTTTCTGATGCTGACACCAGGAAAATTACCATAAAAGTGTAGGACAGATCTGTTCACTTTCATTGGATGTGGCTGTTCATTATAGTGCCAAAAGCTTTCTGCACCTGCTAACCCACCTCCACAACAATATGTTGTCTTAAAGCTGGCATACTGCATTAGTTTGAATAAGGCCAGGTGAAGGAAGACTGCCCTGTAGTGGCTACCTGGGGTAATGTAGCTGAGGTAATGTAGCTATCACCTTGATAATTTACTACAACTTTGTTGATCTACTGCTAAAGATTGCAGAGTTAGTAGAGATACCCATAAAAATGAAAAGGCCAAAGCCAAAAATGTGTGAATATTAGAGGGAGTTGACATCACCGTGAATGGCTTCAAGCGGACCCAAACCAAACATTTTTTTAATTCAAAATATTTAGTTGCACTACTCTGACACATACAAAGATAAATAAACACTCCTTGAAGCCTATGAGCATTTTCAGTGCATGCTTTTCACCCTTCTCGTTTTATACAGGTGGCAGCCATTACTTCTGAGATTAGTAGGAGGTTTTAGATCATGGGTGTGTTTGTCATCAGCTACCCTCCCTCACAGGGGCATCATCTACGTGAAATCTCACACAAGCTGAGATCACCACCCCGTGACATCATCAGTAACAGCCTGTGTTTTGTTTTTTATCTCCTCCACCAGTCTGCTGGATTCTGTCCCGGCAATATGAAAGGAAGGGAGGGTTTCCTCCAATAAATGTAAAATAATTTATATTTGTCATCATGCAGCTGAAAAAAGGCTGCTATTTATTATTATAAGTTATAAAATAGATTTTTTTTCTGAAACCTTGTACTTTTAATTTGGGTCCACTTTAAGAGAATAAAACACATATGGTAGGTGTAAGTACTACAGAGCAAGCAAACATGGGTTCGCAATATATAACTTTGAGGGATTTACAGTACTGTAGTCCTCTAGTTTTGAAAAACAAATCTCCATAAAACTGTTCCCAATTTTATAGAAGTGCTAATTAGGTCCACAATAGTGGAAAAGTAAAAGCAAGCGGTTTTTTTTTTTTTTTTTTGCAAAAAAATTACATTTTGTGGAAAAACATTTTCTATTGCCCCAATAACTTAAGGAGGAACTGTCACAAAAATCCTAAAATTTTAAACACATACAAATAAGAAGTACATTCCTTACATACATTACTGTCACTTACAGCAGGTAGTAGAAGTTTGACATTACCGACAGATTTTGGACTAGCCCATTTTCTCATAGGGGGGTTCTCAGGATTTTCTTTATTTTTAAAAGCACTTAGTGAATGGCAGTTGCTTCGTCCAACTGCCAAAATAGTGTGCAGGGAGCAGGGAGGCTGGCCAGCATCTTTGTATTAATCATTTTTAGAGAAATGTCTTTATAAAGAATTAAGGCCATGCTGAGAATCCCCCATGAAGAGATGGACTAGCCCAAAACCTGTTGGTAATGTCAGATTTCTAATACCTACTGTAAGTGACAGCAACATAGGAGAAAGTAATTTATGGCTCATTGTACTCTGGGAGAAATGTACTTCTTATTAGTATGTGTTTTACATTTTAAGATTTTCGTGACTCTTTAAATCATCTTTGTGAAAAATATTTTCACCAGGGCTGTGGAGTTGGAGTTGAGGAGTCGAAGCAATTTTGGGTACTTGGAGTCGGAGTTGGTGTTTTCATAAACTGAGGATACGGAGTCGGATGATTTTTGTACCAAATGGTAAGTAGTAAGTATTTTTGTAGCCCTGGTAAGTATTAGACTAAGGAGTCGGAGTCGAGGAGTCAGAGCCATTTTGGGTTCCTGGAGTCGGAGTTAGGGTCGGTGGTTTAATAAACTGTGGAGTCTGAGTCGGATGATTTTTGTACCGGCTCCACAGCCCTGATTTTCACAGTTATCCTCATCTAAGTTTCTCAATAAAAATTGCCAAAATGCTAAATGAATATTTGAGTTTGCACAGATTTTGGAATAGCCAGGAATACAAATGATATATTATTAACTGAAAAAAAAGGTTGCAAAACAGTGTGCAGTAGTAAGAACAGATGTTCTGACAAATGTTTGACCAGATAAAGCAAACGTTATAAGCAAGAGAACACCTAAATGTAAGGCGTCTTTTCCACAGATGGCTAAACTGGTCTTTTGTATTTTCTTGCTTGCTGGTGAGTGACATGAAATACATTTTATTGATAAATGTGAACATAGAGAGCCCAATATAGTGTAGTATGTATTGGAAACCGTGAAATAACAGAGTGTGAGATAAAAATACTCACAAACATGGGTTACCTCTCAGGCAACCACTGTGAATGCAGGTGAGGAGATTAGACCTGTCCTTACTCAGGATTAAGATGTCGCTCTCTGTAGATCGGAAAGGTAGAGGTGGGTCCCCCTTCCACCAGGGGTGGGCACAGTATTATTTCTAGAGAACAGAGGCGCCAGCAGAATAAAAAGTAATACAAGTTTTAAAAAGTTGCTGGGAGGCAGTGGTGGACTTACCTCCGGAAAGCAGACATGATAAACTGAATTAAATAAATACATTTATTATTGGTACCCCAAAAGATCTTTTTGGGTTTCAATAATAAATGTATTTATTTAATTCAGACAGTTTATCGTGTCTGCTTTCCGGAGGTTAGTCCACCACTGCCTCCCAGCAACTTTTTAAAACTTTTATTACTTTTTATCCTGCTGGCGCCTGTTCTCTAGCTATAACATTTTATTGATAGGGTGTGAAAATATTACCTAGGAGATAACTTAGTTAGTCACTTAGAAAAAGTGAATAAAAAAAAAAGCCATTATATTTCTGTATGGGAGCTGAATGAACTAGATTGTATATCACACTGACATGGTGGCTGGTCAGGATTAGAACTGAAGCCCTTGAATTGAAAAGAAGAATATGAGACTATGGATAACAGTTCTTACTAGAAATACAATTATTTATCTCATAAATTCATTTTCAGTTCAGGCTTGTTTTAACTTCCTGGGTGGTATGCAGCAGGACAGCCAGACAACTGGTATTACTTAACGAGACTCTGTATCAACATTTTCAGCCTTCTTCTATCCTGTAAGTTCATATACATGTTCGAATGTGGTCTGTCTTACTGCAGCCTTTCCTAGTTGCACAGTGGCTGTATTATCTCTGTTATATAATCTAATCTTCTTTCCTTTGTTGTCTTTGTCGGGCTCAGGCACTCAGGCAGAAATGTGCTGCTCTGCTTGTGATAGGATATAAGCTATACACACCCTCTCCAAGCCCCCTCCAGGCTCTGTATGAGTCACAGACTGTGCTTCTCCCAG
This sequence comes from Hyperolius riggenbachi, assembly GCF_040937935.1. Classification (NCBI taxonomy): domain Eukaryota; kingdom Metazoa; phylum Chordata; class Amphibia; order Anura; family Hyperoliidae; genus Hyperolius; species Hyperolius riggenbachi. The sequence goes on along the minus strand of NC_090649.1, from coordinate 83,781,122 downwards.
CCTATCACATGCTGGTTAGAAGCCATATCTTTTGTTTGTAAACACTGCCTAAAACTGGCAATTACAAGCCAGGATTGCAGCAGGGAGTGGCAGAAACAGCACAGAGGGGCCCAGGAGAACATAATGAATAGAATAGTATGCTTTTTATTGTAAGAATTTTAGAGTACAGATTCTCTTTAAAAATAAATAAATATGGTGGCCTCCATATCACTCTCACCTTGGGTTGACTTTAAACAATACAGTTGCTCGGCAATCCTGCTGATTTCTTAGGCTGCATTAGTGCCTGAATCAAACTAATGGCTAATCTAGTCAGACTTCAGTCAGAAGCACCTGATCTGCATGCTTGTCTAGAGTCTATGACTTTTGGACACACAGGATCAGCAGGGCAGCCAGACAAGCATTGTTTTAAAGCAGCGTGGTCAAACTCATATACAAAGTGGGCTGAAATTGAGCTCTGGGACCAAGTCGCGGGCCAACCTCAATGTCTAGTGACCACCTCTCTCCCTTATAAAGTTACCTGGTGTCTAATAGCCCCCTCCATCCCCTATACAGTTCCCTGATGTTTACTGGCCCTCCCTCTCTCATCTATACAATTCCCTGATGTTTAGAGGTCTTCCCTCCCCATACAGTTTCCTGGTGTTTAGTGGTCCCCTCCTTCCCCTATACATTTCCCTGGAGTCTAGTGGCCCCTCCTCCCTCTCCAATACATTTCCCAGGTATCTTGTCCCCCTCCCCATATGGCTTCCCTGGTGATCTAGGACTTACCCTCCAATATAGCTTCCCTGGTGGTCTAGAGTGGGCCAAACATAATGCAAAGTGGGGAAACCAGCTGAGGGCCAAATCTGAGGGCACCGAGGGCCATATTTGGTCCACGGGCCACAGTCTGACATGTATGTTTTGAAGGAAATTAATATATCTGTCTCCGCATCCCTCTCAGTTCAGGTGTGCTTTAAGGTATTAGGTTGCGCTATGGAAAATGTAAAAGTGCATATATCCTTTATAAGCTTTACATCCTACAGGACAGGTATAATAGAATCCTTTCCTTTCTTTTGGGCTAAACTACAAGCATCATTCTCCTGAAAGTTCTCAAAAACACATTCGTGACTAATGCCTTTATGGAAATATAAGAAATTTATCATTTTTTATACCAGGGGAAGTTTTAAAAGGATTCTGTTGAACAAATACAAATGATCTTGCAATTAAATCATTTATTTTAGAGCTATATAATACAGAAGGCTGCTACTTTTTCTGACATTACATAAAGATGGGCCAGAGCCAAAAGCCAGACTTATTAATTCCACATGTAAAGGTTAAGTAAGAAGCAGAGCGGAGAAAAGGCAACGCTGGACATTGTGAAGTGACAGAACACCGAAATAATCTAGATAAAAGATTTGCCTCAGACAAGCTTGTCAGACGAATACGGCAATTTCTATAGGCTGGGAAAGTAAGGTATTGGGTATCCCGTCAGGCTTCCCATAAGGTATTGGAAGAGCTGTTGGAAAAATGTGATTATTTTGCTTGGGTTGTGAAAGCACTTTTTTTATATACCATGAGAGTTTGGTTTGCCTGTCTAAGAAGGAATCCAGGGCCAAACGTGTAATGTATACGCTGCCTGCATATCCTTAGTGCTATTTACAATGCGGGATTTTGTAGACCCTTTTTTTTTGAGGTTTCAATGAATCAAAGTCGAGAGGATCCAGCTGTGCTCATTAACAGCCTAAGGCCACCAGATGGCAGTAGAGCCACAACATACGCAGAACGTCATTCAACATTTTTACCTCATGACACATCCGACAAGGGTATTATTGATTCTACAATATGGAACTTGGGCACTGGGAGAACAGATACAAAAACATGTTATACATATTCTGTACTGGCTCCCTTTTTTTTTTTTTTACATTGATTAGTTACACCTTTCCATGCATTTGAATTCCGTATTTGAAAGAATTGATGCATCAAGGCTGTTCAACAAAAACAAAGAAGCGTTCAAGGTAACGGTGGAAGTTTGTTTTGACGATGGTGATTGTCAAATGTCCAGAATGACTAATTATGTGCTTATATACTGTATATAATATATAAAACAAAGAAAAGTGTATATAAATAAAATCGAAATTCTCAAAGCTGAACAAATAAATGGCAATAGTACCTAGCACGCTGTTCTTACAATGCTTTGTTTGGTTAGAGATTATTATTATTGATTTATATAGCGCCAGCATCTTCCGTGGTGCTGTACAACAGCATACAGCGTATAACAATACAAAATAAACAATACAACAGCTAAAGCGGACCTGAACTCAGAACTTCCTCTCTGCTCTAAAAGATACGCAACAGCATAATAACCTTTAAAGAAAAAACATTTCTTTGTTACAGATGATGCAAATCCTGCAATAAATCTGCAGTGTTTCTACTTCCGCTTTCATGGAAGCAGACATATTGTTAAAGCAGAATATAACCCTGCATTTCAACTTTGCTCTAAAACATTATTTACAGCATATTATATGCAAAAAGCATTTTTTTTACTAGACCAGCATTGGAAGGGTTAAACATAGAGGTTTAAAGTTCCGTGGAGAGTTATGCAGAAGTTCAGATAGATACATTCTATTTAGTTAAATGTATCTATTGAGAAATGTTACACACTCTTTGGCTGTCCTCCAACTCCTTCTCAGTCAGAGAGATGAGTCACATGCAACACTTAGATACATTTATGTAAACAAAATGTATCTATGTCAGCTTCCGATGCGTCTGCCGAAATCTCTAGGAACTTTAAAGCCCTGTGTAACCCTTCCAATGCTGGTCTAGTAAAAAAAAAATGCTGGTTGCATATAATATACTGTAAATAATGTTTTAGAGCAAAGTTGAAATGCAGGGTTATATTCCGCTTTAAAGGATACCCGAAGTGACATGTGACATGATGAGATAGACATGTGTATGTACGGTGCCTAGCTGTAACGGTTGGGTGTCGCAACTCAGATGTCTGATTATTTGGTGATCTGTAGAATCACCAATAATACAGACGCTATACCTGATTATGTGTGATCTGCAGAATCACCAATAATACGAGTATAGCAACACAAAGAGCTGAGTGAATAGTGTTTGATGCAACCGTAACTTTAATAGTTTTATGAGACCTCACCAGAGGGCTGGTGAGGTATTATCGGTACACTGACCGTGTAATACAGTTCAAACTCCAGCAAGCTGGAGATACGATACTGCGGAGACCGGATCCCCCGAGGAGCGGGTGATTTGGAGTGTACTGCAGCCGAGTGGTCACCCGAGGAGCGGGTGACTCAGACTGTACTGCAGCCTAGGAGCAGGAGACACAAACAGTACTGCACTAATGATCACCTGAGAAGCAGGTGATTCAGACTGTACTGCAGCCTAGGAGCAGAAAATGCAAACAGTACTGCACTAAAGAATAACTTCGCCAGAGGAGATGGTGAAGCTAGCACCTCACCAGTGGCGAGGGCCCACTGGTGAGTAGAATGGTCTGACAGGTAAGGTTCGGCAACAGAGAGGTAAGTATCGGTACAGAATCGTGAGACAGGAGAGTAATCGGTAATCAGGCAGAGGTTCAGCAACAGAGAGGTAAGTATCGGTACAGAATCGTGAGGCAAGAGAGTAATCGGTAATCAGGCAGAGGTTCAGCAACTAATAAGGCAGATAGGCGGAAGTACAGAATCAGAAAGCAAGATCAGAGTCAGAGTTTTAGCCAAGAGTCATACACAGGAAATCAATACAATACAAGCAATATCCTAGTCTAGGTGTGAAGTCCTTGGCATCAACACCTGGGATCTAGTCTTAGGTCTGAGTGCTAACACGCTATGTATTCACGACAACAGACAGCGCCAGACTGAAGCCCGGAGGCTTAAGAAGCAGAGGAGACCTCACTGGAACGCCCCGCTGTGAACAGCCAATCCTGGGCACCGTGAGTCTCCTCTGCGATCAGCTGACCAGCAGGTCAGCTGATCGGCTTCCTCCCAGCATAAAGGTCCCGTCTGTGCGCGCGCCCGCGCGAGACGGTGACCTCACTCCCACACATACGTTCCGTCCTTGGTGTCCTAGACGCCGGGCGGACGGGTGGCGGCATGGAGGCAGCGCTGTTCGCCGCAGCTGCCCCGTTCCTGACACTAGCACACAAATAACTAGGCTGTGTTCCTTTTTTTCTTTCTCTGCCTGAAAGAGTTAAATATCAGGTATGTAAGTGGCTGACTCAGTCCTGACTCAGACAGGAAGTGACTACAGTGTGACCCTCACTGATAAGAAATTCCCCTTTTTATCTCTTTCTTGCTCTCAGAAGCCATTTTCTGCTAGGAACGTGTTTTATTCTTATCAGTGAGGGTCACACTGTAGTCACTTCCTGTCTGAGTCAGGACCGAGTCAGCCTCTTACAAACCTGATATTTAACTCTTTCAGGCAGAGAAAGAAAAAAAGGAACACAGCATAGTTATTTGTAAGCTAGGCACTGTACATACCCATGTCTATCTCATCATGTCACATGTCAGTTTGGGTATCCTTTAACATCCTGTGCTTTCATATTAGTTTATCTGCCTTTTCTGCCAAGGCAGTCAGGTGACACAGGGGAGAGAACAAATTACAACTTGTGATTAGACACAAATAAGGGGGAATTACACAGGCTAAACTCTCTAAATACATACAGAGTGCATTTCACTATGTTTTCCTTCTGTCCTGCAAAAGAGTTCAGGTCCACTTTAATACAAGACAATGATGGATTACTGCTGATGCAGTGAACAAATCAACTACAGATTTTTACACGGGCGGGAGGTATGCACACACGTTACACAGCATTGTGAGACAAAAGGGGAAATGAGCTCTGGTCAAAAGGCCTTACAGTCTAAAGGTTTAAGGGATAGGACAGTAGGTAAGTGCAGGGCCGGCCTTAGGTTTCACAGCGCCCTGAGCGAAACCGGATTTTGTTGCCCCCCCCCCCCATAAGTAGCATAGTTGTCCCCATATAGGTAGCATAGTTGCCCCCAGTGTAGGTAGTATAGTTGCCCCATATAGGTAGCATAGCTGCCCTCAGTGTAGCTAGTACAGTTTCCCCCAGTGTAGTAGCATGGTTGCCCCCAGTGTAGTAGCATGGTTGCCCCCAGTGTAGGTAGTCTGCCCCCAGTGTTGGTAGTTTGCCCCAAGCAGCATAGGTAGTTTGCCCCCAGCAGCGTAGGTAGTTTGCCCCAAGCAGCGTAGGTAGTTTGCCCCAAGCAGCGTAGGTAGTTTGCCCCCAGCAGCGTAGGTAGTTTGCCCCCAGCAGCGTAGGTAGCTTGCCCCCAGCAGCGTAGGTAGCTTGCCCCAGTATGCCCCCAAGCATAGGTAGCTTGCCCCCAGCAGCGTAGGTAGCTTGCCCCCAGCGTTGGTAGCTTGCCCCAGTATGCCCCCAGCGTAGGTAGCTTGCCCAGTATGCCCCCAGCATAGGTAGCTTGCCCCAGTATGCCCCCAGCGTAGGTAGCTTGCCCCAGTATGCCCCCAGCGTAGGTAGCTTGCCCCCAGCGTAGGTAGCTTGCCCCAGTATGCCCCCAGCGTAGGTAGCTTGCCTCAGTATGCCCCCACCGTAGGTAGCTTGCCCCAGTATGCCCCCAGCATGGGTAGCTTGCCCCCAGCGTAGGTAGCTTGCCCCAGTATGCCCCCAGCGTAGGTAGCTTGCCCCAGTATGCCCCCAGTGTAGGTAGCTTGCCCCAGTATGCCCCCAGCGTAGGTAGCTTGCCCCAGTATGCCCCCAGCGTAGGTATCTTGCCCCAGTTTGCCCCCAGCGTGGGTAGCTTGCCCCCAGCGTAGGTAGCTTGCCCCAGTATGCCCCCAGCGTAGGTAGCTTGCCCCAGTATGCCCCCAGCATAGGTAGCTTGCCCCAGTATGCCCCCAGCGTAGGTAGCTTGCCCCAGTATGCCCCCAGCGTAGGTAGCTTGCCCCCAGCGTAGGTAGCTTGCCCCAGTATGCCCCCAGCGTAGGTAGCTTGCCCCAGTATGCCCCCAGCGTAGGTAGCTTGCCCCAGTATGCCCCCACCGTAGGTAGCTTGCCCCAGTATGCCCCCAGCGTAGGTAGCTTACCCCAGTATGCCCCCAGCTTAGGTAGCTTGCCCCAGTATGCCCCCAGCGTAGGTAGCTTGCCCCAGTATGCCCCCAGCATGGGTAGCTTGCCCCCAGCGTAGGTAGCTTGCCCCAGTATGCCCCCAGCGTAGGTAGCTTGCCCCAGTATGCCCCCACCGTAGGTAGCTTGCCCCCACCGTAGTAGCTTGCCCCAGTATGACCCTAGCGTAGGTAGCTTGCCCCCAGTGTAGGTAGCTTGCCCCAGTATGCCCCCCTTCCCTCCCCCCTTAATGTGGCAGCGGGCCGGGCAGAGACCTACTCACCTGACATCCAGCTCCAGCGCCGACGTCACTCTTCTCTCCCCGCCTCCGCTCCATCTGTAGTTAGAGCAGGCTACAAGAAAATGGCCGCCGTTTGTCTGCATTTGTGGACATCGGCGGCCATTTTCTTGTAGTCCTGCTCTAAATATAGACGGAGAGGACACGGGGAGACAACGGGGCGGCAAGGGGTGACAGGGCGCATGCGCCCTTGAGAGCATGGCGCCCTGAGCGACCGCACAGGTCGCTCATAGCAAAGGCCGGCCCTGGGTAAGTGGAAGCTGTGTATGAGATGGTAGAAATGGTGGTTAGTGGCCAAGGTTTCCTAGGTAGGAGCGTATGCTTGGCTGAAGAGGTGAGTTTTCAGATTGTCTCTAAAAAGGGCAAGTGTGGGGGAGTGGCAGATGTGTTGAGGGAGGGTGTTCCAGAGGAGGGGAATGGATCGAGAAAAAGTCTTGTAAGCGGGAGCGAGAACAAATGTTGAAGATCGCGAGTTCCAGAGAGTAGGGGCAGCCCTGGAGAAGTCTTGTGGTTGTGCCTGGGAGTGAGAAGTGCGTGGAGCTGGCAGGCTCAGGTCATGCTTAATAAATTTCCAATATCTGGATGACTGACTCCTGATTTTTTTTCTTGCCAGCAGAGTGAGAATTGCTAATCCAGCACTGAGTAGAGCACGTGATCCCGCCCACCTTTCCCCTGTGTGCGGAGAGATTAACACTTTTTGGCCTGCTCTGCAGCTATAGTTCTTCTCTTGGTGTGTAATAAATCATGGGAGACTGAACTAAGGCCTTAGGTAGGTTGGCAGGGCCAGTGGCCAGGATTCTCAGTTCCTGATAGTGTCATATGAGACTCCTGAGCAAAAAGGAGTTGGACCTTGTTCCTGGGTCCTCTACACTTGTTATGGGTGTGAATATTATGATGGCTACACTTGTTTTATGGCCCCTGCAAGATGGATCCCCAGGCGGTGAGGGTCACCATGTGTAGGCAAGGAAAAGGGTGGGAACATTGGGGGGCCCCATCACAGTTTTGTTGTGGGGCCCCATGATTTGTAGTAGTTATGCTCCTTGTCAGATGAATTAAATTTTTAAATGATTTTTGGAAATCAAGGATGTAATCCTTCAGGCTAAAGAGGAAAAGGACCAATCAGTTTGTTACCAGCATACAGTATTGAATCCAGCATCCATGGTGGTATGGAGGTACATTAGTGTATATGACATGGGTAGCTTAAAGTGTACCCTGGGTGGATTGAAATAATTAAAAAAAAATACATAGGGGTTGATTCACAAAGGTTACTTATTTTTCACCTTAACTGTAAGGAGTGCTAATGCAGGAGATATACAAATAAGGAGGGATAATTCATGAGATAAATAGATAAGGAGAGCGAAACCATGCGTTACTTCAAATAAGGAGAGCTTAACCATGAATTATGTCAAATAAGGAGAGCTAAACCACGAGTTATGTCAAATAAGGAGAGCTTAACCATGAGTTATGTCAAATAAGGAGAGCTTAACCTTGAGTTATGCTAAATAAGGAGAGCTAAACCATGAGTTACACCAAATAAGGAGAGCTAAACTATGAGTTATGTCAAATAAGGAGAGCTTAACCACGAGTTATGTCAAATAAGGAGAGCTAAACCATGAGTTATGTCAAGTAAGGAGAGCTAAACCACGAGTTACGTCAAAAAAGGAGAGCTAAACCATGAGTTATGTCAAATAAGGAGAGCTAAACCACGAGTTATGTCAAATAAGGAGAGCTAAACCATGAGTTAACCATACAAATAAGGAGGGATAATTCATGAGATAAATAGATAAGGAGAGCGAAACCATGCGTTACTTCAAATAAGGAGAGCTTAACCATGAATTATGTCAAATAAGGAGAGCTAAACCACGAGTTATGTCAAATAAGGAGAGCTTAACCATGAGTTATGTCAAATAAGGAGAGCTTAACCTTGAGTTATGCTAAATAAGGAGAGCTAAACCATGAGTTACACCAAATAAGGAGAGCTAAACTATGAGTTATGTCAAATAAGGAGAGCTTAACCACGAGTTATGTCAAATAAGGAGAGCTAAACCATGAGTTATGTCAAGTAAGGAGAGCTAAACCACGAGTTACGTCAAAAAAGGAGAGCTAAACCATGAGTTATGTCAAATAAGGAGAGCTAAACCACGAGTTATGTCAAATAAGGAGAGCTAAACCATGAGTTATGTCAAATAAGGAGAGCTAAACCACGAGTTATGTCAAAAAAGGAGAGCTAAACCATGAGTTATGTCAAATAAGGAGAGCTAAACCACGAGTTATGTCAAATAAGGAGAGCTAAAACATGAGTTTTGTCAAATAAGGAGAGCTTAACCTTGAGTTATGTCAAATAAGGATAGCTAAACCATGAGTTATGTCAAATAAGGATAGCTAAACAATGAGTTACGTAAAATAAGGAGAGCTTAACCATGAGTTATGCTAAATAAGGAGAGCTAAAACATGAGTTACGTCAAATAAGGAGAGCTTAACCATGAGTTATGTCAAATAAGGAGAGCTAAACCATGAGTTACGTCAAATAAGGAGAGCTAAACCATGAGTTACGTCAAATAAGGAGAGCTAAACCATGAGTTATGTCAAATAAGTAGAGCTAAACCATGAGTTAAGTTAGTAGAGCTAAACCATGAGTTAAGTTAGATAAGTAGAGCTAAACCGTGAGTTAAGTTAGATAAGTAGAGCTAAACCGTGAGTTAAGTTAGATAAGTAGAGCCTAACCATGAGTTAAGTTAGATAAGGAGAGCCTAACCATGAGTTAAGTTAGGTAAGGATAGGTAAACCATGAGTTAAGTTAGGTAAGGATAGGTAAATCATGAGTTAAGTTAGATAAGGATAGGTAAATCATGTGTTAAGTAATTTAAAGAGAATCTGTATTGTTAAAATCGCACAAAAGTAAACATACCAGTGCTTTAGGGGACATCTCCTATTCCCCTCTGTCACAATTTCGCCGTTCCTCGCTGCATTAAAAGTGGTTAAAAACAGTTTTTAAAAGTTTGTTTATAAACAAACAAAATGGCCACCAAAACAGGAAGTAGGTTGATGTACAGTATGTCCACACATAGAAAATACATCCATACACAAGCAGGCTGTATACACCCTTCCTTTTGAATCTCAAGAGATCATTTGTGTGTTTCTTTCCCCCTGCAGCTATCTTCCACTGAAGTGTCAGGCTGTTTCTTCCTGCAGAGTGCAGACAGCTCTGCCTGTATGTAATTCCTCAGTATGTGAAAGCCCAGCCAGCTCAGAGGAGGATTCATCCAGCTTGTAAAAGATAGGAGAGAAGAGAGAAGCTGCCCTAATCTAAATAATACACAGGCAGTGTGCAGAGAGGGGCCTGGAGGGGGGAGTGCATAGCAGAACCACAACACTGAAGAACTTGGCAGCCTTCCAGACACTGGCCGACAGGGGAAAGATACATTGATTTATTACAGAGATGGTGATAGTAGAACGTGCTGCAGTAAGCCAGAACACATTAGAATAGCTTTTGGAACTTGTAGGATGATAAAAAAACAGGATGCAATTTTTGTTACGGAGTCTCTTTAAGGAGAAATAAATTGTGAGTTAATAAATAAGGTGAAATAATTTAACAGAAAAGTTTTGTGAATCAGGCCCATACATACCTAAGAAGAGGGAAGCCTCTGGATCCTCCAAAGGGTTCTCAGAGGCTTCCTGTGTCATTCTGGAAACAACCACTTATCTCCCCTCCCCCGGAACTTATCTAACAAGAGCATGTCAAATATGTTCTTGCAGCTGCGCTCTTGTGGCCGCACTCCTCACCGTATACGAGTACAGGTAGTCCCCGACTTAGGAACGCCCGACTTAGGAACAACCCGCCAATACGAACGGCATGAATTCTCTGTTTCCATGGGAACAAGTCAAAAAATGTTTTTCAAATTGGACTTGTAGTTTCTGAGAAAATCGATTTTAAAAAAATCAAAGAAAAAATGGCTTTTAAACTTGTATAAACAGGTATAAACGGCAGAGGTGACACTGGAGGCACAGGGGGGCACAGAAGAGGTACAGGGGACAGAGATGACACAATGTTCCGACTTAAGAACAGATTGAGGTTAAGAACGAACCTACAATCCCTATCTCGTTCATTAACCGGGGACTACCTGTATAGCCATACTGTGCCTGCACAAGTATGGCTGTGACTGCGTAGTAAGAACGAAGACGCTCACTAGCGAGCGGCATCCGAGCTATTGGGCAGCACATGAGTCACAACCGCGATCTTAAAGAAGGTCCCGGGCATGGTGGTGATCTCCAGGAGGACGTGAGAAACCTCTTCTTAGGAACCCACCTCAGGTTCTTTTTAAACATCTGGGAAGCCACCATTACAGTAATGCTAAATGATACACAGGTTTTGGAACAGCCTATGCTGTGAAGTTTTTCAGTCTTACTATCATCAAGAAAAGACTAAATTGCATTCTGCATGTATTGCAACAGCAAGGATCTAGTATAAAAATGTCCAGGTGCTAAAATGTTTTAACTGCAGGACAAACTAGCAACTTTTTAAAAACATAAAAAAAATACATATATATATATATATATATATATATATATATATATATATATATATATATATATATATATATATGTGACCTAAGCCTGTTAAGCTCTAGGCCTGTCATCACCGTTCGCCACTTGCGTGTGCACCCGCCTGCCGCACGCACGTGCACACCCGCCTGCACGGCCGGCCAGTCTGCCCTGCACTGACACACGGACAGGATGCAGGGACACTTGAAGATTATTAGGTAGGATATATATATATATATATATATATATATATATATATATATATATATGCCGAGGGATGAGCAGCACAAACCGCATTTTATGCAATACTATGCAAAGCATGCACGCAGCACTGGAGAACCCCAACCTCCATAAGAAATATATAAATACAGAGGGTGCTGCAGCACACAAATGGAAAACAGTAACAGGGGCTCTTGGTTACGCTTTAACGCGTTTAAGCTCACCAACTGCGCCAAAGTGTCCCCGATCTGGTGAGTCCTACTCTAACCAGGAAAAAATGCTAGTTTTTATCAGCGTTCTAGTGGGAACCATGCCAAAAGCCCTCGGCTTATATTATTTCCCCCTGTGAGCGTGCATAACCACACCCATCTCTAGCACAGTTAAGCATATAAATGAGCGGTGCTCATAGTTCAGTTAGTAGCTAGTAGAAGGTGAGGTGTTTTTAATTTCATTTCTCCCATTTAGCTGACCCCTGGGCTTTTGGCATGGTTCCCACTAGAACGCTGATAAAAAATAGTATTTTTGCCTGGTTAGAGTAGGACTCACCAGATCGGGGACACTTTGGCGCAGTTGGTGAGCTTAGCTTAAAGCTGTTTTCCTGTTGTGTGCTGCAGTACCCTCTGTATTTATATATATATATATATATATATATATATATATATATATATATATATATCTCTTAAGATTGTAAGCTCGCAAGGGCAGGGCTTTCACCCTTTTGTGTCATGGAATATTATTAATTTAATTGCTTGCACTCTGTTAGACATTTATACATTTTAGTCATCATGTTAAATCAAATTGTAATCAGCAGTGCTGTATTTTGTATCAGTGTTCATATTTGATGTATATCATTGTCTGTATTATTATGTACCCCTTGTTTGTTTTCTTACATTGTACAGCGCCACGGAATATGCTGGCGCTTTATAAATAAATAAATAAATAATAAATATATATATATATATATATGTATATATATATATATATATATATATATATATATATATATATACAGTACAGTATATGAAATGACAAGATTGTGAAGGAGGAAATGGGCTAACAGGTAATTCAGATTAGAAAAATATATATCGCATGATAATGTCATACAAATATGTCTTACCATGCATGATGCCACCAACTTGAGCATGAATAAAAAATAGCAACAAAATTGGTTCTTGGGTGCATGTGGTTATTCGTGTTGTCATTTGTATATAATGATACTAATATTTATGGAAATCTATTAAAGTTTGATATTCTCATACACCCAAGAGCTAAACATTATACACATCATGAAATTAATTAAAAAAATTACATTTTACACATGAAAAAAATACACTTTTTTTTTACACATCATGAAATGAAAAATAAGCCTAATTAGATTACAAAGTATTGATCAGTTGAAATTCTGTATGTGACAAGAATACAACATCATTTCACTACAAAGCTACAGTAAATGGCCTCCTTAGCAACCAAATATTTACAGAGAGTTGCTAAGCCAAGTGGGGATGCAACACAAAATCACAGTATTGACTTTTTGAAGCGTGTTGGTGGCAGCAAATTAAAAATAAGCATATACAATATTATTTCTCATTTTCAATTTTGGCCACGTTGTATTATTTTCCATTAAAAATAGGGTTTAAATAATTAGCAAATCATCGCATTCTGTTTTCACATTTAACGCAGCGTCCCAACTGTATTAGAAATGGGGTTGCAAATACCACGGCTGAATTTTTATGCAAAACACAAAAAACCCAATAAAGTTTCTTTCTGTTTCTCTATGGCTGTATGAAATGTATCGTGTCAATAAAACAGAAGAATGCCGAGACAAAACCATGATGTAAATTCCTTTTGCCAAAATGTATTTTATTTTCCTATTCTAATTATAATACTTTTAACATGCTGGTTCCCTAATGCAACTTTATAAATCAACTAGAGCAAGGCACTTATAATTAGAATACAAAATGGACGGTAATAAGTTAATAAAATACCTAAAGGATGGAATATTCTAAGGATAAGAATAGAGCAAGAAACAGAGTGAAGTCATAAAGATTAGTTAACATGTAAACTCCTTATAACGGGACAAGGGAAAGTGTTTGTGAGGTAATAATTGCTATATTTCTTAACCACTTGACGACCGCAGTGGTAACCCCTGCTAAAGACCAGGCTCATGTTTGCATTGCTGGGCTGTGCAGGCTTTTCAGCCTTCTGCACAGCCCAGCTTAGGTGCCCAGCGATCGGACTCACCTCCTTTTTTTGTCCCTAAGGGGACATGCCGCCGGAGGGGTCCGATCGCTGCAGGCTTTATTATTTTTTGTTACTTGGCTCAGCGAGGCTCTCTCTCTCTAAGGAAGTAAGGAAGTTCTGAGTTCAGGTCCACTTTAAGTATGATAGTGACTGCTGCATTTTATATGAGGGGTAATGTTTGCTGCATTTCATATGTGGGGAAATTAAAACACCTTTTAAGTTGAATTACTGAAATAAATGGAATTCGAGTTTCACCTGTATATGTGGTTACCAGGGGTGTAAGTAGACTTAATAGGGCCCCCCTGCAAAAATGATAGCATGGGGCCCGCATGGTCTCCGAACCCCATGCAGGTCACATGACTGGGAGCCGGCGAATTGCAGCAGAGAGTGTTCTGCTGTGAAGAAGCATCTAGACGCTCCCGCTACTCTGCATGGCGGGAGGAGGTGGCAGGGATGGTTTTTGTGAGCGAACGGGAGTTTTTCTGCTAATTGGTTGCACTTGCAGTTGGGGATAGGGAGTAGGGGGGCCCCAAAAGCCTCCGGGCCCCCCTGTACTGGCAGGAGTCACAGGGTTGATTGTTACGCCCTTGGAAGTTATGGTCCCTCTTTAATCCTAACTTTGCACTTTATATGAAATCTTATCCAAAGTCTTACCCTAATCTTAATGTTTTAAATCCCCAACACTACTCCTCAGATTAAATTATTATAACTGCAACCTTCACTCAAAGCCACTCTTTGATTGTAATTACTGATTGCAATTATTGATAATGCGAAGGCCCCTGCACGTGCTGTCGCGTTAAATGTATCAGGAGGCTCTACCTGCAGCCACTTCTAAGACAGGTGCTGTTTGCCAAGGTGCACTTAGCGGTCATACATGCTCAGACACTTGGTTTTTGACCTTGCAATATCTGATCATGCAAAGGCTCCTGCACATGCTGTTGCTTTAAATGTATCAGGAGGCTCTACCTGCAGCCACTTCTAAGAAAGGGGCTCTTTGCCAAAGTGCACTTAGCGGTCATGCATGCTGAGACACTTGATTTTGGGAATTGCATCACAGGGGCGTTTCTAGGTTCCTGGAAGATCCAGGGCACCCCTGGGCACCAAGAGGGAAATATTGTGAAAATGGGCGTGGTCATGCCACAGAAAGTGGGCGTGGTCATAGGTGGGGCCAGATGTACATGAACATAGCAGTGGTGTAACTTAAATATATTCCAGAGGCAGTATTTCACATAAATAAGCCCCTCACCTGGCTTCTGTCTTGTTTTTGGCTGGCTGGCCTGTGTGCTGTACTCGGCTGGCGGTTATGCTGGGCTTGCTGGTGGTGATGCTGGGCTGCCTGGCTGCTGATGATGCAGTACCAGCCTGGCTGTGCTTGGTGCTGGGCCTGGGGCTTTGCTGGGTGATTTGCTGGGGGCTTTGTTGGGCTGGACAATTTGCTGGGGGCTTCACTGGTGTGAGGGCATTTTTGGATGCTTTGCTGGGCTGCAGGCTTTACTAGGCTTTGCTGAGCTGGGAGCTTTGCTTGGCTGTACGCTTTGCTGGGCTGGGGCCCGGAGGCTTTGCTTTGCTGGGGGTTTTTCTAGACTGAGCGGTTTGCTTTGCTGGGGGCTTTGCTGGTCTGGGGGCTTTGCTTTGCTAGGCTAGGGTCCTGTGACTTTGCTATTCTGGGCTGGGGGCTTTGCTTTGCTGGGCTGAGGCCCAGGGGCTTTGCTTTGCTGGGACCAGGGGCTTTGCTAGGCTGGGGGATTTGCTTTGCTTGTCTGGGGCCCAGGGGCTTTACCTTTGCTGAGGGCTTTGCTAGGCTGGGGCTCGGGGTCTTTGCTTTGCTGGGGGCTTTGCTTCAGCATAGGTAGCTAGGTATAGGTAGGTTCATTATAGGTAGTAGGTATAGGAGCCTTCAGTATAGATAGGTAGGTAGATATGGGGCCTTCAATATAACTAGGTCGGTATGGGGCCTTCAGTATAGGTAGGTAGGTATGGGGCCCTCAGTATAGGTAGGTAGGTATTGGGGCTTTCAGTATAGATAGGTAGGTATGGGGTCCTCAGTATAGGTAGATAGGTATGGGGCCTTCAGTATAGGTAGATATGGAGTCCTCAATATAGGTAGGTAGGTATGGGGCCTTCAGTATAGGTAGGTATGGGGTTCTCAGTATAGGTAGGTGGGTATGGGGCCTTCAGTATAGGTAGGTAGGTAGGTAGGTATGGGGCTTTCAGTATAGGTAGGTAGGTTTTGGGTCCTCAGTATAGGTAGGTAGGTATGGGGTCCTCAGTATAGGTAGGTAGGTATTGGGTTTTCAGTATAGGTAAGTAGGTAGGTAATGGGGCTTTAAGTATAGGTAGGTAAGTATGGGGTTTTCAGTATAGGTAGGTAGGTTTGGGGTCCTCAGTATAGGTAGGTAGGTTTGGGGTCCTCAGTATAGGTAGGTAGGTATGGGGTCCTCAGTATAGGTAAGTAGGTAGGTAATTGGGCTTTCAGTATAGGTAGGTAGGTATGGGGCTTTCAGTATAGGTAGGTAGGTATGGGGTCCTCAGTATAGGTAGGTAGGTTTGGGGTCCTCAGTATAGGTAGGTAGCGGGTCCTCAGTATAGGTAGGTAGGTATGGGGTCCTCAGTATAGGTAGGTAGGTTTGGGGTTCTCAGTATAGGTAGGTAGGTATGGGGCCTTCAGTATAGGTAGGTAGGTATGGGGTCCTCAGTATAGGTAGGTAGGTATGGGGTTCTCAGTATAGGTAAGTAGGTAGGTAATGGGGCTTTCAGTATAGGTAGGTAGGTATGGGGCTTTCAGTATAGGTAGGTAGGTATGGGGCTTTTAGTATAGGTAGCTGTGTATAGAGGCTGCCCGCCTGCCCTCCTCCTCCTCCCCGCTCATCCCCCCTCCTCCTCCACCCCCCGCACATCTACAAGCAGCGGCTGCTTACTTCTGCCTCGATTCCAGTGTGGAGCCTGGAGACCACAGCTGCAGACCTCTCTCTCCCTCCTGCTGTTTCCCCGATGCTCGGTTTCTGCTAATGACGTGATCAGCGTCATTGAGAGGGAGTGAAGGGCGGGCGGAGTCGCTGCGATCTGAGGTCTGAGGGAGGGGAGCAAGAGAGGGCGACTCACGGGGCACAGGGGCCATAATTGATTTGGGGCACCATGGCAACAGGTTCATGGGCGGTGCCCCGAATCAAATGGCCTAGCAACGCCACTGTTGCATCATCTGATAATGCAAAGGTCCCTGCACGTGCTGTCGCTTTAAATGTATCAGGAGGGTCTACCTGCAGCCATTTCTAAGACAGGTGCTCTTTGTAAAGGTGCACTTAGCGGTCATGCATGCTGAGACACTTGGTTTTGGGCCTTGCGATATCTGATGATGCACGTGTTGTCACTTTAAATGTATCACGAGGCTCTCGACTGGAACACAATTTCAAGAACGGACAAACTTCCGCGTTAAAACCTGAAATTCCGATTTGTTTCCATTACAAAAATGATCAAAATTACGAAATTCTGCATAAATGCGAAATTTTGCAAAATTACAAATTTTCGTTTAATCGTAATTTTGCAAATTATGCGAAATTTCGTGAAATCTTAATTAGGTCATTACGCTCATCACCAGTCATACTTACAGTTTTATACACACCGTAGGTTTCCTCCAGCCCCATGAGCACGGATCGCTCCCACGCCGTTGTCCTCCGCTGCCTCCAGCTCCGGTATCGGGTCCCGTTAGTTTGGCCAGTCGCGGCCAGTCTATGCAAGAGGAAGTGTGCTCTTTACATATCTCTGGAGATCGTAAATTCAATCTCAACTAAAGCCGTCAATCACAACCAAAACCTCTAGACACAGGAACAGTTTTTTTCCTCAGGCAGTAGCCATACTTAATGCCAGTGGCGTAGCTAAGTAGCTGTGGGCCCCGATGCAAGTTTTACAATGGGGCCCCTCACGCATTCTATAAATAACAATTGATACGGCGCACCGAAACCTGCCAATGGCAACTACAGTGTCAGAGGTGCAAGAAGGGGATGGGGAACAGCTAGTTAATGATTACTACTATTCAAAGTATCTATAGAAGTGATTATTATGAGCACAGGACCAATAGAGAGCTAATACAGCAGTTGAGGGACTGCCCTTTGGGGCCCCTCTGGCCCAAGGGCCCCGATGTGGTCGCAACCTCTCCAACCCCTATTGCTACACCCCTGCTTAATGCAGAACCACGCTAGAGCTGCTAAGACTTGAAAGTAATCAGCACAGAACTGAAAATGAACAATTCTCACCTTTCTTACTGCCATTATACTTACATACTGTTCTTGACTTGTAATATACATACTGTCTGTCCTTGTATCGTTTTTGTTTGTGTTTGTTAAGCAACTGCCAAGACAAATTCCTTGTAGGTGCAAGCTTACTTGGCGAAATAAATGGATTCTGATATGTAAATAGCGCACTTTTTCTTGAGTACACTGGCCACAACTGGCCGAACTAACGGGACCCGATACCGGAGCTGGAGGCAGCGGAGGACAGCGACGTGGGAGCGATCTGTGCTCATGGGGCTGGAGGAAGCTCAAGGTATGTGTAAAGTATGACTGATCTCTGGCTTCTTTTAATCTGCTGTAATCCATCCCAAAGATGTTCTGTTGGGTTGAGTCGAGTTGATTCAAGTTCCTCCACACCAAACTTACTCATCTACGTCTTTATGGACCTTGCTTTGTGCACTGGTGTGCACTCATGTTAGAAGAGCAGGAAAGTGTCATCCTTAAACTGTACCCTCAAAGTTAGGCACATTAAATGGTCCAAAATGCCTTGGTAACCTGAAGCATTCAGAGTTCCTTTCACTGGAACTAAGGACCCAAACTGAACCCCTGAAAAACAGCCCCACACCATAATCCACCTTCCACTAAACTTTACACTTGGCACAATGCAATAAAGTACATTTCACCTGACAGCCTCCAATCCAGGGCTGGTGCTTCCACAGAGGAAATATAAGCAATTGCCCAGGGCCCCAAGTTATTTGATGAGCGCGTCCAGGTCTCCGCCATCAGTCTGCATGTATCCCATTTCCATCTCTGCTGGCCGAATCTTCTCAGTGGCCGCCAGCATGCTATGTGAGTTACATGCCCCAGGTCACTAAGGGGCAGACGGAGGAGCGCTGAACAGGTGAGCTCATTCCACTGCAGAACAGAAGGCCTAACAAAAGCAGGACTCGTCACTGAAGAGAAGTCCAGTGGTGGCATTCTTTGCACTGCACTTGGCGATGCAAGGCTTAGATACAGCTGCTCGGCTATGGAAAATCACTCTGTGAAGAACTCTATGCACTGTTCTTGAGCTAATCTGAAATCTATATGGAATTTGGAGGTGTGTAGCTATGGACTCTGGAGATAGTCAGTGACTTCTGTACTATGTGCAGCTGAGTATGTGCTGACTCCACGATTAGTAGATAGATCCCCACGATTGCCTGTACCCTTCCCCCAACTTATGGATGTGGTGCCTGTTTTTACATTGGATTTGTGAATAAAGAGTTCCAAGTGGATATGCATCACCGCTCTCCTCTCTACGCATGCCGACTCCACTCTGATTTTATGCAACCAACCACTTTGTTGTTGAGTTGCTGTTGTTCCCAGTTGCTTTCATTTTGTTATAACACACCTAACACTCAACAGTGGAATATTTCGTAGAAAAAGGTTCCGCTGCACCAAAGGTTGGGTGAAAAAAGATTGGCTTTTATTGTTCCATCAGCGAATACAAAAGATAAAAAGCTCACACGTATCGAGGCTCATGGCCCCTTAATCATAGCTTGCATACTGATACAAAGTACTGGTTTATATAGTCTAGTACCTCCTCAAAGAAGTGGGGAGGCGTGACTATCAATCTTAAAGTGACAGCGCATTTCTGAACATTTTAACGGACCCTCTAGATGCCTTAGGAACAAGGCCTATATTTCCCAGGTGTCCAGTGTAGCGAAACATTTTTGGAACACACATCAGGGTGACATGAAGGGCTTTGTTTTCCAGGGGGTGGAGAGGGTTGTCCGTTCCATTAGAGGAGGGGATACATACAAACTTTTATGCAAAAGGGAGGCTCTCTGGATTTGGAGGCTGGACACACGGACCCCAAAGGGACTTAATTCTAGGATGGACATCAATTTGGTATATGACCTTGGCTCATAGGTCCTTATATAAAAAGTGATGTCTGCTCTGTCTTAAATGTTTTGCATTGCATAGGAATATTTATTACTATCTTTGAATTTTCCAATATGTACTACTTTTTTTCTCCCATGCCTTTCATACGACTTGATATTGTTGTTGTTTTTGTAAAAGAATTTTTTATATTCTTGTAAATTGTTTTTAATATACTGCAAATAGGATTTCCTGTTACTCTGTACTGAAATTTGTGTGTATGTCACTTTAAGATTGATAGTCACGCCTCCCCACTTCTTTGAGGAGGTACTAGACTATATAAACCAGTACTTTGTATCAGTATGCAAGCTATGATTAAGGGGCCATGAGCCCCGATACGCGTGAGCTTTTTATCTTTTGTATTCGCTGATGGAACAATAAAAGCCAATCTTTTTTCACCAAACCTTTGGTGCAGCAGAACCTTTTTCTACTTGATGTCTTATGAGTTTTGTGGATTCTTGGCTCCCTTTGGCTTATGTGTGTGTGGTTGTAGTAGGTCCAATCCTGTTCTACTAGTGGAATATTTAGAAGCAAAAACATTTTTGAAATAAACCTACTGCACAGGCGGCATCCTTTCATGTTGCCACGCTGGAAGTTATTGAATCCTGAGAGGGACCTATTCTTTCACAAATATTTGTAGAAGTAGTGTGCATACCTAGGTGCTTGATTTTATATACCTGTGGCCATGTAAGTAATTGTAACACCTGCATTCAAAGATTTGTAGGGGCACCCCAATACTTTTGTCAATATAGTGTAATTTGAGCCCAACGCTAATGTAGACCCCTAAAGTGGTCTGAAACTCTGACATAACATTCAATAAAAAATGTGTTTTCCTACTTTTTATTACTCATATTTGCTTTTTGTGCACATATAATATTGTCTGTTAACAAATTACAAGTTTCCAAAGTGTAGTTTCTCTTACCCTATAAGATGGCATTGCATTTTATTTTTTTTCTATTATAACTGCTTTTTATTATATATTAAAATCTTCTAATGAGCTATTCTAAACACTGTGTGTGCCCGAAGCAGAGACAGTTTATCAGAAAGCGTTTGTTTACATTCCAGTGTTGATACATTTGTGTTTAACAATTTAAAAAGATACTGTTATCTCCAGTTTGGATTCAGATTTGAAGCTGAATAGCAGGAGAAAGTGCTTTGTTTAACCATTTCAGTGATGTTCTGCTAGAATTTTTTTTCTGGGATAGTAGCTTTCAAGCTATGAGGAATCTTTTAGAGCAAAGTAGAAATGCTGGCTTTCAGACCACTTTAAATTAACCTCTCAGACCCCCAAAACTACCTGAGCTTCTTGCTCCCAGAATAATATATTTACCTACTTGGATGGGCCTCTGGTCAATGTGGCCTTTCTCAGTAGAACTGCCATTTCTAACCTAGGTTATGTAACGACGAAGAAGTGATTTATAATTTCAAAAATCCATGTTAGAGCCTACAATATCTAAGTAGACATCTACAGCATCCAGCAATCTAACACACTCTTTGAACATTCCAAAAATAACTAACACCGGTGACATCATCTGATTTTTAAACCCAAATACTATTTATTAGTGAGAGGCACCTCTAACAATGAATTTGCTTGACATGACACATTACAGGCCATATTATGTTATCAGTTGGGTGAACTTCTAAACCCCGAGACATACTGTAGACCATTACAGTCCATAGCTGGTATGTTTTCATAACAAGTTAGGTCCAATCAGCTCGATCTTCCACATATGTTTCTCAATTAAAACGTTTTCAAAAGGAAATGTCATGTTTAATATGATATTTAAATCATACAGCTCTTTTGAAAGCTCTGCAGTGACCTAACCCAGACGTTCTGTAGCGTTTATGTGGCTGTGCAAACACCAGTAAAGAAATGAAATATATATGACTTATGCGAATTGCTCTAGACGGGGATTATGACATAAACCAGGAATGAATGGTTCAGTTTGGAATTATTATTAATAAAAACAAGAAGAACATTCTAAATCTAGAAACCTGTTCGATACGCAGATCCTTTTTTTGGGGAGTTCAATCAACGTGATTAGCCTCTCTAACATCTCAGAAGGACATTGCAGGTAATCACATTGTTGTCACAGTTAAATTCATTCATTATTTAATTAAAGCGTATCTGCTTTTTAACCTCTACGTGTGAATGCATATTTGACCTAGAAGTGGTGCATTATGGCTTTGGTTTCTGGATGGATGTGAGCAAATCATGACCTGTAATTGCAACTGAAGGCAAAAGTGGACTTTCCAGTACATTAATTGGGAGGACACATCTAAAATTCATCATCATCAGTCATAGAATGTTGAGGTTTGTTATATCATACCTTTGTCCCTTTAGTTACTACTGCCATAAGTCTCAATCACCATGTCTAATTATCTAATGTATCTATCTACAGAAACAGAGGTGACCACACAAGAGCTCCTGGACATCAGAGGTCCACATGGAGCCCTCCTCAGTCACTGCATTACTGTTGGGGTGGTCGTAAGGATCACCTCTATATGTGTTTTGAACAATGGTAATCATTAACTTACCATTCCTTTAACTCTGCTTACACTTCTCTCACTCAATTACTATTCTTGGAGAACTCGTTGTGGAGGCCTGTATGACAGGATCATTATACATACAGTGGGAGGAGAGGGGTCCTAGTGTAGAGTTCCAATTCTCTTGGAAGTTAATTGATAGGAGTGGCATTGCTGGACAAAATGAACAGATAGAACTGTGTTAATATTTAAGCAGGGAAGGTTCTCTGTCTCACACGGAGAGGGATAGAAGCTTCTCTGCCTTGTTTGATCCTTGGAAGCATTGTTTGATCCTTCAAATACTAAAAAAAAAAGTGATTTTGATAATTTATAGTCACCCTGACACTCTTATCAATTAGCTTCAGTGAAGGGTACCTTTGAGTTATTAACCCTTCCAGGAACTTTATATAGTAAAAAAGTTTTACATAGAAGTTATTATGCGCCATTTGTTTAATGTTTTAGAGCAGAGATTATATTTTTAATGCATAACCCTAACCTACTCCAGGTGTACAGGCCTACCTTATGCCTAACCCTTACCACCTAATCCTGATACTCTCTCCTAGCCCTCCTTAGGTAATGTCTAACCCTAATTTCTTACCCTGAGCGATGCCCGCATTCCGGTGTCTTTGTTTCCATCTGCTTGATTTAAACACTGGCACTCAGCTATTGTGTATCAAATAATGTGTACTTTTGAGAAAATGGAGAAAATTGTAAAAGTAGTACATTGTTTGGAAAAGTACTTTTGTCTACTTTCTACTGATTATTACTGCCCTGAGATACTTAAAGTGAACCAGAGGTGAAATTAAATTTTGGAGATGAACAATTGGATCTGTCCTCCTGCTCCTAAAAATGACTATTTTAGACAACTCATGGTTTTATTTTATGCATAAACATTTTCAAAGTAGATTTAATGTTTTATTGTCTCTGCTTAATTTTAGAGTCTTAGGCATCCCAGAGTGAACATACATGAGCTATTGACTTTTTTTTATCTATCCCTTGCAGTCATAAGCCCAGTTTTCTGCTTAGGAACATGTTTTATAGCTGTAATATGTTATCAGTGAGGGATGCTATATCCCGGCTGGGTCCCGACTGGAGAAAAACTGTCAGCATAGCTAAATATTAACTCTTTCAGACGGGGAAAAAAGAAAAGGAGCACTGCATAGGTGTCTGCATTCTTGCCAGTTTATATACACGTCTATTTCATCACGTCACATGTCATCTGGGACCAGGGCATACATTATTTATTTATTTATTTGTTGTATTTATAAAGCGCCAACATATTACGCAGCGCTGGACAATAAATAGGGATACATACAATATTTAGGGGTGACATACAGCAAAATGACAATACGGGAATACAAGAAAGATCAGATCATGCAGCACAGTATGAGTACAAGGTAATGCTTAGTCAGTCACTGGATGGGAGCATGGAGATTAGGCAAGTTAGGTTCACTCAGATGCCTAGCATGGGTTCACAGTAATGGAGGTGCATGATCAGGTTGGACACAAAAGGAGGAGGACCCTGCCCAAAGGCTTACAATCTAAAGGGAGAGGTAGGGACACGAAAGGTAGGAGACCAGAGTTCAGCTGTGGGTTTAGAGCACTTGTACATATAGTAATAGATGAATCATCCAAAAACTGTCAAGCCAAACACTACTGGATGCATCCAAGTATCTTCTGGCCATTGGTCTGCTCATAGACGGTCAGGCTGATGGCGATGCTAAGTGAACTAAAAATACCTACATTTTATTTTATTAAAGTTTGGGAGACACATGAGCATACTTGTTCAAACTGGCCAAAAAATGTATCAGTTAAGTCATATATTCAAAAGCCCTTGAGTTGCGTGGGGCTAACATTGCCCGGGAGGACACTGGCAGGCGATACGGCGTTACAAAGGGAACATGGTGGAATAGATGGGATTGAGGTCAGTGTTTATGTGGAAGTAGTAGTGGAGGCGATGAAAAAGACGATGTGAGACATGCGGGATTGAGTGTGAAAGACACTACAACAAGTCCTCGCTTGTAACATGCTGAGCTTCCGATCCAAAGCAAACAGCAGACGCAGCTGATGTCATCTGAATGTTATTACTGATATTTGGTACAGCTCAGCTACCCACTGGACTGCCAAAGTAAACAGTATCGGTTTTGGATGTTCTCTCCGTACAAGAAATCACGGCAATATATTTTTTAAAAATCATCTTCTGTAAAGCACGGATAAGCTTGACAGCGCATAACATCCTCTTGTGCATGGATTCTGTTATTCTTATAGAGGTATAGTGCCCAACTTTATTATCTAACTGCTACGTTATGTCATGAAACAGATGCTCCATAGCTGGGTTTATAGATCTCGGTTGGCCACCTAGTACAGTATAGTCTTGTTATAGTAAAATCCAAGGGACCGGTAAAAGTGGTTTACTATATCAGAAATTGTCCTAGAAATGGCCTAGCATGCCCCAGTATATTCTCAGCTGAAAACGACCAACTCTCTCCTCCCATTGGAAGTACAGTACAAGCACTTGCACCTTTGGTGGACCACAAGGTTAAGTATACCTTAGGGCTGCATAGCCAGGCTGGACATAATGCTGGTATCCAGGGCTCCTTAAAGGACACCCGAGGTGAAAATAAACAAATGAAATAAACGATTGTATCTATCTTCCTTCTATTAAAATTGACTTTTTAAGATATTCCAGAGTTTTATTTTGTGTTTAAATCTACTTTTTAAGTTTTGCCGGTTTTATTGTTTTTGCTCAATGACACATTCATTAAAGTATGCCAGAGCTGAAATCTATGAACTATTGACCCTTTTTAGCTCATCCTGCTCTCAGAAGCCATTTTCTGCTAGGAAAGTTTTTTATAGTTGGAATTTCTTATCAGTGAGGGTCACACTGTAGTCACTTCCTGTCTGAGTCAGCCACTTACATACCTGATATTTAACTCTTTCAAGGTGAGAAAGAAAAAAAATCATCAGTGGAGCCATTCATTACAGCAGACAACCCACATGGTTTACTTTACAGGGCCTGTTTTGCAGGGGTATATTCACAAAAAGGATGATAAACTTTATGTTCGCTGTCTGCACCTGCTGAGTTTACTGTCCTTTTGTGAATATATCCCTATGTGTGCTGCTTTTTATGTGTGAAGATGGCCTGAACCTCCGATTTTCAGTTCGCGAACCGTGAACTTCCGCAAAAGTTCGGTTCGCGCAAACTTTCGCGAACGGCAATAGACTTCAATGGGGAGGCAAACTTTGAAAACTAGAAACACTTATGCTGGCCAGAAAAGTGATGGAAAAGATGTTTCAAGGGGTCTAACATCTGAGTTTTTGCATGGATGAGTGGGATAGATGCCAAAAGTCCCGGGGAAAAATCTGGATTTGACGCAAAGCAGCGTTTTAAGGGCAGAATAATAATAATAATCTGAACGTTTATATAGCGCTTTTCTCCTGTCGGACTCAAAGCGCTCAAGAGCTGCAGCCACTGGGACGTGCTCAGGAGGCCACCCTGCAGTGTTAGGAAGTCTTGCCTTGAACTCCTTACTGAATAGGTACTGACCCTAGCCAGGATTCGAACCCTGGTCTCCCATGTCAAAGGCAGAGCCCTTAACCAGTACTCCATTCAGCCACTGCATGCTAAATTGCAGGCCTAAAGTGCTTTAAAACATCTTGCATGTGTATAAATCAATCAGGGAGTGTAATTAGAGTATTGCTTCACACTGACACACCAAACTCACTGTGTAACGCACCGCAAACAGCTGTTTGTGTAGTGACGGCCGTGCTGGACTGGTGCGCACCATGGCGAGAGTGCAGGCGATGGCGGTTTTCAAGCCCATATGGTCGGGCTGAGGTAGCTGAATGATAGAACAACAGTGTCTGAGTGTCCAGCTGATCAAATTTGGTCTGTCCACAATGAAGCAACAACCTTATTATCTTTGGTGTGCCACCCACCAAGACACTCATATAGCCGGCGGTCATTGCTTCATTGTGATACGCAAGCCCCTTCACCGCGGCAAGGTAACAATCACGAAGGGGAATTGACACATGTACATGCCTTTTGTTTTGTTGTTGCAGCCGCAGTGCAGCCAGAAAAATTAGGCAGGCATGTACACGCACCAGAAAAATAAGTGAATGTGTACCGCTTTAAAAATAAAAAAGTCAGATACTCACCTAAGGAGAGGGAAGGCTCGGTCCTAATGAGCCTTCCCTCTCCTCTCCCGGTGCACGGTCCCGCGCAGGATCCCCCGTAGCAGTATTTGACCAGTTCGGTCAAATACTGCCACTTCCACTGCCGAAGGGATGTTTCGGAAGCCTTCGGGAGCACTCGGACTCCATACTACGCATGCGCGAGCGTCCTCTATGACGCAATCGCGCGTGCGTAGTATGGAGCGGCCCGTCTTCGGAAGCCCGAGTGCTCACGAAGACCTCCGAAGTCCCTGCGGCGGCGGACGCGAACGGGGAGCCAGCGCAGCACCGAAGGCATCGGGAGAGGAGAGGGAAGCCTCATTAGGACCAAGCCTTCCCTCTTCTTAGGTGAGTATCTGACTTTTGTATTTTGATAGCGGTACCCATATTTCTGTATCAAAATTCAGGAATCCGCCTGGAGTCCTGGTAGGCCCTGTTGGTGGTGGCGGAGAAGGCAGTCAAGCGGCCTGCAGGCAGAGATGCTGTGTGGGGACCGACTTAGTCTTGGTGCAGGCAGTCACACGGCGTGCAGGCAGAGATGCTGTGTGTGGGGACTGACTTAGTCTTCAGGCAGGCCTGAGCGCGCTTTGCAGACCAGTCATCCGTGGTCAGATGGACCCTTGACCCAATGCTGTGTGCCAGAGATGTCACCACTTGCCTTTCAACATCACGGTACAGTTTAGGTATCGCCTTTTTTGAGAAAAAATTGCAGCCTGGTATCTTCCACTGCGGTGTGTGGCTTTGCTTTTGTGTGCTGCTGTTCCTCAGGTGGTCATCCCATTGCAGTTTGTGCTTTGTAATCATGTGCCTTCGTAAGGTAGTTGTCCCTACGCGGGTCTTGGTCTTTCCACGGCTCAATTTTCGGTGGCAGAGAGTACAGATGGCATTGCTCTCATCTGAGGCAGACACACAAAATAAAATGACCACACCGCTGAGCCCTGGGGTGATGGTACTTTGGTGGTGGCGGCCGACTGAGTGTTAAGTAGGGTGCCAGAATCAGAGCAGGAAGAGGAAGATATGTCACGCTTCCGTGCGGAAGCTGAGAAAGATGAGGTGTTCTGTGTTAAATAGTCAACTACGTCCTGACAATAGACAGAAAAGTGTCCGCACAATGTCCTATGAATCAGGTTCATTTATTATGGACGTATCCAAACGAGCTCACACATCATAGAGCTGACATGTTTCGAACCAACAGGTTCTTACTCATAGCTAAAAGATCAAATGACACTATGCAGCCATATATACCCTCCTCCTGTAGAGGGGGGGGGGGGGGTCTGGGCCAAAAAAGGCAGACACTCCCCTTTGGAAAGGGTCTGTCGCTCCTGATGTGACAAATTAGGTCTACTATCACCCCGGGGCCCCCTCCAATTCAACCAAATCTCTCTCCACTAACTCCTGGAAGGTTTCTACATGATGACTTCGGCTAGCCAAAGGATAAAAAGACGGATTACGGGCATGAATCGGTTTGATATCATCTATGGAGACCAGTCCAGTGCTTTCCGAGGCCAGAGAATCCAAGGCCCATTTAGTACTTAGCTCACTAAAGTCTCCAATATCAGTAACACCATCCACAACCCTATCAACCCGACCCCCAAATTCTTCACTACCAGAAAAATGCTTTCGGAGTAGAATAGCTCTAATAAATCTATTTACATCCACAATAGTCTCAAATACATTCATATGATATGTTGGCGCAAAAGAAAGGCCCTTGGCAAGGACCCGCTCTTCCATATCCGAAAGCACATACTGGGAGAGATTCACCACACTCTGTACCCTCTCCCCCCTGACCTGAGCCGTCCGTGGCGAAGCATTTTCGCCTTGTTCATAGTGGCGACATGTCTTCTTTCCGCTTTCATGGTTTGGAGAGAGTTTTCCCAACCCAGAGGGGTGGGGATTTGTCTAAACGACTCACTAGTCGTGAGGCCCTATGGATTTTTAGAATGGGTACGAGAACCCCCAAGGGTATGAATTCTCGTTGGGATTTAGCACTGATAACCTAATATGTAGCTGCTTAGTATATTTCGCTGTTCTCATACTGTTTTGTCAAAATTTGATTTTATTTATTTTATCAATTGTTCTATACTTTAATGTTTTTAAATAAACTTACATTGCTGGTATACCATATATTAGGTAATTTAAAGGAGAGGTACTGAATAATAGATGTTCATCTCTTTTGGATTGTAAATATCTCTTCCTTGATGTGGAGTTTTAAAGGGGAGTGTCTGCCTTTTTTTGGCCCAGACCCCCCCCCCCCCCCTCTCCACAGGATGAGGGTATATATGGCTGCATAGTGTCATTTGATCTTTTAGCTATGAGTAAGAACCTGTTGGTTCGAAACATGTCAGCTATATGATGTGTGAGCTCGTTTGGATACGTCCATAATAAAGGAACCTGATTCATAGGACATTGTGCGGACACTTTTCTGTCTATGTTCCTTTGGATTGGCCTGTCCTGGTCCTGCACTGTCCTGGGGTGGTGTGAGCGGTTTTCTCCAGTGGTCTCTACGTCCTGACAATATTGGGGGTCGATGGCACGTGCCTTCTTCTGAACACTGTGCTTTGGTCGAGGGCCGCACGAAATCACGACAGCGCAGCCTCAAACAGACCTGCCAGGTGGCCTGCCTCTGGCTCTTCCTTTTGTTTTGTCCATATTGGGGGGGATAAAGCGAAAGGTATGCACTGACTTGACTAATACAATGTACGGTTACACAGGTGCAGTGAACAGGTATTCACGGAGTGGCATATCACACTGCGTGCGCTTACGTAGGTGGGTGCACTGAACAACAGGTAGGTACAGTATATTCTGGCGTATAAGACTACTTTTTAACCCTTAAAAATCTTCTGAAAAGTGGGGGGTCGTCTTATACGCCGGGTGTCATTGATGCCATTTGCGAGATCTGAGAGTCAGAGAAGGAGGTAAATAGGTTACAAGGGCGGGCCAGAAGGGTGAAAGAGGCACAGCGCAATCTATTCTTAAACAGGGAGAGCTGACCAATCCACTATAAGACAGGTAGAGCTATCCAATCTGCTTATAGAGATGGAGAGTTGACCAATCACCTGTATACTGTTATATATACTGGGTACCACATACAGTACAACAGTATCTGTTCACACATAGCACCAGTATATGATTTTTTGGGTGTGCGTTGGAAGAGGGGTAGTCTTATACGTCAAGTATATCCCAAACTCTATATTTTAACTGGAAAAGTTGGGGGGTCGTCTTATACGCCCAGTCATCTTATACGCCGGAATGGTATATGCAGTGATGGGTATTACAAATGTGCACCTGTCACACACACGTACCGTAAACAGGTACAGTGACTGGTGGTATTAAATAGCACACTGCGTGCGCTCACGTAGGTAGGTGGGTGCACTGAACAACAGGTAGTTATATGCAGTGCTGCTGGGTAGTACAAATGTGCACCTGTCACACACACGTAACGTGAACAGGTACAGTGACTGGTGGTATTAAATATCACAATGCGTGCGTTCACCTGGGTAGGTGGGTGCACTGAACAACAGGTAGGTAGGTATATGCAGTGCTGCTGGGTATTACAAATGTGCACCTGTCTCACACACACACACACACACACACACACACACACACACACACACACACACACACACACACACACACGTCCCATGAACAGGTGCAATGACTGGTGGTATTAACAATGCGTGCGCTCACGTAGGTAGGTAGGTGGACTAAACAGTGAACAGGTGCAGTGATTGGGATTACAAATGTGCAGCTGCCTGTCACACACACAGGTAGTCACTGAATGTGCTGGGCCTGGCAGTGGCACAGTAGGAATTACCAAGGTTTCTATGCAACACAAGTGTCTGTGGGAGACACACACACACACACACACAAGATTAGCTCTCAAAAGAGCTGTTGAGGGGTGCTTTTTTAGCAATAAGAATCACCAAGGAGCAGGCTAACAAGCCTACAAGAGCCTAACTAAGCTTTCCCTATGAGAGTCTGCAGCAGCTCTCCCTTCTCTAATTACTGCAGGCACACGAGTGAGTCCAGTGCCTGATGCTGCCTGCCTTTTATAAGGGGGGGGGGGAGGGCCTCCAGGAGGGAGTGTAGCCTGATTGGCTACAATGTGCCTGCTGACTGTGATGTAGAGGGTCAAAGTAGACCCTAATGATGCACTATGGGGGCGAATCGAACTTCCGGAAAAGTTTGCGGTTCTCCGGGAACGCGAACCACGGACGTTCGCTGGCAACTGTTCGCCGGCGAACCGTTCGGGCCATCTCTATTTATGTGACACATTGGAAATTAGATGAGCAATGCACTGTTAGCAGAGACAACGTAACACCTTGGTCAAACTTCAAAGAAATTGATGAAGAAGTCACATCAAGCATCCTCCTTCACGTCCGCCTAACTACCTGTGACCTGGATCCTGGCCCAACACAGTTCATGTTGAACTGCCCCGACCTGTTCGTACCGGTATTCCTCAAAATTGTTAACTGTTCCTTACAATCAGGGATATTTCCAGCTTTACTGAAGGAAGCAATCATCAGGCCTCTCCTCAAAAAATCCTCCCTGGACCCAGATGCAATGACCAGCTACAGACCTGTCTCTAACCTCCCCTTTCTGGGAAAGCTAATTGAAAAAGCTGTATACCTCCAGCTAGAAGCCAGAATCCTACAAAATAACAGTTATGACCCATTCCAGTCTGGCTTCAGGAAACACCACAGCACTGAAACTGCCCTCATCCAAATATGCAACCACCTGCTCATGGCAAGAGACAGAGGAGAGTGCTCGATCCTCATACTGCTAGACCTTTCTGCAGCCTTTGACACAGTTGACCATGACATCTTGATAAACAGGCTACAGGAATACTGCGGCATTGATGGCATAGTACTTCAGTGGTTCCAATCCTTCTTGAGTGGCAGAACCCACAAAGTGTCTATGGGGCCCTTCCTGTCCACCCCTGTAACACTTAAGTATGGGGTGCCCCAGGGCTCAATCCTCTCTCCCCTGCTTTTCGCGATTTACATGCTACCGTTGGGAAAACTAATCCAAAAACATGGCCTGACATACCACTGCTATGCAGACGACACCCAACTATATCTTTCCTTCAAGCCTGGTGTGACAGACCCAACTCTAACTATAAACGCCTGCTTACGTGAACTACAGCAATGGATGAATGACAACTGGCTGAAACTAAATGCAGACAAAACTGAAGTCCTTCTGATTGGAGGGCAGAGCATGATAACAAAACAACTTAACTTGCAGTCTTCACCACTGGGAATAGGAGGCACGGATCTACGCAGCTCTGATCATGTGCGTAGCCTGGGAGTTCTAATTGATGGGGATTTAAACTTCAGAACTCAAATCTCTGCTGTGGTGAAATCATCCTATTTTCACCTGAAGAACATTGCAAAAATCAAGCACCTCATACCCCCAGAAGATCTGCCAACCTTAGTCCACGCCTTCATCACATCCCGACTGGACTACTGCAATGCTCTCTACACTGGCCTTCCAAAAAAGGCCTTGTACCGCCTACAGCTGATACAGAATACTGCTGCCAGACTGCTAACCAACCAACCCCGTCACTGCCACATAACGCCAGTCCTGCATTCCCTTCACTGGCTACCTATAGAATGGAGGGTCCTATTCAAGATCGGCCTACTGACATTTAAATCCCTGAATAATCTAGGCCCTGGATACATGAAAGATATGTTACAGCTGCGTAGCAATCCCCGCATTCTCAGATCCACAGGTTCTAATAATCTAGTCATACCCAGAGTCCACTTAGAAACTTTTGGTCCCAGAGCCTTCTGTCATGCTGCCCCTACG
This sequence comes from Hyperolius riggenbachi, assembly GCF_040937935.1. Classification (NCBI taxonomy): domain Eukaryota; kingdom Metazoa; phylum Chordata; class Amphibia; order Anura; family Hyperoliidae; genus Hyperolius; species Hyperolius riggenbachi. The sequence goes on along the minus strand of NC_090649.1, from coordinate 83,749,091 downwards.
TTTTGGAACTCCTTACCTCAACAGATCAGGACAGCCCCATCCCTGGACGTGTTTAAATCCAGACTGAAAACCCACCTGTTCAGTCTGGCATTTGCAGAAATATAATTTTTGTTGTGTGAATACTTCATCCTACTAATTACTGAATCTGAGAGAGCCTAAGCGCTTTGAGTCCTATGGGAGAAAAGCGCTATAGAAATGTTATTGTATTGTATTGTATTGTACTGTTAGAACCAGTGGACCATTCTCATCTATTGTGGCAATGGATAATCTGCACAATCTAGATAGTAGAAAAGTCCAAAAAGCTGTATTAGAGCAATAAGGTACAGCATAAAATGGCTAACATGTTTCAGACCTGCGTCCTTAATCATATCCCAACATATAAAACATCCACCAAGTATATATACCTGCAGACACACCCCGTAGGGGCGTAGCCCACAAAGAATTTTTGTTTTAAAGTCATAGCATGCATTTTATGATACATAGTGGAAGATCCATTAAAACATCATAAACAAAATAAAAACAAACCTAAAAATTGTAGAAGGATGTTTAGCAAACAAGGTTCAAATCCCACCTGGCATTCAAACTCCCTGGAGCAAGGCTAGTATCCAAAAAGCTTCCCGTAACAGCAATTTCCTATAAGTGTGCCCCTTTCTAACTTAGCAGGTCACCCTCTCCATTTTCATTTACTGCTGCATACATGATCCATTTTTGATGCATGTATTTAATCGTTTTACCATCCCAACCTCAAATACTATGAGATTCACCTAAATATTATCAGCCTATGTAGTTTTGGTCGTCGGCAGAAACTCTGCAAGGAAGGGAGTGCAGGAATCCTTCTAACTGTCCTTGCAAAGCCTTGTCTGATGTCATGGAAACAGAACTATCCTTACCTCTGGACCCCATGAGGAAGTGGGGTAAGCTTTAAGGTGCCCATACACTCGTCAGATTGGCAGCAGATAGATAAGAAATGCATCTGATGATCTATCTGATGCGTTTTTAGAACATTTTTTACCAGGATAGAATTCCAATAGATTTCAGTTTGAAATCTATTGAAATTCGATCTGATGGCATTTTTTTGCCATCAGATTTCCATTAAGGCCAATGCAAACTGATAAGCAATCTCATCAGATCGACCTAAATTTTCCACCCTGCAAGTTCGATGGAAATCCATCGAAATCGGCCATCGATCGGCCAACCGATTTGCAAACGATCAATCGATCGATCGGGATCGATCGGTCGGCCAGAAAATCGGCTGAGTGTATGGGCCCCTTTATGCATGTAGGGAACTGTATGTATCTTATAGTGGATCTTGGAAGGCCTTTTCATAGGCAAGTCTCCAGCTATCTGTCCCACTTCCCCAAGTGGAATGAGTATATTGATTCACTAGTACCCTTTATCCAGCCCCACAAATAATTAAAAGCCAAAAAACAACTGCCACCATCAAAATACACTTTGATTTAAAGTGTACCCGAGGTGACATGTGACATGATGAGATAAACATGTGTATCTACAGTGCAAAACATATTAATTACCAGCTTGAAAGAAAGGGGGAGAACCGAGAGCCCAATATGGTGTAGTATGTTAATGAGGTGATGTCTGATGCAAACACACACAATGGTTATACTCACAAGGACGGGTCGCCTCCAAGGCAACCACTGGATAAGTAGGCGGGGAGAATTGTAACCTGACCCCGCTCAGGGTTAAGAAGTCGCTCTCTGTAGATAGAAGGAAATGGGGATACACCCCTCCACCAAGGGTGGACTAAACAGTTATGTGGTATAACAACAGAGGCGCCAAGTAGAGTAAAATTAGTTAAAATTGTTAAAAAGGGGGAAGTGTGTGGACTCACCTCCCTTCTGAAAAAATGGCCAGACAACGGGCAGGTTACTTCAAGTTTAAAGTAACATTTATTATGAGCTCCAAAAGTGCAACGCGTTTCACGGGTAACAGTCCCGCTTCTTCAGGCAAACAATTTTTGGAGGGAGCAAAGTCGGGTCAAGAGCCAGATATAGCGCCTCTGGAGCTCATAATAAATGTTACTTTAAACTTGAAGTAACCTGCCCGTTGTCTGGCCATTTTTTCAGAAGGGAGGTGAGTCCACCCGCTTCCCCCTTTTTAACAATTTTAACTAATTTTACTCTACTTGGCGCCTCTGTTGTTATACCACATATTAATTACCAGGCTGTTTTACTTGTTTTATTTTGCTGCCTGAGAGAGTTAATTTCTAGGCATAGAAGTGACAGCTTCTATCTTGTCGGTATTTTGTCGGGAATATAGTAAGCATCAATGTTAACCAAATTACAGCCATAAAAGTTTTCCTGGAAAAATACAACTTCTGAGAGCACGGGGAGACATAACAAGGTCAATAGTTTGTGTAGACAAAAAAATATTCAATCTACCGTATAAACTTTTAATTATAAAATAAAACCATGGGATATCTAAAAATAGTAATTTTTAGGAGTAGGAGGATAAATACAATTCTTTATCTCATCAGTTTATTTTCTCCTCAGGTTCAATTTAAAAAGCACACTTGCTTCCTCCCTCACCTTAATCCAAATGTTGTGAGCTGACCCAATTCTTGTAATTCTCTAGGGACATCTTGACAACCTTTTTGGACGGCCGTTATACTGAAGAGGCAGCCCTAACAAAAAAAAAAATCTTTTAATCTCCCATTAATCTAGACTAAGAAGAAATTTATAAATCAGCTCAACAAATCAATGGGAAGCCCCAGGAGAATTCATAGACACTTTTGCTGCGATTTTAACTTGGTTTATTGTTGCAGCGAGATGCATTGAAATGGCAGGTCCAACAAAGGCATTTTTGAATTTAGGGAAAAATATGTATAGATGGATAGAAAACTGGTGAAGTGACAGAAGGTAAAGAGCGGTGGTAAGGTAAACATATCATACTCGGGGTGGCCGGAAGTCCATGGAGTAGGACGCAGCAGCGGTGAGCTCCCGCTCCATTACCCGAATATCTAATCCGTATGTAAAGCCTGCTGATTCTACAGACTTGCAAACTACAGGGAGTGCAGAATTATTAGGCAAATGAGTATTTTGACCACATCATCCTCTTTATGCATGTTGTCTTACTCCAAGCTGTATAGGCTCGAAAGCCTACTACCAATTAAGCATATTAGGTGATGTGCATCTCTGTAATGAGAAGGGGTGTGGTCTAATGACATCAACACCCTATATCAGGTGTGCATAATTATTAGGCAACTTCCTTTCCTTTGGCAAAATGGGTCAAAAGAAGGACTTGACAGGCTCAGAAAAGGCAAAAATAGTGAGATATCTTGCAGAGGGATGCAGCACTCTTAAAATTGCAAAGCTTCTGAAGCGTGATCATTGAACAATCAAGCGTTTCATTCAAAATAGTCAACAGGGTCACAAGAAGCGTGTGGAAAAGCCAAGGCGCAAAATAACTGCCCATGAACTGAGAAAAGTCAAGCGTACAGCTGCCAAGATGCCACTTGCCACCAGTTTGGCCATATTTCAGAGCTGTAACATCACTGGAGTGCCCAAAAGCACAAGGTGTGCAATACTCAGAGACATGGCCAAGGTAAGAAAGGCTGAAAGACGACCACCACTGAACAAGACACAAGCTGAAACGTCAAGACTGGGCCAAGAAATATCTCAAGACTGATTTTTCTAAGGTTTTATGGACTGATGAAATGAGAGTGAGTCTTGATGGGCCCGTGGCTGGATTGGTAAAGGGCAGAGAGCTCCAGTCCGACTCAGACGCCAGCAAGGTGGAGGTGGAGTACTGGTTTGGGCTGGTATCATCAAAGATGTGCTTGTGGGGCCTTTTCGGGTTGAGGATGGAGTCAAGCTCAACTCCCAGTCCTACTGCCAGTTTCTGGAAGACACCTTCTTCAAGCAGTGGTACAGGAAGAAGTCTGCATCCTTCAAGAAAAACATGATTTTCATGCAGGACAATGCTTCATCACAAGCGTCCAAGTACTCCACAGAGTGGCTGGCAAGAAAGGGTAAAAAAGAAGAAAAACTAATGACATGGCCTCCTTGTTCACGAGATCTGAATCCCATTGAGAACCTGTGGTCCATCATAAAATGTGAGATTTACAAGGAGGGAAAACAGTACACCTCTCTGAACAGTGTCTGGGAGGCTGTGGTTGCTGCTGCACGCAATGTTGATGGTTAACAGATCAAAACACCAACAGAATCCATGGATGGCAGGCTTTTGAGTGTCCTTGCAAAGAAAGGTGGCTATATTGGTCACTGATTTGTTTTTGTTTTGTTTTTGAATGTCAGAAATGTATATTTGTGAATGCTAAGATGTTATATTGGTTTCACTGGTAAAAATAAATAATTGAAATGGGTATATATTTGTTTTTTGTTACGTTGCCTAATAATTATGCACAGTAATAATAGTCACCTGCACACACAGATATCCCCCTAAAATAGCTACAACTAAAAACAAACTAAAAACAACTTTCAAAAATATTCAGCTTTGATATTAATGAGTTTTTTTGGGTTCGTTGAGAACATGGTTGTTGTTCAACAATAAAATTATTCCTCAAAAATACCACTTGCCTAATAATTCTGCACTCCCTGTATACCTGCAGCTGGACAGCAGTATCGCTGACCACTGGACCAAGTTGCAGGATGTCCCGACGTGGATCCGAGGCGGTAGCCAAACTACAGAAGTTCAGGCTAGATGCCCAAGATGGCGACAGCCGTGACGGAGTCTGCGCGGAAGATGAAAAAACTCCCCAGCCCTCTCTGAAATAGATAACGGCCTGCCAGGAAGCACTTACCCACATTACCACCAGGCTGGAGGAGGTGAGATCCGACGTCTCGTTACTCAGGGCAGATATGCAGACGCTGCGCACCAGAGTCACGTCGGTGGAAGACCGTGTAGGCGCCATTGAAGACAGGGTAAAACCCCTAGAGCGCGACTCCTCTCAAACCGAGCGTGATGTTCGCATACTGAAGGAGCGCCACGAAGAAACATATCGTACTCAAAATGGCAAACTGTTAGCAAAGGGGTCCCACAAGGGTCGGACTCGGTACTAGGTCCAATCCTTTTTGGTTTATTTATAAACAACTTTGTGAATGAAATAGAGAGCAATTCTCAGATACTTTGAGACGCGCCTGATTTTTCAAATAGTATAAAAATGTTACAATGAGTAGAGCTATTAAATTAAAAAAAATAAATAAAAAAAATAACTAGGCATCATAAAATTTTATAAGAATGTCAATGTATCATAACATTGACATTTGACAGGCCTAGGACTCAACTGAGTAAACTAAAATAAGTAAACTAAACTAAGTAAAGATTCGTATAAAATTTTACTTGCTGGTGGCGTGCGGTACGCTGCGCACCATCTCTCTGGACGTCAGCGCTCGCCATCTTGCCACATTTGCCATCCCATTGCACTTGTTCTCCATCCAATCAGTGCCGTGGGCAATGACAGCGGGGGCAGGAGAGGGTGTGTGCGGCACAGGCGGACACGACGTTGTGGCCAAGTGGTGTGGGGCAGGAGGGGATGCTTATGAAACGGAAGAACGTACAGACACACAGAGGCTGGCATGGAAGTTATTATTATAGACCAGTGACCTTAGCCCGTTTAAAAACAGGCTAAGTCCGTCACTGCTGCCAGCGCGCGTCCCCGCCTGCTACGAGCCAGTGGGCGTGAATGCGGCGGGAGGGTGCACGCGGCCGGGGAGCGCACACGTCCTCCCGGCTGCCCTGCTCCTGGTCCAAAGGGTGTCCTCGCGGCACATGCGCAGTAGCGCAAACGCAGGAACACACACACATGAACAAGGGACGCAGAGACACGGGTTTTATTATAGAGGACAATGCGCAATTAGGGTTCTTTCTTTTAATGGTACTATTCACTATAACATTTTATTTTTTACAATACTACTACAACTAGTATCATTACTCTTTACCAACTCCCCCCCCCCCCCCCCTGCGCAGATGCCTAACTCTTGAACCACCTGGATATGCCTAACCTTAACACCACCCGCCGATGCCCAACCTTAAGACCACCCGCCGATGCCTAACCCCCCTGCAATGCCTAACCGTAAGACTTCTCTGCCGATGCCTAATACCCCACAATGCCTAACCCTAAGACCCTCCCCACTGACGCCTAACCCTAAGGACCCCCTGCCTAAGACCCCCCGGCGATGCCTAACTCTAAAGCCACCTGGAGGTGCCTAACGACCCCCTCCCAATATCCTACCCTAAGACACCCAACGCAATGCTTAACCCTAAGACCCAAAACCTATACATAACACGCCTGCTATGTAAACTGTGGCTACATAAAGCGGGCCTCCGGCACCCAAGTTACCTTTTTACCCAGGCCCCTGTGGATCCCAAATCAACTGCTTTGTGAATGTCACCTTCCATATACCTCAGTTCAGATTATACAGGTAGCCAGTCACGACGGCTCTCGGAAAACAGGTTCATCTTAATGCAGTAACGTCAGCAGGGCAACGGCCGCAAATCACAAAGGCAACAGACATTCTTCCACAGCCATGTTGTCACTGATCCATTCAATTTCCTTCTCCAGCCCTCCAGCTGCATCAAGAAATTGTGAAAATAATCCCTTTGTCTAAATATGGCTTTTCTTTTGAAAATTCACATGCATATTTCTGAGATATTTTTATTTATATTTCATTAGGGAGTGAAGTACGATGCTTTTAAGAATGATGAATACATTTGCATGGCTTTCGCTGCTGCCCCCTTCCTTTGTGCGGACCACTTCCAACTTGTTGATTAGAATTTGGAATTACAGAGCCTTAATACATTTTTAAGCTAAAATAATAGTCTAGTTAACATTTTATGGGGGACACGTAATAGAATTAGCAAGTACCTGCTGCTGATCCAGCCAGGCTGCCTTGCTTCATGTCAGCGTCCCCATGCCAAAGCAAACACAGCTCATTGGCTGCGGCGATGACCGCGGGGTTTACTCTGCTGCACTTGTTTTTTTCCAAATATATAAAAAGCAGCTGCGCACCTGCCCATCAAACCCCACATTAGCAATAACAGGAGACATTGATGAAAACTGGTACAGACATTAATGTAGAAAAATCTGCCGAAAACCACGGGATGCTCACCACGTTTACCATTTCTCAGGGATACACTGCTGTTTCGTTAAAACACTATAGCTTCAAGAGGAACTGTAGTGAAAATAAAGTAATTAATAAAATTGCTTATTTTTTTACAATACTGGCTAACGTTATAACTGTAGTATGCTATAAAGTGGAACTACAGCCAGAATTCCCTCTCTGCTCCAAAAGCTTCACCACACAGCCACACTGTTAGAATGTGTACGAACGAACACATTTCAATAAAAAAAGTGTATGAACGAGTTAATTGGTTTACTTTTATTTTACCCTGGGAGCCTTATCAGAACTCTCCAGGCTGCCAAGGGATGTTGTTTTACATCTGACTGCGTGGGATAAGGCTCATTTACAGCCGGTGGCTTCTGTGTGCAAGCGAAACTGATAGAATGTATGTTCAGGAAAGTAGCAGTGCAATTCTCATGTATCAAACTGGATACCACATTATAATTCAGGATGGCTGTGTGGCATTACTCTGGGCATAAGGCTTTTAGTTGTATGTTATGCCAAACTCTAACTCCTTCTTTTTTAAGAATTATACAATCTTATGGGGTTTAGTTCTAGTGGTAGGTTCTTCACCCCAATTGTTTTAAAAATGCCTGGAAACCACTTCCAATGTTTTCCGTGTGGATTTGAAGCATTTCCCTAGCAGTCTCCAAGACGTTATCAAGCATCTAAAGTTAGTGTTTAATGGCAATGTTACCACTAAGGTTCCTTCCCCCCTACATGAAGGAAAACCATTGTAAAACTGTCTACAAACTGCTTTCTGAATTTGAATTTAAAGGATAACTGTAATGAGAGGGATATGGAGGCTGCCATATTTATCTACTTTTAACCACCTTACGATAACTCTTTATCAGGTGTACGAGGCTTAATGCTTTTAGCTATAGAGCCTGAACAAGCATAATGCAGATCAAGTCTTTCTGACATTATTGTCAGATCTGACAAGATTACCTGCATTCTTGTTTCTGATGTGATTCAGACACTACTGCAGCCAAATAGATCATCAGCAGGGCTGCCAGGCAACTGGTATTGTTTAAAAGAAAATAAATATGGCAACTTCCAGATTCTTCTAACTTCAGTTGTCCTTTAAAGCTTTGAACTGCTATGGTTCCAGTTTTGCAAGTGCTTCTGGGAGCACATCTCCCAGAATTGCAAACACACAAAGAACACAGGATAATAGCATGGGCTTTGCATTTTTGTGGTTGACTTTATGTTGAAGGCTGAATTTGATACAGTAACCCACTTATCAGAAATTTTCACCAGTGGTTGAGGTTTACTATAGTACTTTCTATTTATAATGCTGTAGGTGCAATATAGTCAAATATTTTTTTTTTTCTTAAACGAATTACGTCTCAGGTTTTATACTTACCTGGTGCTTCCTTTAGACCTCTTGCGGCCGCTCCTGTCATCTGCTGGACGGCCCCCGGGGTGCTCCCAGGAGAGTTCTGCGCAGTAGTTACTGCGCAGGCGCAGAATGCTCCCGCCCACGGGAGTGTGACAGGGAAGTGTGAGCAGCCAGGCCGCGCATACAAGACAAAGCGCTACTTCTACAGGGGAAAGGAGCGGCCTGGGGAGATGGCGAGATACCAAGCGGCCTCAAGGAGCTGGAGGAAGCCCCAGCTAGGTATAAAACCTGAGGCGTACTTCTCATGTTTCCTTTAAGGCAGCCTTTAGAACCCCATGTAAGTCAACGTTTGCCAAGTGTTGCGGTTACTCAGCTGCTAAAAATACCATCATATCGCTTCTGAGCACAGTTGCACTCCCATGTGACTCCTGTCCACTGCCCATCCTGAGCGCTACCAAGTGTCCAGCCGGTGCGCAAGAGCAGCTGACAGGCAGTGAATTCACCGCCTTCATTCTCAGGAGAAAGAGGCCTAAATAAGAAAGACAGTCCAGATCCTTGGTGTCCCCACTGGAAATATGTGGAGGTCTCTGGAGGAAGTCAGGCCTAGGCTGAGAATTAAGCTCACAACTCCAAAGCAGCAAGGCGAGAGCTCCAACCCTGATGAAGGGATTTAATTGGGAAAAAAAAAATCACACTAAATATATTTTTTCTTTTTTTTTTATTAAAGCAGACAATTGCAAAAGACACCAAACCAGTATAGAAAAATACAGTATTTTCTTTCAATATTCACAATTGTAGAAAAATGAAAGGAGTAAACAAAAGAAGCACTGCATAGTAATAAACACTGCCTTGCTTTATGGTGGGTGTCGCCTCGTGTAAACATATCACTTGTGACCAATCACAGCAGTGCATTTGGGGTAAATGGCATCACTCACAGAAATGTCACATTATTGCTCTCTTCTGATCAAGGCAGCTGATAAAATTCACCGTTAATACACAATTTATTGTGATACAGTGTCACAAAGGTCATACACAGCACGTCTTAATTGTACAATTTTCCCACATCTATTAAAAGTGGTTTAAAACTCCCTAAATTAAAATGTACGTACCTATTCTTAGGTACATAAAAGAACATTTCAAATCATACTCTGTGGGGAAAGACATTTACTTTCAGTGTGCCCCCCCCTCCCCCACTCTGCTGAAGTGACTCGTCAGCTGTTGCCATGGGGATGTGTCTATTCAGCAGAGAGGAAGGGGGTGCAGAGTGAAGGCACCAGACAGAGACCCTCTCCTGGCCGGTAATGATTATATTTACCGGTAGCAGGAAAAAGTTGTACTACGGTACTCTCTGCACTGAAATAAAGCCTTTGTACACACAGGGAATGCTTTCAAATGTTCTTTTATGCACCTAAAGGTACGTACACACGTCTGATATTTCTGTATGACTTGTCGTTCAAACGACCTGTTTGGAGTGTGTGTACGAGCGATCGTTAGACTGATAGCAGCAGTTTTGACTGATCCGTGTGGCAGATCCGTGTACTAACATCTTGTTGTTTGAAAGTTTAATAGTTTGACACTAATAAACTTTCGAACTACAAATCAGTCATTTGATGTAGTCCATTGTTCTAACAAGTCCATGGACCAGTCAAACGACATGTAAATTAGCTGTAATTAGCATTTCAAACATTTTGTCGTCTGTGTGGACAAGGAGTCTAAACAACTTTATGTTTGAATGGCAAATCTGGTTTGAAAGACAATTGTGCATAAAATCAGACGTGTGTATGCACCTTAAGAGTAAGTACTTACATTTTAGTTTAGGAAGTTTAATCCCTCTGTAAGTATAAAAGCCAACAGATAAAAAAATATATTGATTAGGGAGCCTGTCCTACTAAATGGAAATGGTGAATCTGGTCATAAACTATACAATCTTAATTGTATTTTGTTGCCACAGCTTTGCAGTACGATAGATCGCAAATACTTTGAAAACACTGTTTCACACTACATGGAAGCAGTAACATTGTACAAGATTGTACAGTCACAATCGTGAGATGTATGGTCAACTTAAGTGTAAAGAAAATCTTAAGTCAAAACAAAAAATCAGTTTAACTTACTTGTTTTTTTGCAGCCCCCTGGAATCATCCTATCACCACGACATCCGCCCGAGTCCCTCCGGCAAGCAGCAGCGCCCACCCCAAAGCTGGCTGGCCACATGCCTCCTCACCACGCTCCCGCGGCTGGGAGCGTCCTGTGCATGCGCAGCATGTGAAAACCTCTACTGTGCATGCGTAGAGTGCTTCCAACAGCAGGAACGCGATCAGGGTGTGTGTGGCTTGCAGCAGCACATGTGCAATAGCCTCCGATTGGCCACATCTGGCCTGCTTTGTGGGGGTCGCTGTTGCTCGCCTCTGTTTGATGGAGGGCCTCTGTTAGACAGTGTAGGCACAGGATGACTCCTGGGGATGCAAGAAGCCCCAGGTAAGTTAAACTGATTTTTGTATTTTGACTTAAGTAACCCTTTAAGGATAAGGTTGTATAATTTAGATTGCATGATGTAAGGCCAGCCCAGGAGGTCAGAACACATTAATGTTTTTTGATATCAGTCATTCTACTACATGCCATTTAAAATCATTGCACAAAAAAACCCTCAAATTGCACACACAGATAACCATATGGCACCACACAAGCGTTCATTAATATTCAGGGGGAGGGACAAAGATTGTATTGGGTCGTTCACTCACTTTGCCGAAGAGCTGACAATTACGATGAGGTGAGCTGAGGTGAGGCGTGGCAAATAGTGATTGCACAGACACATCAATGAGGAGTATATAAACTTACAGCGAAAAAAAACAAAAACATGCATTACAGCAAAAAAAAAAAAAAAAAATAGTATTAACTATTCACCAATCCTATACAGCTCACTCATTCCCCACAGCATAAAAATATGTATCATTCTTTTTTCTTTAGTATCCAGCATTAAAATGCAATATCAGAACAGTAATAAACAACCTAAAGTAAACCGTTTACTTTCTCACAGAAAACGAAATAAACTCGTATTTGTGAAACAAGAGATGGTTGGATAGCAAAAGGTATTTCACCATTGCCAAAAACAGGCAAAAAAAAAAAAAAAACAACAACAAAAAACCAACAACAAAGATAAGCAGGAGCAGAGCTGGATAACTTTCTTCACAGCTATATTTAACTGAAGAAGTAGTTTTCTCTACCTTACCTTATTAAGCTTAACCTGAGTTTAATTCATTAGTTGTGAGGAAGTGAAAAGTTAACTTTGAATAAAACTAGACCTCAGGACTAAAGAAAAAATACAATAAACAAAGATATAAAAGTGGTATAAAACTAAAATATTATATTTGGTCTAAAACATTAAACACGGAATAAAACGAATAGAAAAAATATATAAATGGCTTCCAAGTTACTGGAAGGGTTAAAAGTTCAGACTGTGCTCACCTGTGTGTGCAGAGTAAATCTATAAGAAAAGCTTCTCCTGTATAGAGGGGTGAAGCAGAGAACTTCCTCTTTTGCTCAGTAATTACTAAATAACAAGACAATCTGATAATTTGTCCAGCAAACAGGAAATGTAATCAATTAGCTGTAGTTAAATGGAAAAACACTTCCAATGACATTATACCAGTCTTTCCATGTTTTTTGGTATTCTTTATGTTGTGCTTAGTGTTTCAAAGCTTAGATGCAATTTTGAGTTTTATAGCACTTTAAGAAATGGAGGCAAAATAAAAACCCCAACACATTAAATAACTGAATTTCATTGCAAAAAAAGTGCCTATTCACTAATAGGAATGGTCACAGAGAGGCAAACATTTCTGAGTTGATGTTGAATCATGCAAGTATTTTATGCAAATACATGCAGCTTGAAACAGACCAATCACATTAACCTGAGGTGGGATTTGATTGGACCATTTTCAACTGCATATATTTTCATTTAACATTTGTGTAATTCTACATCAGCTTGGCATTATTTGCATCTCACTGACTATTCACCAAGACAGTATGAAGAACAGAAATGGAGGGGATGGGCAAATACAGGTCATTTTTGATGTCATAGTTCCAGTGCTCACACAAAAAAGATCAGAGCTCATCAATACAAAAACCAGCAGCCATGCAAACCAACAGTAATAAAGTTACGCACAGGTGCTAAAATTACCTGAATACATCAAGGCACTAATTCTACGTTATCCAGCAGCTAAATATCTTAAAGGGCCATTCCATTTCTAAATGAAATTCGTTTTTTTTGTGGGGGGGAGGGGGGTAGGTGGATTTACTTAAAGGAACACTTCAGTCATGCAAAAAAAAAAAAATGAGTTTTACTCACCTGGGGCTTCCACCAGCCCCCTGCAGCTGTCCAGTGCCCACGCAGTGTCCATCAGATGCTCCTGTCCCCCGCAGGCAGCCACTTTCGTTTTCGGTGACAGGCTGGGAACGCGAGTGATTCTTCGCGTTACTGTCCGCAATAGCAGTATAGAGGGCGCCATTGCGGCCAGGAACGCGAAGAATAACCCGCGTTCCTGGCCTGTCGGCGCATGTCACCGAAACTGGAAGTGGCTGCCGGCGGGGGACAGGAGCATATGATGGACACTGCATGGGCACAGGACACCTGCAGAGGGCTGGTGGAAGCCCCAGGTGAGTAAAACTCATTTTTTTGCATGACTTAAGTGTCTCTTTCACAACTTCTACAACCTAACTGTGACTACACTAGAAAAGTCTCAGCAATGGACTCCCAGCTCCGCCCACCTGCCACAGCCAGCAGAGAGGTAGTTTCTAAAATACTATTTTTTTTAAAGAATACTCAAGGGTAGGAAACATACTTACCAAGGAAGAGGGAATACTGGATACTATTGAAGCGTCCTGTGTCCTTCTGGCTGCTGTTGGTCTGAACCCTCCCCAACAACGTGGTTGTGCTCCTCTTCAGGCATAAGCGCGGTAGTTCTTCACCTGGGTGAGCATGGCCATGGCCTGTGCAGTAGCACGTGCAGAAGTGGCTCCAGCTTATTGTGCAGGCACGGCTATACTCAAACAGATGCAGTACGGCCGCAGTCACGTCTGAAGAAGAGCGCGGTCCCGACCTTCATTCCAAAAAGCCCTTAAAGAAATTCTTCTTGTAGGACTCAGCTTCACTCTTCTAAGGTAAGTATGTGTTTCTGTACCTGAGGTTCACCTCGAGAACACTTTAATACGATGAATATGTCCGAGGCAGACAAGCAAATCCCTGAGTGACAGAAGAAGCTGGGAGGAGATTCCATAATAAGTGTCCTTCGAACTCAGCAAAGTGGTTCTGGATGGTCTGTCCCTATAACTTACCTACATGCAAAGTGTTTGTAAGGATGTCTTATAAACTAAAGACGGTCAATGAGATCATGGTAATAATTTATAGTTGTAACATGGATGTTAATAATTGGTGCAAATGTTATGCAGCTTAGAAATGGGCCAATCAAATGCAGCAGCAGTCCAACTCCAAGCTAAAGGAGTATGCACAACATTAGCATTAACTGTGAATGATTAGCATGTCATGGGCCATCCCTTGCTATAACCTCCTCTGTTATTCTGGGAATACACCATGAATTTTTTCGGCAGATAGATGGCTCCATAGAAAATTTCCGACAGGTACGATCTGATTTCGATCTCTTTTCTGAATTTTTTTTATAGAAGTGAATGGAAATCGATCAGAAAATCAATCTGGTGGTCGAACGGCCATTGAATCTGCCGAAAAAAATCATTGTGTATTCCCAGCATTAGCTAGGAAAACCTGCACCACTTATCAGTCATACAACTGGGTGAATTGATAGGCTGGTTAATGTTACCAATAGGGTTGCTCAAATCCGGATACGGGGTGCTGGGTGGGCAGGGGGGGTCAAGCTTACATGTCTGGCGTCTTCTTCGTCCGTCCCGCGGCGCCTCCCACGATGCGGTCCACGCGCATCACGTGACTACAAACACTTCCTCCTTCAACCCGGAAGGAGGAAGTGTTTGTAGTCACGTGACCGCCACGTGGAACGCATCGTGGGAGGCGCCAGGGACGGACGAAGAAGACGCCAGACAGGTAAGCTTGACCCCCCGCCCAGGTTTACTGGGAGATATCCGGATAGCAGTTATCCGGGTATCTCCCGGATCCGGATTTGAGCAGCCCTAGTTACCAATACCCAATGATGGCATCAATAAACCATACACAGTGGAAATGGCAATGATGTGCAATAGCCTTTAGCAACCAACCACTATCAATGATGGACTGTAGTGTTACTAATGTGTAGCAGAACTTGACAAGAAGCATGTGATCCCTAAGACTCTGATTCGCTGGCCATGATCATGTATCCGTAAGAGTCTGATTTGCTGACCATGATCATGTGATCCGTAAGTCTCATTCGGTGGCAATGATCATGTGATCCGTAAAAGTCTCATTCGGTGGCCATGATCATGTGATCTGTAAGAGTCTGATTTGCCGGCCATGATCATGTGATCCGTAAAAGTCTGATTTGGTGACCATGATCATGTGCTAAAGCAGGATGGGATCCCAGCGAATCAGAGACTTGGAAATCTATCAGCTGATCAAAATAATCACATGCTTTTCCATGGGTTCAGCTACAAACACCCCTACTGGAGGAATATAGAGAACACGGTAATTAGTAAGAGCAAGAATTTCCATGTACTTATCTAAATAAGATATAAATGGCCAGATAAGGAATACATCTCTACCACCTTCAGAGTTTTCAGACTACAGCTGGCCATACACATATAGATTTCCATGCAATATTCCAAAACAATGGTTTTCAGTCTGGAAGGAATCGATTCCTACCACACACAGCACATTGATTTTTAATAGACTCCAGCGGGGAATCTATTGAAAATTGATAGAACTGCAGTGTTGCACTGTTCGATGCAGTGCAACTTTATGGGCCATCAATCTACCGCTGCTCCAACCCCAACCCATATTGACCTAAATTTCCCATCCTTTCCAATTACTTTTTTGATCAGTAATTCAATTGAGCAGACATTTAAGGCTAATTTCACACTAGCACTAAAAACCTGCGTACATTTACATCTTCTTACCACAAGGTGCTGCAAAAGCAATAAATGTCAATGGAGCCTCATACAGTTAATGCAGTGCGGGGCAGTACGTCGGGAGCATCAGATCTGCTGCAAAGTCTGCAGGCCGTTATCACATGATCTGTGCCTATTGCATGGATTATGCAGCAATGCAAGTCAATGGGCGACGCGGCAAATGTGCACGATGGGAGCGCGGTGCAACGTTGCTTGCATGCACGGACTGAAGGGAATCCCAGTGACATACTTCCTGCCCAGCAAGGAGTACGTCACTAGCTGGGGGCGGCACTATGCATATGGCCCTGTCGCTGCATCTTGGCATAGGGTCATATGAAGGGCGATTATTGTGCTGCAATGTGGGAGAAGCACCACTGCAAACATCAAGTGTAAAACAGGCCTTAAAGAGAACCAGAGATGAAGCACCCTCATGTATTTTACCATATGTATCAGTAAGAACATTACAGAAAACACCTACCATGCTTTCTGTTTCATTCTGCACTGCACATCCTGCTTCTAATCAGCCCTGATAAAATCTCTGACTGAGCATTCAGTCTGGCTTTGCTCAGGAATCTTTATAGCCGAGTCTGTCTTCTCTAATGTCTTTTCAAGCCCAAGCCTGCCCTCTGCTGGCTCTGCTCAGGAATCATTATAGCTGAGTCATTATAGCAAAGCCAGACTGAATGCTCAGTCTGGGATTTTATCAGGGCTGTTAAGAAGCAAGCTGTGCAGTGCAGAATGAAACAGAAAGCATGGTAGGTGTTTTCTCTAATGTTCCCACTGATCTATATGGTAAAATACATGAGGGTGCTTCGTCTCTGGTTCTCTTTAAGGAATCGGTTCCCATCAGAGTGATTAAATCTGCACGGAATCGAATAGGAAATCAATGTGTATGAGCACTTTAATGAAAGCTGGTTGTCAGGTTTTTATGGGTATTGCAAATCATTACTCTTTGACTGTGTTACTGAAGAACTTCCGCATGGAAGTATACTGTATTTGCAGAAGTTCATTGTTCAGCATTTACAGCCTTCAGGTCAATACATTCCACTGAAGAATGAAAGTTTGTGTAAAACGGAGCCCATAACTAACATAAGACACCTCAGTCCCGCAAGCGTGCATGTCCTGCAAACATCTATGGCAGAACTTTCACTAAACCACAGCACTGTTTGTCTTAGATAAGGGCTGAGTCTTCATACAATGATTTGTTCTTTTCTGGAAACAAATGAACTGCAGGTTGTAAAATTAATTAACAGTGATGCAGTAAGTGGAAAGAGTTTAAACTCTCTTCTAAAATACAGGTAGTCCCCAACTCATGAACGCCCAACATATGAACAACCCCACCAATAGGAATGGCCCTAAAAGACAAAATTTTATTCTATGGGAACAAGTTCCAAACTTTTTTTTTTTTCAAAAATACCTTGTAGTTTTTGAAAAAATTGATTAAAAAAAGTTTTTTAAACTCGGTAAAAGTAAAATTGCATTTTGCTGCAGTACACTACACTATATGGTGAGTGCAAAATTAGCAAATTACGATCATCACTAGGAAAGAAGGAGGCACAAAAGGGGGATGGGGGGGAGGGGGGGCAGAGGTGGTACAGAGGGACACAGTGAAGGCTGAGGTGACTCAGTGTGGGGACACTAAAGGCACAGGGAAACAGAGAGACACAGAAAGGGGCACTGGAGGCGCAGAGGAGATACAGTGGACAGAGAGACACAGAAAGGGGCACTGGAGGCGCAGAGGAGGTACAGGGGACAGAGAGACACAGAAAGGGGCACTGGAGGCGCAGAGGAGGTACAGGGGACAGAGAGACACAGAAAGGGGCACTGGAGGCGCAGAGGAGGTACAGGGGACAGAGAGACACAGCAAGGGGCACTGGAGGCGCAGAGAAGGTACAGGGGACAGAGACACAGCAAGGGGCACTGGAGGCGCAGAGGAGGCACAGGGAAACAGAGAGACACAGCAAGGGGCACTGGAGGCGCAGAGGAGGCACAGGGAAACAGAGAGACACAGAAAGGGGCACTGGAGGCGCAGAGGAGGCACAGGGAAACAGAGAGACACAGAAAGGGGCACTGGAGGCGCAGAGGAGATACAGTGGACAGAGAGACACAGAAAGGGGCACTGGAGGCGCAGAGGAGGTACAGGGGACAGAGAGACACAGAAAGGGGCACTGGAGGCGCAGAGGAGGTACAGGGGACAGAGAGACACAGCAAGGGGCACTGGAGGCGCAGAGGAGGTACAGGGGACAGAGACACAGAAAGGGGCACTGGAGGCGCAGAGGAGGTACAGGGGACAGAGAGACACAGCAAGGGGCACTGGAGGCGCAGAGGAGGCACAGGGAAACAGAGAGACACAGAAAGGGGCACTGGAGGCGCAGAGGAGGTACAGGGGACAGAGACACAGAAAGGGGCACTGGAGGCGCAGAGGAGGTACAGGGGACAGAGAGACACAGCAAGGGGCACTGGAGGCACAGAGGAGGTACAGGGGACAGAGATGACACAGTTTTTCGACTTCAGGTTAAGAACAAACCTACAGTCCCTTTTTCGTTCATTATCCGGGGACTACCTGTATTTCTTTAGATTAGCCTTTGTAGAAAGGCGAGAACCACAATATCCATTGTTCACACACCATTAGGTTACAAATTGTAAGTTATGAGGAATGGGTTTTCAAACATTCAACAGAGATACCAGATCACCAAGCTGTAAACTTGCTCAATAACACTAACACAAAAGTACTCTACTTCTTTTTAGGATCGTCCTTTTTTGCCTCCTCTTTCTTAGGTTCCTCCTTTTTAGGCTCCTCCTTCTTAACCTCCTCTTTTTTGGGCTCCTCCTTTTTGGGCTCATCTTTTTTAGGTTCTTCCTTTTTACCTTCCTCTTTTGTTGCTGCTTCCTTTTTAGGCTCCTCCTTTAGAGCTGATTTGTGGTACTTCTGGCCGATACCGTAAGGAACATGCACTGCAATAGTACCCAACTCCTGTGCACCTTCTATGTGGAACATCTGGTCATCAAAGAACAAGTGAGGTCGTATTTTGTCCAAGATAGGTCCTTTTGGGGCTCCTGCTAGGAAAAGTGCTTCATCCACCTCCAGACCCCAGGCCCGTAAGGTCTTCAGAGCCCGGGCTCCCGAACTGGCAGCGCTCCTAGCTGTCACCAGATAAGTCCTTATGGGACAATTAAGTCGGGCGCCTTTAGC
The DNA here is from genome assembly GCF_040937935.1 of Hyperolius riggenbachi. Taxonomy (NCBI): domain Eukaryota; kingdom Metazoa; phylum Chordata; class Amphibia; order Anura; family Hyperoliidae; genus Hyperolius; species Hyperolius riggenbachi. The sequence continues at coordinate 83,730,397 of NC_090649.1, read as the reverse complement.
GTGAAACTTTCTTTGGAGTTTTCCCAGCGCCTCCAAGAAGCATTTCAGTGGACCCTACAATATATAAGACATTCAGATGCTACATATTGCATTGATGTTGCCAAGATAAAGTCAATACATTAAACTCCCAAGCAGTTTCAGAATAATGTTTACTGATAATATTGCTGACTTTTATTCAGCCTGAGCACCATTTCAAGTCCTGCAGTCTTTATTCAGCAAGAGGCAGTAAACTCTCTATCAGGCACATGTTAAAGTGGATCCGAGGTGAAATTTTACATATTGCATAATTGTGTTCCTTTCCTATTGTTTATAGGGCATTCCTCAAGCCAAATACTTTTTTGTTTTTGTTTTAATACTCCAATTCCCTATAAACTACACAAGCCACGCCCACAGGTTTTCAGAGAGCCTTGGCAGTAGCAAGGGCTCATGGGAGCTCAGTCTGGGCAGGAGGAGGGGGAGGTGTTACTAGCCATTGATGTCAGAGGCAGGAGGGCCGATTAGGTTTTTTTTTACAGGCTGAGTGATCAAGATGCAGATAAGCCTGCCTCTGTGTAATGTTTACAAACAACATGGCTGCTGTCATTGTATCACAGGAAGAAATAATCATATTCTATTAAAGCTGTTTGCAGCTATATTTGCTGTGTAAACTATCTAAACTTTAGATAAGATATATAGACAAGTTACTTGTTATAGTTCGTTTTTCATCTCGGATCCGCTCTAAAGGACGCCTGAAGTGAGTGGGATATGGAGGGTGCTATATTTATTTCCTTTTTAACAATACCAGTTGCCCGGCAGCCTGCTGAGCTATCTGCCTGCAGTAGTGTCTGAATAACACCTGAAACAAGCATGCAGCTAATCTTTTCAGATCTGGCAATAATGTCAGAAACACCTGCTTGCATGCTTGTTCGGGGTTAATGGCTAAAAGTATTAGAGGCAGAGGATCAGCAAAATAGCCAGGCAACTAGTATTGTTTAAAAGGAAATAAATATGGCAGCCTCCATATCCCTCTCACTTCAGGTTCCCTTTAACAGATGTTTTGTAGACCCACATTCTGGATTCCGGGCACACCAGAACAGTGGATTGGAGGTCTCAGGGTATTGGTACAGGGAAAGAGGAAAGGAGAAGTTGATTATATAAGAAGGGTGGACATTCCTGTCATTGGTGTTCATGTAAATGAGCCTTTATACCCACAAGAATGCTTTATTAGGGAAAATATTTATAATCCATCCATGGACTGATTACTACAAGGTAATAGTTATGTTCTGTACAGAGGAAGCTACAGCCAACCATGAAGTCATTCAGAAATGATCATAGGGGATAATGTTGGTCAACAATCACTGTACAGACAGGAAGCTTGGCTAATCTGGGAGGACGACGACACACGACATAAGCAACCAGCGTTTGTGGAAAAACAAACAATGTTCTCATTTGCCATTTGTTGCTTAGTGCTCTGTTGTAACAGGTTGCAAGGCAATGTTGTGGGACAGAACAGAAGATACAGTTCTGTCAGGGATTACCTGAAGAGAGGGTAATTACGGCACTTTTTAAGGGATGGGCTACATTTGATGCTTGACCCTCTGTTCCCTGGTGTTTCCTGTTCAGTCAGTGTTGTTCATCACTTCCTGGCCAGTCGGCTAGTCATTAGCAATGCCTGCGTCTGTCAGAAATTCAGACAGAAGAAAAAGCAGGAAGAATTCCTGCCATGCAAGACCATTTCCTGTGAGGGCGATGGTCTGTCAGAGGGAAGTGGGATGTGGGACTGGAGAGAGGTTTATTATGTCATAAGATCAATGCTTGCTTATTGAGGAAACATGGCTGCCACAGAACTGCAGTGCATACGCACTAACATGTAACTCTGCATGTCTACTCCCTGCAAAATGAACAACGCCAAATTTATACTTAATGGGTATCATTCATAAAGCATTTCCGCATGCGGAAATGCTTAACACCGGTGACTTTCCCGACCACTCAGCATAAGCCCCATTCATAAAGGCTCTTTCCGCATGAAAAGGTGACAGAGCGATACATTTCCGCCTTGTGCGGAGTTTTTCTAGATTAATCTAGAAAAAGCAACAAACACATACATTCATAAAGATTAGAGCAAGCGGTATCCGGAAGGAAAATACCGCTTGCTCGACAGTAGCGATAGGCGGGCGGAATACATATAAATGAATGGGAGGGACCTCCCAAGCAGCATCAGACAGAGCAGCGCAGGGAGGGAATCGGGCAGCTTTTAAGTTTCCGCATGTCTTCCGCCACGCTGCCGCCAGCTTCCTCCAGAAAACCTCCGCACTTCTTCCGCAACAGGCAGACTTCTTTATGAATGGCCACCCAGAAGTCTTAATTACCGGTTGCGGAGAAGAACGGTGTTTTCCCGCACTACCGACAGCCTGTTTATGAATGATACCCAATGTGTCTCTAGACCAAGTATGTTGTGGCTCCCCTTCCTTGTGCAGCAGAGCCCCTCCCATTCCATGTGAAGCTCCCTCATGTGTATCATCCCTGTACTGCAGCCTCTGTCTTTTATGTACAGCTCCCTTGGGCATCAGTTTCTCTTTTTCATGTGTTGCTCCCCATTCTCACCCTCCTCTTTCATATGCAGCAACTACTCTTTTATGTCCAGGTGCCCCCCTGGGCTGCAGCCGCTCAAGACCTGGGCCCTTGTGGCCTTGCCAGAAATCCAGCCCTGAATGAAAATCACAGATCCTTCAGGCAGGGAACACACTTGACTTTCAGTTTTCCGCGCGCGTTTTTCTGCATACTTTTTCTGCACACTAAGTGTGTTTCCATGCAGGAAAACGCGCGCGTTTTTTCACAGCAGCTGATGTAATTGATACAGAAAACTGCCAAAATGTGCAGAATCAGGATGCAGAATGTCAGTTTTTTTTCTGCGTGCGAACAACACAGTAAGTGCGTACTAGCACATTGATTAACATGAGTTCTCAGTTTTTCTGTGCAGAAAACGCGCACGAAAACAGTCAAGTGTGTTCCCTGCCTCACACAAGAGTCCATCTAACTAACTGTGGGGTCAGCATGCTGCTCCACACTATCCTCATCAGTTATTTAGGGGTGGCATAATCAGTAAGGCATTGCCGCGGTGCAATGACAACACAGAGGAAGCAGGCTTTTACCTCAGCACTGATCTGATGGCGGGAAACAGGTGCCTAAATGGGTGCTTTGACCATTGCTCTTAGTAAATAGGCCTGTATAACTGACTCTAATATTTGCTAATTGAACCTGTATGTAGTCTGGCGCACGCATGACGTAACCCAGTCTGGCACTGGGCACAGACTTGGCAACTGTTGCATTTAAAATCATATAACAATTCTACCGCTGTGTTTTGAAAACTTAGAATAACAAATACCGAGAGCGTTCTGTGATACTGGTTACATCAGACACGACTACAGTAAATGAGAGCAAGCTGTTGTCGCAATACAGCCAGGAGTTCAGCCCAGTCTCATCCAGCTGCTTACCCACAACAGCAGAATGTCACCTCAAGGACAACACAGAACCCAGTATGCAGTATAGAGTCACAGCACTCAGGGTGCCCATACATCTATGGGCAGACTGATCAAGAGACGGATCTCTCTCTGAACTAATCTCATTAGAGAAAGAACTGTTGGCTGCCCATACACTGCAGGCCGATTTCAGCAGGAAATCTCTTGTGATGCCGAACCCGCCGCTGTCGCTCCTGATGTAAAATGTGCCCCTGGTACCCCGTGCGGTATACTCTACCTGTCAGTGTCCGCCACTGTATGTGGATGGAGCACGGAGCAAGTGGCGGACACTGACAGGTAAAGTATTTATGCACAGGGCACATTTTACACTAGAGAGGACAACGCAGTCATCCCGTTACCGCTGCGCACTCAATCCAGCATGTTGGCTCTACATCTTGCAGCATGTCCGATTGATACATGCGACCAATTTCATCCCAATATTGGTCACATCCTCAACCTGGCATACTCTTGGCAGCACCGATTTTCATCCATTCCGATAGGACTCGGATCGGGTGGTCGATGGGCCGCCAAGTCAGCTGATGTATGGCCGCCTTTAGGGAAGATATATCTAGGCTTGTTGTGAGTTCCTGGGTCTCTATAAGAGATGAGGATGCACATTTTTTATGCCTCAATCTCGCGGCAAAGTGGGCCTTTCTGGCTCGGCGTGGATTTTCATAATACCATAATTTTTGCCTTTCCACAATTCACCACCATTTTCCGGGGCGGAACTGCATTGAAGAATACCGCCAACATGCTAGAATCTAAGAAGAACGTTGAGAACAAGGGGAAAATCTTTCAAAAAAACCTTGTCCTTTTTGAGGAAATCGATTTTAATGTTACGATAGGAAAAATGTTTTTGTTTTATTTTAAAATGTGGTTAAATGACAGATAATGTATCAACCTATCGGTAGTGACAATTTACATGGATCAACAGAAAGAGCAGTGAATTTCCTGCATGAGTTTCCAGGTGGCCAGTACCCCGTGTGGAATGAAGTGGCAATGATGTGGTCAGAGATGTGGCTGCTACAATACAAGTCTATGGAGTGGTGTGAATCACTTGGCAGCAAATTCATTGAATGCCTTTCTACTTATTCAATCTCTTGATATACAGCAAAGTCCTCTGTATCCTGCACAGGTGGGAATTAAAGGGAACCAGAGACGAAGCACCCTTGTGTATTTTACCATATATATCAGTAAGAACATTAGAGAAAACGCCTACCATGCTCTCTGTTTCATCCTCACTGCTAAAAGTGTCTGTTATCAGCTGTGATAAGAATCCCGGACTGAGCATTCAGTCTGGCTTTGCAGGGAATAATTATAGCTGAGTCATTATGGCAGAGCCACAAGGGGGCAGGCTTGGGCTTAAAAAGACACCAGAGAAGACAGACTCGGCTATAATCATTCCGTAGCAAAGCTAGACTGAATGCTCAGTCGGGGATTCTTATCAAAGGTGATAACAGTCAGATTAAACAGAGAACAATGAAACAAAGAGCAGATTAAGGGCTTGATTCACAAAGCAGTGCTAACCTACTTAGCACGTCTAAAGTCTTTAGAGGCGCTAACCAGGGTGCTAAGTAGGTTAGCACCGAATTTCTCAATCAGATCGTGCGCTAACTTTGCACGCGCAAAGTTCTACGCACGCTAAGTCCCATAAGCTTTAATGGGCACTTCGCGCGGAGCACCCTGCGCTCTGTGCAGTACGCGTGTAAAGTTTTACGCGCATAAAGTTTTGCGCGCGTAAAGTTTTATGCGCGAAAAGCTTGTTTAGACGTGCTAAGGGGGTTTTCACAGGCGTGCTAACAGTTAGCACCGCTTTGTGAATCAAGCCCTAGGTGTTTACTGTCATGTTCTCAATGATTTATAAGGTAAAATACAAGAGGGTGCTTCATCTCTGGTTCTCTTTAAGCACAAACCTCCAATTCCCCCCTCCCCTCGTGCAGCTGAAAATGCTTACCGAGCCTCCAGGCGCCGTCTTCTACCCTTCCTTTAGCTCCTAACGGCTTTCTGCCATCCGCTATGTACAGCTCCTGGCGTGTCACCTGACCTGCATCAGTCAGGTGACAGCCGGGAGCCTCGCAAGGACGCCGAAAAGGGGGCTGCTGGATGGGTAGAAGACAGCTCCTGGAGGCTTGGTAAGCATTTTCTACTCTACAAACCCCCCTATGGTTAGCTGAGACTTCCAATTGCCTGAGTTCTGGATAACGGGGACTTTGCTGTATATTACACTTGCCTTGGCCCAAAGAACTACATGTTCTGAATGTAGGTCCTGTGTTTCCCCTCTTTATTAGCACAACCCTACTTGGTTAGTTTATTTTCATACCTGGGCCAGTGGCTTGTTTTCATTTGTCTTCTCATGCTCGAAAAAGGTATCCAAACCATGTTCTTTCACTATCTGCTCCGATTCGTCTGAGAACAGGACTGCATCTCCATCAAACGCCACCCTCAGCTCCTTCTCCGGCAGGACAATGTCACGCTTTGGTGTAAACATGGTGGCGGCTGCGATACCTGCAAAAAACATAAAAGTCCTTCAGAGTACGTCGGTCATGGTTCCCTTTCACTCAAACAAATCCACTGTGATCAGAATGGAAGGCAGTGTGTGTTCAGTTAGTACAGTATTCCGAGCAGTTAGGAAATGTGCCTTCTGTTCCAGTCTTCTACTATGATTTGTAAATGAGCCACTAGGGGGAGATCTATAGTTGACTCTAATTACTGTTTGTCAGCAACTGTTCAGTTAGAGCCAAATAAAACCCAAAATGTAGAAAAAAAGGCAAATTGCAACAGCAGATAATGGGCTCTTTTCATAAAACATTTGCGGGGAAAAAAATCTTAGAGGGAAAATACTGCATCGGTATTTAAAGAGACACTGAAGCGAGACTAAATCTCGCTTCAGCTCTCATATATAGCAGGGGCACGTGTGCCCCTGCTAAAACGCCGCTATCCCGCGGCTAAACGGTGGTCCCTTCACCCCCAACCCACCCCCCCGCAAAAGTTGGTCGCAAAGTTGGTCGTGGACTTTGCTTCCTGGAGGCAAGGGCTAACGGCCGCACCCCTGCCTCCCAGCGCGTCTATCAGACGCGCATCGCCGCCTCTCCCCCGCCCCTCTCAGTGAAGGAAGACTGCGAGGGGCGGGGGAGAGGCGGAGATACGCGTCTGACAGACGCGCGTGGGGCAGGGCTGCGGCGGTTAGCCCTGCCCCAATGCGGAAGCGCTTCCCCGCATTACGGAGGGGATTTGGGGGGACAGGGACCCCCGCTTAGCCGCGGGATAGCGGCGTTTTAGCAGGGCACACGTGCCCCTGCTAGCTATGAGGTCTGAAGCGAGATCTATTCTCGCTTCAGACTCTCTTTAAGGGCCTGTTTAAATTACACGCAGATTGGATGCAGAATGGATGCAGAAAAACTGACTCCAATGAATGCCTATGGGAAAATCTGCATCAGAAAAACTGCGTTTAGTGGAAACAGGCCCACAGGCTTTCATTGGAGTCAGTTTTTCTGCATCCATTCTGCATCCTATCTGGGTGCAGTGGAAACAGGCCCAAACTTTTGTGTGCTAATTCATAAAAAAGTTTACACTTGCGATAATAGGGCGGGGAATTCCCACACTAAACTAGCTGTACTGGCTGAGTTGTTACATTTTCTCTGTGCAGAGACAGCGTCCCTTTACATATGCATTTCTATTTAATTGCCTCTGCTTGCCCTGAATCTGCGCTGAATCTGTCTATTAGTCTTTCTAAACAATCTATTTAATTGCTGCAGCTTAGAGGAACTTCAAGAAATGTTACATATGCAGGCTTTCTGATGTGAAATATATCTGAAAACAGGTACCCAAGGGGTTAAAAAACACAGCCTTGGTATTCTGGAATGCCTTTTTTGTTCCCATCTCACTGCAGCTGCCTGGGAGGTCTGTCCACATTAGCTTGCCTGTTATCTTGCCTGTTATCGCTGGCTTATCTTCTTTTCTAAACAGTCCCATTCCGCTTGCTCTAATCTTTATGAATTAACCTTCAGTGACCTGTTGTGATAATCTCAGCACAAGGCGGTAATTTCCTGCACTGCTCAGGAATTGTAGCTTTTCATGCGGAAACAGCTTTTATGAATGGACACTTTGCTAAATGGTCGGGAAAGTCAGCTGTTTTGAACATTACGGGAATGTGGGAATGCTTTATGAATAGAGGCCAAAGTGTGATCCCGTTCTGAGCGGGATTTCCTGTATGGGCTTCCCCCGTCGCCATGGCGACGATCGGACTGACGTTATCGACGTCAGGGGGAGTCCCGATCCACCATATAGCGCAGCCTGGCGGTGATTGGCCAGGCTGCGCAAGGGGTCTGCGGGGGCTCTTTCGCGGCGGATCGGCGGCGATCAGAACAAACACGCAGCTAGCAATGCGTGTTTGAAAGAAAAATTATGCAAATCGGCCCACCAGGGCCTGAGCAATCCAGTGCGGCGGTACTGGACGAGTTGAGCTCGCCTGTAACGCCCAGCTGGTTATTAAAGGAGGCTTAGATGCTTTCCTTGCGTTGAAAGACATCCATGGCTACAATTACTAGGTAATGTCCGGTGTTGATCCAGGAATTTTATCTGATTGCCATCTGGAGTCGGGAAGGATTTTTTTCCCTTTTGGTGCTAATTGGACCATGCCTTGTAAGGGTTTTTCGCCTTCCTCCCTCACATATCCTCAACAGGGATATGTGAGGGAGCAGGCTGATGTACTTTGTACTGGTTGAACTCGATGGACCTATGTCTAATTTTCAACCCAAATAACTATGTAACTATGTGACATAATCAATAATAATAATAACAACATACTACACAGCACTATACAATAAATAAGGGGTGTAAATACTGTAACAAACTTTCACACACAACACTTACTGCTCATACGATAACATTGGAGGAAAAATGGACCCTGCCCAGTCCAGCTTATTCAGTCTAGGACATGACAGAGCATTGTATGCAATGGGTAGGGAAAGTGGGCCTGTGATGAAACATGGAAGAGATGGCCGCAGCGAGGAAACCAGGATTCCTCAAGCCTGTTAGAAGAAAACTTTTGGACCTGTTGTATACCTGGCCAGTGTGTTTGCTGTGCAATGCTCCGCCCCCATCACATTGCACCACAAAAACCCTCATTCATATGACCCTGGGTCAGAGTGCACCGACAGGGTCATATGCATAGTGTCTATTTATCAGGTACTCTATAGCTATATCCTACGGTTAGTTAAAGTGGACTTGAACTCTTGCACAGGACAGAAGGAAAACAGAGAAATGCACCCTGCACGTATTAAGAGGGTTTAGCCTGTCTAATTCTCACATACCTGTGACTAACAACAAGTGTAATTTGATCTTTCAGCTGGTTGCCATGGCAGAGAGCTAATTGGTAAACGCAGGATGTTAATAATTTGTTTGCTTCCATGAAAGCAGGAAGTAGACAACTGCAGATTTATTGTACGATTTCTATCAGCTGTAACAAATAAATGTTTTTTCCTTAAAGAGAGCCCAAGGTGGGGCAGTACGGTAAATAAAAAAAAGATCAATGCTATCTGATCCGAGGGGCTGGGCGGATCAGGCAGCCGCCATCTCCTGCTTTCACTTTCTTTTGTGACCCCCGGGGTCACGACGCTGGAAGAGCTGCTCTCACAGAGCAGCGTGTAGGGAGGCGGGGCAGTGGCTGGGGGTGTGGCTGGGGAGAGAGAGCTGCCCAGCTTTGGAAAGGCTGCAGAAACGCCCCTAGTGGGAGTTTAAACAGGGAATACCTCTCTCCTCCCTTACCCTCCGGAATAGCGATACTCGCTAGTCGCTAATTTTGGGGGGTTATAGCGTGACAGTGTGTGTGGGGGGGGGGGGGGGGACATGTGGGGCACACAGAGGCATGTCCTGCAGCAGGGAACATGCCTCTGTGTCCCATCTGCCTCCTTCCACCTCAGGTACACTTTAAAGGTTATTATGATGTTGCTTATCTTTCAGAGCAGAGAGGAAGTTCTGAGTGCAGGTCCGCTTTAAAGTGCATTTCTGGTGTACATCAAAAACACAGAGGTATGCTAATGCTCAAACGTTGGAACATATTGTCAGCCAAGATTCACACCCTGGTCTCCTGTGTCAGAGGCAGAGCCCCTAACCAACACACTTTCCAGGCTTGGTCTGCAGATTTGCGCCACCTGATTGGGGAGGTATGGGACAGGAGACCACTCCACAAGAACATTAAATAAATAAATAAGTACTTATTTAATGTCCTAACTAGATGTGATGTGCCTGGATATATGTATTTTGTTCTTGTTACTGACCCCTGTGGCTAGGGTCTAATTTAGTGCACTCCCTCCTCCCCTGTATGTGTTTGTCAGCATGCACACAGCTTATGCTGGTGTATGTGCATGGTGCACATGGATACATTACGTTAGCTCCCTTGTGCGATTGGTAAGATGCACTGTCTGTCCCAGGAGAGGACGTCAGGATGTGTGCTCCTAATCCATTGATAGGTTTGATGCAATGAATGTGTTTGCATGTCTGCACTATGCATGTTACAGGGCCAGAGTTAGGACACCTATGTTTACCTGGGTACTTCTGCGCAGTATAGGTGACTAAGCATAAGCATAAGGCTTTTAACTTAGCTGTAGGGATAACAGTTGTGCCTGGATGAGTGAATCTGTGAATGCATTTGTTTGAACATTTGCATGTGAGAGTGCGAAGGGTTAATAGATTTTTGCTGTATAATATTTACAGGTGTGTACACACTTATTGCTCAGGAGTGTCTGTGTACATATCCGAGCTATAAATACCTGGGTGTGGCCTGAAACAGAGTCTCGCAACATTTTTACAGTCTGTATGCCATAATGATAGCTGGTAATTTATACCAATGTTATTCTATACTTTCAGTATTGTAGGGAAGGCAAAAGTGGCTGCATTAGATTCCTACAGACCACACCTACATATCAAGTAAGTTTACTAAAGAGTAACGGTATGCTCCATATAGAACGCTGGAAATGTTTCAGCATGGCTGGTGAGAGAAAGATGCAAAGAAGGAGAAGTAGGAGGTGCCCAAGGTATAACAATCTAATATATAGGTAAGAAGATCTTACCTTAAAGCGGATCCGAGATGAAAAACTAAGTATAACAAGTAACTTGTCTATATATCTTATCTAAAGTTTAGACAATTTAAACAGCAAATCTAGCTGCAAACAGCTTCAATAGAATATGATTATGTCTTCCTGTGATACAATGACAGTAGCCATGTTGTTTGTAAACAGTACACAGAGGCAAGCTTATCTGCATCTTGAGCAAAAAAACCTAATCTCCTCCTCCCTCTGAAATCTCTGGCTAGTAATATCTCCCCCTCCTCCTGCCCAGACTGAGCTCCCATGAGTCCTTGCTACTGTCTGAAAGTACCTTGGCTCTCTGAAAACCTGTGGGCGTGGCTTGTTTTGATTATAGGGAATCAGAGTATTAAAACAAAAACAAAAAAGTATTTGGCTTGAGGAATGCCCTATAAACAATAGGAAAGGAATACAATTATGCAATGTGTAAAAGTTCATCTCGGATCCACTTTAAAGTTGTCACATTCAAGAATGCAAGGTTTTCGATAAAATATAACGTTTTATTATGCACATCAGACAACGCATTTCTCGGCAACAAACCTCTTCATCAGGTCAAATTCAAGTGCCCTTGGGAAAGTCCAGACAGAATAATCCCCGAGCCCCTGTGGTGCAGGCGCTCAGGGATTATTCTGTCTGGACTTACCCAAAGGCACTTGAATTTGACCTGATGAAGAGGTTTGTTGCCACGAATTGCGTTGTCTGATGTGTCAGCGCTGCGTAATATGTTGGCGCTTTATAAATAGAATAAATAAATTAAATAAATGTGCATAATAAAACATTATATTTTATCGAAAACCTTGCATTCTTGACAATTTATTAGATTGTTATACCTTGGGCGCCTCCTACTTCTTCCTAGCATATATAGTAACCTCCCGAAGAGGAGCGTACTTAATCTTTGACCTCATATCTTTGCGTAACAAAGACCCCTGTTTTTTGGAGCAGCGGCCACCACGATATCCTATTACAAAGGCCCAGTGAGGACGGTACTTCCTCACATGCTCTTATGAGTGGTTGCTTTCCTTGCAACAATCCTTTGTGAGTATATTTGTACTTATTGATTATCTCCTTTGATCTGACGGTACTACACGATACTGGGCTCCCGGTGTCCCAGTGTCTTTCTGTGGCCTTCACTATCTATCTATCTATCTATCTATCTATCTATCTATCTATCTATCTATCTATCTATCTATCTATCTATCTATCTATCTTAAGGTAGCCATACACTGGTCGATTTACCATCAGATCGACCAACAGATAGATCCCTCTCTGATCGAATCTGATCAGAGAGGGATCGTATGGCTGCCTTTACTGCAAACAGATTGTGAACCAATTTCAGCATGAAATCGATTCACAATCTGTGCAGCTAACCCCCCCCCCCCGCCTACATTACCTGATTCAGCCGGCACGAGCCCCCCGGTCTCCGCTGTCTTCTTCTCCGCGCTCGGCTCCAGCTTCACTTTAAACAGTAGAGGGCGCTCTACTGTTCTAACTTCCTGTCGGGACAGGAAGAAGTGAAGCCTGCAGGAGCCCAGCGGAGAAGGAGCAGCGGTGACACGCACCGGCGGAACAGGTAATGTATTGCCGCTAGCGTCGGTCATTCGAACGGCACTATCGACGCAATCCCGACCCGCCGGCGATTTGGCGAAATCTTCCGCACGGACGGATCGACGGGAACGATCGATTTCGGGCGGAAATCGATCGTTCTGACAGCGTTTGCGCAACGATTTCACAGCAGATTCGACCACAATGATCGAATCTGCTGTATATCGGTGGGAAAATCGTTAAGTGTATGGGCCCCACTATAGTGCCAACATCTTCCGCAGCACTTTTACAGTAAGGATTGTCATTGAGATGCAAATAATTTGGAGTTGATGCAGGATTATGCAAATTTGATTTGCAAATTTATGCATCTTGAAAGGCACCAATCAAACCATTTGTTAGGGGAAGTCAATTAAAGGGAAGCTTAACCCGGGGGGGGGCCTCCCCCAAGCCCCCTGCAGCGGTCCTGTGCCCTCGCATCTCCTCGAGTGTCCTCCTGTCCCCTGCCATGGCTAAGTTTCGTTTTCAGCCAACTAACAGTCTGCTACCGGCCATGCGTCCACCTCTTTGCCTTCATCGCCGTCCAGCATACTGCGCCTGTGCATGAAGGCAAAGAAGAGGACGCATTGCCGGGGGCCGACTGTTAGTTGGCCGAAAACAAAACTAAGCCGCGGCGGGGGACTGGAGGACACTTGATGAGCTGCGAGGGCACAGGATGGCTGCAGGGGGCTTGGGGGAGCCCCAGGTAAGTGAAACTTTTTCTGCCCAGGGTTAAGGTTCCCTTTAACTGATCTGTATGTTTCTAGGATGTGAGAGGAAACCGGAGTGCCTGAAAGAAACCCACACAGACATAAAGAGAAATACAAACTCTGTGCCGTGGCTGGGTTTCAATCCAGGGACTCAGTGCTGTCAGCGAAGAATGCCATCCACTGTGCCACCCTGCTGCCGTACTATCTATAATCTCTGCACGCTTTTTCATGCACAATTCATAGAAAAAATTGTTGCAAAGGTTGTCACACACTAGTAGATTGCACCAAATCTGGCCAAAAAAATCGAGCTCTCTCTGATCTGAATTAGATCAGAGAGGAATCAATTCCTCCCACACACTGCAGACAGATTTTCAATAGATTTCAACGTGATTTAGCAAATTTAACGAAACGCAGAAGTGATCTACTGCCGGTCCGCCCTTCCCCCCGATCAATCAACATACTCTGTACGATCGATAATTCTATCATTTTAAGCTGTAAAGTAGTATTGGAACACACTGTGGTACCATCCCCTCATGAACGCTACTTGAACAGTGCTGTACTGCAGAAAGTAGCGTGTTGCTATAAAAGTGACAAGCAAAAGGCAATCAGTAATATTGGAAGAGAGAGCAAGATAATGATTAACAGTGAGATAATGACCCAATACATAATTTAAAGCTGTGGTGGCAGGTGGTGGCGACAGCTCTGGTCCAGGGTGGAATGTGAACGTCAGCATGGAGCTCTGTTGCTAGACTGCTTTGTTTGTTTGTTATGTGCTATACTGCTGGTTACACTTAAAGAGGAACTGTAACTAAGGATAAAACCTCATCCCAATCAGTAGCTGATACCCCCTTTCCCATGAGAAATCTTTACCTTTTCTCAAACGGGTCATCAGGGAGCTCTGTATGGCTGATATTGTGGTGAAACCCCTCCCACAGTGTGATGTCATGACCAACGTCCTGACAGTTTCCTGTCTGTGAGCCTTGGTGCATTGTGGGAAATAACAACTGTTTCCAGCTGCCAAGCAGCAGTTTCCAACTTCCATCTCCTTCTGTGCATATCTATATATATTTAAAAAAAAAAAAACGTTTTAGCCTATCGCATTGTCAGGCGGTGTGGCTGTAGACAATGGCAGTTGGTGCTGTGTTTTTTTCCATAAAATAATAGATCAACACATTGCAAAGTGAGGAGTAAAAAATTGAAGCAAGATCAAGAAATTATGGATATGCACCATGTAATTTGTTCATATTGTTTGATCCACAATCAGCCTGTATGTAATCATCTTTACTACTGGCAGACATAAAAGAAACCAGACAGCACCAACTGCCATTATCTATAACCACACCCACTAACAATGTGATAGGCTAAAAGGTCGTTTTTATTTTTTACAGATATACATATGCATAGGGGGAGATACTGGTTGCTTGGCAGTTAGAAAAAGGTATTATTTCACACAATGCAACAGGGTTTCACAGAAAACAAACTGTCAGGACCATGGTCATGACATCACACTATGGGAGGGGTTTTACCACAATATCAGCCATACAGACCCACCTGATGCTCTAGTCAAGAAAAGGTAAACATTTCTCATGGGAAAGGGGGTATCAGCTACTGATTGGGATAAAGTTAAATCCTGAGTTAAAATTCCTCTTTAACACAGCTAACTGCAGCTCAGCTCTGCACACTGCGGATGTGGTTTTATTGCATATGCAGTTTGCTTTACTAAACTATGGATTGATGCAATTATATAACAGTGGTGGAATCTAAAGAAATTGAAGTTTTAAACTTGACCTTGTGCCTGCCTATTATTTTCTTCTTGAGGCTACTTACACACCAGGACGTTGAGTTTAGGGGATGTTGCGTTTAGGGGACGTCATAGGGCACATAACGTACGCCTGGTGGTGTTGGAGCAGGACGCTACCAAGAGCCGCGTTACAAGCAGCTCTTGGTGCGCCTGCTCTGTCGGAGGCGCTGCGGAGACCACGTGAGCGGAGCTCTCCGCATCACGTGGTCCCGCCAGCCAATCCGCGGCCGCTCCTGGAAGTAAACACTGCAAGTGCAGTGAATAATAAGTAGCCATGTGCCTGGCTACGTAGCGGCCTCTCCCCGCCTCCTCTCCGCCCATAAAATGAAAAAAAAAAAAAGAAAACCTACTGAGCATGTGCAAACCGTCTAACGCGGCTTAGCCTCGTGTAAAGTACTGCATGCAGTACATTATGTAGACGTGCTGCGTTACAATGTAATGCAACGTGGGCACTGTGAACAGCCCATTGATTTTTCATTGCTGTGCGTTGGGGTGCGTTACAGGCTGCTCTAACGTGCGCCTGTAACGTCCCACTGTGAAAGCAGCCTGATTGGATAACTCCAAGCTATAAAAAACTATGATGGAGAATTCCATTGACCCCAGCGGACAAATAGGATACGGGAGAGGAGAGAGAGATTTATGATTAGACTACACAGGAGGTAAGTATGACGCGTGTATGTTGACTTTTATTTTTCAGTTCAGGTGTTCTTTAAATCCCATCGAGTAGGTTTGGGATGAGCTGGAGAGAAGAGTGAAAGCAAAGCAGCCTAAAAGTGTCACACATTTATGGGAGCTTCTGCAACAGAGCTGGGAAGAACTTCAGGAAGAATATTTGACTTTCATGGTAGAATGTCACCAGGGTGTTCGGCAGTTATATCTATCATTTAAGGCTACACTGAATAGATTAGAATACATTTTGGTTCTATTGTTTTATGCTTACATTACAGAGAAAAATTAGACATTAAGGTGGCCACTAATGATACAATTTTCCTAATGATCGATTATGAACGATTCTTCTTATGAACAATTGTAAATGATCGTTTGGGAGCACTAATGGACAAAAATCTCCTAAACAATCAGATTGACAGGATTGAACACATTTTCAGATCAATTTCATTAATCTGACCAGATTGGTTAGAAGATTTTTGTCCATTAGTGCTCCCAAACGATCATTTACGATCGTTCATAAGAAGAATCGGTCGTAATCGATCGTTCGGCATATTAGATCATTAGTGGCCATCTTAAAACCTGTAGAAATTCAATAAAAAAAATTGGGAAAAATTGGAGTGTTCTAAAACTTTTGACCGGTAATATATAATATACTGTATATATGCCGTATATATGTAAGGTATACATGTACACCACACACATGCACTGTATGTCTGTATTCCTCTTGATGAGGTTATTTACATCATGAACGCTTTCACGTGTATATCTAAAGACATTAAGATTACAGCCCTATTTAAACAGCAGAAATGTAACACCGCTCTGATGGACTGTCTATGGAACACATTTACATTGCAAAACCAAAGTCATGCCAGACATAGGACAACAAACTAAGTACAAAAAATATACACACGTAACACAGATTGCTCAACAGAAACGAGTGACTGACAGTTGCTGGAAAGACTCCAAGATTAGGCAGCCAACTCTCAACCGCCTGCAAAGAGGCTGCTAACCAGTCCTGCCAGGGACAGTGTAACCTGTGGATAGGCACAGACAGAAAAGGAAGCTGCAGACATTAGCTTATTAGGTAAAAACATTTTCAAAAAGGGATGTTTTACCACTTCACCCTGGAAACTTAAAAAAATAAAATAAATAGGTTATAGTATAACCTAAAACGGGGGGAAAAAGTTATATTTTCTTACCTAGGAGTTCTTCTAGCCCCTGTAGCCTTACAGGTCCCTCGTTTCCTCCCGGTCCCCTCCGCCGTGCCACTGTGTGCCCCCAAAAAATTACCAATCGTGAGTTACTGCGCATGCATGGCCTGGGTACATGCACAGAAAGCTTTCAGCAACGGGTGCGTGGTCAAAGTGTCACACGGCCAACGCTGTGCATGTGCAGTCGCCCACAATTGGTCCAGTCTGCAAGCTTTTGGAGAAGCACAACCACACAAGATACGGGGGGTTGTAAGGAGTCCCAGGTAAGTAAAATAGAACATTTCCTCCAGTCTCCTGTTTACTTTAAGAAAATCATCCCTTCCTGCTGTACACACACTGTCGCCCAAGGAATAAGAATCCTAAACAATCCTGAACAAGGCATGTATGTATGTACCTTAAATCCCAACTCCAAACACCAATCTAAATAAACCATAATGTGATAGTTTACAAAGCAAACAGTGCAGGTTTCTAGTTTATGATGCAACTAAGCTTCCAGTTAGAAGAAACACCTCATGTTCTACCAGCCCCATGAAAAGATCACAGAGCCTTTGACAACACAATAAAAGCTTGCTGGATCAGTTGCATCCCGTTGCCCAGTAGGCAATTCGGTGGGGCAAAGACTCTTTGAGAAATAACCTACAGCTGCGGAGGTCTATGCACAGGAAGTGGCTGATACCTCAGTCCAGTGATTTATTTCAACTAGTCAAGGTACTTGTACTAGTCAGTGACAAAACATTTTCTAGCTTGCAAAATAAATCCAGCTAAAAAAAGTTTTTCTTTCGATATATCGTGATCTGGATAAACAAGAGGCTTCACAAGCATTCTGTGCAGCTGGGTTCCTACACAGGATTATCCTGATATTGTTGACACACAAACACTAAGGTTATCATATTGTGTGCTAAACAATACCAGTGTCAGTAACTAGTGCCAACAGGTGCTCTGAAAAGATCAACATAGCAGCCTTGGAACTGGAATCCTTAAAGGAATACTGTAGGGGGGGTTGGGGGAAAATTAGTTGAACTTACCTGGGGATTCTAATGGTCCCCCGCAGACATCCTGTGCCCACGCAGCCACTCACCGATGCTCCGGCCCTGCCTCCGTTTCACTTCTGGAATTTCAGACTTTAAAGTCTGAAAACCACTGCGCCTGCGTTGCCGTGTCCTAGCTCCCACTGACGTCACCAGGAGTGTATAGCACAAGCCCAGTATGGTCTGTGCCTGCGCAGTACACTCCTGGTGACATCAGCGGGAGCAAGGACATGGCAACACAGGCGCAGTGGTTTTCAGACTTTAAAGTCTGAAATTCCAGAAGTGAACTGGAGGCGGGGCCGGAGCATCAGTGAGTGGCTGCGCGGGCACAGGATGTCTGTGGGGGACCATTAGAAGCCCCGGGTAAGTTCAACTAATTTTGCCCAGACCCCCCTACAGTATTCCTTTAACACTGGTTGATTCCAAAGGAAATTCACGCAAACAAGAGAAGAAGATACAATGTAGTAATGCGTATATCAAAATAAATCCTGGGAATGCCAGAAGAACCATTTAACCTTTTCCAATTTAATCCTGGACTTGGTTCGAATGTGGATTATTCCCATCTAGCTCCGATGTTGGACACAAAACTCACTTCAGGATTGATACTTACGTCAGAAGAGGGGAGGTACTGGATAGAGCCTAGAACCTCACCGTTCCTTTGTCTGGCCCAACCTTCCAGCACTGTCCCCTGGTCTAACTATTCAACCCACTGAGTGGAAGAGAACTTCGGAAATATTTGCATACGTGAGTAGGAGGAGTATAGTCCTACTGCGCATGCGTGAGTCCAGTCCATGCATGTGCAGTAGGGATGCACTCGTCCTTGAAACTACATGGAGACACGAGTAGTTCGGAAGAGCTCTTTGGCTAAATATCTAGACAGGAGGACAGGGCTGCAAGGACGGGGCAGACACAGGAACGGGGAGGCTCTGTTATCCAGAGCCTTCTCTCTACTGAGTATCAAACTTGCTGTTTTCTCACGTCAGGTTTGCTTTAACCTGCTAGCATCATCAAGCAAAATATTTAGTTTGACGATGCTGCACCTATTTTAGGCCCGCCGTTTTTTTTCTGGAACGTAAGCGGAACGTATACTGTACAAACGAACGGATGTGAATGGATCCAATGTTAACATACCCGTTCCGGAACGGGTACTTTCTGGCCCCCGGATCAAAAAAATGCCGCAGGCCCTAATTTTCCGGACCGTTCTTCCTAGCGGAACGAATTTGGAAAAAAATACTGCAGCACTGGGGGCAATGGGAAACAGAACGTTTCTTCAAACTAGTGAAGAAACGGACCGTTCCACGGGGGATGGGGGCATGGACTGACGCGATCCTGAGCGACGGGAGATTGCAGCAGCCGGGCTGGTGGGCTAAATACATTCCTAATCTTGTGCAGCAGCCGGCAGTAGAGGCTTCCGTCTTCTTCCGTGTCATGTGACTACATGATGCGTCATGTAACTAGTCACATGACGCGCTGTGTAATCGCAGCGGAAGAAGAGGAAGCCTCTACCGCCGGCTGCTGCACAAGATTAGGTATGTATTTGCTGAGTGAAAATCCGATCAATCATCGATCAGATCTGTTTTCACTATGTGAACGGGCCACGGACTGAGCCATCCGGATCCGGTGAAGCGGACACCGGATCTGCTCAACGGATCGGTTTTGGCCCAAAACGCAGATGTGAACCAGGCCTTAAAGAGAACCCGAGCTGGGTTTGAAGAATGTGATCTGAATACAGAGGCTGGATCTGCCTATACAGCCCAGCCTCTGTTGGTATTCCAAACCCCCCTAATGTCCCCCTGCACTCTGAAATCAGACATAGATCACAGCCGTGCTGTGTGGCTGTGTTTACATCTGTAGTATCAGTCTCGGCTGCTCCCCCGCCTCCTGCAGAGCTCCGGTCCCTGCCCCCCTCCCTTCCCTCTAATCAGTGAGGAGGGAAGGGAGGCAGGCGGGACCGGAGTTCTGCAAGAGGTGGGGAGAGCAGCAGACTGACACTATAGAGAAAAACACAGCCACTGCGACACGCTGTGTGTTGACAGCACGGCTGTGATTTATCAGGGATTGCAGAGTGCAGGGGGACCTTAGGGGGGTTTGGAATACCAACAGATGCTGGGCTGTATAGGCAGATCCAGCCTCACTATGCAGATCACATTGTTCAAACCCAGCTCGGGTTCTCTTTAACCTCAGTCGACTTAGCTTGTTGTTCTACCTACTGAGGTCATGCAGATCGGGGCAGGAAACGGGTTTTTATAATTATCTGCTCCGGCCACCTGCCACCCGGTGGTGGGAGAGGGGAAGAGTCTCTTCCATTACCCCTCTCCCACCACTGGGTGGCTCTGTACCGCTGGCACTATCTTCTGAGTCTCAATCACATCTAATAACGGGATTGGAAGGCAGAAGAGGATGTCGGGAGTGTATCGCTGCTGGTAAGTGAAGAAGAGAAGCTGATCATGTGTCCGGACAGGTAACTATGACAGCTCCCTGAACCATTCTGTATAGCCCACATAGCATGCCAGGCTAGAGAAGGTACACTTCACCAGCGGCAGAAGTTATTTGGCCCTGCAGCCACATAAAGTTTTACTTTGTGGCTGCTAAAAGGTTAAAGGGACCTTGAGCGGCCCCTTAAAATGAAAATCTGTACTTATCTGGGGCTTTCTCCAGCCCCCAGTAGCCCGCGAAGTCCCTCGGCGTCCTCTGGGTCTCTTCTGTGGTCCCTCTGGTGACCCTGTTAGCCCGGCAATTGAATGTGCAGTTCAGCCTTTCGGGATCCCCCCCATGCGCAGGACACTTATGGCAATGGGGGCGTCATCGAGCCAGGTGAATGGATGGTCGCGCATGTGCATGACTTGAAGCCTTCGGACTAATGGGGTCGCCAGCGGGACCACGCAGGGGACCCAGAGGACGCCGAGGGATGTTGTGGGCTACAGGGGGCTGGAGGAAGCCCCAGGAAAGTGCAGATTTTCATTTTAAGGGTCTGCTCAGTGACAGTGCCCCTTTAAGATAATCTTTGATACAGCTTTGCTTTAAACATGGCATTGCTCTTTGCAATATGCTTTATTTAAAACTTTCAATACATTTCTTCTCAGTGGACATCATATCCCAAACTGTATATAACTGTATTGAAGATAACATGGCTACCAGGAATGTCTGACCACACCCTACAGGTCACAAGAGACACCTCTGAAGCCTGTTAATACAGAATGAAGGCGTGGAGGTAACGTACATTGCTTAAAAAGTCTATTATCACACTGCCCGGCGGTGCAGCATCAAATGTGCCATACGTGCGGAGAAAAGTGGGGCTAAGCGCTGAGTTTCCATTTCCACAGATGTGAGGGAAAGCAAGCGCTGCCACTCACCACAAGGAAATGTGATGCAGAGATGAAATACAAGGCACAGGTAGCAGGCGTATTAATGGCATGAATGGGAGTTTTGTGAAAAGAGACAGAAAGGGAAAACGAGAGGTCAGACAGCTCACTGTGTAAGAAGCTCCATTTTAGGCTTTATAAAACATGACTTCATAGAGAAGGCTTGAGACGCTCGGAGCTGTGAGGAGAAAGGCCACATTCACCTACGCACTCTGCCTTTTCCAGACACCAGCAATTTGCCTTCCTGTTTAAAAAGCGAATGAACACACAGGAGAGCGAGCGCACATTACCTTGCTCAATGGCCTCTTGTACTTTCTCCGAGTCTGATGACAGGTACAGGTTGGTAAGGTAAGCCTTCAGGTAGCCAATCGGAGACTTCCCTCCAGTCATGCAGAATCGCTCGATGTTCAGGCCTGAAACACAGGAGATTGATTGGTACGTTTGTGCAGTATAGTGTTGTACTATGTTAGCCATCAGTAAAAGCAAGACGTTTTGAATCAGAATGATACCATTTATTGGCAAACTTAGAAGAAAAGTAGTAAGCTTTCGGCTAATAAACTTTCTTCAGAATTTATGTTCTTGTATATTAACAAGATGTTAAAACACATAGCTTATATACACTGGACATTCAGAGGAGAAAATTATTTCACAAACATAAATAAATGTCTTTAGATGCCTTAATTACAACTTCAGGAGAGTCTCACAGGGATGCTAGATGGAGTTGTCTAATGACATTCCTTTATGTTTGCAAAAGAATGGTTACTCATCCGCATGTCCAGTGTATATAAGCTGTGTGTTTTAACATCTTGTTAAAGTACAAGAACATATCTAAAGTCTGAAGAAGATTTATTAGCCTAAAGCTTAATTTTTATTTATGCTATATTAGCCAATAAATGGTATCATCCTGATTTAAATTTGTACATTACATTTGTTCAGAAACACTGAACCTTACCAAACACCATTATCATTTCACGTAAATGCTGAAGTTCAAGAGTTCCACAAAATCTCACTAATATTATAAATGCGAAAGTTTGGATGTTTGTTACTCAATCACTCAGCAATGGCTGAACGGATTTGAATGAAATTTGGCACACACATAGTACATTACCTGGAATAACACATAGGATACATTTTATCCCCATAACCAAAAAGTGGGCAGAGACAAATACAAATTTCACTGAGAAAATGTAATCTGCACCCACTCTTACACTGGTAATGGCAGGGTCCTCAAACTTTGCACAGTTGGTCACTGGGTGACAGGGATTCATATTCAGAAAAGTGGGTGGAGCCTACAAAAGCCAATCAAAATTCCCCTATTGATTTTCAAGAGCAATATTTAATTGCTGCCATTCTGGCACTGTTAATGGCACAAGCCTCAAACCTGGTACAGTTGGTCATTGGGTGACTGGGGTTCAAATTCAGAAAAGGGGGTGGAGCCACAGCCAATCAGATTTGTTTAATTTCAATGCAAATTATTGATGCCAAAGACTGCAAAGCTCACAAACTAGGTCATTGAGTAATTGTGTGTTAGGGTTAGAAAAAGTGGGCGGAGCCAACACCAGCCAAATACATACCCGAGCAATGCTGGGTCATCAGCTAGTATTTAATAATAATAAATCTTACATTAGCCTTCAAAATCCTTTTCCAAACAAGTATTTTCTCTTGCTAATAATCTACTTTAAAAGATACATTTGATACAAGTTTTCTTGTCTTAAGGTGCATACAAAAGGCTACACTAAGCTCGTCTGAAAATCAAACGCATGTATAGGTAACCCCCAAGTTTGTTTAAGGTGGTATAAAGCTCAAATTTCATCTATGGTCTAAAGCATCAAACACAACAGAAACAAATAGAAAAATAAACAAAAAACATTGGTTTCAAAGTTACTGGAAGGGTTAAGGGGGCCATACACTAGGCGACCAACCAACCAATCGACCATCCAATTCGATTATTATAATCAAATTGAATGAAAATTGGTGCTGCTAAGGGCATGCCCGACCGACAAAGCGACCAATTTCGGGACAGAAATTGGCCGCAGTCGATCGCGCGTGTTGGTAAATTTTGGGCCGAGGTTGGTTGGTCGGGTATGCAGCGGTACGGCGGCCAATTTGCGAACAAGCAACGAGACGACGAAACCCCCGTAGCATTGTATAAATGTGTGTAGTGCATTTACACTACCTGCGCGGTGTCAGCCTCCACGCAGTTTCCGTCCATCTCCGGGTTCCGCATACACGCCGGCGGCGCTCTGACATCACGAAGGCGCATAGCGGCTGACGTCAGATGCTATGCGCCGCTAGCATGTATGCGGCTTACCCGGCGAGATGAAACGGATGGACCCGGGAGCTGCTTAAATGCACTACATAATTTAAATACATTTATACATTTTGGGGGCAGCGGCGCGGCGGACAGCGGCAGCTCAGCCGCTTTCCAGATGTTTTCCTGCTGAAATCGGAAGGGAATCAGCCTGTAGTGTATGGGCAGATTTGATTAGAGATAAATTTGTCTCTTGGTCGAATCTGCCCATATTCGTTCTAGTGAATGGGCACCTTTAATAGTTAAACTCTCCACTTCACATAGAAACTAATTGATACAATTGTTATTGCTTGGCAACATTATCAGATTGTGTTGAAGTGTACTGAGCTGTGTAAACAATGCAGAAACGCTGCTGATGTTTCCAGGGAGAAAACTTTCTCTGCTTTGTTTAGCACAGCAATTAGTTAATTACAAGACAATCTGATAATCTGCCCTTCAAACCTGCAATGATATCAGTTAGCTTCAGTGAAGTGTAAACACGCCTTCAAGTGACAATAAACCTTGTTATGCTTTTTATTCATTTTTTGCTGTGTCTAATGTCTTGGATCAAAAATGTATTTGGATTTTCATACCACTTAAAAAATATGGAATGCCAGATATATAAATGACAGTGATCCCAGAGCTCATTGTTCCCCTCCTTATCCCTTCCACTGGAAGCCACTCTGTCATGCACCGCACTACTGTCCCACCTCCTTCTCACCTTCCTATCCAAAGAAACAGTAAGCGTTGCTCTGTTATACCATACTGAGGGATTTGTACTGCACTTTACCCCACACTGTCGACTGGTGGGGTGAATAAATGGACTTTATGGCCTACTTCAATCTTATCAGTGCATTATTACTCTGTTAACGAAAAATCTCCTGCTGTTTCTAGGGGAATGACAAATAATACTGTTTAAACCAGGTGACGGATTTACCATAAGACATTGTAGGCACGTGTCTACAGGCACCTGAATAGAAAAGGCGGCTCACTCCCATCCCCGAGCGCCTCCCTCTCTCCTTCCCTATGCAGAGTCCTGGTGAGTGTGTAAATGAGAAGTTAGTCACCCTATAATGTTACTCACCAGCATTCCACTGATGAGATCTCCCTCCAGTCAGGGGAGCCTCTAGCTACTTAAAACTGAGGGTACCTCTGGCTACCTAATACTAAAGGGCACCTGTAGCTACCTATGACGGGCAATGGAAGTAAGGGCCAGCCAGCACACTTGCAAAGTTTAGGGTGCCAGAACATCTGTGCCAATAGGCTTCTGTGAGGTAAACCCGGGCCTGGGTTAAGCCATGTACAAATGTTGATTCGATGGCTGAAACAATAACTGTTTGATCGCTCTGGCCGATAGTTTGCTGCCAGGCAGTGACAGTTCATACACACTATGCTGATCTGAGAGGCACACCCTGCCCTATGCACTGTAGAGAGCAGGGGGATGAAACAAAGCAGGAAATGTGGATGCCCTCTATCGGCAGTAACTGAGGCGCAGCTGTAGGCACCATTTTAAATTGCGGCTATAGTGCGAGATTTGAGCCCCCAATATATAGCAAGCACTTTTATTCAGCCCCAAATTTCACACTATAGCCGCAATTTATAATGGCCCCTATGGAGTGCCCTAACATCATCGTAATTGTGGCAGTGTTTGGTTAAGGGGCGTGTGTGGGGTGCATGGTTGAGATTAGGCGGGGGGGGGGGGGGGGGGGGGGGAGTTAAGGTTTGGCATCGGTTAGGGAGGGTTCTGTGTGAGTGTAGTGTTAGGTTTATTTACCCATATTTTATTATGGTAATTTACACTTTTAAAACATAGAATATCAGTACATTTTACCAATATTCTACTAGCTGAAATTAGTGGCCCAGGTTTCCTTGCACCCCGAATTTCATGCAGGTGGATGAAAGGCATAATGCTAGGTACACACAATACAATTTTCTGGTAGATTTACCTGCCAAATCGTTTTTTTTTTATATGACCGATCTGAATTTTGATCGATTTTCCAATCGATTTATTTTTACTTTTATGGAAATCGATCGGAGAAACGATCGGAAAATCGATCTGCATTCAAATCGGACATGTTGGATAAAATCAATGTGGCAGGTAAGTCTGCCAGAAAATGGTATCGTGTGTACTTAGCATAAGGCACCCCATGACAAACTTTAATGTCTGCATGCACTTCTGATCTTAGAGTTTGTCCTGTATTGCCTCATTACAACCTGAAGTTAAAATGAAATAGCTGGCACCAGTTAGTCATACAACACACCTACAACTTTGAAGGTGCAGAATATTTTCATGTGACACAAACAGAAAACATGAGTCTGCATAAGTATTCATTTCACAAAGGCAATACTTTGTCCGCTAGATTCTCAGCATAGAGTCGTTATCAGCTGCATCGGTTTCATCTAGGGCATACATTTCAAACTCCGGCCTGTGGGCCAAGTCTGGCCCCTCTGAGCCATTATATTTGGCACTTGGGTAGTTTCCCTACTTTGCATTATGCTTGGCCCACTTAGGACCACCAAAGAAGCTATATTGGAAGGTAAGCCCTAGATCACCAGGGAAGCCATATGGGGAGGGGGAGGGGGGGGGAATCACTAGATACCAGGGAACTATGTCGGAGAAGGAGGGAGAACCACTAAACATCAGAGAATTGTATAGGGGAGGGAGAAAGAAGCACTAAAAACCAGGAAACTGTATAAATGAGGGTGGAGGGCCACTAGACACCAGGGAACCATATAGGGGAAGGAGGGGGACACGAGGGGACCGAATAGGGGATAGAGGGGGGGGGGGAGCTATTAGACACCAGGGAACTTTATAAGGGGGAGAGGTGGCCACTAGACATTCAGATTGGCTCAGGACAGCTCAATTTCAGCCCACTCTGTATTTGAATTTAACAATGGGTGTGTATGAGGTTTTACAGACAGGAGAGAAGAACTTTGTATCAGAGTAACACTATGACAAAGCTCTTCAGTAAGTGGCCACATGGAATGACCAACACATTGAACTCAGAAGAGCGGAACTGCTACCCTACTAACATCTGGACCACAAAACTATCTGCAGCCCACCGTGTGTGAAAAGTGATGGGGTGCTTTAAATTCATAACTTAAAAAAAAAAATATATATACTCTGCGTTTGCATCACCATCCCACAAAAGGGAAAAGTCCGATGCACGGTAATTTGTGAGGTGAGGAATCAATTTGAAGAAATATGCTGCAGTTTGAAATAATTGATTTGAAACAGCAGGACTCATCAGAGGAACAAAGGCCCAGGCTTACTGCGTGTTTAACTTGAAAAAGAAACACTAGGGTTTGTTATTGTTCAGCGCTTGACATAGGTGTCATGATGAAAGTCTTCGGTAAGACCACCCTGGGGCAGCCCCATTTCCTGATTAACTTCTCTCAGAGCTCTATATGCTGACCTCAAACTTACTGAAGCATCTCTGCCCCAGCTGCCTGTTGTGTTTCTCTCTTTCAACTTCTCACACTTCCCAGCGGCAAGGGGGGGAGATGTCATCATTACTCATGACTGAGAAATCTGCACATAATCCTCCTGTTAAGACAACTGTATCAGCGGAGCCTCAAAATGGGGGGCCTGCGGGAGGAGGTGGCGGCGGCCATTTTGTTCACTGATGGTTCTAACATGACAAGTTAAGTCTGCAATGCTAGGATCGAGCATCTGCTGAAAGCAGAAAAATGTGTGTTGTCACCAGGGTCCTGACATAAGCAAATAAACACGTCCACATTACAGAAGGCCGCTGAGTGGATGAAGCAAATGCTTCCCTTCATTGTGGTAGCAAACCTAAGCCTGGCAAGCTATTTATTTGACTTACCGTAGTGATTGATGCTGTTTATGAGGCGTACTCCAACCTGGGCGTGGTTATTGGTCATCAGAACAATATCAAAGATTTCCTCGCTATCTGGATATAGTGTTCGCAGCTGCATGTTTACCTCTTCCACCGCCTGAATCAGAGGGAGAAAAAGGAGGATGGGTCAGAATTCGACCCCAGAACACCAAAATACCAACATTCATAAGTGTGAAGAGAACCAGTTGCTAAAATGCATTTCCTATAACAAGAATATACACTAACTGATCTAAGGAGGGACTACCATTGTATACATTACATGTCCCCAGTTAAAGGGGCACTATGGCGAGATATTTTAAAATGTATTTATTTATTTTATTTATTTAAGTATTTATATAGCGCCGACATATTACGCAGCGCTGTACAGAGTATATTGTCTTGTCACTAACTGTCCCTCAGAGGGGCTCACAATCTAGCCCTGCCATAGTCATATGTATGTATCGTGTAGTGCATGTATGGTCTAGGGCCAATTTTTTTGGGGGGGGAAGCCAATTAACTATGTTTTTGGGATGTGGGAGGAAACCGGAGTGCCCAGAGGAAACCCACGCAGACACGGGGAGAACATGCAAGCTCCTTGCAGATGTTGACCTGGCTGGGATTCGAACTGGGGACCCAGTGCTTGCAAGGCGAGAGCGCTAACCACTATGCCACCGTGCAAACATAGACAAATAAGAAGTAAGTTTTTTTTCCAGAGTAAAATGAGCCATACATTACTTTTCTCCTATGTTGCTGTCACTTACAGGAGGTAGTAGAAATCTGACAGAAGTGATACGTTTTGGACTAGTAACATTCGATGCCAGCGTTAAACGATGAGGATGGATGCTAGCAACCGTCCGTCTGAACCAGCCCTTCAAACTTGTCCATCTACAAAGCTTACAGATGCAGGATTAAGAGACAGGTCCGCTTTCATTTCACCGCAAGAAATTGGAGAGGCCAATGTAGAACTCTAGATATGACTCAGATACACCGAGGCCCTATGTGACAGCTTCTCCTGTACCTCCAAGCTCTGTGGGGCTTACTAGCCTGGACACCAATCCCCCAGGAAACTGTGTGGAATGTAAAAAATAAAATATGTCTTAAAGGCACAAGTATTTCAATGTCTTCAGGACATGTGTTCTGGGGAGCTGTGCTAGAAAGCATCACATATCAGCTATACATGTCAGTCACATGCACCTGCTCATTACACAGCTGAAATGACAATAAGTAAGTGCTGCATTTTTACAGCTGGAAACTTGCTTCTTCAGTAAGAGTATCGTGCAGAGAATCTCCACTCCATCCTGACCAACCCAGGCCTCCTCAGGCTCAGGAAGTGATAGAGGTCACATGACTGGGCTTGAGGAGGACCATATGTGGGTGAATAATGCAAGGTTGCGAATGTACCCTAGTTTTGTTTTCTCTTGCTTCTACTCAAATACATGACTCTCAGATCTTTGCATATGGAATTGCCGACATGAAACCAACAAGCATTGATTCAGGCAATACCTTTAATGACTATATGGTTTATTGCAAGCTATCGGTTAACATGTTTTTTTTTTTTTTTAACTGAGATGACAATAGTTTGGGAAGTGCTGCTAAATACTGGCGTATACATTTGAATGCTTATTTCTTTGTTTACTGTTATCAAATTCCTTTCACACTTCCCTGATGCAAAATCTGATGGAACAGTGAACCATGAGGGGGGGGGGGGGGATTCCCTCACGCTACAATTGTTAACCCTGTGTGTGAGATAGGTATCACTAGCTTAACTGCAGCTGCCTGTGTCTCTGAATGAGCTGTCTGCACAAAGAGCAGAGGAAACATGTATCTTGTTTGTAATTGTGTGTGAAACCTGACACCTGAAACTTTTCATATAGCTCTGTAGTCTCACATAAAAAGAAAAGCACTGGCCCTGTAATACAGAAGCACAGGCACACACCTTTGCAAATGAATCATCCCAATGCAGTTAAAATCTACACACAACGAGTTACAGCGTTTGCCTCTGATATTCGACAAGTAGGAAAATGTTTACACAGCTACTTAGACATTATTAGTACATTATCATTTTAGAACACTTGGTTATTGATAGTGTTCCTTTAATGAAGTCTTTCGAAAACTATAGGTTTCTTCTTCAGGAATGATACAGAACTGGATTATTTTTTCTTCAGGTACACTTTTAGGCCCCTTTTACACTTGTCTTGTAAGTGTGCGCTGCGTTACCCTGTTTTGCCACAGGGTAATGCTATGACAATGCAAGGCAATGGGGCCTAGCACACATATGGAATCACGCTGCACCTGAGCCACTGCAAAGTCAACAATGTGTTACCGTCAGACTTCCACACAGTGGCTTGCAAAAGTATTCGGCCCCCTTGAAGTTTTCCACATTTTGTCACATTACTGCCACAAACATGAATCAATTTTATTGGAATTCCACATGAAAGACCAATACAAAGTGGTGTACACGTGAGAAGTGGAATGAAAATCATACATGATTCCAAACATTTTTTACAAATCAATAACTGCAAAGTGGGGTGTGCGTAATTATTTAGCCCCTTTGGTCTGAGTGCAGTCTGTTGCCCATAGACATTGCCTGATGAGTGCTAATGATTAAAGAGACACTGAAGCGAAAAAAAAATGATGATATTATGATTTGTATGTGTAGCACAGCTAAGAAATAAAACATTAAGATCAGATACATCAGTGTAATTGTTTCCAGTACAGGAAGAGTTGAGAAACTCCAGTTGTTATCTCTATGCAAACAAGCCATTAAGCTCTCCGACTAAGTTAGTCGTGAAGAGGGCTGTTATCTGACTTTTATTATCTCAACTGTTCCTGGACTATTTACCTTTCCTCTGCTAGAGGAGAGGTCATTACTTCACAGACTGCTCTGAAAGACTCATTTTGAATGCTGAGTGTTGTGTAATGTGCACATATTATAGAATGATGCAATGTTAGAAAAAACACTATATACCTGAAAATAAAAGTATGAGAATATTTTCTTTGCTGCTAATCTTCTAGTAATTATTCATAGTACACAACCAATTCACTATATCATATTTTTTTTCCGCTTCAGTGTCTCTTTAAATAGAGTGCACCTGTGTGTAATCTAATGTCAGTACAAATACAGCTGCTCTGTGATGGCCTCAGAGGTTATCTAAGAGAATATTGGGAGCAACAACACCGTGAAGTCCAAAGAATACATCAGAGAAATTTAAAGCAGGCTTAGGCTACAAAAAGATTTCCAAAGCCTTGAACATCCCACGGAGCACTGTTCAAGCGATCAATAAGAAATGGAAGGAGTATGGCACAACTGTAAGCCCCCATGTGGGGGACACAGCTAACATGTGGAAGAAGGTGCTCTGGTCAGATGAGACCAAAATGGGACTTTTTGGCCAAAATGTAAAACGCTATGTGTGGCGGAAAACTAACACTGCACATCACTCTGAACACACCATCCCCACTGTCAAAAATGGTGGTGGCAGCATCACGCTCTGGGGTTGCTTCTCTTCAGCAGGGACAGGGAAGCTGGTCAAAGTTGATGGGAAGATGGATGGAGCTAAATACAGGGCAATCTTGGAAGAAAACCTCTTAGAGCCTGCAAAAGACTTGAGACTGGGGCGGAGGTTCATCTTCCAGCAGGACAACGACCCTAAACATAAAGCCAGGCCAACAATGGTATGGTTTAACCACTTCCCGACCGCCGTATGTACAATTGGCGGCCGGGAAGTGCACCCCGCAAGGACCGCCGTATTGACAATTGGCGGCGGTCCTTGTAGGGGCATGGGCGGAGCGATCGCGTCATCAGTGACGCGATCCTCCGCCTCCGCCTGGCGCCGCTCACCCGCCGCAACATCCCGCCGGCTATACGGAAGCGCCGGCGGGATGTTAACCCCGCGATCGCCGCATACAAAGTGTATAATACACTTTGTAATGTTTACAAAGTGTATTATACAGGCTGCCTCCTGCCCTGGTGGTCCCAGTGTCCGAGGGACCACCAGGGCAGGCTGCAGCCACCCTAGTCTGCACCAAAGCACACTGATTTCTCCCCCCCCCTGCCCCAGATCGCCCACAGCACCCATCAGACCCCCCCCTGCCCACCCCCCAGACCCCTGTTTGCACCCAATCACCCCCCTAATCACCCATCAATCACTCCCTGTCACTATCTGTCAACGCTATTTTTTTTTTATCCCCCACCCTGCTCCTTGCCCCCTCCTGATCACCCCCCACCCCTCAGATTCTCCCCAGACCCCCCAGACCACCCCCCCTGTTTACTGTATGCATCTATCCCCCTGATCACCTGTCAATCACCTGTCAATCACTTGTCAATCACCTGTCAATCACCCATCAATCACCCGTCAATCACCCCCTGTCACTGCCACCCATCAGCCAGCCCCTAACCTGCCCCTTGCGGGCAATCTGATCACCCCCCCACACCAATAGATCGCCCGCAGATCCGACATCAGATCACCTCCCAAATCCATTGTTTACATCTATTCTCTCCTCTAAACACCCACTAATTACCCATCAATCACCCATCAATCACCCCCTATCACCACCTGTCACTTTTACCTATCAGATCAGACCCCAATCTGCCCCTTGCGGGCACCCAATCACCCGCCCACACGCTCAGATTGCCCTCTGACCCCCCCTTATCAATTCACCAGTGCATTAATTACATCTGTTCTTCCCTGTAATAACCCACTGATCACCTGTCAATCACCTGCCAATCACCTATCACCCATCAATCACCCCCTGTCACCCCCTGTCACTGCCACCCATCAATCAGCCCCTAACCTGCCCCTTGCGGGCAATCTGATCACCCACCCACACCATTAGATCGCCCGCAAACCCGCCGTCAGATTACCTCCCAAATGTATTGTTTACATCTGTTATCTTCTCTAAACACCCACTAATTACCCATCAATCACCCATCAATCACCCCCTATCACCACCTGTCACTGTTACCTATCAGATCAGACCCTAATCTGCCCCTTGCGGGCACCCAATCACCCGCCCACACGCTCAGATTGCCCTCAGACCCCCCCCCCCCTTATCAATTCGCCAGTGCATTAATTACATCTGTCCTTCCCTGTAATAACCCACTGATCACCTGTCAATCACCTGCCAATCACCTATCACCCATCAATCACCCCCTGTCACTGCCACCCAACAATCAGCCCCTAACCTGCCCCTTGCGGGCAATCTGATCACCCACCCACACCAATAGATCGCCCGCAGATCCGACATCAGATCACCACCCAAGCGCAGCGTTTACATCTATTCTCTCCTCTAAACACCCACTAATTACCCATCAATCACCCCCTATCACCACCTGTCACTGTTACCCATCAGATCAGACCCTAATCTGCCCCTTG
Source organism: Hyperolius riggenbachi (assembly GCF_040937935.1). Taxonomy (NCBI): domain Eukaryota; kingdom Metazoa; phylum Chordata; class Amphibia; order Anura; family Hyperoliidae; genus Hyperolius; species Hyperolius riggenbachi. Next base: position 83,697,955 of record NC_090649.1, on the reverse strand, counting down.
CGGGCACCCAATCGCCCGCCTACACGCTCAGATTGCCCTCAGACCCCCCCTTATCAATTCGCCAGTGCAATATTTACATCTGTTCTCCCCTGTAATAACCCACTGATTACCTGTCAATCACCTATCAATCACCCATCAATCACCCCCTGTCACTGCCACCCATCAATCACCCCATGTCACTGCCACCCATCAATCACCCGCTGTCACTGCCACCCATCAATCAGCCCCTAACCTGCCCCTTGCGGGCAAACTGATCACCCACCCACACCAATAGATCGCCCGCAGATCCGACATCAGATCACCACCCAAGCGCAGTGTTTCCATCTATTCTCTACCCTAAACACCCACTAATTACCCATCAATCACCCCCTGTCACTGCTACCTATCAGATTAGACCCCTATCTGCCCCTAGGGCACTCAATCACCCGCCCACACCCTCAGAATGCCCTCAGACCCCAGCCCTGATCACCTCGCCAGTGCATTGCTTGCATCTATTCCCCCCTCTAATCACACCTTGAGACACCCATCAATCACCTCCTGTCACCCCCTAGCACACCTACCCATCAGATCAGGCCCCAATTTGCCCCGTGTGGGCTCCTGATCACTCGGCCAATCCCTCAGATCCCCCTCAGACCCCCTTCCGATCACCTCCCCAGTGCATTGATTGCATCTATTTTCCCCTCTAACCACCCCCTGAGACACCCATCAATCACCTCCTGTCACCCCCCTAGCACTCCTATCCATCAGATCAGGCCCAATACAACCTGTCATCTAAAAGGCCACCCTGCTTATGACCGGTTCCACAAAATTCGCCCCCTCATAGACCACCTGTCATCAAAATTTGCAGATGCTTATACCCCTGAACAGTCATTTTGAGACATTTGGTTTCCAGACCACTCACGGTTTTGGGCCTGTAAAATGCCAGGGCGGTATAGGAACCCCACAAGTGACCCCATTTTAGAAAAAAAGACACCCCAAGGTATTCTGTTAGGTGTATGACGAGTTCATAGAAGATTTTATTTTTTGTCAAAAGTTAGCGGAAATTAATTTTTATTGGTTTTTTTTCACAAAGTGTCATTTTTCACTAACTTGTGACAAAAAATAAAATCTTCTATGAACTCGCCATACACCTAACGGAATACCTTGGGGTGTCTTCTTTCTAAAATGGGGTCACTTGTGGGGTTCCTATACTGCCCTGGCATTTTAGGGGCCCTAAACCGCGAGGAGTAGTCTAGAAAACAAATGCTTCAAAATGACCTGTGAATAGGACGTTGGGCCCCTTAGCGCACCTAGGCTGCAAAAAATTGTCACACATGTGGTACCGCCGTACTCAGGAAAAGTAGTATAATGTGTTTTGGGGTGTATTTTTACACATACCCATGCTGGATGGGAGAAATTTCTATGTAAATGGACAATTGTGTGTAAAAAAATCAAACAATTGTCATTTACAGAGATATTTCTCCCACTTAGCATGGGTATGTGTAAAAATACACCCCAAAACGCATTATACTACTTCTCCTGAGTACGGCGGTACCACATGTGTGGCACTTTTTTACACCCTAAGTACGCTAAGGGGCCCAAAGTCCAATGAGTACCTTTAGGATTTCACAGGTCATTTTGCGACATTTGGTTTCAAGACTACTCCTCACGGTTTAGGGCCCCTAAAATGCCAGGGCAGTATAGGACCCCATTCTAGAGAGAAGACACCCAAAGGTATTCCGTACGGAGTATGGTGAGTTCATAGAAGATTTTATTTTTTGTCACAAGTTAGCGGAAAATTACACTTTGTGAAAAAAAACTATTAAAATCAATTTCCGCTAACTTGTGACAAAAAAATAAAAACTTCTATGAACTCACCATACTCCTAACGGAATACCTTGGGGTGTCTTCTTTCTAAAATGGGGTCATTAGTGGGGTTCCTATACTGCCCTGGCATTTTAGGGGCCCTAAACCGTGAGGAGTAGTCTTGAAACAAAAATGACCTGTGAAATCCTAAAGGTACTCATTGGACTTTGGGCCCCTTAGTGCAGTTAGGGTGCAAAAAAGTGCCACACATGTGGTATCGCCGTACTCGGGAGAAGTAGTATAATGTGTTTTGGGGTGTATTTTTACACATACCCATGCTGGGTGGGAGAAATACCTCTGTAAATGACAATCTTTTGATTTTTTTACACACAATTGTCCATTTACAGAGGTGTTTCTCCCACCCAGCATGGGTATGTGTAAAAATACACCCCAAAACACATTGTACTACTTCTCCCGAGTATGGCGATACCACATGTGTGGCACTTTTTTGCACCCTAACTGCGCTAAAGGGCCCAAAGTCCAATGAGTACCTTTAGAATTTCACAGGTCATTTTGAGAAATTTTGTTTCAAGACTACTCCTCACGGTTTAGGGCCCCTAAAATGCCAGGGCAGTATAGGAACCCCACAAATGACCCCATTTTAGAAAGAAGACACCCCAAGGTATTCCGTTAGGAGTATGGTGAGTTCATAGAAGATTTTATTTTTTGTCAAAAGTTAGCGGAAATTGATTTTAATTGTGTTTTTTCACAAAGTGTCATTTTCCGCTAACTTTTGACAAAAAATAAATTCTTCTATGAACTCACCATACTCCTAACGGAATACCTTGGGGTGTCTTCTTTCTAAAATGGGGTCATTTGTGGGGTTACTATACTGCCCTGGCATTTTAGGGGCCCTAAACCGTGAGGAGTAGTCTTGAAACGAAATTTCTCAAAATGACCTGTGAAATTCTAAAGGTACTCATTGGACTTTGGGCCCTTTAGCGCAGTTAGGGTGCAAAAAAGTGCCACACATGTGGTATCGCCGTACTCAGGAGAAGTAGTATAATGTGTTTTGTAGTGTATTTTTACACATACCCATGCTGAGTGGGAGAAAGATCTCTGTAAATGGACAATTGTGTGTAAAAAAAATTAACAAATTGTCATTTACAGAGATATTTCTCCCACCCAGCATGGGTATGTGTAAAAATACACCCCAAAACACATTATACTACTTCTCCTGAGTACGGCAATACCACATGTGTGGCACTTTTTTGCAGCCTAACTGCGCTAAGGGGTCCAAAGTCCAATGAGCACCTTTAGGCTTTACAGGGGTGCTTACAATTTAGCACCCCCCAAAATGTCAGGACAGTAAACACACCCCACAAATGACCCCATTTTGGAAAGTAGACCCTTCAAGGTATTCAGAGAGGGGCATGGTGAGTCCGTGGCAGATTTCATTTTTTTTTTGTCGCAAGTTAGAAGAAATGGAAACTTTTTTTTTTTTTTTTTCACAAAGTGTCATTTTCCGCTTACTTGTGACAAAAAATAATATCTTCTATGAACTCACTATGCCTCTCAGTGAATACTTTGGGATGTCTTCTTTCCAAAATGGGGTCATTTGGGGGGTATTTATACTATCCTGGAATTCTAGCCCCTCATGAAACATGACAGAGGGTCAGAAAAGTCAGAGATGCTTGAAAATGGGAAAATTCACTTTTTGCACCATAGTTTGTAAACGCTATAACTTTTACCCAAACCAATAAATATACACTGAATGGGGTTTTTTTTATCAAAAACATGTTTGTCCACATTTTTCGCACTGCATGTATACAGAAATTTTACTTTATTTGAAAACTGTCAGCACAGAAAGTTAAAAAAATCATTTTTTTGCCAAAATTCATGTCTTTTTTGCTGAATATAATAAAAAGTAAAAATCGCAGGAGCAATCAAATAGCACCAAAAGAAAGCTTTATTAGTGACAAGAAAAGGAGCCAAAATTCATTTAGGTGGTAGGTTGTATGAGCGAGCAATAAACCGTGAAAGCTGCAGTGGTCTGAATGGAAAAAAAGTGGCCGGTCCTTAAGGGGTAGAAAGCCCTAGGTCCTCAAGTGGTTAAAACAAACATATCCATGTGCTAGAATAGTCCAGTCAAAGTCCAGATCTAAATCCAATTGAGAATCTGTGGCAAGATCTGAAAACTGCTGTTCACAAACGCTGTCCATCTAATCTGACTGAGCTGGAGCTGTTTTGCAATGAAGAATGGGCAAGGATTTCAGTCTCTAGATGTGCAAAGCTGGTAGAGACATACCCTAAAAGACTGGCAGCTGTAACTGCAGCAAAAGGTGGTTCTACAAAGTATTGACTCAGGGGGCTGAATAACTACGCACACCCCACTTTGCAGTTATCTATTTGTAAAAAATGTTTGGAATCATATGATTTTCGTTCCACTTCTCATGTGTACACCACTTTGTATAGGTCTTCATGTGGAATTCCAATAAAATTGATTCATGTTTGTGGCAGTAATGTGACAAAATGTGGAAAACTTTAAGGGGGCCGAATACTTTTGCAAGCCACTGTATGTTGGTGGCGGTGGTGCAGCACGAATGCACAGAACGACGGAAATACGATGGGGAAACCAGAGAATCCCAGTGACGTACTTCCTGTCCAGCAGGAAGTATGTCATGCGCTGAGGGGCTGCAGGGGGGCGGCGCTATGCATATGACCCTGTCGGTGCACTCTGCTGCAGGGTCATATGAATGACATTTTGTGTGTTGTGGTGTTTTATGTCCAGGTGTAGAACCGGCTTTCAGCTCACAACACTGCGCAGTGATACAATGTATCAGGAGATATTGTCTGAGCTATAACCGCTATTTCTATAGCTGTTCTTCTCCAGTGCAGGTCAAGGCTCAAGGCGTCACCTCCCTCTGAAAGACCTGCACAGCTCTAACCAGGCAGCACTCTGGGGAGGATGGTGAAGCTGCATGTTACTTAATCATCCTGAAATCTCCCAATTAATAAACTCAGATTTTCACAAAACCCTTTAGAAATCCCATTGAAAATAATCCAGTCAAAATAATGTAATAAAAAAGTGCTTCATTTTTACAATAATTATGTATACATGATTTAGTCAGTGTTTTCCCATTGTAAAAGCTTTCCACTCCCTGATTTTACATTCTGACATTTACCACATGGTAACAGTTTTACTGTTGGCAGGTGATGTCACTGGAAGTAGCTGCTGCTTGCTTTTTTGGCAGTTGGAAACAGCTGTAAACAGCTATTTCCCACAATGCAATGAGGTTCACAGACAGGAAACTGCCAGGACCATAGTCCTGACAGTTTCCTGTGGAGGGGTTTCACCACAATATCAGCCATACAGAGCCCCCTGATGATCCGTTTGTGAAAAGGAAAAGATTTCTCACGGGAAAGGGGGTATCAGTTACTGATTGGGATGAAGATCAATTCTTGGTCAAGGTTTCTCTTTAAACCATAAGTACTGGATCGGGATTAAGCCCAATATGACAGAATTGTATAAAAGCTATGACAAGTCTTATAGCTGTTTTGGTTTTCTCTCTCTCTCTCTTTTTTCTTTTTCTTTACTGCACGTCTTATGTGCTTATTGAATTCTAAATCCTGTGTGTTTCGGACATATGTGTAGGCATTCAGCGGCAGAGCGTCTATTTAATCGCATATAATCTCTGTCATTTGCCAATGTCAGGTTAACCACTTGCCAGGAGCTTCTTCCCCAGCCACTTCCTGCAGCACAAATTCTGCTCCCTGATGCTTCCATTAAAAGTGGACCTGAACTATACCACAGGAGAGAACACAGAGAAATCCACCCTGCGTGTGTTTATAGAGAACAGCCTGTCTAATTCTCCCTTCTCAGCAAGTACTGAGCTAGTGTAATTTTAGCTCCCCGCTGTCTGCTGAGTTGAGAGCTAATATGTAAACACCGGAGTTTAACCTGCGCTCCCTGCAAACCAGGAAGTAACTGGACTGTAGCATCTCTGTAGGAGCTCTTTAACCTCTTCACCCCAAAGGGGTTTTTACCCTAACGGACAAGAGCGATTTTCACCTTCCAGTGCTTATCCCTTTCATTTGCCAATAGCTTAATCACTACTAATCACAATGAAATGATCTATATCTTGTTTTTTTCACCACCAATTGGGCTTTTTGGGGTTGATACCGTATATACTCGCAAGCAAGCCGACCGGCATATAAGCCGACCCCCCAACTTTTACCTGAAAAAACAGGAAAAAAAGATTGACCCTCATATAAGCCGGGGCTAGGAAATGCTGGACGCGTGATCCCCCCAGTGTGCCCCAGTATAGCTAGTATAGTGCCCAGTATAGCTAGTATAGTGCCCAGTATAGCTAGTAAAGTGCCCAGTATAGCTAGTATAGTGCCCCAGTATAGCTAGTATAGTGCCCAGTATAGCTAGTATAGTGCCCCAATATAGCTAGTATAGTGCCCCAGTATAGCTAGTATAGTGCCCAGTATAGCTAGTATAGTGCCCCAATATAGCTAGTATAGGGCCCCAGTGTGCCCCAGTATAGCTAGTATAGTGCCCAGTATGGGTAGGTAGTGCCCCAGTATAGTGCCCAGTATGGGTAGGTAGTGCCCCAGTTTAGCTAGTATAGTGCCAAGTATAGCTAGTATAGTGCCCTGTATAGCTAGTATAGTGTCCAGTATAGGTAGGTAGTGCCCAGTATAGCACCCAGTATAGCTAGTATAGTGTCCAGTATAGGTAGGTAGTGCCCAGTATAGCACCCAGTATAGCTAGTATAGTGCCCAGTATAGGTAGGTAGTGCCCAGTATAGCTAGTATAGTGCCCAGTATAGGTAGGTAGTGCCCAGTATAGCTAGTATAGTGCCCAGTATAGGTAGGTAGTGCCCAGTATAGGTAGGTAGTGCCCAGTATAGTGCCCCAGTATAGCTAGTATAGTGCCCAGTATAGGTAGGTAGTGCCCAGTATAGCTAGTATAGTGCTCTGTATAGCTAGTATAGTGCCCAGTATAGGTAGGTAGTGCCCAGTATAGCACCCAGTATAGCTAGTATAGTGCCCAGTATAGGTAGGTAGTGCCCAGTATAGCTAGTATAGTGCCCAGTATAGGTAGGTAGTGCCCAGTATAGCGCCCAGTATAGCTAGTATAGTGCCCAGTATAGGTAGGTAGTGCCCAGTATAGCTAGTATAGTGCCCAGTATAGGTAGGTAGTGCCCAGTATAGCGCCCAGTATAGCTAGTATAGTGCTCTGTATAGCTAGTATAGTGCCCAGTATAGGTAGCTAGTGCCCCAGTTTAGCTAGTATAGTGCCCTGTATAGCTAGTATAGTGCCCAGTATTGGTAGGTAGTGCCTAGTATAGCTAGTATAGTGCCCTGTATAGCTAGTATAGTGGCCAGTATAGGTAGGTAGTGGCCAGTATAGCTAGTATAGTGCCCAGTATAGGTAGGTAGTGCCCAGTATAGCTAGTACAGTGCCCAGTATAGGTAGTGCCCCCTCCTCTCCCCCGGGTGCATCCGTACTGCCCATGTACAAGCCTGGACTCGCATGTGCGCATGAGCTGTCCCAAAGCATGGAGTCGGCATAGATTGCTTTTAAACTCTGTCTCTACAGATTGTGGTTTGGGCATCTATTCTATGACCTGTACCTGATGCTTATGTATATTGTGTGCCTCTGAGGAAGTGGCTTGTTGGCCGTGAAACACGTGTCAGGCAATCTTTTTGTTGAATTGGACTTCTGAATTATGTCTATACCCTGTATCTGCCAGCTACAAGACGTGTGATTGAAGAATAAAGAGTGGAATTGTTCCTTTATAACAGTGTTCCCCTACCCTGTCCTCAAGGCCCACCAACACTGCATGTTTTGTGGAAATCTACAGAGGTATTTGATCAGTTCTGCTGAGACACTAATTACCTCACCTGTAAATGTTTGTTGTTTCCTGCAAAACATGTACTGTTGGTAAGCCTTGAGGACAGGGTTGGGAAACTCTGCTTTAGAACTCCATTTTGTCTTGTTTGGACTTCTGCATGTTGGTATAACGACGAGGAAATAGTGCTACACTGAACATTCATTCATCTGCAATCAGACTATACAAGGAGAACGGCATAAGCAGCTTCTGCTATTCTGTAACAATAGGTGTACTTCAATATAGTGAAACATGCATGCACAATACAGCATTTCCTCTACAGGAAAGCACTGTTTCCACATCGACTTGCAGCACACGTGTACTTCTTGGATGGACTTTCAGAAAAAGAATTGTGTTTAGGGGAAACTTGATACAGATGGGAGGCCTTTCAATTCGTATATCTGGGCACAAACGTCACAGAACAATGGAAAGCATAGCACCTCAAGTTACATTTGCAAACCATTTCAATGAACCTCCTTTAACCAAGCAAAAATGTTTTGTGCTCTGCAGTGTTTTCCAAAGTTTGAGACTAGTAACACTTGTGGAATTCACACCATATAGGTGGGACCCTGCAGATCTTAAAGGGAACCTGAAGTGAAAGGGATATGAAGGCTGCCATATTTATTTCCTTTTAAACAATACCAGTTGCCTGGCAGTGCTGCTTATCTATTTGGCTGCAGTAGTGTCTGAATCACACACCTGAAAAAAGCATGCGGCTAATCTTGTCAGATTTTTCTTAAAAACATCTGATCTGCATGCTTATTCAGGGTCTATGTTCAAAAATCGGATGGAGGAGCACCCATGCAAGGCAGGAATAGTAGTGTGCCTAAGCCTCGAGTCCCAGTACCATCGGGATTCCTTAGTCCAATCCACAAGAAAGGCTGGCACCACAAAAGTAAAAATCAGCTCTTTATTAGTTTGTCATTAGAATGACATAAATGTCAACAAAAAGGTTAAAAAATGGCGATAGCAGCGACAGCCCGCTGTTTCGAGCTGGCAAGCCATGGCTGAGTGGCTTGAAAAAGAGCTTGCCAGCTCGAAACAGCGGGCTGTCGCTGCTATCGCCATTTTTTGATCTTTTTGTTGACATTTATGTCATTCTAATGACAAACTAATAAAGAATGATAGAGGAATGAAAGGAAGATCGGCACCAAATGTAACAACAGGCAGCCTTCTGGGGGGTCCTCAACACTTGCTCCCTGTGCCTCCGGTTGAAAGACAACAATTGTGATGTGATAAGAGGATAAAGGATGCCGGGCACCAGCTGCTTTGCAAGGTTAATTTATTTCATCCCACCAAGACAGACACCAAAATTCAGGCAGTAGGTCTAACAGCCGTTTCGCAAGCTGACAATGCTTGCTTCCTCAGAGACCATCTGCTACCACCATAATACACGCATATAGTATATGCAGAGAATGATGCTCCTGACAGCTCATGGCAGGTTCCATGTTTGTCTGTCTCCTATGAAGCCAAATGTGTGGTCATGTCCTCCCTGCTTCCTGATCACAGAAAAGCTTGTACTGAATAACACTAGTGTGCAGTGAATATTAATTAGCCATGTGGCTAGGAACAATAGCGGACTCCTGCAGTGTACTCTGCCAGGAGATTTATCAGTGCTGTGCGCTGGACTGAGTTACATGCTATTGTTACTTGACCCTGTAACTTCTCATTAGCAGCCGAGGGGAGAGCCCCAGAATGCTTTGCAGTATGGTATGCGGCTTGCGTCTTCTTCAGGCCTTGTTTCCATCTGTCCGCTTCTATCCGCTTTTTATCAGCACATCAATGTTACAGATTGATACATGTTGCTGAAAAGCGGACAGAAGCGCACAGATGGAAACAAGGCCTCAGAGCTTGGGAATAACAGCTTTGCAGATAAGCACACATCAAATGTAAGAGAGATTTTTATCTTCAGTAATGCCTTTTTGGCTTCCTTCTAAACTGTTTAACACAGGAGAATAGAGGTTTAAATTAGCTTTTGTAGCCTGACAGTTAAGGGGCCCATACACTCAGCCGATTTTCTGGCCGACCGATCGATCCCGATCGATCGATCGTTTGCAAATCGGTTGGCCAATCGACCGATCCATGGCCGATTTCGATCGATTTCGATGGATTTCCATCGAGCTGGCTTATCAGTTTGCATTGGCCTTAATGGAAATCTGATGGCAAAAAAATGCCATCAGATAGAATTCCAATAGATTTCAAACAGAAATCTATTGGAATTCTATCCTGGTAAAAAAATGTTCTAAAAACGCATCAGATAGATCATCAGATGCATTTCTTATCTATCTGCTGCCAATCTGACGAGTGTATGGGCACCTTAACTCTTTAAATATTAGAAGCAAAGGATCAGCAGGATAGCCATGCAACTGGTATTGATTAAAAGGAAATAAATATGTCAGACTGGAACAGGAAAAAAAGGGTGCTGCCATAGGCATTTATTATAATAGCCGCAATTTGCGCCCGCTATGAAAAGCCGCAATTTGCATATCTGCAAGACTCGGCACCTTCCTGCACCCAAATTTACTCTCACTGCAGCTCTGCAGCGGGGGCCGGGGAGTTAAAGGGGAACTGAAGAGAGAGGTATATGGAGGCTGCCATGTTTATTTCCTTTTAAGCAATACCAGTTGCCTGGCAGCCCTGCTGATCCTCTGTCTCGAATACTATTAGCCATAGCCCCTGAACAAGCATGCAGCAGATCAGGTGTTTCAGATTTTAAAGTCAGATCTGACAAGACTAGCTGCATGCTTGTTTCTGGTGTTATTCAGATGCTACTGCAGAGAAATAGACCAGCAGGGCTGTCAGGCAACTGGTATTGATTAAAAGGAAATAAATATGGCAGCCTCCGTATACCTCTTACTTCAGTTCCCCTTTAAGATTTAGGCAAATTTTAATGAAATTCCACATGAAGTAAAAATCTACAGTATGTGAATTGTCGTGGAGATTTTTTGGAAAATCACCAAACTACTGTATTAGGCCTCGTTCACATTTAAAATCGTAATCCCAGCGGGTTTTTTCCCCCTCTCCCGGCGCTCTACTGCGTGCTAAGCGCTTTTCCAGAGCGGTTTTGTCATTCACTCCCTGACGCAAGTCACGAAGTGAACTCTTAGACCCGGAAAAGAATAAATACAATGTATTCTAAAAACCGCGAACGCAATCGCCGCATAAAACGATTTTGTGAGCTTTTAGCACTCTTCCTATACCTTCCATTATTGCAAAAACGCCCCAAAAATGGTACAGGCACCGCTTTGCTGACCACAAAGCAGACGCAACGCGCCGATATGAACCTTCTCATAGAGATTCATTACAAAAGCGTTTTGTAGGCGATTTTAAAAATCGCCTGCGCTGGAAAAAAGGGCAAAAATGCCCCTAGTGTGAACGAGTCCTCATGTGTGAATCTTAGTAAATCTGGGGAACAAAAAACGTCTAAAAAATACAGAATACTGTATTTTACACACCCTTTATTTTTTACTGAACGCATTTTAGTGAATACACCGTACTGTAGAATCTCTTTATAGAAAACTTCAAGGGACCAGGAAAAGTAGCTTACTAGATCAGAAGTTTACTATATCAGATTTGGTCATACATTGTATATTTCTACAGACGCTTTTGCTGGGACCTGAGGACTGAGTTTACTTTACCAAAGGTTACTATATGACAGTTTGCTATAACAAGAGTCTCTCCTGTACATGTAAAGTACTTTCACAAGCTTTAGATTGCATTTCTCCCCATTCTGTGTATGTGAGGCTTCCACTGCTCACTACATCCCTTCTAGAGACCACAAACTGTAGAAATGCTGAAGAGATTAAAAAAGCAAGTGAAACGTGTGACTGCTGCAACTGAAAATGATGTAACCAGTAAGCAGGTCATTCAGGATTGCAAACAGGTCCTGACAATGAACTGAGAAATCCCTCACAGGGGGGTGCCATGTTTTTCTAGTAGTTCCTGGCATTGAGCAGTGGTAGATGGGAAACCCCACCATGCACTCCACCTACACAGCCACATCCGGTGTAATCTGCAGATGAAGCCATCTATCAGTAAACCACTTACAAACTCACGGCAGACATTTCGCAATGAAATGTGAAGAAAGGGTATAAGTAGATTGTTGACTATCTATAATTTAAAGGGGCACTATGGCAAAAAACTGTAACATTTAAAAAATGTGCAAACATAGACAAATAAGAAGTACATTTATTCCAGAGTAAAATGAGCCACAAATTACTTTCCTCCTATGTTGCTGTCATTTACAGTAGGTAGCAGAAATCTGACAGAAATGACAGGTTTTGGACTATTCCATCTCTTCATAGGGGATTCTCAGCAAAGTTTTTATTCTTTATAAAGATATTCCCTAAAAAGTATTTAAACAATGATGCTTGCCAGCTTCCCTGCTCGCTACACAATTTTTTGGCAGTTGGACAGATTAAACAATGATGCTGGCCAGCTTCCCTGCTCGCTACACAATTTTTTGGCAGTTGGACAGATTAAACAGTGATGCTGGCCAGCTTCCCTGCTCGCTACACAATTTTTTGGCAGTTGGACAGAGCAACTGACATTCACTAAATGCTTTTGAAAATAAATAAATCCCTGAGAATCTCCCCATGAAGAGATGGACTAGTCCAAAACCTGTCGCTTCTGTCAGCTTTCTACTACCTACTGTAAGTGACAGCAGCAACAGCTCATTTTACTGTGGAAAAAAACATGCTTCGTATTTGTTTATGTTTACACATATTTTAAAAATGTTCGCTATAGTGCCCCTTTAACTAACATGTCAGCTGTGGAATTAGAGCAAAACTGACAGGAGATCGTGCTCTGAGGAGAACCTGCTGCCTCCTATAAACTAAGCCCGTACCCACTGTGCAAATTTTCTGATGAATTATCCAACAACCGGTGGTTTTTTTTGAGCCATCGTTTCCACTATCTTGCGACATGGGTGCAGGCGTGCAATGGTGCAGGCGTGCGATTATGCAAACGACGCTTAGCGTAGTGCAGCGATAACGACCATCACAGCGGATCTTTAAGATCCCAGACGACTCCCATGCAAAGTACCGCCATCGCTTGAACTCTAGTTCATGCCCGTCGTGTGATGTTGCGTCTACCCGCCGCCAGGAAGATGGATAGAGGAGCGCTCATAGTCATGGGACATCGCTGGGATCCATCTTCCTGGGTCACAAGGTAAGTATTCCGCTTTAGCCACATACCACTAGATTTTTGCTCCCTGATATTCATCATTTACCAGGATTACCCACTTGCACCACCCATTATTGATCAGATCTCAGTAAAAATCTGATCGGTGATTGATTGGAAAACCGCTACTGGTAGCTTTGTACTGTGCAATGTAGTAGACAGCTTTGCAATCATCGATCCTGCTCACTTCATAGAGAAAAGAATGGATATTCCTGATTATAGTTTATTGGATATTGAATAAAAACTGATTGGCCTAGCTTTTTAACATATTATCATCCAACTTGAGGTTTTGCCCATTTTACCATTAAGCATCTAGTCTATTAAACACATTCAAAGCTGTTTACATGTGTTACATTAAATGTGGCTAATTTCTCTGCTGAGAATATAGCATGAGTACAGTGGCCCCAAACAAACCACTTCCTGTCCAGGCAGGAAGTAGTGTCAAACCAACTACTTCCTGTCCAGACAGGAAGTAGGGGAATCTCTTGAAGAGTGAGAAAAATTGCAGAAAATTAAACATCCTTATAGAGCAAGAATTCACCTTCACATGATTATTATGTCTTTTAGCACTTACACAGCACTTTACAGAGAACCTATTCATGTCACCGACTGTCCCTCAGAGAAGCTAACAATCTAATCCCTATCCTACCTAGTCTACTGTTCCAAGCAACTTGACAGTATGTTTTTAGGACGTGGAAAGAAATCGGAATTCCCAGAGAAAACACACGCAAACATGAGAAGAACATACAAACTCCATGTAGATAGTGTCTTGTTCAGAAACTGAGCCCCGGACTCTAGCATTCACATGAGTATAAAGTAATGCATCACCTTTGGACACTAAGTGAATACAAATTATTCCATTATGTCTGAACGCCACCCAGCCAGCAGGAGATTTTAGGTATGGTGGAAAAGTATTTAGATTTGGACAAAAGTTATGCTGCATTTGGAGGAGAAAAAGTATTTGGCGCTAGGGTGATATAATGGCTTTTAGGCAAGAGAGAGTCTGGAAAAGTGATCCATGGCGTTTATGTGTGCCCCAGATTTCTCTCACCTGCACTGCAACTTGTATCTGCCCCACTATTTTGTGTACCCCCTGAGACAGGTACTCAGGTGAGCAGATGGATCCACAACAGGAATTGGCCGTTTACCCTTAGAGGACTAATCATGTGACAACTAAAAGGCTAATCAAGCCAGTCTAATCTAGGGCCAATTTAGGGAGAAGCCAGTTTTTGGGACGTGAGAGGAAAACCAGAGTGCCCGGAGAAAATCAATGCAAATATGGGCATTGCATACAGACTCTGTGCAAATTGTGCCCTGGCTGGGTTCCGTGGACCTATCACTGCAAGGCAAGAGTGCTACACCACCATGCTGCCCTTGTAGAAGATTTGCCCTTGTCTCTATGGAGACATCTACAAGGACTGGTTAGCACTGCGGACATAATGCAGTTTTACCTATTACTGCCCTCCTTGAAGCTTGAGGTTATTGCTCAACATTAAACCACCCATTTACTGTGCAAGGCTGACGAGAAACAGTCTGCCTCAGGCCTACACAACGTTTAAGGCACATATGGAAAATGTTTATGTTAGCATGGGTTAATTTTTAACAGTGTGAGTGATTAGTTTAGTCAGAGCAGATAAGATCTGAAATGATGATGGTACAGTGGGTAGAAATGTTTTGCTTTTATTAAACCAATGAACTAAGGAGGCCTGACCACTGCTTCCATAACCTGTTTCTGCATGCACTGCAGCAGCCCTAAGTGAAACCCTGCATTGCTACGGTAATGCAGGGTTTCTGGGAAGTGTAGTTTGGCATGTATTCCTATCCCTACTTGGTGTGTCTCCTGAATGATCCACTGAAAGTGAGTTATACTTTATTACCGTATCAAGTATGTTTGGCTCATGAAAAAGGTAGTATGTAACTAGGCCACGTTAGTTGGTAGCAGCATAACTACAAACGATGGGACCCCCAGCAAAACTTTAATGAGTGCCCCCATTCCTGTGCTCCCGCCACCTCCATGTGGTGACCCCAGGGCTATAACATCCTTCCTATCCCCTATAAAATGTGTGGCCACTTCAACTCCTATCTCAGCTGCATAACTTTCCCCTCAGAATATACAGATACTACAGCAGAGTCCCTTTATAGGAAACTTCTAGGAACTTGGCCAAGTAGTTTACTATATCGGAAGATTACTATATCAGGATTTGTCATACATTGTATATTCATACAGGCGCATGGCCGGGACCTGGGGATTGACTTTACTATATCCAGGAGGTTTACCAGAGTTTACTATAACGAGATTGCACATCTTCATCTACCAAAGACAGTGAAGCCACCAAACCTTCGACAGTACTTCCAACTCCTAACATGCGCTGCAACCGTGCTACCTCGGCAAGCTGGACCACCATAACTTCCCCCTCAAATGACAAGCGTGGCCAATACAATTCCCCCTAGTAAGATGTATGGTCAGCCCTGCCCCCCACCCCTCCCCTTTCCAAACATAGAGCATGCAGCCAGCTTTCTCCTCCCCCAATATTACCTCTCCCAGCACCATAACCATTATCCACCCTGGATAATACCCTCCATCACCCACTCTCCGCCTTCTGGTCTCTGGACTTCCGGACTGTCATGTGATCTCGTGGAACATGCAGAAGACCAGGACAGAGCCAGAGAGCAGGTCGCTGCAGCAGAGGCGTACGGACAGCAGACTCGTCGCTGGAGGAGGTAAGATTCCAGCACCACCGCTGTACTTCTCTTTCCGATCTTGGCTGAGACAACTACTGGAAAGCACAATATTGATGCCCTCAGAGGCTGGAAGGGGGTAAAGAAGGGGGGGCCTCCTCCTCCTATCGGAATAACGAGGCTTGCTTAATGCACTGTTCCATAGAAACACACACGTTACAGGCATACAGCCTTTTGTGCATCAGGCCCATAGTTCCATAGCAGAGACAAACAATGAGCATTTTACGACATCATTTCGATTTGCATACAGCTTGGAATCGGCAGAAACTGCATTTGATGGGCCCATAAAAATCACAGATAATTTTGCATCAAGCTGGGGAAAAAAAAATAACACCTTATCAATCGTACCTACTTTTTAAAATGGACCTGAACTCTTGCACAGGACAGAAGGAAAATAGAGAAATGCACCCTGAATGTATATAGGGAGTTTAGCCTAATTTCCCCTCTTCTGTGACTAAGCTCAAGTTGCAATTTAGTGTACAAGATACAGAGGAGCCAAAAGAATAAAAGGTAATTAAATGAACTTAAAAAACCAACTGGTTAAACAGAGGAGGCAGCGGTGGTCTTACCCCCTCCAAAACGACAGAGGCAAGGACTGCGATTCAGACAGTCAACAATTTATTCGGAACTCCAAAAAACAATGCAACGCGTTTCACGGGCCATACATCCCGCTTCCTCAGGCAAAATACAGTAGGAGTCACAGCATCTGTATTATATCAGCGAGCTCGGCGCCTCTGCATAATACAGATGCTGTGACTCCTACTGTATTTTGCCTGAGGAAGCGGGATGTATGGCCCGTGAAACGCGTTGCATTGTTTTTTGGAGTTCCGAATAAATTGTTGACTGTCTGAATCGCAGTCCTTGCCTGTGTCTGTTTGGAGGGGGTAAGACCACCGCTGCCTCCTCTGTTTAACCAGTTGGTTTTTTAAGTTGATTTAATTACCTTTTATTCTTTTGGCGCCTCTGTATCTTGTACACTACATTGAGTCCACCCTGGGTGGAGGGTTGTTACCCTATTTTCCTGTCTACAGTGAGCGACTTTTTATTCCTGAGTGGGGTCAGGATTGTTCTCCCCACCTGCCTATACAGTGGTTGCCTATTGGTAACCCTGGTTTGTAAGTATAAATTTAACTTCTCATTTATTTTGTTGTCCCCAAGACGAATTACACTATTGGGGCTCTTGGTGTCCCTCTGCTTTATCAAGTTGCAATTTGATTCCTCCAGTGTTTCAGCTGACTGCCACAGCAGAGCAGCTAAGTGGTAAACACAGGATGTTAAACCTATGTCTGCTTCCAAAAAAGCAGGAAGTAGACACACAGATTTATTGCAGGATTTGTATCAGCTGTAACAAATAAATGTTTTTCTTTAACCACTTGACGACCTCAGTGGTAACCCTCCCTAAAGACCAGGCTCATGTTTGCATTGCTGGGCTGTGCAGGCTTTTCAGCCTTCTGCACAGCCCAGCTTAGGTGCCCAGCGATCGGACTCACCTCCTTTTTTTGTCCCTAAGCAGACATGCCTCCGGAGGGGTCCGATCGCTGCAGACTTTGTATATTTTTTTTTACTTGCCTCAACGAGGCTCTCTCTCTCCCCGTCCCCCTCCTTCCCTCCGTGAACTAGGATTGGATCACGGTGATCTGTCCCGTCAGAGGCCGGGGATCGCCGATCTGTACAGCGCTGCGGCCCTCAGCAGCGCTGTATGCTTGTAAACAAAGGGGATTTCTTTCCCCTTATGTTTACAAGCAGCCTGCTAGCCGTGATCGACGGCTAGCAGGCTATTCACGGAACTCCGTTCCGTTAAGCGGCAGGGAACGATCGCGCATGCGCGCGGCCGTTCCCTGGGAAACTGCAGCCCCAGGACTTGACGCCAATTGGCGTTAGGCGGTCCTAGGGCTGCCGCCGAGGTCACGCCCATTGGCGTGACGCGGTCGTATAGTAGTTAAAGGGACCCTGAACAGGTAAAACAAAAAGACAGAATTACACTTACCTGGAGTTTCCTCCAGCCCACCATAGGCCGCAAGGTCCACCAACTTGGCTCCTTCCCTGGTCCGGGCTCCGGTTACACGACGACTTCGGCCTGAAATCATCAGGTTTGCTTCCCGCTGAGGACGATAGCAGCATTACGCCAGCTAGCTACGCATCATCACGCCGGCCAGCGTTGAGAGTCCTGCTCATGCGTGGTTCAATCTTCCAGAACAGCGCCTGCGCAGGACTCTCACGTCGGCCGGCGTGATGATACGATTGTCTGCAGCGGGAAGCAGACCTGACAAATGCAGGCCGAAGTTGTCCTGTAGCCGGAGCTGGGACCGGCACCAGGGAAGGAGCCAGGAGGACCTCACTACCTGCGGTGGGCTGGAGGAAGCCCCAGGTAAGTCTAAATTCTGTTTTTATAACCTGCTCAGGGTCTCTTTAAAGGTTATTATGCCGTTCCTTATCTTTTAGAGCAGAAAAGAAGTCCTGAGTTCAGGTCTGCTTTAAGAAGGCAAACTTCTGTTTTGGTCTCTTTCAGCCCCTTACACGCTCCCAGGAGTTCTGCTTCACCATGAGCTTGCTTGGCAGTCTGGAAATCTACAGTTCAGTAATCAGACTGCAGAAGGCCGGCTGTGACCACAGTCCCTCACCAGCTCTATTGCTCCATACCATCCATATCAGCTTTGAGCCAGCCATTCCTGCTGCCGGCTGGTCCTACATGACCGAGCCACCAGAGGCAGGTCACTCTCAGGGCACCGCTGACTAATGAGCTCCGTGCTGACATTTTATGACAAATATAAGCTATGACTGAGAGGGGGGACCTGTCTCATTTCTATAGGTGTGTATACAGAAGAGCAGTGTGTGGCCATTTTACAGAGCTCTCTATAGCTGCTTCATTAATGTCACTGCTGTGATTAAGTGATCACTAAGTGAAGCAGTGTCCCATGGAGCCAGCATCCCCACGTCTGTTCTCTTCAGCCCAGGGACCGCCCCAGTTAAATGAATGTAGTTAGGACCACTGTGTGGGAGCTACAAAGGATCTGACATGAGCGCCTCATCTTTCTGTCTGTGCCATTGGCTCAGGGCTTGCCCAGAGGAACTTTCAGGGCTGGTGCACACCGAGCGGCTTTTTGGGCGTTTTCAGATCCACTTGCGGCTGCGGATCTGCTTGGTCAATGTATCTCAATGGGGTGGTGCACACCAGAGCGGCAGGCGTTTTGCAGAAACGAAAAATGCCTGGGTGAGGCATTTTTTGGATTGTGGATGCGTTTCTGCCTCAATGTTAAGTATAGGAAAAACGCAAACCGCTCTGAAAAACGGCAGTTCAGAGCGGTTTGCCAGGCGTTTTTGTTACAGTAGCTGTTCAGTAACAGCTTTACTGTAACAATACAGGAAATCTACTACACCAAAACCGCTAGACAAAAACGCAAAACGCTAGCTGAAAATCTACAGAAAAAGAAGAAAAAGCGTTTCAAAATCTGCTAGCATTTTGCGGATCTGCTAGCGGTTTTTGGTGTGCACCGGGCCTCACCGAGGATTTAACTTCATCCTAATCAGTAGCTGATACCCCTTTTACCACGTGAAATCTTTACCTTTTCTCAAATGGATCATCAGGGGGTCTGTATGGCTGATATTGTGGTGAAACCCCTCCCACAATGTGATGTCATGACCATGGTCCTGACAGTTTGCTGTCTGTGAACCTCGTTGCATTGTGGGAAATATAGCTGTTCCCAACTGCCAAGCCAGCAATATCTCCCTCTGTGCATGGAACTCTCAGTAACATTACGTACAGATCCCCTGGCAGAACTAAAGATGTCACCACCTGTGATAAATTAGATTTTACAATGGGGAAACACTGACTTCGATCAATAAATGAATATCGTGAACAATAAGCAATTTTACAAATTTTGTTATTTTCACTCCAGTTCCTACAGAGCTAATGAATTGCAGCGGGTGCAGAGCGGCGAGATCGGCAGTAACGCGTGATTCATTGCGATACTGAAGTCAGAGCCTGCTGGACGTAGATTCAAACTGCGTCGGTCCCGAACTAGTGAACTATGTTTGGTCTATTATTATTATTAATGTTATTTAGTATTTACAAGCTCACTGCACTGATCCATTCATTACACAGGGAAGAAGAATAGACATCGGTTGGAATGGCACAGACACATCATAGAGAATGCGGTGGACATCACTCTTGCTTTGCAGCGCTGGGTCCCACGTTTGAATTTGCATGGAGTTTGTATGTTCTCCCTGTGTTTGTGTGGGTTTTCTCCAGGCTCTTTGGTTTATTCTCAAATATATTCTGTATATTGGTGGAAGCCAATACAAAGCAAGCCTTCGGGGATTACAGCGTTAGTATGTGTTGATCCCCATCTGACTCCGATCCAGACAGGAAGTGATGCTCGCTTGCAAAGTGCACGGAAGCGGACCGCCCTCCTTTTTAAAACCCCTGCGTCTCCATAGACTTAATTGACTTACAGTCAGCCGCACGTTGCCGCAGAGGTTGCGCAGTGTATCCGTGCAGTAAATAGGTGCACCGCATACTGTATGAAAGCACACATAGGCTTTCATTAGCATAGCGGTAGGGTGCGGTAAAATGACCCACCGCACCAGTGTGAAAGGGCCCTCAAGCTATCTTCCCACGGCAAGATGTGTCAGGGATCTCCACCAACAAATGATCGTTCCCCGATCCATCCGGCCGAATCGACAAGCGTCGTGCGTGGCCGCCAAAATGTACAATCGCATATTGTTTACACAATCGCCGGGAACTACCGCAAAAACTGATGGTATTCGGCATGACCGTGTGACCGTGGCCTAAGGCTCGGTTCACATATAAATCTTCTGTGCTTTCTGGTCCAGTCCTGTCCAGTTAATTTTGCATCAGTTTTCTATCAGTTTTCCCTAACTGGACTGGAACGGTACCACTTTTATGTGTGAACACAGCCATAATAACACATACAAAACTGATGCAAGACTGACAGGACAGGACTGGACCGGAAATATACAGATTTATGTGTGAACCAAGCAATACAAAACTCAACTGTCAAAAGCTTGTAGTACTGGGCACCTTTTATGTGTGAACCCAGCCTTACATGGGTTGAAAGAAATTCTATACAAAAGCAAAGGATGAACACTTTCAGACACACCTAAGTCAAAGCCATTGCTGTAACTGTCATCAGCAGTAGCTCTGGTGCCTGCAGCCTGGGTTAGAGCAGCAATATGAGTGTTATCTCCTCAGCAGGAATGTGGTCTGGACAGGGATGGGAAAGGCCTGCAGGCAGTGTTACTGTGCTATGTGTGGTATGCCAGAGAAGTGTGCAATACAGGGGATGCCTGCAGCACTGATGCTAGTCATTACAGGAACTCAGCAACACTGGATGGACTGAGCGAGATTATGAGAGAACCAGAACCGACAGAGCTGGAGAACTTCTATACAAATGATACTTTGTGTTTTATTTACAGGAGAAGCAGAACTAAAAGAATGACTGTAGCACCTTCCCTTCAGGTGTAATCATTAGATGTAAAGCAAACCTGTAGCTAAACTGACATGATGAATTGTATTTGTAGATTCATCCTAAATAGAACTTCCCTTTAAAGGAAACCTGTAATAAGTTTAAGAAAAAAAGCGTTTTATTTACCTGGGGCTTCTGCCAGCCCCCTGCAGCCGCCCTGTGCCCGCGCAGTCACGTACTCCAGCCCCCTGCCACAGCTCACTTTTGGTGACTGAACCTGTCACCGGCCACTGCCACTCGTGTCCTTGTTCCTGCTTATGTTGCTGGGAGCGTCCTCCGCAGGCACAGTACAAAGTTTTCTCGTACTGCGTCTGCGCAAGATGCTCCCGGCGATGAAAGCACAAATGAGGGCACGTATGGCCAGGACTACGCAGGCGCAGTGGACGCCGACTCGCAAGTCAGCAGGGAACTGGAGGATCGTTCTGTGATGGAGCAGGCACAGGGCGGCTGGCAGAAGCCCCAGGTAAGTGAACTTGTTACAGGTTTCCTTTAAAATGTTCCCCTGAGCTGAGGCTCGGGTACAAATTGAGATACTTACCTAAAAAGAGGGAAGCCTCAGGATCCTATTGAGGCTTTCCTCTGTGCTCTGGTGTCCTCCATCGCTGAGTGTGGCCCTCCGAAAGGTTAGTGAAAATGCACTGTCTTCTTGTAGCGAGGCCGCGCAGAAGACGGCTGGCTAAAATATCGATGAATAGTATTACCCTATTGTCAGTCATTGAGGAACATACATCGTGTAGCATCCGAACAGCTGATTCTCATTTGCATGAATGGACATCACTGGTTAAATCTGATTGGCTGCTTTGGTAATTTCACATGACAGACAGGTAAATGGGCGGGATAATGTACCTTCACAAAGGGAAACGCAGGCCCAGGCTTCAGCGGGATCTCCTCATTCTCCTGCTGATACAGGACATATTTCTCCACTCCTTCCTCTTCGTACATCTTCCTGTCGTCCACCATGTTAAACAGGACTCTGGATGACACAGCGAGGGTGATCGCATTCTGCGGCTTGGGCTGTGGAGACACACAACCATTATCACACTCTATTTATACCACAGTGCAAATGCAATGGTGTTCTCAAGAACCCCTGAAGTAAGAAAACATGTTGTGGAACAAACTTCTGCCTCGTTCACCTCATGACACGCTTCTGTGCACATTTGGAAGTGCGCATGATGTGCGACACACGGAAGAAGGACATAGACAGCCCTTCTGATGTTCATAATAGGCACTATGCAGCAGTGCGATGCGCTATGATGCGCTTGCGTACTGCTGCATGTGTTCTGTCCGCAAGAATAGTGCTGACCCATTCACTGTAACGAATGGGATCAGCAGCGTACGCGTTGCGGTCCAATCGCTCAGATGTGGAAGATTACCAAGCCAAGGCGCCCTCGCACCACACGGTCCGTAGATAAGGTTATCTGTTCTGTACTGACCTGAGGAAGCGGGCTGGGCACCTTGAAACACGTGGTCTACAGTATAACCATTTTTAATAAAGACTCCTTTTCCACCCATGTGAGTCCTCATTGGAGGTAAGAGACCTCCTTTATTATTTTTATATGCAAGTCATCACAACTATTTTTTAGGCACCTCCCCCAACATTGACCCAAAGATGCCTTATGGTGGGCTAGATTCCCTGACCTACTTCGTGATGCTTGTTGTCTTCAGTGTCCACCCTCCCACCCCATTCTTTCATAAGTTCAACAAGATTCCCATTGTGCTAGTAGCCATTGTGCCAGTAGTACCCACTATGCAATTTCACCGAGGACCAGGAATTTTTTGAGGGACGAGCAATGGTTTCTGCGATCTCGCAATGTGGGTATAGGCACGCGATTACGCGAATGGTGTCTGGCGACACATGCCGACAATGACCGTTACGGCAGATACGATTTTTAAGATCTTTGACGACTCCCGTAC
The DNA here is from genome assembly GCF_040937935.1 of Hyperolius riggenbachi. Lineage (NCBI taxonomy): Eukaryota > Metazoa > Chordata > Amphibia > Anura > Hyperoliidae > Hyperolius > Hyperolius riggenbachi. Next base: position 83,674,947 of record NC_090649.1, on the reverse strand, counting down.
AAAGTACCACGATTGCTTGAACTCTCTTGTGTGCGTATACCCGCTGGCAGGAAGATGGATCAGGGAACGCCTTCATTGTGGGACGTCGCTGGGATCCATCTTCCTGCATTGGCCTCAATTCACTAAGCTTTATCAAACACTTTATCGAACGTTTGATAATTTACCTCATGAGTAAAATCTAATTTTGAATTAACTAAGGTGTTATAGATTTATTGAATGTTTTATCGATAAAACATTCAATAAATCTATAACACCTTAGTGAATTCAAAATTAGATTTTACTCATGAGGTAAATTATCAAACATTCGATAAAGTGTTCGGTAAAGCTTAGTGAAGGCCATTGTGAGGTGAGTATTCAGCTTAAAACTAAAACTTAAAAACAAGCGGTGGCAGGGTTACCCCTTATGCTGGCCACACACTGATATATTGATCTGGCAGATATTTGGCAGAATTTACTGACAGCAGAAGAATGAGGTGCCACTTTTTTTTTCGGAGCACCTTCAAAGAAAATTAGAAAAAAACAAAAACATTAGTTAGTGTGTGGGCAGCATGAACAGAATCCCCTACTCTCACTTACAGATTCCACAAATGGGATATTCATTTATTTAAAGGAGAACTCCACCCAGTGCTACCAGGCAGGGTAGGTGGAGCTACGTGTTTCATACATACCACCGGTGGCTGTCACTGGAACAACTTGCTTGCAGAGGCAGTCCCTTGACCATTCCTCCAACCCGTGGCAGCCGCTATGTCCCTCGCTGCAGCTCCGCACTCAGCTGTTGGCTCTTGGTCCCCTCCGCTGCAGAGGATGACCTCGCCAGGTCGTCCTCTACTGCGCCTGCGCGAGTGCCGCTGTCAATCACTCGCACGTGATGTGGAGTGTACTGCGCAGGTGCTGTAGTTCAGCGGTACATTCCATACCATGGGCTCGATTCACAAAGCGGTGATAACCCAGTTAAAGACTTTAGGCGTGATAACCATTTTTATCATGCCTAAACTCAGTTTAGGCATGATAAGTTTAGGCATGATGAGTTTAGATCGCATGCAAAGTCCCGCACGCAAAGCAGCGCCATTAAACTCTATGCAAAGTGCACCAGACTTTGCTAGCGCAAAACTTTTGATCAGCTGTGCACTGCGGTGCTAACCCAGTTGGTGCTTAAACTTATCACGCCTAAAAACTTATCATGCCTAAACTTATCACACCTAAACTTATCATGCCTAAACAGAGTTTAGGCGCGATAAAGGGCTTTTCATCACGGTGCTAACTGTTAGCACCGCTTTGTGAATCAGGCCCCATGTGCGAGTGATTGACAGCAGTGCTCGCACAGGCGCAGTAGAGGACAACCTGGCAGCGGAGGGGACCGGGAGACAGCAGCTGAGTGCAGAGCTACGGCAAGGGGCATAGCGGCTGCTGGGGGCTGGAAGAAGTCCCGGGTAAGTAAAGGTCTTTTTTTTTTCAGCTGCTTGGACCTTCCCTTTAAAGGACCACTATAGCGAAAAAAATAAGCAGTCAAAATCTGACAGAAACCACAGGTTTTGGACTAGTCCATTTCCTCATGGGGAGTCTCGGTGTTTTCAAAAGCATTTAGTGAATGGCAGATGCTAATTCTAACTGCCACAATAGTAAGATACCAGCCAGCTTCCCTAATCACTTGCAAACTATTTTTGCAGTTACACCTTGCAAGTGCTGTTCAGGAAATGCTGTTGAAAACAAAGAAACCATGAGAATCCCCTATGAGGAGATGAACTAGTCCAAAACCTTTAAGTTCTCTCAGATTTAAGCTGCTTACTGTTTTTCACTGGAGTGGTCCTTAAACAAACAAAACACATACCTGAACTCACCTCTATCCACCCTGTCAAATCGCATACAGTGAGGCATACGATACAATGGAAGTATGCCTCACTGCCACTGTAAACGCACACCTTAGCCTATAAATGTGCATGCGCTGCATGCTGTGTGTTATCCTGGCGGAACTCATGATAGCTCCATAGAAATATCCTGGCATTGCAATGATTTCTTCCGTTGCTCTTTCACTATTTGGTGTCTTTGAATTTTCTATCCTTTTTTGTTTATCTAGTTATATTTGTCGCTGTAATTACTATATCTACCAATTCTGTATGGTGTACCAACTTCTAGATTTCGTGAATACAATTATTACATACCCCACATTTGTTCTTAGGCCTTGTTCATAGCATGACGTGCAGATGGCCATGAACGTAACGCATATGATCGCACTGCCATTCCATACATTGCGTAGCTGATCCCATTCACTGTAGCGAATGGGTCAGCCGTGCGTTTTGCCCCAAAAAAATGCCTGCAGCAGTGCGATCGCACATCACACTGCAATGCATGTAAGGTGAACATCAGACAGTGCAATCTTTGCACTTCTGATGTTTGTGCGTGTCTGCTTCCATACGCATTGCCGAAATACGGACAGCGTTGCGTGTAATGGGAACGAGGCCTCTGTACAGCGCCTCAAAATACGTTGGTGCTTTATAAAAAGGTGCCCATTGGTGGTACAATATTTTCATCAGATGCGATCTTTTGACGCACTTTTTACGATCGTGAGTAATGGGAAGGTAATTCTTGATTGTTCCCATAAATAGGCCAATTAGGGCATATACTCTCCAGATTATGTACCTAAATTCCAACTTTTGGATCAAATACATCTTCTGTTCCAACTGACCAAAGCATCATTTTACATACGCACCCCGTGCAGTTTTCTGTACAGTTTGATCATAAAAAGTGCACCGAAAGATTACATCTTATAAAAAAATTGTGGTCATTAAAACGGATCAATATTTTCATCTGATGCGGTCTTTTGATGCAGTATTTACAATCGAATTGTACAGAAAACAGCACAGTGTTTGGTAAAAAGTGATGTGAAACGATTCTTTGGTCAATTGGCACAAAAAATTCCTTTAATCCGCAAGCTGGATTTAAAAATCATATCTGAAAAGAGAAAATGCCCTAAATGACCTGTGTATGGGAAACAATCGAGAATGACCTTCCGATGACTTTTGACCATAAAAAGTGCAGTGAAAGATCGCATGAAAAACATTGTACTGTTAGTGGGCACCTTAAGTTAGTGGGCACAACACCAGATGCAAGTGCATCACCAGGCAGCATCTGCATCTTAGTTTAGACTACAATGGCTATATGATGATCTACCCCATGTTTTTTGCTTACTTTGTACAGCGCCACGGAATATGTTGGCGCTTTATAAATAAAGAATAAGGGCTCTTTCACACTACAGGCAGCGGTAAAAGGCTAAAACGCTGCGTTTTGGCTGCTGGCGTTTTTAAGGCGCTTTTAAGGCGTTTAACGCCAATACATTAGTATCAATTGTAATGAGAAACGCCGCGGTCAGCCCTAAAAAAGCTCCTGGGAGCGTTGAAACGCAACGCTCCAAAACGCAGCGTTAGATGTGAAAGGTAAAATGAAAGTCTATGGACTTTCATTTTACCTAGGAAAACGCCAACTTCGGCCGTGGCGTTAAAACACTGAAAAAGCCCTCTGGTGTGAAAGGGCCCTAATAAAATGATTTAATTCTTTAGCGATTGGTTCTCCCTTAATGTACAATTACCTGGCTATACTTACCAGCTTGGGTTTTTTCTTGGGGGCGATGCTGTCGTAGAAAGCCTTGGCTGCGCTGGTGTCCTGATGGGCACCTCCATTCTCCACCTGGGGGGCAGCACTGCTGGGTGCAGGGGTATCTTTGGTGGCACTCATGCTGGGGCAGTTCTCTCAGTTGTTGTTGGTGAGGAGTGAGATCAGCAGAGGAGGCAGCAGACCTGCACTGTGCTCAGCGGTCAGGCCCTGTGAAAAGTGAAGGAAAAGTTTTCAGTAGCTGCTAGAAGTTCAGGGAGATGCTACAGAAAGATGACACTTCCGCATCAGGCAGACAGGAGCTGGGAGATGAACCAACGCCCTCCGCCTATGACTCACCAGGAGGGAGTGCTCTGCGCTGACCTGTGTGTGACAACTCTATGGAGGCCTCCTACAGCAAGCCTGGCACTGGGGGCGGGACTCTGCTAACTTCTGCAGCCAATCACAGAGGAGGAATGCAGAGAGGATGGGAGGGGGGGGGGACGCAGAGTTTCACTCTCGCATCCTGCCCTACCTACATACTGCTTCTCTCTGCTGAGATGCTGGAAATAACTTTATTATTGTGATTATGCAGTTATGCAGCACTGACTGACACAAAGTTTGCCACGTGCTTCACACAGTGAATTGTGGAGTTCTTATCAAAAACTTCTGTTCCATTGGCCTCAATTCACTAAGCTTTATCAAACACTTTATCAAACGTTTGATAATTTATCTCATGGGTAAAATCTAATTTTGAATTCACTAAGGTGTTATATATCTATCTAATGTTTTATCGATAAAACGTTCATTAAGCAGGGAACACACTACATGCGTTTTTGCGCATTTTGCCGAAAACGGCAAAACGCGCACGATTTTAAAGGCTATTGAAATTAATGCCACATGCGTTTGTGCGCATTTGCGTTCTCGGTTTTTTCCGCGTTTTCTAACCGCACAGTTTTCTGCTTTTTCCCGCACGTTGCATGGCAGTACATGCTATATAAACGCGGAAACGCACGCAGAAAAACGCACGCGTTAGACGCGTTAGGAAACGTTGGATAAAGTGTTTGATAATGCTTAGTGAATTGAGGCCTTTCCTGCTGTCAAACGCAGATGGCTGTACAATCAGAACGAGATGCGCACGATAGCACCTCCCTCTGCACCTCCATGTGTTGCACTGCTGATCCCATTCATTGCACTGCTAGTGTAAACATCAGACAATGCCCTCTATGCACTTCTGTTGTTCTTGCATGCCGCATACTACATGCATTGCCAAAATGTGCATGGCAATGCGCATAATTAGAGATGGCACGAACAGTTCGCTGCGAACGTAGGCCGTTCGCATTTTTACACAATTTTTTTTTAAAGAAAACCTGTAACATCAAAAAGTTCCCCTGGGGGTACTCACCTCGGGAGGGGGAAGCCTCAGGGCCCCAACGAGGCTTCCCACGCCGTCCTCCATCCCTCGGGGGCCTCGCTGCAGCCCTCCGGACAGTGGCAATGTAAATATTTACCTTCCTGGCTCCTGCGCAGGCGCTGTGGCGGCTCCCGGCTCCGAATTAGGTGGAAATACCCGATCGCCGTCGGGTCTGCTCTACTGCGCAGGTGCAAGTCTCCGCAGTAGAGCAGACCCGACTGAGATCGGGTATTTCCGTCTATTTCGGAGCCGAAAGCCGCAACATCGCCTGCGCAGGAGCCTGGAAAGGTAAATATTGAACAAGCTGACGGATTTTTCGGGCCGCTGTTCGGAGGGCTGCAGCGAGACCCCCGAGGGACGGAGGACGACGTGGAAAGCCTCATTGGGACCCTGAGGCTTCCCCCTCCCGAGGTGAGTACCCCCCAGGCGAACTTTTTGATGTTACAGTGTCTCTTTAAATTTGCTTTTGCATTTTTACATTGGAAGTCACTGGCCGCCGACTTTAGCGGTTACTAACAAAGCCCCATTACGTGCTAGAACCCCCGAATTTGCAGGTAATGTGGGAGAGGTCATAGTGGGTACATGAGGGAAGAAAAATCAAAAGACCTTATAGTTTTTGAGATATTCGATTTTAAAGTTCTCCTTCTGAATGTGGGAAAAGTTTTAACGCCCGCTGACTTTAGCGGTTAATACCAAAGCCCCCTTACATGCTAGAAACACCACATTTGCTGGGTATGTGGGAGAGGACGGTGGGTACAAGAAGAACATTTTTTTTATCAAAAAGACCTTATAGTTTTATTTTTCTTCTTTATGTTCAGAGCCTGGGATAGCCAGAATGCGAGCCCCGGCCGCGTGGGGCTTTGCACCCTGAGCTACTCCAGCCCGCATGGTCCATGGTATGGGGGGGCTCCGGGGGAGAGGGGCGGCCAAGCCTTCCTTTTTAACCGCTAAAGTCGGCGGCCGTTCGCCTGCCATTTAAGTCTATAGAGCCTGCTGCGAATAGCCAGTTTGCAAACATTTGTGGAAATTCACGTTCACTATTTGCAAACCGAAAATTTGATGTTCGCTACATCTCTACGTATGATTTGAACGAGGCCTAAGGGCCTGAGCCCACTAAAGCAGTTGTGTCTGCTTCTCAGTATCTATAACACTGATATGTTGCTGAAAAGCAGACACAACTGCGTTAAGCCTCATTCACACTATATGCGTTGTGCGCATTTCGGCAACACGTATAGTGTGCAACACGCAAGAACATCAGAAGTGCATAGACTGTGCATAGACTGCACTGTCTGATGTTCAGATTACATGCGCTGCGCTATCACACTGACCCATGCAAATGGCATGAGCAACGCACAGCAGCGCAGATGACATGCGTTTGTGTGCGTTGCATTATGTGAACGAGCTTGTGCGCTCAGGCCCTCAGAGAAAGCCCAAAGCCCCCTAATCCAATCCCTACCTGAGAAAGGCTGATTTGGAGAAACTAGGTGATCAGTATAAAGGTGCCCATTAATGGGCCAATATAGTCCTCGATCTTAAAGCGGATCCGAGATGAAAAACTAACTATAACAAGTAACTTGTCTATTTATGTTACCTAAAGTTTAGATAGTTTACACAGCAAATCTAGCTGCAAACAGCTTTAATAGAATATGATTAGGTCTTCCTGTGATACAATGACAGCAGCCATGTTGTTTGTAAACATTACAGAGGCAGGCTTATCTGCATCTTGACCAAAAAAACCTAACCCTCCCTCCTCCTCCCCTCTGCCTCTGAAATCTCTGGCTAGTAATACCTCCCCCTCCTCCTGCCCAGACTGAGCTCCCACGAGCCCTTGCTACTGCCAAGGCTCTCTGAAAACCTGTGGGCGTAGCTTGTGTAGTTTATAGGGAATTAGAGTATTAAAACAAAAACAAAAAAAGTATTTGGCTTGAGGAATGCCCTATAAACAATAGGAAAGGAACCCAATTATGCAATGAGTAAAAGTTCATCTCGGATACACTTTAAGAAAATCAACAAGAAATGATTCTATGGTCAATTGGAACACAGAATATTGCGGATCGTTATGTTGGATTTTAGGATTGTATGCAATGAGAGAAAGTGCCCTAATCAACCCGTTTATAGGAACAATCGATAATGACCTTCTGATTGTGTATGATCCTGAAAATCTGATAGTATGATCACATCCGAGGAATATATTGTACCGCTAATGGGCACCTTATATTTGGAATGTGGGAGGAGACATACACACCCCATGCATATATGGTCATGACTAAAGCCCCATCTACACAATACAATTTTTTTCGCAATTCTATTTACGATCCAATTAAATCCGACATGTCCGATCAGGATTCTATTCGATTCAATTCGATTTGCCATTGTTTTGCAATGGCAAATCAAACTGAATCGAATCCCTGTCGGACATGTCGGATTTAATTTGATCGTAAATAGAATCGTAAATCGCACAAAGAATCGTATCGTGTATATTGGGCTTAAAGCCTCATCTACACGGTACAATTTTCCATCAGATCAACCGGTGATCTGATAAGAAATTGCATCGTGTGTAAACAACCAAATTGTTTCTGATCAATTTTGTGATAGATTTTGCATTGATAAGTACCCAAAATCTATTGTAAAATCTATCGCAATCCGATTGGACTGGATAGAAATGATCTAATAGATCCGTCTATCTGACGTAAAATTGTTCTGTTTAGATGAGGCTTAATGCTGGCTACACACAGTGCGTTGTTTTGGTCGATTTTTCCGTCCGATAAATTTTCAATTTGATTTTCCGATCGATTTCCAAATCGATTCTGTTATCTCTTCTTATATATTTCCATTCACTTCTATGAGAAATCGATCAGAAAAACGATTGAAAATAAGATCGGACATGACGGAAATTATCTATTGTACCTAGCATAAGATTTTCAATGTTGAACCCCACCGCTGCAAGGCAGAAGTATTAGCTGGACACTGTCCTATGCCAGTGATTTGTCAGTATTTGATGTTAAAACAAAGCAGTTTTTCACTTTCCTATACTTAACATTGAGGCAGAAACGCCTCAGAAATCTAAAAAATGCTGCAGGACCCAAGTTTGCGTTTGGGGGGAAAAATGAACCGCTCTGGTTTAAAAACCGCTCCAGAACTGTTCTGGTGTGCCCCAGCCCAGTGAGTGAAGAGGGAGAAGCAGGAGAGCAGCAGTGTTTTGTTCTGTTCAAATGATAAAAGCTTTTCTGCTTCTGCTTAGAATGAGAGCGTTTGTGTAAGCTTTTGCGTTTAGCAGATTAGGGAGTACTATGACAAATGTGTTGTGTGTTGCAAGCTGCCGACTCCAGAATCTGCATGTAGCATCTGGGAAAACTTGATCAACCGCTTTGTTTAACCCCCTTGCCGTTACAATTCTGGTGGCAAGGGGGCAGCGCAGCACTTTTTTTTTTTTTTTTTTTTTTTTTTTTTAAATCATGTAGCGAGCCCAGGGCTTGCTACATGATAGCCGCTGACAAGCGGCATCCCCCTATCCACTCTGATCGCCTTCGGCGATCAGAGTAAGCAGGAAATCCCGTTCAGAACGGGATTCCCTGCTGGGCTTCTCCGATCGCCATGGCGACTGAGCGGGATGCGTCGGGACGTCAGAGGGAATCCCGAACTACCGCTCAGCGCTGCCTGGCACTGATTGGCCAGGCTGCGCAAGGAGTCTGGAGGGGGGGACGTCGCGGGTAGCGGCGAATCGGCGGCGAGTGGCAACGATCGGAAACTGCACGCAGCTAGCAAAGTGCTAGCTGCGTGCAGTAAAAAAAATTGTGAAAATCGGCCCAGCGGGGCCTGACAGATCCTCCTACGCAGGTTACCCCGAGCTGAGCTCGGGATAACTGGCATGGAGGTTAAAGGAACATTATCAAAGAAAGCAGTTTTGTGGCAACTTTGCCAAGGACTCTGCCTTCATTTTTGCCGTGCTTTTTTTTGCTTATCATGTACCTGTCTGACAGCAGTGGACAGAGGAATAGACCACCTTTGCAGGTGACGCCGCTGAGGTTAAAAATGTAGTGAAGGGGGTTTATATCCTGGTCTCCCACCTGAACGTTAGTTGTAACTTACGTGGCCACTGCAGTAAGATTGTTTGAGGAACGAGAGAAACCCGCTGTCGCTCCTATTATGCCCACCAATAGCAGAGGAGCGAGAGTGTCTCTCCCTTGTCTCGCTCCTGTCCTGGACGTCCGTGTTCACACTATTAATGTGTCCCACCGCATCACTGGATGTTTGCTGTTGCTATGCAATAGCAAACAACTAAGGCAAAGGAGAGCGGAAACGATTTGAATATGTTTTAATGTAAGCGGTGCACAACAGAATGGGACACTTCTGCCCTCATTTGCTTTAGTTGTTTGTTGTTGCATAGCAACAGCAAACATCCAGTGATGCGGTGGGGCACTGGGTGAGCACAGCTCTCACTCCTCTGCTATTGGTGGGCATAATAGAAGCGAGAGCGGTTGTCTCTTGTTCCTCAAACAATCTTACTGTGGTGGCCATGTGAGGTACAACTTGAGGAGCAGCTGAAAAAGTCGCAGCCAAAGATGGATGCAATTGTTATTTATCATTATATGTGGGCACGATTGTTATTTATTGATATATGTGGGCATAATTGTTATTCATAGGAATATAGAAAGCCGTTACGCTGTTTAGCGGGCGGCTGCAATTCAATGTAAATTTATCATATTATTGGTAGCGGGGATCAGGGGGTTTTAAGGTTGGGCACCACTAGGGGGGGGGGGGGGTCTTAGGGTTAGGCACCACCAGGGGGGTTTTAGGGTTAGGCACCACCAGGGAGGACTTAGGGTTGGGCACCACCAGGGGGAGTCTTAGGGTTAGGCAACACTAGGCGGGGGGGGGGGTCTTAGGGTTAGGCACCACCAGGGGGGTCTTAGGGTTAGGCACCACCAGGGGGGTCTTAGGGCTAGGCACCACCATGAGGGTCTTAGGGTTATGCACCACCATGGGGGTCTTAGGGCTAGGCACCACCAGGGGGGTCTTAGGGCTAGGCACCACCAGGGGGGTCTTAGGGTTAGGCATCACCAGGGGGGACTCAGGGTTAGGCACCACCAGGGGGGACTTAGGGTTAGGCACTACCAGGGGGGTCTTAGGGCTAGGCACCACCATGAGGGTCTTAGGGTTAAGCACCACCATGAGGGTCTTAGGGTTAGGCACCACCAGGGGGGTATTAGGGTTAGGCATCACCCGGGGGGACTTAGGGTTAGGCAACACCAGGGTGATTTAAGGGTTAGGCACCACCAGGGGTAGGTTCTGTGTGAGAGTAGGGAGAGGTTTGGGTATAGTTACGTTCAACATTATCTGTAAATTTACTGATAATGTAATGCCGCAATTAAATTGCTACTTACCGTTTTTTGTTATCGATTTTGTTATTTAATGTTGCTCTTAAATTGTTATTTACCAATATTGCTAGTAATATCGTTATTTAACGTCGCGCCTAAATTAGCTCGCAACTTTTTCAAATGTATGCACAACTCGCAATTGGGCGGGGCAGCCAAGAAATACAACGAGCCGCTCAGTTTTTACATCAGGTTTCCTCCCTCATCCCAAAAACATACTGATGAGTTAATTGGTTTTCCCAAAAATTGGTCCTAGACTATGGAATCTGTAAAGGGCTGCAAAATATATAGTATATACTGTAAATGGTAAAGCTATAAAAACAATTAAAATATTAAAAGATGTTTAAGATGTAATTTGTCTCTGGTAGAATCTATGAAAAGGTGAATGCTTAGCTGATACCCATAATTTGGAGAGTCACTACCTTCATGTCAGAGAATCATCATTTCTGAGGAGGAGAGGTGTGGGCAATTTCCTCTTAAGTGTGAGAGAACGCGGAAAAGCCGCCGCGTGTGCTGCTGAGGAGGCGGCGGATTCCGCGTCCAATGCGGCGGTTTGCACGCGGAAGCGTGCGTCTGGTAACAGGGCAGAACGCGGAAAAGCCGCCGCATGTAACAACAGTAAGGCGGCTGGTTCCGTGTCCAGCACGGCGGTTGACTCGCGGCAGCATGTGTCTGGTGTGGCTGAGTCTGTTAGTGCACACAGGCTTAGGAATACGCGCTGAGAGGCAGAACTCTTATACTGGGCAAGGAGAGATCAGCTGATCACGCCGATCAGCTGACTCCAGAGCAGGTTACTATTGGTTGATTAATTAGGGGTGGTGCCGGAGAGCACTACTCCATATATAGTTACTGCTGGCCAGTCTCAAGTTGTCGTGGAAGCACTCAGACCTTAGTCAGATCCAACAGTGTGTTTGATCCAGGTGGACCTGGGAATTCACACTGAGCCAGGTTACTTGTACTGTTAATCTGTTTATACTTAGGCTAGTTCCAGGGTGTAGTGACCACGGACCTCACACCCAGACTAGGAAACTTGTGTTATCCATCTGTTATACTTCAGACTAGTTCCAGGGTGTAGAGACCACGGACCTCACACCCAGACTAGGGAACTTGCGTTATCTATCTGTTATTCATCAGACTAGTTCCAGGGTGTAGAGACCAAGGACCTCAAACCCAGACTAGGCATTGTTGATATCTGTTATGACTTACTGCTTTCCTGACTATCCCTTTTGATCTCTGATTCGGTACCTCGCATATCTGATATTCCGTTGCCAGACCCTGCTTGCCTTGGATACCGAATCAGCCTTCTGTCTGTGTACTTTATCTGTCCGTGGGTTGCCGACCAGGCGTGCCCGACCTCGAGAGCTATCTCTCCTCTTAAGAGATAGTCTCCAGATCAGATAGTGACATCCACCTTCAGGTGTCACTCACTCTCTGGTCCTTCCTATCTCCAGCCTGACTCCACCCCTTGGAGAGTCTCAGGCTGCTGGAAGGTTCCTGTGCCCTCAAGAGCAGTATTCCTTTACTGCCTATGATCACCTGCTCAGCAGGTGCATTACTCAAAGTACTACTGTTACACCAAACACTCACATACCTATAGGTGTCCAGAGGTTAGCAATATATCTGTAGTATCGGTGATTCTGCAGATCATCAATAATCAGGTATATATCTGCATTCTTGGTGATACTGCAGATCACCAATAATCACATTCTCTCTGCGTGCTGACACCAATCGTTACATTAAGCAATTTGGTTGCATAAACACCAACCATTCTTGAGATGCCTTTCACGTTACACATCCATTGTTTCACCAAAGGTAATACACTGTTTTATAAGTCCTCCCCTATGGGGGAAGGTGGCAGGACAGGTTTTTGGGATCACTTAAGGTGGCCATACACTGGTCAATCTATCTTCAGATCAACCATCAAATCAAGCCCTCTCTGATTAAATATGACTAAAGAAGGATCTATTGGCTGCCCAGTGCCCACACACTGCAGACAGATTTCCAGTGGATTTCAGCAAGTCATCTACTGGAAATTGTCCTTGCGCCGCTTGCCGGATTGCCCCCCCCCCCCCTCCAAGTGATGGGTGTAGGAGGTTCACCTGTCACAGCTATGCAAATCCTCACATCCCCCTGTGTTCAACATCTCTTTGAATTGCACCAGGAGACACTGGCTCATGCAGTGATGTCAGTACAAACGCCAGTGTCACATGGCACAGGCACTCGCGGTGACAAAGACGACAGACAGGAGGTGAGGATTTGCGTGACAGGTGAGCTTACAATGTGGGTCGGGGGGGGGGGATAGTGTGTGTGTGTGTGGGGGGGGGGGGGGGGGGGGTTGTTGAAGGACACATACACTTGGGCGAGACTAGCTGAGTAACTGACTCACATTTTCCAGCATGCCTAATCAATCTTTTCAACTGATTGTGCCTGCAAATCATTCAAAGCAATCGATTAGGTGGCCATGTTGCGGCATCATTATCTACCATATTCAGTCATTGAATTGGCTTGATATCGAAAATTGAATCATGTATGGGCACCCTAACTTTCTCCACGACCTTAACAACACAACCTAGTAAATCAGACCCATGTATGGCCCCGCTATCTATCACCCAACGTCAAGCATTATACTGGAGAAATATCTCCCCAATTATCTCCTGAGATACGCTCAGCTCTGATACGCTCCAGAAACTTTTCCGCCTCAGTAAGTGGAAATATTTTCAATAGCTGTTTCCCAATCAATCACGTTGTATTTTAGATTGTGGGCCCGTTCCTGCTGAAGCTGGAATCACAGATGATGTAGCCCTGGAGGGCCACTATGGGATGCTGCAGAGATAACAGTAAGTGGCTTGCATTTGTCAAAGCATTGCGGTGTCAGCCTGGGCTCTTGGCACGACCAGAGTTTACTTTATTCGTCCAGTAATATAATAAATCTTCAGATATGCGATAAAGTGAGACAAATCCATAACCAGCACCGAGTCCTGATTACATCATGCTATCTAGATTGTAATCAGCTTTATAATTGCTGCGTGGCTCCTATGGGAATTGGGGCAGGCTTTCATCTTGGCTCGCCTTAGTTGGGAACTCGCTTGTGCCATTGGAGACTTGCACTATTTTCTTTAGATAAACATTTATTATCCTATACTGTACTTACATCCAAACTCTGGACCTTTTTTAAAGTCTACATTAGACTAGATTGTTAGCCCTTCTGAGGGACAGTTAAGGTGCATAGACACGCACTATGGCCGCCAACGACGGGTCCGTCAGACCCTCCCACTGGGCGGACTTTCAGGCGACAGTAGCGCGTGTGTACGCACTGTCAGAGGACTGATAAGGCTGTTTCTGAGCGATCCGCCGGTCGGATCGCTCAGAAACACTCTTATCAGTCCGCCGACAGTGCGTACACACGCGCTACTGTCGCCTGAAAGTTCGCCCAGCGGGAGGGTCTAACGGACCCGTCATTGGCGGCCGTAGTGCGTGTGTACGCACCTTTAGTGACAAGACAATATATCCTCTGTACAGCGATGCGTAATATGTCGGATATATATATATATATATATATATAGAGATATATATATATATATATATATATATATATATAGATATATATATATATATATATATATATATATATATATATATATATATAGAGAGAGAGAGAGAGATATATATATATATATATATATATATATATAGAGATATATATATATATATATATATAGAGAGATATATATATATATATAGAGAGAGATATATATATATATATATAGAGAGAGATATATATATATATATATAGAGAGAGATATATATATATATATAGAGAGAGATATATATATATATATATATATAGAGAGATATATATATATATATATATATATATATATATATATATATATATGTTACGGCCAGAACCCGAAGTTTGGCCACTTCGGGTTCTGGCCGGCCAATGTGCGAAGTGCCCGCTGCGCTGCGGCCAATGTGAGAAATGGGATGAATTATGTAACATTAATGGATCTGCTAGTCGCAGCGCAGCGGGCAAATGTATCGCAACTTAGTTATTTTAATGAAATTAAGCCGGTGGCAATGAAACAGATGAAGCCACCGGCTTTTTCTCTGCCTCTCTCTCCTTCTCTTATTATGGGCAGCCGGTGGAGACACGTGTATCCCCTCCAGAGTCGTTCGTCACGGCAGGGAAGCCTGCCGTTCTTGCAGAGCGCGTGCTGGCAGAAGCAATGTCTGCAGCCTCCCTGCTCTGCTTTACTGCCGCGACGAACGACTCTGGAGGGGGACACGAGTGCTGCCCATAATAAGAAAAGGAGAGAGAGGCGGGGGGGAGGAGAGAGAGGCAGAGCAAAAGCCGGCGGCTTCATCTGTTTCATTGCCGCCGGCTTAATTTCATTAAATTAACTAGGTTGCGATACATTTGGCCACTGCGCTGCGGCCAGAAGATACATTAATGTTACATGAATCATTCCATTCCTCACATTGGCCGCAGCGCAGCGGCCACTTCGCACATTGGCCGGCCAGAACCCGAAGTGGCCGGCCAGAACTAGAAGTGGCCAAACTTCGGGTTCTGGCCGTAACATATATAAAAAACTAAAAAAAAAAAATACAATTCCTGCAATAAATTTGAAATCTTTCTACTTTCTGCTTTTATGAAAGCAGAGATAGGGTTAACATCCTGTGTTTACAAATTAGATGCTTTGCCATGGCAGAGGAGATTCCTTAGCTGACACAGCTGAGAGATCAAATTACAGTTGTGATTGGTCACATGTAAGGGGGAATTAGATAGGCTAAGCTCTCTAAAAACATTTAGGATGCATTTCTCTCTGCTTTCCTTCTGTCCTATGCAAGAGTTCAGGTCCACTTTAATATAAGATAGAGTAGAGAGGAATTAGTAAACCTGTCTGTATGTATTTTTGTACAGCAGGAAAAATTGGCAGTGTTTTCAGACAGAAACTGTACCCGAATTTGCTATTTGCAAACATGTGCAGAGCTCCAAAATATGGACAAAATTACACAACATGCATTCAAAACAGGTACTGCAAAGGAGGGCATTAGCTTCAGTATAAATAATATATAATATATGCACAAATTATTACTGAATTAAATATGTATCAATACATTTAACTCTGTAGACATGTAGCTGCCAGTTATGATTTTGATGATAGTGCAGGTAACAAATTAAACTATGACTATGGTAAGGATTAGACTTTGAGCTCCTCTGACAGGAGGTTGTCCTGGAAGGATTTTTTTCCCTTGAAAATCTTGATATTTAAAGCACACCTGAAGTGGAAAAAAACCCTATTAAATAATGAATTGTGTGTGTAGTACAGATAAGGAATATAACATTAGTAGCAAAGAAAAGAGTCTCATATTGTTATTTTCAGTAGTGATGTCATGTCTAGGAGAACTCCTGGAGAAGCATGTGATTTGTTTGATCAGCTGATAGATTTCCAAAGCTCTGATTTGCTGTGATAAAATGCAGTAAAGCCTTATCTCAAGCTGTCTCCCACTGTTTCTTGGCTGTTTTAGTGCTTGAGAAAACAGGACTGTGTTCTGGAGAGATCGGGGAAGCTCTTTCGCATAGATAGGCTTTTTAACTCTTCCTGTACTGGAAAACAATATGATACTTTTTCTTTGCTACTAATGTTCTATTTCTTAGCCGTACTACACATTTAATACTTTATCTTATTAGCTTTCTGGGGACCACTTGTAATAAATTCTATGTCGCACTTGTGGCTGCGTAAGCCTGATGTGGCGTACGATTTACGCCACCTGCCATTTCCACTCCCGACGCGATCGTGCGCACCTGAGAGGGGAGATTAAGCTGTCATATGACAGTGGACATCTCCCCTCAGTGATCAGGAGCCATCACAATTGCCTCCTGGTCACGTGATCACTACGATCGTTGGCCGATCGTAGTGATTACTATTGGCAGCGGCGGTCTGAGGGGAAGAAGAGGACAAGGACTCACCTTCCTGACGTTCCCCCGGCGATTGGAATTCCCTTTGGTTCTGGCCGGCATCCCCGCTCGCTCTGCCTTAAGATGTCATCAAGCCATGACACAGAACTTAACAGCAGTGGGAGCGGAGATGCCGGCCATAGCGGAAGGGGTTAGAGCTTCTCATCGCTGGAGCCAGGAAGGTGGTTAAAGGCTGCTGGCTATGCGGGGGACACCTGGCTATACTGCGGACACCATACCTAGCTAACTATAGTGGGGATCCGGCTGCCAGACCCCCCCAAACATGCCCCCCCCCCCGCATGTAAAATGGCCTGGTCCTTAACCACTTAAGGACCAGGGGATTTTGCTGTGATCGGTGCTGCGTGGACTCTCCAGCCCGCAACACCAATCAGGATTGAGCCAGGGCGACCAGACTTCCTCCCTTTTTTACCCACTAGGGGGATGTCCTGCTGGGGGGATCTGATCACCGCCGGCTATTTCTGCTTAGCGGGGGGGTCCTCAAAGCCCCCCTCCGCAGCGATTTCAGCCCTCTTTGCCCTTACCTGCCTCTCCCGCAGGCTATGGGCTGCGCAGGACGGATATCCGTCCTGCGCCGTCTAGGATAGGCTTCAGCCTATCAGATGCCGGCGATCCCCGGCCAATCAGAGGCCGGGGATCGCCGATCTGCTTCACGCCGCTGCTGTGCAGCATCGCCATATGATGTAAACAGCGGGGATTTCTTTCCCGCGTGTTTACATTTCGAGTGCGAGCCGCGATCTGCGGCTCGCAGTCTGTTCACGGAGACACCCTCCGTTGAACTGACGTGGAAAGGCCACTTGTACGAACGGCCGTTTCCATGTAATACCACTTTCGACCTGCCGACGCCTATCGGCGTTAGGCGGTCGTTAAGTGTGGAGGGTTAGGCAGCCGGTCCACAGAGGGTACGTTTATTTACGCTTCAGGTTTGCTTTTAAAATCTAGTGCAAAGCAAAATTTATTGAAAAAACAAAATCGCTGTTACAGCAGGCTTCTGAGATCGCTGTACAAATCTGCCGTACAAATCTGTGATGCATGTGAAAGGCGCTGATTCGTATAGACAAAGATCGAAGAGCTGCTGAAATCAGCAGGATAATTTACAAAAACTCGGTACAAACTAACACACTGCAAAAGCGACAACAAGTTTACTCTGATTCTACTGGTCCCACCAAAGACCAAACCCCGCATTCCAGACTCAGCATACAGGATACAGCAGAAGATAATTTCTCAGGCCGTCCGTGGAACAAACTTGTTCTACAACATAAACCAGTCTGGGCGGATTGAGGTCTGATTCTCATTGCTTCCCAGCAACCATTTTCTGCACAGAACCATTTGAGGCTTGGCTTAAATTAGGGTTTACTCTGCATAAGGCTTGTAGGATAACCTAAATATATGGGCAATAAGGAGATGGGAGAGAAAAAGGCCGTCCGTGGAACAAACTTGTTCTACAACATAAACCAGTGTGGGTGGATTTAGGTCTGATTCTCATTCATTCCCAGCAACCATTTTCTGTGCAGAACCATTTGAAGATTGGCTTAAATTAGGGTTTACTCTGCATAAGGCTTGTAGGATAACCTAACTATATGGGCAATAAGGAGATGGGAGAGAAGTTTTTCCATGTATATTGTGCCAGACGGTAATTGCACTATAATGCCCTTTCCTTGACAACTCCCCAAGTTCAGACACTTCAGCAATGCATAGCTGAGTGCTTGCAGCCAAGTGAACACCACTGTATAAACAGTAGAGATGGGCCGAACATCAAATGTAAGATTTGCGAACGACGAACGCAAATTTCCGCAAATATTTGTGAACAGGCGAATCTGGCGTATCTCCATAGACTTCAATGCACAGGTGAATTTTAAAACCTACAGGGACTGTTTCTGGCCACAAAAGTGATGAAAAAGTTCTTTCAAGGGGCCTAACTCCTGGCCGGGGGCATGCCAGAGGGGGATCCATGACAAAAGTTGCACCACAAATTACGGAGTTGACACAGAGTCATGTTTTAATTGCAGAAATCACAGTACATTCCTAAATTGGTGGAATAAAGTGCTTTAAGCATCCGGCATGTGATCAGGTAGTGTAAGGGTTATGCCCACTTCACACTGACAGACGAAACACCGCTTTTATCGCACTGTATTTTGCAAACAACCGCAAAGACCTTTAGTGATTACCTCAGGTGAGCATTTCTTTATTTTTACTAGTTGACACCTCCAGGACATAAATGTTATGCTGCATACACACTTGAGATAAAAGTCTTTGGAAAAGGCAAGATCACAGACCAATTTTACCTCCTTCCATGTAGTATAAGAGCCATACCTACACAGTCTATTCTATGAAGCTGCACTCCCCATCAGATAAAATCTCTGCAAGATGCTGCACACACAGATGCCCGTACACATTCAAAAGATCAGTATCTGCAAAAGATCTCTTCCTGCAAAAGATCCATTCCTGCAAAATGCATTCATAGTCTATGAGATCTGCAGATCCTCATACACACCTTGTTTAACAGACTTCATCTGCAGATCTCGCAATCATCTGCAGATCTGAAAATCCATCCTGGTGGATCTGATCTGCAGATGATTGCCTGTTAAACAAGGTGTGTATGATGATCTGCAGGTCTCATAGACTATGAATGCATTTTGCAGGAATGGATCTTTTAAATGTGTATCTTTGTGTGCAGCATCTTGCAAAGATTTTATCTGATGGGGAGTTCAGCTCCATAGAATAGACTGTGTAGAGTATGGCTCTCATATTACATGGAATGGGGTAAAATTGGTCTGTCATCTTGTCTTTTCCAAAGACTTTTATCTCAAGTGTGTATGCAGCATTAGTCCTCTCGGCAGCAATCCTTGTGTAGTGGTGTGTAGTGGGCACCGTGCTTGTGCGCACAATCGTGGGAGTGCAGGCGATCACGCTTTTTTCAGCTTCTATGGTCAAGTTGAGGTAGTTCAATGACAGTTAAGTGACCAAAAAAACACTGATTCTGCACTGAGGCCTTATAAAGGGGCCAGTAGTGGATACTAGATGCCAGTAGGGGTGTGAAGGATTATTGGGTTATGGTTGGTACACTACTAGGACCAGCAGACCTGTCTCCAACAGCACTGAGGTCTTATTTTTATTATTATTATTGATTTATAAAGCGCCAACATATTCCGTGGCTCTGTACAAAGTAAGAAACAAACATGGGGTACATAATACAGACAATGGTGTACACTAATATACAAGATACATAATTAGTGACAAAATACAAAAAATGATACAGCATACAGAATACAAAATACAGAAGTGGTAATGACAGTGATAAAAGTAACATGATGAATAAAATGTATAATGATTTCCCAGACACAAAAGGGGGAGTGAGCCCTGCCCTTGCGAGCTTACAATCTAAAGGGAATGGGGGGAAACAAGAGGAGGGGCAGTATACGATAAAATATATAAAAGCAGTGTGTTTTAGCATACCTAGTAGGAGTGCAATTTGGTCTTAGGACAAAGGGAAGTGGCTTAAGGTAGCGCATATGCTTGTCGGAACAAATGAGTTTTTAGAGAGCGTTTAAAAGTAACAAAGGTTGGCGAGTGACAGATGTGTTGTGGGAGGGGATTCCAGAGAAGGGGTGAAGCGCGTGCAAAATCTTGTAAGCGTGAATGTGAGGAGGTGATTCTAGAGGAGGACAACAGAAGATCGTGTGCAGATCTGAGATTGCGATTGGGTTTGTATCTGGAAATTAGTGAGGATATGTACCGGGGAGAGAGTTTGTGGAGAGCTTTGTAGGTTAGGGTTATTATTATTATTATTTATATAGCGCCGACATATTACGCAGCGCTGTACAGTGTATATATATTGTCTTGTCACTAACTGTCCCTCAAAGGAGCTCACAATCGAATCCCTACCATTGCCATATGTCTATATTATGTAGTGTAAGTACTGTAGTCTAGGGCCAATTTTTAGGGGGAGCCAATTAACTTATCTGTATGTTTTTGGAATGTGGGAGGAAACTGGAGTGCCCGGAGGAAACCCACACAGACAGGGTTAGGAGTTTAAACTGGATGCTCTGGTTAATTTGCAGCCAGTGAAGAGCTTGACAGAGAGGGTCAGCCGAGGAAGATCGAGAAGAAAGATGAATGAGATGAGCAGCTGAGTTATACAGGGGCCAGTAGTGGATACCAGATGCCAGTAGTTGTGTGAAGGATTATTGGGTTATGGTAGGTGCACTACTAGGACCAGCAAAACTGTTAACCACGGCTAACTTGTGCACTGGCCACAGAAGTGCAATGCAATAGTAAAAAAAAATGTATCAGCTCTAAGAAGGGCTTAGCTGTTGAGGACAAAGTGGTAGCAGCAAGAATCTGCACAGAGGACACAGAACACAGGCCTACCTAATGCTCACCCTTTCACAACACACTGTCCCTCATCTGCCTAGCACAGAAGCCAGACACAGACTGCAAAATGGCTTCTATGGTGGCTTTCTGATAGATAGGTGGGGGGGAGGGGTGTGTGTTCCAGGTGGAAGGCATAGCTGATTGGCTCCCATGTGCATGCTGACTGTGAGGTAGGGGGTCAAGGTTTACCTCAATGATGATGTATAGGGGTCGAACACGCCATGCATTCTCCTGAAAGGGCGAATGCGAACACCCCTTATTCGCTGAAAAAATTCACTGGGCGAATAGTTCGGCCCACCTTTTATTACCAGTGGCGTAACTAAGGAGCTTGGGGCCCCAATGCGAGTTTCACATCGGGCCCCGAGCACTCTATCGATATGGAACCCTAAAACTTATCAAGGACAGCTGCAATGTCAGAGAGTTGTATTTAAAGTAGGGAAACAGTTTTTCTGTTTGTTAAAGTTTACCACTATGCAGTGAACATATTTATTACCAACATGGCACCGATGAAAAGCTAATAAGATGGATGAAGGCTCCCCCTAGAGGCCCCCTCTGGTCCAGGGGCCCTGGTGCACTCACAACCTCTGTATCCCCTATTGCTACGCTACTGTGGATTACGCACATTCAGCTTCCCAACGCTTCTCCCTGCATCTCTTCAAAGAGAGGTGAGCAGTACAGGTGGGCAGAGCCAAAGAATCCACAAGGCAAACCTAGGCAGGTGCCTAGGGCCTGAAGAGAGACTAGGGGCCTTCAAATCTTACAAAGAAATAAGAAAAAAAGCTAGGTGGCCATCAAGAGTGGGCCCAAAGATGGTACTTGCCTAATGCCCCACTTCACCATAATCCTTTTCTGCAGGTGGGGTCTTAAACGCAGCCACTGTCTGGGACCTCCACCTGAAATATACACCATAGGGTGCAGAGCAAGTGGCCCCCCAGTGCCCTCACCAGCAGGGAACTGCCCACAACTACTAACCAAATTACACACAAACACAAGCAGAGGCAAAGGCACCTTTCACTAGAAGCATATGATTCCCATGTAGATTTTCGGATTCAAAATTTTCATTTAAATACATGCACTATTGACATTATTGATCACGAATGCAAAAACACACCAAAAAAAACCACAAATGAGAAAACGCATGCAAAAACAGCATGCAGCATCCAAAAAATATCACACATACGAGTTCACTGGAGTGCAAATTTTTGTGCTAAAATAAAATGCACAAATTCATACCTAGTGAAGATGGGCCCTAAATGGTCTGCAGGGTAAAGCCAATCAGCAAATTTAAAGACACAGCACGTGCATCTACAGTACCAGAACTTGCATGGGCTGAACCGATTACACAATCTCCTCTGTCCTAGAAGGAGACTTCAGTTTCACATAACGATGCAGCCAGTCTTCATGCCCACCCAGGGGCGGGCCGCCCATGACACCAAGTGTAGCTAGTTCATCAGGCGACATGGATGCTGGAGCGGCAACCCGCCCACCCCCTCTCTCCCCACGGCCCCAGTATAGATTAGCCAAGTAGGTGGCCAGCCTTCTCCCCCCTCCCTTCCCACGGCCACCACCCATCTTACCTTCTAAGCTGGCGACCGCTTCCTCTAGGATAGAACCCAGCCCCCTTGCCGCATCATAGACCTCAGATCAGCGGGACCCGCAGTGCTGTTGAGAAGAGGAAGCAGGAGAGCGGTTCCAAGTAATTACTTCCTGTATATGTGCCGTTATCAAGGGAACCACTCTCCTGCTTCCACTTCACAGCAGCGCTGCGGGTCGATGTGAGGTCTATGATGAGGCGAGGGGGCCAGGGACTATCCTAGAGGAAACAAACGCCGGTTCAGAAGGTAAGACGAGCGGCGGCCGTGGGAAGGGAGGGGGGAGCAGGCTGGCCACCTACTTGGCTAATCTATACTGGAGGCTTCTACCTGGCATTCCGAGATCTCATCCTACATCAGCTTCTGTGAAAACTCCTGTGTACCCACCAAGTCCTTTAAGATCTAACCTAATGTCAAACCGTGGTTTTCCAGCAAGCTGCGTGAACTGGGAAAGCGCAAGGAAGCCGTGCACAAGTCCTGCTCCCCCCTGGAAGACTTCAGGATGGTAAGAAACTCCCTCAGTCGAGAACTGCGAGCTGCAAATCATTCCTACACTGAAAGGATACAGTACAACCTCAGCTCAAACGACCCCCAAGCTGTCTGGAAGGGCTTTAAGGCTGCCACCAACTACAAGCCTCCACCCCCCCAACATGCTACACAAAGCTTTGAGCTAGCCGAGGAACTCAGTAACTTCTACTGCAGGTTTAAGGACTTGGCAGCCTCAGAAGGGGCACTCAATGTCTTCTGTCCCCCCACCTCTGCCCCTGTGAGTTTTGAACTTAGTTTGATCACATGCCCCATGGCAGTAACCAAGGCCGATGTTCTGCGCCTCCTATCTACTCAAACACAAGGAAAGCCTCTGGCCCTGATGGCGTGTCACCAGCATGTTTGAAGTCCTACTCACGTCAGCTGGCCCCGTCCTCACCTCCGTCTTTTGCCAAGTCCCTTAGTGAAGGGAAGGTTCCTGCATGCTTCAAGAAATCCACCATCATCCCTGTACTGAAAAAGCAAGGGGTTTCTGATCTAAACAACTTCAGGCCCATGGCCCTTACATCCGTAGTCATGTAGACCCTTGAAAGAGTGGTCATGTCCCACCTCAAGCACACCACACTGGACCAACTGGACCCACTCCAGGTCGCCTACAGAGCAAACAGGTCCACCGACGATGCCATTAAAATCTGCCTGGAGTTTATCACTGATCACCTGCACGGGCTGGACTCATAAGCCAGAATCCTTCTCCTGGCCTTTAATGTCATCT
The DNA here is from genome assembly GCF_040937935.1 of Hyperolius riggenbachi. Taxonomy (NCBI): domain Eukaryota; kingdom Metazoa; phylum Chordata; class Amphibia; order Anura; family Hyperoliidae; genus Hyperolius; species Hyperolius riggenbachi. The sequence continues at coordinate 83,651,369 of NC_090649.1, read as the reverse complement.
GACCCCTGCATTCTGCTTGACAATCTCATGAGCTCAAAGTCCATCCAACTCTCTGTCTTTGGATCACGGACTTTCTCTCTAACAGGTCTCAGGTTGGTAAGCTGGGAGACATTTCTTTCAGACCCAGAGTGACCAACCCTGGAGCCCCTCAGCACTGCATCTTGTCACCATTCCTGTTCTCTCTGTACACAAATAACTGCACATCTGCAGCAAACTCTTTCAAAATCAAATTTGCAGACAATACCTAACCATTAATTTGTGGGTCCTTTTATCTCTTAATGTGTTTAAAGTGAACCAGAGACGAAGCACAATCATGTATTTTACCATATATATCAGTGGGGTCATTAGAGAAAACACCTACCATGCTTTCTGTTTCATTCTTCACTGTTCAGATTGCTTCTATTCAGCCCTGATAAAATCCCCGACAGAGCATTGAGTCTGGCTTTGCTCAGGAATCATTATAGCTGAGTCATTATAGCAGAGCCAGCAGGGGGCAGGCTTGAAAAGACATCAGAGAAGACAGACTCAGCTATAATGATTCCTGAGCAAAGCCAGAATGAGTGCTCAGTCGGGAATTTTATCAGGGCCGATTAGAAGCAGGCTGAACAGTGAAGAATGAAACAGAGAGCAGGGTAGGTGTTTTCTCTAATGTTCCCACTGATATATATTTTAAAATACATGCGGGTGCTTCGTCTCTGGTTCACTTTAATGCATTGCGTTAAGTTGCGTCACGTTTCAGCATGCTTTTTGCAAAATGGGACACGATGCGACACAACGCATTAAAATGCATTAAGTGTAAAAGGGCCCTAATGAAAAGCGCTTGAGCCGCAGTCATTTAACACCTGTTCAATGCCCATGTGAACCGGCCTTAATCCAGCATAGGTACGTAGATTTTACCTCACATTTAGTCACCCTTCAGTCTTTTCTGTGTCTCATCCTGAACTCTTGCACAGGACAGAAGGAAAGCATTGAGAAATGCATATTGTATGTATTTAGAGAGCCTGTGTAAGTCCTCCTCATCTGTGACTAATTACCAGTTGATCTCAGCTGAGTCGGCTAATTGGTAAACAAAGCATGTTAACAATATGTCTGCTTCCATGAAAGCAGGAGGTAGACACCCTGCAGATGTATTGCGGGAAATATTTTTCTTTAAAGATTATTATGCTGCTGCTTCTCTTTTTAAAGCAGAGAGGAAGTTCTGAGTTCAGGCCTGCTTTAATACTTCAATTCTTTCTGTGCCTAATACCTGATTATACTTATCGCTGTACCTCACTTGAGTGTTCCTGGGCACATAATAAGCTTCCCCACTCAGCATGTTCTCTCCAACCTACACTGCACCCCCTACAGGAAGAAACAGGCTAGGTCAGTCAGAGCTCGTTGTGTGTGCGTAGAAAACTGCGTCCCCCAGTGAGCAGAGGGAGTTGGAGTCAGGTCATGTTACCAGGTCCCTCCAGTTGTGTCATATCATGGCAAGCTGTCTAGCTATTGGCCTCCATATATCTCCTCTCATTTAATGGACGCAGGACAAATTTATAAGAACAATGATTAAAAAAAATATTTTAAAAAATTTGTTCTATGATTCAGTCTATTCCTTGGAGTCATATCTGACATGTGTTCAATCACAAATGGTAAGCTTTTGTAGAAATTTGCCAAAACTAACTGACTTTGTTCTGATTTTATGATGTAAGCTGATATATCCTTTGACCTGTATTATTATTTTGTCTTTTTTTTGGTTAAATATTATCATAAAACCGTGCACGCTTTTCTGATACACATGAAACAGATTTGTCATGAAAAATGGAGGATTTTCGTCAGCGTGATCGGAGCTGGCTCTGGCTGTTCTCTTTCTTAATGTTCTGCAGTCTGTTCTGTACACGAATGTAGAATTGTTGGAGCTGACCCTTTTGTGATAAGGTTGGATGGACAAGACGTAAAATTATATATTTTGCATTAAGAAAGCAGAAGGCTGCATGTCAAAGGGGATCTATGGGGACTTATTTAGTTGGAAGCTTAGTAAATTAACAATTAATTGGAGCCTTGTGCAGGAATTCTCACTGCGGGCGAGACTTCAATCACACAGCTGTTTATTCTCTAAAGGCCGATACCCACTAAACGATTTTATGCGTAAAATTTTTTTTTGCGATATCTCACAACATGGTTTAAAAAAAGTTTGTTAAACAATGTTCAACAATGGCAAATTTCGCATGATAATAATTCACTTTGAACGGCCACCATAGATCCAATCGTGGACGATCATTCCAATTGCCATTGACCCCCGCGTTAATTGCCATGATCGTTCAATGACACATTTGCACCCCATATGGTTCTGATCCAGTTCTTTATCTGATCCAGTCCTGTATTATGCCTGACGAAGAAATGTAATGTTTCGAAAGCTTGCAGAGAAATCCTGTACAGTCACTCATTAGAGGTATCACCTAAACAACTATTGTTGTTATGTCTTCAGATTCCCTCCATGACTAACATCGGAACACACGCAACCATATGGATTTACAGAACCAAATACATAGGTAAGAGGCTCCTATTGGATAATTTCCGCTTGAATGATTATGTTTCCCAAAGAATGAGTAATTTAGAGTGATTAAAATGTGGAATGTATTGCCACAGGAAGTAGTTATGGCAAATTCTATATGTGCGTTTAAAGGGGGCTTAGATGCGTTCCTTGCTTTGAAAGACATCCATGGCTATAATTACTAGGTAATGCCTAATGATGTTGATCCAGGGGGATTTTATCTGATTGCCATCTGAAGTCGAAAATTATTTTTTTCCCTTTTGAAGCTAATTGGACCATTCCTTGTAAGGGTTTTTCGCCTTCCTCTGGATCAATAGGGATATGTGAGGGAGCAGGCTGGTGTTGTACTTTTTTTTTTTTTTAATGACATGGACGTATGTCTTTTTTTTAACTCAAATAGCTATGTAACTATGTAATGAGGTCAGCTGTCTCCTTAAATATAACTTGTCAATAAAATGTCTTCTACGCCACCAGCAAACAAGAAAATACTCAAAATAATTTTGATAGTACGGTACTTTTTCACTTTTTTCGTTAAAAAATGCTGAAAATCTTTTTTTAAAAATATGTTGAAAAGTTATCTCCTAGGAGAAAACTCAGTTTAAAAAGTGAATTGCATATGGGCCATGGATTAACCACCACAGTGTCCAGACCTTAACCTCATTGAGAATCTTCGGGATGTGCCAGAGAAGAATTCCCAGCTCTTTACAAGATCGTGGCAGAAAATCAATGCAACTCTGGAAGGATATAGATTTTGTGACATTGCAAGCTCATCGACAGGATGCCACAGTGAATGTAGTACAATCTAGATTGTAAGCCTTTGGGCTTGGTCCTCCTCCTTTTGTGTCCTACCTGATCATGCACCTCCATTACTGTGAACCCATGCTATGCATCTGAGTGAACCTAACTTGCCTAATCTCCATGCTCCATCCAGTGACTGACTAAGCATTACCTTGTACTCATACTGTGCTGTGTGATCTGGTTTTCTTGTATTCCTGTAGTGTCATATTGCTGTATGTCACCCCTAAATACTGTCTGTAACCTAAACTAATGTCCAGCGCTGTGTAATATGTTGGCGCTTTATAAATACAATAAATAAATAAATAAATTAGTGTCCTTATCAAAGCAAAAGGTGGTCCAACAAGTCCAACAAAATATTAGAGCGTATGACCCTTTTTTTGGACAGGCAGTGTACAGTATATACTATGGGCTTGATTCACAAAGCTGTGCAAACTGTCTAGCACTGTCTAGTGCCGTTCGCGGACTTTTGCGTGCGCAAAGTGGCGCGATTCGCACGGTCGCGGACTTTTGCGCACGCAATTTGCATCAAATTGTGCGCGCAAAAGTCTGCAATCGCGCGAATCGCGGCACTTTGCGCGCGGAAGAGTCCGCGAACGGCACTTTACGTGCTAACTGTTTAGCACACCCATGCTAAACAGTTTGCATGGCTTTGTGAATCAAGCCCTATGCTCCAAAAGATCCACAGCTGTAATGCTGGGACCTTCACAATATGACCCACTTGTGTCCTGTTCTACAGAAAGAGGTACTAAAGAGATCTGACATTGAACCCTTTGCACAATCCAGTATCTGCCCTCTTGTCACATCACAGACACATTTACAACAGCGCACATATATAATCTGCATACAAAGCTCTCTAACATTCTTCTGGTAGGAAAGGTTACGGTGTAAGAAAATAACAAGGAAGCACTGATTGATTTTATGGTTTCTGTTCCCACATACCAGATTCCCCATAATTCCACACAATCATCATAACTTATTCTGTGTAATTGCCTACTTAACGTGCCAAATGATACATAATACAACAAACACGTCCAGCTTACTGCTCCTATTCCCCAAATAACCAAGTTTAAAAATATCATAAATTGAGACATTCTGAAATATATGTGTACGGCATGCACAGAGGGTAAAAAAAAATGGCTCGGGAGTAAATCTTAAAGGAACCTGCGGGAGGGAGCGCGGTGTACGACCGCTGAGGTCCACGACAAGCCAATGTCAGTGAGAACATTATGCCCCCTGATGGTTTATTTGCATTAACACCATAATGACAATTTACTTGTATAGGGTCCTTTGAAAAGTGGACCTGTCCTTGTTTTATTTCCGGCCCACCATTAAACAAGCCTTCATCTTTAGAAAGCTTGGGGCCTTCAAAAATAAATCACCTCTGCCGTTGCAGCTGCCAAGTTAAATAGCTCCAGTTTCTGACAATTATGTAATTTCCAGATTTGTTACAACGGCAATTGCTGATAAGTCAATCGTCAAGAAAAGAAATGTTCCAGACCCCTACTTTATTAGTTTGTCCTTCGCTGATGTATGGAAAATAATCTATTTTTTTTTTCATAACATCATTATTCTTCCCCCTCCGTCTATAGGCCAAGCTTTCATCGTAACTGGCTCACTCTGGAGAATGTCAGGACTTTTTTTGTTTAAAAAAAAAAGCCTATGAAGAAACGGGATAGAACGCTTTCAGTGTTAATATAATATTCCCACCATTCAGTAAACGGCACATGGATAAGGCAATACGATCTTCAAACAATAATGCATCTAATTCACCTAAGAAGAAGTTTAGTCAGCTCAGCTGTAGAAAGCAATTCAGCATATTGAAAGTCCTTATGTTGCATACATTAAGTGTCTTTAGTGGCGTGTCTACAATTACAAATCCCCAGCAAAATTTCAATAGACTCCCCCCCAACGTTCATGCCCTTCTCTTCCAGGTGTTCCCCACAGCATGAAGAGCGTAGAGCATGGAGGGACGTGTCTACAAATCACCAGCAAAACATTGATAGACACCCCACCCTCAGCGTTCATGCCCTTCACTTCCAGGTGTTCCCCACAGCATGGAGAGCACGGAGCATGGAGGGACGTGTCTGAAAATCACCAGCAAAACATTGATAGACTCCTACCAATGTTCACACCCCTCTCTCCCAGGTGACCCCCACAGCATGGAGACATCTCTGCCAAGTTTTTTAGTGTAGCCAGCTTGATCTTCCACCTGTCATATGTATGGCCATCATGATTCCCCCCAACTATAACAAGTGGAGCCATGATGATCACCCCCATAACAAGTGAGTTTGTGTCCCCACAGCTCTGGGCCTTTCCCCCGGTTGCTGGGACTGTTACCCTGTCGTTACAAAGCCTGGTATCTCTATGGAAACAGGAACTGATAGGGCCGGTTCAAATGTTGTTATGCTAGCGTTTGGCATTGGTTCCCGTCGGTTCATCATAACGTTTTCATCTCAATGTGTCATGGAGAGGGTGGGAGGAGTAATGTTGGCCCCTCTCACGGGATACCACAAGACCACCACCCAAACTAAGTGTGTGTGTGGGTGGGGGGGGGGGGGGGAGTGTCAACCACCAGACTACCAGGGATGTCACATGGGGGAGTACCACTAGACCACTGAGGATGCCACATGGGGGGTACCACTCAACAACATCCCCCCCCCCAAAAAAAAATAAAAAATAAAAATCAATTGTTTGATTGAGGTGGTGGGGTTGTCTATAAATGATCAGCACCTATATCAAGTACCCTAGGCACGCCACTGCCTCTCTCTTGTTTTACTGTACCTACATCTCTCTCTCTACCTTCCACTTTTCATTTCTCCCTCAACCTTCTATCACTCTCACTTTGTTTTTTGTTTGCTTTGATTTTTCCACCTCTTGATTGTCTCTATTGCTCTTGCCTTGTGACCTTTTACCTGCCTCTTGGCTGCCTCTTTCACTCTTCCCCTCCCCAAACTTTCCCTCCCAGCCTAAATCTGCACCTCTTTCATCATCTCCCACCTGTGTCCAAACAGGAACACATCTGCTTATGTTGTAACACTTTCTGAAGAAATTGTCAGCTGGTATGGGCAGGGCTGTCTCTCTCTAGTTTTATCTTGTTTTTCTTCTTATTTTATCCTGTAATTGTTTTATGAACCTGATATGTCAATGTTTTATTTGAAAGCAAGGCCAGGTGGAGATTTTTTTTTCTGCATGATGTATTTTTCATAGGCAAACATTCTAGAATGGGAACCATGCATAAGGAAGTATAATCGCCACTAAAGAGCAAAACTAGTTTTAACCCTTTCTGTACCAGCAGTCTCTGCCCTTGGTTTCAAAAAACGGTGCTTACGGACATCACGCCGCATGGACCGGCCGCTACCGCTGCTCATAACGCTTTCCCGTTGCTGTAGCCCCCCTGCTCTGCTGTCCCTGTGATGGCATGTTGCTACTCTTCAGAGAAAATTAAAGGAGGAGGGAAACTTACAAATGACCCCCTTATATACTGTGTAAGGGATAGCGGAGACAACGCCGCCATGCGGGGCAGCATGGCGGCGGTCTCCGCTTCCCAGCCGGCGGACTCCGTCGCTCATGCGGAGCAGCCGGCATAGGCTGGTAGGGACACCGCCGCCGCGACTGGCGACACGGCGGCGGGTCTCACATGGCGGCAAGCGGATTTCAGTCCGCGGGCGGACGCGGACCTGGGGCCTGGCCTCTCCATCCCACAGAGGCAGAGGGTCACACACGCGCGCGCTAAGAGGCAGGACTTTTACCTCCTACGTAGGAGGCTCAGCTGACTCCCCAGTCAGCTGACCTCAGGAGGAGTCCTGATTGGTTGGGACTTTGGGGCGGCACTGAGTAGCTTGCTAGCTACAAATTGGACTTGCTGGGCAGTAGCTAGTTGTCTGCTGTCATGAATACATTACTGTGTTAGCGCTCAGACCTTAGCTCAGTGCCCTGGTGTTGATGCTAAGGATTTCACACCTTAGTTAAGATTGTATTGATATTGTATCTGTGTTTTGACTCCGGCTATCCTTGACTACTCTCTCTCTCTACGTTATTGTACCTCTGCCTATCTGATTCTTGTTGCCGACCTCTGCCTGATTACCGATTACTCTTCTGCCTTACGCTCCTGTACTGCTGTCGCCATCTCTGTTGCCGAACCCTTGCCTGTCTGACCTTTCTCCCTTCAGTGGAACGTCTCCCACTGGAGGGTTATCTCTGAGGCTTGCCTCTTCGAGACGCCTGCCCCAAGCAGATGATTACTGCTAGGGGTCGAGATTCCTCACTCTGCCTGGTTAGAGGATCTCACTCACGGGGTTCCCATTAAGAGGTAACCACACGGAATTGCCGAGAGGTGGATATTTCCACACTTCTGTGATATTACTGTCTTTATTGTAGCAGTAGGGTATTGTACCGTGTTAGCCATCAGTAAAAGCAAGAAGTTTTAAATCAGGATGATACCATTTATTGGCTAACTACAAATGAATAAGAATAAACAAGCTTTCGGCCTTGCAGCCTTCGTCAGGTTTACATCCTGTTAGTTTGCAAGCTGGTGGTACAGACAGCTTATATACATGCAACATCAAAAGGGAAAACAGATATTTTTTTCAAGATAAGATAAGATAAGGATCCTTGTTTACTCTATTGCTCACAGACCTGGTATTAGGATTGACCCAGAGGTATCGTAAATTCTTAGTTCACAAGTTCAGCTAGAGTGGCTGAGACAGTTCATATATCATCAATCTCATACCAATATAGAAAGTTGTTGTCCTTATTCAAACCCTTCTGCACAGCTTTGAACCAATTTATAAATTTTGTTTCTGCTATTAATCGGTCATTTGACGTTTTGAAGCCGCCCTTCAGGGCAGTGACACGAAGATCATCCATGCTGTGTCCGTTGGACTGAAAGTGTGTAGCAACTGGGAGTCCAGATTTGGTATCATTAATAGTGTGCCTGTGTCCATTCATACGTTTGCGCAGTGTTTGTCCAGTTTCTCCCACGTACATAACATTGGGGCATTTAGCACACATGATCAGATATACCAGATTGGTGGACCCACAGGAAAATTTACCTTGTACTCTGTACTCCTGTTGTGAACCTGGTATCGTTACCCTGTCAGTGGAGTAAATGTGTCTGCAGGCATGGCCGGATTTCTGGCAAGGCCACATAGGCCATGGCCTAGGGCACCAGATAAACAAGGGGCGGCCTGCAGACAGTAGGCATTATTTTCAGGGCATTATTTGCAAGTGTCCAAACAAATGAAAGTGGTCAGGATAACTGCACTATTAGTACCAGCTGGCATCTGCCTGTGCTGTGCTACAGGCAGCTGCAGTCCGTTAACCAAACGTTTGTGAACAGTGTGTGACTAGCAAAAAGCCAGACCTTGTCCAATGACATAGCAGCAGCTCCAGGCAGTTACAGAAGGCCGGGTCCCACGCACTTGGTGTGGGGGATGAAAGGACCAGGGGCAGCACCAGCAAATAGTACAGAATACATAAGGCAGCCTCTCACAGTACCCATTTCTTAATTATTGACTGGCCAGCGCTGTTACCCTGGAGACAGCAGTGGGTACAGGACTCACTTTTACGTGTTGCTGACCCCACCCAATGTCCAATTGTGAGCCACTTTTGACTATGTGTGTGTGGTGGATGGCTCCCACCACGCCCATCACCTGTAGATCGCTTGATTGACCAGTTCCCCCGTGTGACATGATTGATTCACTTCACGTTGCCATGGAGACCTCGGCACTAGCCCCAATAGTGGACACCATCGGCCCAAAATTTTTTGCGTGGGTGTGTGTGTGGAAAGAGGTAGTAGGATACAGTTTCGGTTGGGGCGGCTGGTAATAGTCGGCCTTGGGCGGTAAGAAGTACAAATCCGGCCCTGTCTGCAGGTCCCACATATTTTTTGTCGGCAGGGTGATGTTCCGTTTTTTTGAGGCCTATTCAAAGAGCTCCTGACAATCATCTGTTTTAGATTGTGTGGTTGCCGATATGACAAGAGTGGAGGTTTAGGGAATATCGTTCTCAGTCTGTGATCCTTGTGTAAAATGGGATGAAGTTCCTTAGCAATCCTTCTTAAGATTTCCAGGTGTGGGTTGTAGGTGACAACCAAAGGGACACGTTCCTCTTTCTGGTTTTGCTTATATTTCAGGAGTTCAGTCCTGGGGATGTTGCTGGCTTTCCTGATTTGGGCCTCAGCCATGGGAGGACTGTAACCTTTATTGTGTTTCCTTTGCTGGGTGTCCAGAGGTTAGCAATATATCCGTATTATCTGTGATTCTGGAGATCACCAATAATCGGGTATATATCTGCATTCTTGGCGATACTGCAGATCGCCAATAATCAGATTCTCTCTGTGTGCTGACACTGATCGTTACAGAACAGCAGACCACTAGTATGGAAGCACTACGCAGTCAGATTGAGACTCTAGCCACCTCACTTAACAACCTTATTGAGGTGGTTAATTCGCAACAGACTCAGATCGACCAATTGGCTGGGTCTGTACGAGTCTTACAGACGACTGTGGCCACTGTGCAATCTCCTCCGGTCACTGATCTCCGTATGCCAGTGCCCGAAAGTTTTCAGGGCAAAGATCCGACTTCCAGAACTTTCCCAACCGGGTTTTGTCTTATTTTGAACTATGACCAACTGCGTCAGGTTCTGAGCAGCAAAAGGTGACCTTTATTAAGACCTTATTGTCCGGGGACTCACAAACCTGGGCATATGGTCTTTCGCCTGAGGATACAGCACTGACGTCAGTTGAGGAGTTCTTTAAAGCAATGGCTATAATTTATGATGACCCGGATGCTTCGATCACTGCTGAGAGGAAGCTCAAAACTCTCAAGCAGGGTCGAGATTCGGTTGAAGTTTATGCGGCCGAATTCAGAAGGTGGGCTGTGTCATCTAGGTGGGGGTCCTACGCCTTATTAGACTGCTTCCTCTCAGGCCTGTCAGACGCAGTCTCTGAATTGATGTTAGGACACCCAGAACCCAAGTCCGTCGATGACGCCATTTCCCTGGCGATACGTGCGGATCGCAGATTGCGCTATCAGCGCCAATCGAGAGGCAGGAACGCAGTAAGAGCTCTCTCTTATGCATCCTCATCGCCTACTCCTCCTACTGACGAGCCGATGCAAATCGGACATTCTCAGTTGACTCGGGCCGAGAAAGAACGCAGAAGGGCAGAAAATCTTTGTTTATATTGTGCAGAGCAGGGTCATATTGCTCAAAATTGCCCCAGGAAATCGGGAAACGCTGCTGTCTAGGTGTAGTTAGAGGTAATACCCTAGATGCACAGAGCTTACCTCTAAATCAGAATAATCGGTTACTCCTCCTGTGTTCCATTTCCTGGGGGAATTTTACTGTGTGTACAGAAGCTTTCGTGGACTCTGGGTCCGCGGCCAATTTTATTGATTACGAATTTGTGAAAGGACTGGGTGTTCCCTTACAGCCCTTAGACCGACAAATAGTCGTCACAGCAGTGGATGATTCTCCCCTACAGTGTAGACAACCCCTATCTCAGACCCCAAGGTTGTCATGCTCGATAGGGGTTCTACATAAGGAGACTTTACAGTTTATTGTTTTACGCATGGCAACCTCCACCGTAATTCTCGGTCTGCCCTGGTTGCAGCTCCATTCTCCACAGATAGATTGGGCCTCAGGTCAGCTACTCAGCTGGTCACCCTATTGCAACACTCATTGTTTGGGGAGGATTGCCATTTGCGCTGCCAAGGTAGAGGTTAAAGGGGTACCAGCACAATACACTGAATTTGCGGATGTGTTCTGTCCTAGGTCCGCTGACAAACTCCCACCACATCGGAGTTTCGACTGCCCTATCAACCTAAGATCTGGTTGTATGCCCCCTAGGGGTAATTTCTATAATCTTTCCGGGCCGGAGAAACTGGCAATACGGGAGTACATTACTGAGAACCTGGCAAAGGGGTTCATCCGCCCTTCTCGGTCACCAGCCGGGGCAGGGTTTTTTTTTCGTTCAGAAGAATGATTGTGGTCTTAGACCTTGTATTGACTACCGGGGTCTAAACAAGATCACCATAAAGAATCGCTATCCGTTACCTCTGATAGACGATCTCTTTGCCCAGATTATCAATGCCAGTATTTTCTCAAAATTGGACCTACGTGGGGCAAACAACCTGGTGCACATTAGGGCTGGTGACGTGTGGAAGACGGCCTTCAATACACCCGATGGGCATTACAAGTATCTAGTTATGCCCTTCGGGTTGTGTAATGCCCCGGCCGTCTTCCAAGAATTGATTAACGAGGTTTTCAGGGAGGTGTTGGCGAAGTTTGTCTTGGTATACCTTGATGACATACTGATTTTTTCTCCAAACCTCATCGAGCATCGCAAGCATGTCAAATATGTATTGAAGAAGTTGAGACAAAATTTATTGTATGCAAAACTAGAGAAGTGCCTCTTTGAGGTCACTCAAATTCCTTTTCTGGGATACATTATTTCAACATCAGGTCTCTCTATGGACCCAGAAAAGGTTTCGGCTGTTTTAGAGTGGCCGCAACCGGTAGGCTTGAAGGCACGTCAGAGATTCCTTGGTTTTGCTAACTACTACCGGAGATTTATCAAGGGATTCTCTTCGGTAGTAGCCCCTTTGACTAGTCTAACCAAGAAAGGGGCGGACCCGTACCATTGGTCCTCAGAGGCCCAGTCAGCCTTCAACACCCTTAAAAAACTATTTTGCCTCTGGCAGGGTGAAAATAAAGTTGCAATATTTGCAGTATCCTAAGGATGAGGGGGGTTTAGCTGTCCCCAATGCTTGGGTATATTTTCTCGCCTCTCAAGCACAGCACTTAGTAGGCTGGGACTCAGAAGAATTGTTGGATTCTACTAGAAAGATCTTAAACTTTAAGTTAGGGATTTCTTCTATATATGCTGCTCTAGAAGCAACCCCTGGTCCCCTTATTTGCAATGAAAAGCTTCCCACCATAGCAATGATGCACAAAATTTGGAACAGATTGCGGTCAATGCAAAATATAGATGGTATTACATCATTCACCCCAGTGAACGGTAATTCCCGTATGGTGGAGTTAAGAGACCTCTCGTTCCTGAGCTCGTGGGCTAAAAAGGGTATCTCTTATTTGGCACAGGTCCTGAATGACGCTGAGGTTAATCCTCTTCCAGTCCTCGCGGACACAATGAAGCTCACAATAACACCTTTGTTGCTTTTCCAACATGCTCAATTGGTACATGCAATCCGTAAACAGCAAAAGAGTCATTCAATTAAAATGTTCCCCTCCCCTATTTTTAATCTGATAGCCCAGTCTACTTCAAAGAGTGGATTTATTTCTCAATGTTATGCTATGCTATTAGATATCTTCCTAAAGCGATTCCCCCTAAAAAGCTATGATAAATGGGCGGAGGAACTGGGTGATCTATCTGAACAAGATTGGGAGGAGATTCTTCATAATGTACCAATGGTTTCAGTAAACGCTACTCATAAATTATCCCAATTAAATATCTTACATAGAACCTTACTGACACCTAAAAGATTACATTCTATGCATTACAGAACCGACCCGATCTGTGCCCGATGCAGAAGAGACCACTGTGACCTTATTCATATGCTGTGGCACTGCCCCAAGCTGCATAGGTACTGGGGGACCATCCTAGATACCTTAGATAATGTTACCAATTTATCTGTCCCAAGAACATTTCAATTTTGTATACTAGGGCTATTCACAGGGTTGAACCTCACGGAACCAATGCAAATTATGCTTCACAGAATCTTATTTCAAGCTCGAAAACGTATTCTTTCAGTTTGGATTGACCCTGTTCCTCCCTCCGTGTCTTCATGGGTAGCTCAAACTAATTCATATATTAGATTAGAAAAATTGGTCTATGTTCATAGAGATGCACCTCAAAAATTTGAGAAAATCTGGGCACCGTGGCTAGATACGCCCAGACTTCCTGATAGGGATATGGTTCTGAATAGGATGTTCAGTTTGGGCTAAGAAGCTCTAAAAGGCAATGGCGCTATAGACGAAGGAATTTCTGCTCTATATTATTCATGCTATAATTGCAATGCTTTGTGCCATGTCAAAGTTCCAACTGCACTCTCCCATGCTTCATCATGTAAAGAATGTCTGTAAAGTGTTTTGGCTGCTGCTGCATTACTTGTTGTTTTATCAAAAGTTGTATTGTTGTACACTTGTTTTCTTTACTTTAATAAAGGCTGATTTAAAAAAAACAGAACTATTTTGCTCTGCACCAATATTGAGACATATCGATGTCACCCTTCCCTTCATGGTAGAGGTAGATGCCTCAGAGATTGGGGTGGGGGCAGTCCTGTCTCAACGTTCAGGTGTGCAGGGCAAGACACATCCCTGTGCCTACTTTTCACGTAGATTCTCTCCTGCTGAAAGAAACTACGATGTAGGCAACAGGGAACTCCTTGCCATCAAGCTGGCCTTTCAGGAATGGCGTCATTGGCTTGAGGGTGCAGAACATACCATTGTTGTCTTTACTGACCATAAGAACCTGGAGTACATTGAGGGCGCCAAGAGACTTACTCCCAGACAGGCCCGCTGGTCTTTGTTCTTTACACGCTTCAGATTTGTCATTACGTACACTCCAGGTTCTAAAAATGTCAAGGCAGATGCCCTCTCCAGATGTTTTGAGCCTGAGACAGCCCAGTCAACATTCCCTGAGGGTATTCTGCCTCCCAAGGTGGTGCTAGCTGCAGTTGAGACCTGGGAGGATTGGGCAGCCACATTAGCTGATTATCAGTTAGACACCCCGGAAGGGAAGCCAGAAGGGGTTCTCTTCATGCCACTTCCTTTCTGATTACGAATCATGCAGCTGTTCCATGCCCATAAGAATGCAGGTCACCCTGGGGTCACTCGCACTCTAGATCTGCTCACTAGGTGTGTGTGGTGGCCGTCATTGGCTTCAGATTGCAGAGAATTTGTTAGAGAGTGTGTTGTCTGTGCCAGGAACAAATCTTCTCTCCAGGGCACCTTACAAGCCTTGCCAGTACCGAGTGAATCGTGGACCCATTTGTCCATAGATTTCGTTGGCGAGCTCCCCAGGTCCGAAGGTATGACAGTTATCTGGGTAATTGTAGACAGGTTCAGCAAGATGGCCCATTTCGTTCCACTTAAAGGGTTTCCTTCAGCCCAATAATTGGCCGATCTTTTTATACAACATGTCTTCCGGTTACACGGAATCCCGGATGATGTGGTTTCTGATAGGGGAGTCCAATTCGTGGCAAAGTTTTGGAGGGCTTTTTGCCATACATTGGGGATGAACCTTTCCTTCTCTTCAGGGTATCACCCACAGACCAACGGGCAGACCGAGAGGGTTAATCAGGCCCTGGAACAGTTCCTGAGATGCTATGTGGCGGACGCGCAAACCGAATGGGTTAAATTTTTACCCTTTGCCGAGTTTGCGCACAACAACCTGAAGAATACGTCAACAGGGTCGTCTCCTTTTCAGGTTGTGTCAGAAAGATCCCCTAAGTTTTCCCCATTGCCTGTGTGTTCCTCCCCCTTCCCTGCCTTAGAGGATTGGCAGAAAGCTTTGAAGGAGCGTTGGGGACAGGTGAAAAGAAATTTGGGCATAGCCTTTCAGAGACAAAAGAAACAGGCCGATAAGAGACGGTCTGCTGAGTGGCACTTTGCTCCAGGAGACAAGGTGTGGGTGTCAACTAAACATTTGACACTCAGACAACCGTCCACCAAGTTGGGTCCTAGGTTCATAGGGCCTTACCCGGTGGCCAAAAAGATCAATGAGGTTTCTTATGTTATTGATCTTCCAGCCAGTATGAGATGTGGGAGATCATTCCACGTCTCCTTACTGAAACCGGCAGTTTAGGTAGATTCCTCTCACTCCCCCCCCCCCCCCCCCTCCCAGTGGTAGTAGAGGGTCAGAAAGAATACGAAGTTGAAAGGATTCTGGATTCTCGACTGGTGCAGAATTTGGTGCAGTATCTGGTCCATTGGAAAGGGTATGGTGTAGAGGACAGGTCCTGGGTGCCGGAGGATCGCATGCATGCTGAGAGATTGAGGAAGAAGTTTCATCAGTTGCACCCTGAGAAACCGTGTAGGAGGTGTCCGGAGTCCACTCCTCAAGGGGGGGGGGTACTGTAAGGGATAGCGGAGACAACGCCGCCATGCGGGGCAGCATGGCGGCGGTCTCCGCTTCCCAGCCGGCGGACTCCGTCGCTCATGCGGAGCGGCCGGCACAGGCTGGTAGGGACACCGCCGCCACGACTGGTGACACGGCGGCGGGTCTCACATGGCGGCAAGCGGATTTCAGTCCGCGGGCGGACGCGGACCCGGGGGCCTGGCCTCTCCATCCCACAGAGGCAGAGGGTCGCACGCGCTCGATAAGAGGCAGGACTTTTACCTCCTACGTAGGAGGCTCAGCTGACTCCCCAGTCAGCTGACCTCAGGAGGTGTCCTGATTGGTTGGGACTTTGGGGCGGAGCTGAGTAGCTTGCTAGCTACAAATTGGACTTGTTGGGCAGTAGCTAGTTGTCTGCTGTCGTGAATACATTACTGTGTTAGCGCTCAGACCTTAGCTCAGTGCCCTGGTGTTGATACTAAGGATTTCACACCTTAGTTAGGATTGTATTGATATTGTATCTGTGTTTTCACTCCGGCTATCCTTGAGTACTCGCTCTCTCCACGCTATTGTACCTCTGTCTATCTGATTCTTGTTGCCGACCTCTGCCTGATTACCGATTACTCTTCTGCCTTACGCTCCTGTACTGCTGTCGCCTTCTCTGTTGCCGAACCCTTGCCTGTCTGACCTTTCTCCCTTCAGTGGAACGTCTCCCACTGGAGGGTTATCTCTGAGGCTTGCCTCTCCGAGACGCCTGCCCCAAGCAGACGATTACTGCTAGGGGCCGAGATTCCTCACTCTGCCTGGTTAGAGGATCTCACTCACGGGGTTCCCATTCAGAGGTAACCACACCTCTGAGGAATTGCCGAGAGGTGGATATTTCCACACTTCTGTGATATTACTGTTTTTATTGTGTTTCCTTTGCTGGGTGTCCAGAGGTTAGCAATATATCTGATTATCGGTGATACTGCAGATCGCCAATAATCGGGTATATATCTGCATTCTTGCCGATACTGCAGATCGCCAATAATCAGATTCTCTCTGTGTGCTGACACCGATCGTTACATACTCTTTCTCATAATTCGATTCCCCTGTGTATGTAGGTCAGGGGTCACTGAGCTTACTAAGCCAATTTGAGTTCCAATAATTAGTTCTAATGGTTTTGGAATCAATATAATGACAACATTTATGCACCTGCCTAATTTTATTTAAACAATTATTGCGCACTTTCTGTAAATCCAATAAACTTAATTTCACTTCTCAAATATCACTGTGTGTGTCTCCTATATGATAAATTTAAGCAACATTTTTTATCCTAACAACCACCGATTTATACAGGAAAAGCATGACGATTAACAAAGGTTGCCCAAACTTTCGCATCCCACTGTAATTTATCCAAGATTGAAGAAGAAAAGTAGGTCCGGCACCAATCTGCTGCTTCAGTAAGAATTTTAATCCAACAGGTACAGTAAGGTTAACATTGGAAGATACAAAAGGACGGCCTGACAGCCGTTTCGCAGGTCACCCCGCTTCGTCAGAGGCCTCTGACGAAGCGGGGTGACCTGCGAAACGGCTGTCAGGCCGTCCTTTTGTATCTTCCAATGTTAACCTTACTGTACCTGTTGGATTAAAATTCTTACTGAAGCAGCAGATTGGTGCCGGACCTACTTTTCTTCTTCAATCTTGGATATATGCCTGTTATAGTGTTGAGCACAATCTACTCGGTAACCCAATCCAACTGCAATTTCCAGCAAGTATTGAGTGCCAGTCATTCCTGTTTTCTCTGACTGACCACTGTAATTTAGTCAGAGAGCAGTGCTATTTTCTG
Source organism: Hyperolius riggenbachi (assembly GCF_040937935.1). Taxonomy (NCBI): domain Eukaryota; kingdom Metazoa; phylum Chordata; class Amphibia; order Anura; family Hyperoliidae; genus Hyperolius; species Hyperolius riggenbachi. Next base: position 83,634,137 of record NC_090649.1, on the reverse strand, counting down.
AAGCACGTATCTCAGCCTGTCTCTCACTGTTTCTTATTTGTTTAAGGTTTTTCTGCCAGGAAGTTCAAAGGGTCATTAGCTCTGCTCTGTTTCATCACTTCAAATACAGAGTGTAATTTGTATACTGCAAATATTAGAGAATGAGGCAATGTTATAGAAAAACAGCGATATAACTGAAAATCAAATATGAGACTCTTTTCTTTGCTGCTAATGTTCTATTAATCATCTATACTACACATACAATTCATTCTATCATATTTTTTTGTGTCACTTTAAAAGGACCCTAAAGTGGAGGATATTTGTAGGCTGGCATATTTATTTCCTTTTAAACAATGCAGGTTGCCATGGCCTCCAGATGATCTCTTTGGCTGCAGTAGAGAAATCCCTTACCAGAAACAAGCATGCAGCAAATCTAGTCAGACTTCAGTCAGAAATATCTGACCTGCATGCTTGTTCAGGGTCTGCCGCTAAAAGTATTAGAAGCACAGGATCTGCACAACAGCAAGGCAATTTATATTGTTTGACATGAAATAAATATGTCAGCTATGTTCGCCTCCATATCCCTTTCAGGCCCAGTGCACACCAAAAAGCGCTAGCGTAATCGCAAACGCTCAGCGCTATTTGAAGTTATTTTTCAGAGCAATTTTAGGCATGTGCAGAGCGATTTTCTAAACATGCCTAGCGATTTGTGGAGCGTTTTGGAGTAGCGTTTTTGTTATATTTTGTTACAGTAGAGCTGATACTGAACAGCTTCTGTAATATAAATGCTTCGAAAATCTGATCTAGCGTTTTTCAGAGCGATTTTCCACTTTCGTATACTTAACATTGAGGCTGAATCGTCTCAGAAATCAGCAAAAATGCTGCAGGACCCACGTTTGCCTTTGGGAAAAAAGCACATCGCTCTGGTGTGTTTCATCCCATTCTAATACATTAGCCAATCGCTTTTCAAAGCGCTGGCGATTTTAAAAGCGCTCTTGGTGTGCACCGGCCCGATCTTCAGGTTCCCATTAAAGCAGGGGTCTCAAACTCGCGGCCCGCGGGCCATTTGCGGCCCGCGATACAATATTTTGTGGCCCCAGGGCCCCAGAGCTTGTAGGGGCCCCCAGTGGCTACAAGAGGAAAAAAAAAATTTTCAAATCGGCCTTATAGTTTTTGAGAAAATCGATTTTAAAGTTGCAAAGGAAAAAAATACACATTTAAAAACCCGCCGACTTTAATGGTTAATAGCAAATCCACCTTAAATGCTAGAAACCCTAAATTTGCAGGATATGTTAAGGAGATCATTAGGAATAAGAGGAAAAAACAATTTTTCAAAAAGACCTTATAGTTCTTGAGAAAATCGATTTTAAAGTTTCGAAGGAAAATAGTATACTTTTAAATGCGGTAAATGTCACTTTTAGTAGCAAGCCTAACGGTAGTGTAATTTTACATGTATCAAAAGAAAGAGCAATACATTTCCTGACAGAGTTTCCAGGGGGTCCATACGCAGCCGCAGCGCTTTGGCCAGGGATCGCTATACAGCCGTAATATGGCTGTATGAAGATTCCGGGCATTTTTTCCTATTTTCCCAATTTTTTTTTTTATGTTTAGAGTGGGCGGGCAGAGGCGGCGATCCGCCGCGATTGACGTCAGGAGGGGCAGAGCTGAAGCTGAAAGCTCTGCCCCTTCCAGGAAATGCCGGCGGATTGCCCCCGGGGCGATTTGGGGGCTCTGCAGCCCTCGTTTTGCGGCGGGGACACGTGAACTCCCTTATGCGGCCCAGCCTCATCCTGACTTTGCCTCCTGCGGCCCCCGGGTAAATTGAGTTTGAGACCCCTGCATTAAAGGGAACATAAACTGAGAGGGATATGGATGTTTCCTTTTAAACAATACAAGTTGCCTGGCAGTCCTGCTGATCTCCTTGGCTGCAGCAGTGGCTGAATCACACACCAGAAACAAGCATGCAGCTAATCCAGTCTGACTTCAGTCAGAGCACCTGAGCTGCATGCTTGTTCAGGGGCTGTGGCTAAACGTATTAGAGACACAGGATCAGCAGGAGAGTCAGGCAACTGGTATTATTTTAAAAGGAAAAAGCCATATCCTTCTCAGTTTAGGTTCCCATTAAGGACACTACAAGTAAAAAAAAACAAAAAACTCAAGTTAACTCGTCCTACATCCTTTCTGGCTTGCTGGATTATAAATGATTTCATATACATAATATGCACAATTATATACTTACAGTAAAAGAACAGGGGGTTGGTTTCAAAAAACTTGTCTCATTTAATATTGATCCTTATTTATCACTGCATCTATTAAAAAGATCAACGTATTCCAAGCAACAAAAAAAATTTAGGAAGTTTTTCTTTGAAAAAAAAAAGGTGGCAGGATGATGGGTCTTGCCAATGGTTTACCAAAGCATTAAAGCTAATGGGAATTGAAAAAAAAAATCAAACAGATACTCCCTATGGAGTGGAAAGACTCTGGGTCCTATAGAGCATTGCCACTCCTCTCACGGTTCCCGCGTTCCAGTGATGTCACCCCATTTGACCCTTCCACCGTGGGAGGCTTTGGAAGTCTTCAGGAGCCCACAGACGGCTCTGTACTGCGCATATGCGAGCGCGTGAGAGGGCATTTGTGCAGGCGCAGTACAGAGCCATCCATTCGGGCTCCCGAAGACGTTCAAAGCCTCCTGTGGTGGTAGAAAGCAGGTTGAATACTGCTTACAGGGGTAACAGTCCTGGAACGCAGGGACCGTGAAAGGAAAAAATGGTGTTGCCCTAGGCACCTATTATAAAACCTGCAATTTGTGGCAAAGAACGGAAATTTGGGTGCCAATCAGGCGCCAATCAGGCACCAAAATCACAGCTATGCGGTAAAGAAGGTACATTTCGGTGCCCGGAGAAGAACAATTAGCGGCGAACACTCTAAATGTTGTCGTCTGATAGAATCACAGGCGCCGGGGGGCTTGGGAGTATACAAATTGCGTCATTGCATAGCAGGAGCTGAAATTTAGCTTGTTTGCCGCTTATCACGGCTTTGCGGCAGCACCTATGGTCACCCAAATTGACTTTCTAGCTGCAAAATGGGACTCTGTGGTGGTGGTGGTGGTGGTGGTGGGGGGGGGGGGGTGTTAAGGTTTAGACAAGGGTGGAGGGGGGGGGGTTAGGGTTAGGTGCTGGGGTGGAGGAAGTTAGGCACCACCAGAGGTTGGTCTTAGGGTTAGGCACCACCAGGTTAGGTCTTAGGGTTAGGCACCACCAGGTTAGGTCTTAGGGTTAGGCACCACCAGGTTAGGTCTTAGGGTTAGGCACCACCAGGTTAGGTCTTAGGGTTAGGCACCACCAGGTTAGGTCTTAGGGTTAGGCACCACCAGGTTAGGTCTTAGGGTTAGGCACCACCAGGAAGGGTTTAGGGTTAGCCCCCTCCCAAGGGCATAGGGTGATAGAGGGAGGGTTCTGTGCGAGAGTAAGGTTAGGTTTAACCATAAACATTACCGATATTTTACTATCAAAATCCAGCAGTAGAATATTGCTAATTAAATAGATAGTCCACTAACGGCAAACCCCTGTGTCCTTTTTTCCAGGCGCCTTATTTCATGTATGCCAGCACAACAGCTGGGCAACTGGCATTGTTTATAAGGGAATGAAGAGGGCGGCTTCTGTATTCCTCTCACGTCAGGTTCCCTTATAGATACAGGCAGCTATAAAATTACCACTGGAATCCATGATCGTAGATTTGCCATTCACAAATTTACTGCACGTAATGTTGGATCTGATACAGTGTTTTAATTGGTGTGAGTAGGTTACATGTGAGCACACAGATGTGGAGCAATGTCCTAATTGTGTCACATGTAGGGTTGAGCCGAAATTTTTGAAATTTCGCGTTACTATAATTACGCATGCGAAATTTGCTATTACGATGCGAAATTATGGTAGCGTAATTGCCATTAAAATAGTAATTGAAAATACAGTAAGCGTAATTTTCAACGCGTAATTTCGCGTTTCGTTCATAACGTAATTTCGTGTTAAACCATAACGTAATTTCGCATTTCTTCGTAATTTCGCGAATTTCGTAATTACTTGTTAGCTATAAAAAATTACTTGTTCGCATTAGCCAATCAGAAGCGAATCAGCGGTAGTCAGACGAACGCTAACAAATTTTCGCATATAAACGCTTTTTCGCGTTAAATAATGTAAAAACTAAGCATGCGCAGTTCAAGGGTGTAAACTACGCTTACAAACGTTTGCATGCAAGGCAAACATAATTTCGCGATACCCACCGTAACGCGAAAACGACGCGAAAATTAACGCTTACAGTAATATGAACTATCGCGAAATTACGTTATGTAACTACGCTTACAAACGGTTGCATGCAAGGCAAACGTAATTTCGCGATACCCACTGTAATGCGAAAATTACGCGAAAATTACGCTTACGCGGAATTTCGCGAAATCCTTCTTCATTACGATTATGTACTTACGCCCATAATAGTAATTACACTAATTACGCGAAATTTCGCGAAATCGTAATTAAGTCATTACGCTCATCTCTAGTCACATGGTGTGCGCAGGTAGATATAGGGGACCCTGCAGCATCAGTTATAGCAGGACACTTTACCCTGTGACCTGTTGCTGGAAGATCTTCAGTCAGTTTTCACTTACTAGGACTTGCTACTGTTTTTGGCTTGTGACCCAGCTTGTTATTGGATTCCTGTTTCAAGTTGTGTTGTTCAGTTAATTGTCTGTGATACTTCACTGCCTGTCTGGGATAATATGTTCCTGCCTTTGGCTACTTGACCCCAAATTGTTCTGTTGTTGGTGAGACTACACAGCCTGCTTTGATTGTGACCTGACTACTGACTTAAATGAGGACTATTCACCCCAACCTCAGCCTGACTGCAGATCTTGCTTGAGAGTCTGTTCTCTTAATTGTCTTCCTTAGCATATCGGCCCTGGGTTGGGGTCATTGAGTATTGCCAGCCTGCCGTCTAGTATTCCAAGCTATTGGAGTGACGAAGGTTGCATCTTGGAGGTGTTTTCACATCCGAGACCTTCTTGCGAGGGGCTAAAGTGAAGGTCATGTGCTACTTAAAGTCTGAAGCCATTTGAAAACAAAAAAACAAAAAACAGATGCTCACCTAAGGAAAGAGAAGGCTCTGGGTCCTATAGAATGTTCTTGTTCCTCTCATGATCCGCTCGTCCCAGCGCAGTAGCCCCTGTTCAAATCCCCCACTGTGGGAGGCTTCAGCAGTCTTCTGGTGTAGGAATGCTCCCAAAGACAGGTGGCTTCCTACTGCGCATGTGCGAGTGCATGAGAAAGCGGGCTTCCGCATGCACAGTATGGAGTGGCCAAAGTGCCCCTGAAGACTTCTGAAGTCTCGGGCAGCGGCAGAAAGTAGGCTCTGACCCATCAGTTGGAGACTGCTAACGGAGAATCCAGTGCTAGAGCGAGGGGGACAAGAGAGGAGCGGGAAGGCTCTATAGGACCCAGAGCCTTCCCTCTCCTTAGGTGAGTATCTGTTTTTTTCAAATGGCTTCAAACTACCTTTAAACAACCTAAAAACATCCAAAGGGTTGACAGACATGGGATATGGAATATGATACAACCACCTTTAGAGGTTGGTTTCCATCAGCCGTTCATTCTGTAAACTGAAATGTTGAGCTCAGTATAGCATTCGTTTATGTTTATTGCCTTGCGCTCTCGATTGGTAATGCCTCTGTACTTGAGTTCTCAGTAAAGGGACTCAGTAAAGAGACAAATATGCCATAATGAACTTACCTGGGGCTTCCTCAAGCCCCCTGTACTCTGTGAGGACCCTCCGAATTCTCTAGGTTCCCTCTGTTCTTCCCTTTAAGTCCAAATCAATCAGCAAAAAAAAAAAAAAAAAAAAAAACAGGCACTTCCTTATGAAGTTATTTATTAGGTCCACAATATTGAGCTGACCACACCTCTGGTAAATAGCAGAGGAATGAGAGATAGCATAGAGGTGAGGGATTACAGGTGGACAGGTAATAATAATAATACAATTATAAAATACTAGTGACCTTAGCCCGTTTAATAATGGGCTAGGTCAGTCACCGCTGCCAGTGCTCGCGCACCTACCGGCCTGCCACACGTGCGCACACGCCCGGCCCGGCCCCTGGCTGTCCTGCTCCCTGTCCAAAGGGTGTCCCTGCGGCACATGCGCAGTAGCGCAAACGCAGGGACACACACGGACAAGGGACGCAGAGACACAGGGGGTTTTATTATAGAGGATAACTTTCAATTACAATTTTGATAACAAACAGGTATGACAAACATAATATAAAATCCATATGTACACCCAGAGAAGACCAGAAAGGCCAATACGTACCACCACTCAATTATGGTTTTAGAAAAGTATACAGGATCTTTATTATAACATGATCAAATGCTAATGCAATATATCATAATAGTACAATCAGGGCCGGATTTACCATAAGGCACTGTAGGTGCATTCCTACAGGCTCCTTATGGGGCAGAGGCGGTTCCCCTCCATTCCTCAATGTCTCCTCTCTCAACAGAGCCGGAGGGCGATGTCACTCACCACCCAGCTCCAGTCCGGCGCCGCAGACATGTAGTTAGGGGCAGTAAACAAGGCTAAAACAATGTGTCCTGTATAAGTGAGAGTAGCATGGTGAGCAGTGTTGGTATTGCATCCTCTCTGCACCCCATCCACTCTGGCCACAAACACTGCAATTTGCCACCTGCTCCTCTCATCTTTGCGGTGGGTGCGCTTGAGGCAATTTTAAGGTGGAGATTTGAGAGCTGTGTGTAGCACCACTTATGTGCCCCGCCTCGAATTGTGTGTAGGCTGTTTTGTATGGTAACTAGGGCCATATATATGATTACAATTTTTTTTTCATTATTAAAGTAGAGGGTGCCTTTTACAAGATTTGTCTGGGCAGGCCCGCTCTTTGCTTTACACCGCTTCTAGATTCACAGGCCCGGATTTACATCACAGGAGCCTATAGGCACAGATGTCCTGGCGCCCTAGACTTTGCCCTCCATGAATCTACAAACCCCCACCGAACCGCACTGCAAGTATGCTGGCTGGCTCAGCTGTCACTTCTACCTTACTTCCCTTGCCCGTCATAGCTAGCTACAGGTATCCCTTAGCATCAGGTAGCAGAGGTACCCTCAGTATTATGTAGTTGAGGTGCCTGACTAACCAGAGATCTCATCAGTGGAATGCCGAGACCCAGGTGAGTAACCTCTCACTTACACTCCTGTTGGGACTCTGCATAGGGAGGGAGTCACATGGGGAGGGGAGCCGCCTCTCCATCACCAGGCGCCTGTAGGCACATGCCTACAGAGCCTTATGGAAAATCCAGCCCTGTAGGTTCATGTACATTTAGCTCTTAATGTGATATAAGAAAATAAGGGCTAGGATTGGGGGTGTGGACTGTGTTGAGAAGCACAGTTTAGGGTGCTATAATCTCTGTGCCTAGTTCCTGAAGTGTAAATCCGGCCCTGAGTACAATGCAATTAGAAACAAATTAAAAAACAATAAAAATCTTTGCCATGACACAATAACCTATTATAATATTGCTGCCCAACTAGAATATACTGTCAGCATCAGCGGTTCACAAATGTGTGATAAGGGTGCTAATGAGCAATGCGTAAGGGATATAGTGAATGATCGGAATCTGCCAATTTTGATTACGCAAAATTTTGCTTCATTTTCTGCAATTATGGCCATACGTAATTACGATTTGGACATTCAGTTCATTTGGATAATCTTTATGCTGACTGTAGCGGTAAATAGCAACGTCATCATACATGCTATTGTCACCAAAATTGCTACGTATGTTAAACTGAGAACAAGTGAAAAAAAAAAAAAAGAAATTTTTTAAAGAACTTGTAGTTTTTGGGAAAATGGATTTTAAACATGCAAAGGAATAATGGCTTTCAAAAATGATTTTTAAAAATGTTAGTTTAAAAAATATTTTTCCTTTGCATTTTCGAAATCCATTTTCTCAAAAACTACAGGGTATTTTTGAAAAATTCATTTTCTGACATATTCCCAGTCCTACTTTTTCCCTTAAAGGGACCCTGAGCAGAGGCCGTGGGTATGCATATAAGCATACCCACGTCTATTTGGTAAAGGAGATACATTTACCGGACCCTTATTTACGCTATCCTGCTAAGGTTCTCCTCACTCCTTTGTGTAGCCACTGTGCAGCCTATTACCTTGTAACAACACAGAGGAGTGAGAGAGGACCTCTACTACCGCCTAGCTCAAGTGAAGTATGAAGCTCTGTTGTGGCTGTTCTACAAGATCTTTGGGCAAGGGGAAGGTTGAGGAGAGTTTGTGAGGTGCACACATGGGAGAGCTTGAGGGGCAGCAGGCACAAGGCACCATTTAAAAAAAATAAATTAGCCCACACAGGCACGGTGGTGGTGGTGGAGGAGGAGCATCCTGCTGAACCTTGCTGGGGGGGCCGGGCCTACCTCAGTTATGCCCCTGAATTCTGATATGATGCATACACCATTAAATGCTTGGATGACTTTACTGGAGTGGGTCACGCGGTCACTGGTAGAGTTATTAAGCATCCCCCCCATTGTGGTTGCTACATCTCTATAATGCCGTTGGACAGTGTGACTGCTCCTCATCAGTAGACACAGAACAAAAGAAGGTTACAATAGCATAACATTCTTACAAGCTGCACCGAAAAGCGTTCTTCAAGTCCTGTGTTTTCCTTGTGCCTTAAATCACTTCCTCGGGGAGGCAGTTTTGAGGGCCGCACACATTTTTATAATTACAACCATCCCCGGTATAGTCTTACAGTTCACACACACACACAAATATAGAATTCTCAGTCACATCAAAACGCATATCACATTTCAAACACAACGCAGAGTCCGTCACACACACCGAGAACACACTGCAAGGCTGGAAGCGAAAGAAAGGGATGTCAAGAGAAGAACAAAAAGAGGGGGGAAAAAATTAAAAACGTACTTAAAGACCCACCTGCTTAGGTAATGAATCAGAAATATATTTCAGCTTTGAGAGCCTGTCTCTATTACCCCAAGGAGGTCTGTGTTTCCTACCTGTCTGCTTGCCAGACTATTCATACTTGTTTTTACCGAAAAGCAGATTTCGTTTTTTGGCATTTTGTATTCTCTTGGTGGCCTCAGCTTCACTATTTTATTTTATTTTTTTTTCTTGTAAGAAATTGAATGTAAAATTCAAAACGTATTGATGTTTTAAAATAACCATTGCGGATGGATATTATTACTTGTTTGGTTGAACTGAAGAGCAATTCAAGATCCCCTTACTCTAAAAAGTTAAATTATAAGTAAAAACAGGACTCACTGCCTGTCAGCTGCTCCAGTCCACCAGCCGGGTGCTTGCGATAGCTCGGCACAAGCAGTAGACAGGTGCCCCCCTCAAGTAACTATAATAAATCAGAATGCTTTGGTCTCAAGTGTAATTAACATGTAAATACTTTTATTGTATCAAAATTCAGGGAGAATAAAAATAGGGATAATTAAAAACTAGGGAAGGGATGTTGCGGAGTCAAAAATAGCATAATACATGGCCGGCCAATCATACCAATCCACTCACTCCAAACACACCAATAATTCCCCCTTATGCAACCCAATGGAGCTCAGCGCTGGAAAAGAGATTTCGCAGAATAGCGTGATTTAAAGTCCAGTGATTCACTAGTAGCTCTTCAATATTAATAGATCTTAGTATCCAAACGAAAGTTCATATAGCAGAAAGTTCATGAAGCAATAAGCAGCCAGTAGCAAGTTTTCAGCATATAGCATATAGCGTGCATGGCATGATAAATAAGCATAGATCTCACCAAACTGGCTTCCGACTTCCGCAGCGCTGCTTTGATAGATTGTTGGGTTGAGGAGATAGGTGGATTGTAGTCTCTGGGGGCTCCCCTCTCTAACTTTTCTTCTGCCAGGTCGCCATACTGAGAGGGCTTTTCTGTAAGGCACGTGTGGAATCGAGGCTGGCTGGCGTCCCAGCACAGCTCCAACAGCGATCTCCACGGTCCTCCAATGGGAACGGCCACTCTATTGCCTGCAATGGCTCCTGGGTAGGGTAGGGTAGTTCCCCGTAAGGAGTGGTCAGCACGGCCAGACGTTGCAATTGACTCCGCTCCCCTCAAGTAGTTGCAACTGAGCATGGAAGTTAAGACATGAGATGAGTTTTTCGCCACCAGGTAATGCTGCTGTGGTGATACTGAACACTGCATGTTACTGCAGCCAAATGGTGCTTGTGGACAAGACAAACGAGCAGTTCAGCAGTCCGTGGAAAAGATGCCTTAAAGAGAAACCGTGACCAAGAATTGAACTTCATCCCAATCAGTAGCTGATACCCCCTTTCCCATGAGAAATCTATTCCTTTTCACAATCGCATCATCGGGGTTCTGTATGGCTGATATTCAGGGGGCTCTGTATGGCTGATATTGTGGTGAAAGCCCTCCCACAAGAAACTCTGAGGACCATGGTCCTGGCAGTTTGCTGTCTGTGAACCTTGTTGCATTGTGGGAAATAGCTGTTTACAGCTGTTTCCAACTGCCAAGAAAAAGCAAGCAGCCGCTACATCACCTGCCAGAAGTAAAAATGTCACCATGTGGTAAATGTCAGAATGTAAATGAGGGAGAGGAAAGATTTTACAATGGGCAAACACTGACTAAATCATTTATACATAATTATTATATCATTTTCACTGGAGTTCCTCTTTAAGCTTCATACTACTGACTATGTGCTTCTCTGGGTAGCTCTGCCTGTCTGGGCTACGCTAGGTATGGGAGACCAACATGCCTTCCCTACCTGCCACATGAGAACAGTTCTCTTTATTATTACAGAAGCCACAGAATATCCACAGTGTAAAGTGTAGCCTACGGTTCTGTCTGAGATTGTATTCTCATCTAACTGTATAGACCCATTTGGAGTATAGACCCATTGGGAGTATGGACCCATTGGGAGTATGGACCCATTGGGAGTATGGACCCATTGACAAATGAGTGTACAGCCGGCTCATAATTATCGCCTCTATGCAGTAGTTCCTTGTGCATCATCAGTGCGTTGGCTCCGTTGTGCGTCGGGCTCTATAGTAATAATACGAGCCGAGTTGTGCACTACCAGACATCATGCACCTTACGCCCACATTGCACATAACTATAGACGATGTACCACGGTACGTGCATCACTGGAAGGTGCAAATGTTGAAATCCCTTAACGAATTTGTTGTGAGCTTATCCTCAGGCTCTAAGTGTGGAGTGAAGCTTGGTAATCTGCTTGAGGTGGGTGATAACGTGAGTCACGTGTCCTCTGATGTTGAGGACATAGTAAGTAAGTTGAGTTTAACAATGGAGATCTCTCAATTTTTGTAGGATGAGAGGGGGAATCCTGGCCCGCTCTTCCATGGTCAGCTGGATAGTGTACTGGTAAGGCTGTTGCCTTTGATGTGGGATCTGAGCCCTTTGACCAGGGTTTGAGTCTCAGCTTAAGCCAGTATGTTAAACAGTTAGGAGTCTCTGGGCAAGGTTTCCTAATGATCCTGGTTGCCTGTGGAACATGCTTTGAGAGGCTGCAGCTCTGGCTCATTGAGTCCACCAGGAGAAAAGCGTGAGATAAATTTTCTGTGTCTTGTCTGTATCTTTCTTCAATAGGAAAAAATGGTTCTTCAACCAGAACTGACCACCAATACAAAAGATATCATGTTAGTAGCAAGGTTCACTGCACTGTGAGTTAAAGAAGAATAATGTGTACCTTCGTACCTTTGTAAAATCTGTGAATCCTTCCCAGCAGAAATTTCTGGTAGCTTATAATTACTGCCACATTTGGAAGAAGCAGAACAAGCCTATCAAAGTCAGAACCATTATGTGGGCAGGGCTGGCTTCTTTTCACAATCCTTTATTACAGGTCATGCAAAGGGGGAAATATAATTAAATGAATTTAAATGAGACATGAGGGATACTTTTACTTAAAGCGTGACTCCGCTTTAACAAACAAAAAAATAACAATCTTAACCAGCCGCTCTGTGTCTTTAAAGGGAATGTCCAAGCAAAATAAAAAAATGAGTTTCACTTACCTGGGGCTTCTACCAGCCCCATGCAGCCATCCTGTGCCCTCGTAGTCACTCACTGCTGCTCCAGTCCCCCGCTGGCAGCTTGCCGACCTCAGAGGTCGGCGGGCCGCATTGCGTACTTCTTTACGCATTCCCGCTAGTGCAGGAACATTAACGCATACAATTTTACGCGTTACTGGTTCAATGCGTAAAAAAATTACGCATTAAACCAGTAATGCGTAAAATGTATGTGTTAATGTTCATGCACCAGCGGAAATTGCGTAAAAATGTATGCAATGCGGCCCGCCGACCTCCGAGGTCGGCAAGCTGCCAGCGGGGGACTGGAGCAGCAGTGAGTGACTACGAGGGCACAGGAAGGCTGCATGGGGCTGGTAGAAGCCCCAGGTAAGTGAAACTCATTTTTTTATTTTGCTTGGACATTCCCTTTAAAGGGACTGCTATTTCTGGAAAAGTGCTGCAACAGTGGAACCATATTGGGGTGGTTCCACAGCAGTGATGCCCTTCTATCTCCCTTTACTGAACAGACGCATTGCCCTGGCAACAGCTGAGTCACTTCAGCAGAAAAGGAGGAGGACAAAATGAAGTAAATAGTCATATTGCCTCAGAGAGCTTTAGCCAGCAATGATTACATTTGACATTAGAGATAAGCTATCTTGTACTGCAGTGAAAGTACCATACATAATCGCATATAAGCCGACCGCGTATATGCCGAGGTATCCACTTTTCCCTCAGAAACCAGGAAAAAGTGATTGACTCTCATATAAGCCCCACCCCAGTATAGCCCCCTCCACAGTAGCCAGATGTGCCAGATGTGCAGCCAGTACAAGTCAGCCCCTCTCCCCGTAGCCAGATGTACCCTAAGGATGATACAGCTGTGTTCCAAGAAGTCATTAGATGGGGTCATAAATATGAGACAGTGAATGCCACACAGAAAGAATCCCTGATCATTGCACCCCTGACACGTTGCTTGCATGCTCTGCTCCACAAGCCAGGGGACACAGGTAGTCTTGAGTAGTGCATTCTGCACACCATGTTGCAGGGGATGGGGGGCACAGACACAGCAAAGAGCCTGCTGGCAAGAGCAGAATTACTAGTGTACAATCCATATGCTCCTCTGCCATTAACAAAACCTGCTCCACCATCTATTCTGCTCAACTGACTCGCATATAAGCCGAGGGGGGTAACTTTTCAGCATATTTTTGTACTGATAAATTAGGCTTATACACGAGTATATACAGTATATGTTTTTACACACAAATAATGTGTGGGATTGCTTTGAAATGTTCTTTTATGTAACTAAGAGTAGTTACTGAAATTTTAGTTTTGGGAGTATAATTCCACTTTAACTCATTTAAGACACTGTGATAGGCTCACGGTGATCACAGGGTTAGGAGCTAATGAAATTGGCTCCTGACTGAGGTACGGAACTCAGCTGAGTTTTGTGCCAGTGGCAACGGGGATTCGCGATTGCATCCCGTGCACGGGAGCCAGTGGTGTTAAAACTATGGCGCATCAAGCACAAGTGTGGCATCGTTTTTACTACATGTGGTCCAGAATGGGTTAAATAATGTGGAAAGGGAGTTAACTAGAAGGCCCACATGTAAAATAATAATCAGGATGTACCGCTGAGAAATTTGGAAGGTGTGAATGCCAAACTGCCATTGACCTCACGTGTGGAGGCGTGTCTTGGACTGTCAGTCTAGGATTGGCAAGAAGAAGGACAAAGGAATGGCTTTGTGTATAAATAAAGGAGAAATGATTTTGAAGCATTGGAAAATAAGGTAACTAAGCCCTTTATGAGCACGTAAAGCTGAAAGTTGAATAAAAAAAATGTGTCCAAATATCCGTTCTCACCTTTATAAACAGGCCCTAGAGGTCCGTTACTGGACACCAGCTCTTATAAACCGAAGTCTTGGACTCATTTTTCACAATTTCAGGAAACTTGTTGAAAGCATCACATAGAGTAAGTAGAGTTAATACCCGTCTTCCTCTTTCTTTTATATTTTAATGACTGGATTACGATGGATTGCCTCTGCTCAGAGTATCTACATCCAGCACTTCACACCGTAAAACCCCAACACATCCCCTTTATCAGAGCTTCTAATTCTCGTACATTTCTCCCCCAAGTTTATCAATATTATGCTAACCTTGAGGACGCAGCTAGCTCTGATTGCCACCCCTCCGAGAGCGGCTCTGCTATACTGCAGAGATATGACATCATGAGAAGCCGAGACCCCTCGACTCTTTTATAAGCACCTTTCTCTGCCATGTTTTGATTTTCAATGTCAATTCCAGTAATTAGGAATAAGGAAATCCTAATTGTGCCTCTGCCGAAACATCTGCTGAGGTCATACGTTGCCTGCACTCCAAGCACAACAGAGGTGTCTGCAGCCACTCAGGCCTGCCCTGACGATAAGGTCGCTGAAGTCAGTGCAAATTAGCAGCAGGCTACAGAAACACCATTTAGGCAGTCAGAAGACAAGCAATGTTTTAAGCCCATTGATAGGAAAAAAAATTGAAAAATGTCCGGGTGTAATGGGCTTTCCTAAAGAAAACACAGCTCGAAGGACTCTCTGCAGACACCATTACATAGCCCATCACTCACAATGATGAAACCAATGCAGGGCTTTGCAATTTTTTAATTGTAATGCAATCCTCACACGACGCAGTTGAGGAAAAGCAGGCATGGAAAGAAGTGCAGTCGATGGGCAGCGTTATACATACTGTTATGCTTATTAGGGATTTAGGGAGATTTGGGGGGAATGGGAAGTAGAGTGTTCACTCTTTCCAGGGCTAACTGAATAATGGCCTTAGAGGTTTTATTGGATAGCTAAGAAAATTGACTTAACTACTTTGCTGGCAGACGACTGGCCTTCCGTCCCTTATGGCCCATACTCACGGGCTACAAATGTCGCCGCAACACGCGGCGTGCGCGTGTTGCAGCGACAGGTCGCCCGTGAGTATGCGGCGTTGCACGGGCGCGCACCCCGAACTGCTCGTTGCTGATGTCGCCGGGCGATTGAACCGCTCAATCGCCTGGCGACAGTCGCCGCCACAACTCCGCCACAACTGTCGCTAGTCCGCATGAGTACGCAGACTAGCGACAGCAACAAGATAAGAAATACATTGGGCTTCCGGCGGGGGGGAGGAGCAACAGCGACAGCTTCCGCCGCATCAGTTGCCAGGTCCCTCCGCCGTGTGTATGCGGAGGGACCTGGCGACGAGCTGTCGCCGGCCTGTCGCGCACACGCTCACGTGTGCTGGCGACAGGCCAAAAAGTTGCCCGTGAGTATGGGCCATTAAAGTGAACCCAAGGTGAAAATAATCTGATGAGATAAACAAGTATATGTATCCTCCTACTCCTAGAAGTGGCCTTTTTTAAGTATCCTGGTGTTTTATTTTATATTTAAACATTTACAAAGTAGGTTGAATGTTTTACTGTCTCTAATCAGTGGCAGCCTATTATGTGTCCCAGAGTTAGATAAAGGTCAATAGTTCATGTATCTTTTCTCCCTATGTTGTATTTTGCCAGGACATCTTTTATGGCTGCAATTAGCTTATCAGTGGTGTTTACTATATACCCAACAAGGTACCCACAAGACAGAAGCTGTCACTTCCATGTCTAGAAATTATTAATATGTTTTGTGCTGTACATACACGTTTACACTTCATAGAGGATTTTTATGTGTGCATCAAACCAAGCAACACCTGACAAATCTGGCTTTGCAAATTTGGCCTAATTGGCTACTCACGAGACATTGCTCATGCAAATATGCATTTGCTTTCGCATGCCAAAGTTTGCAGGGTTAAAACCAATACGGCAAAGCGGTTGCCCAGCGGGAATTAGTTCATGCTAAATAAGCACTATCCAGGAGCGCCACGGGGAGGCTTCCCAATGCCCCCATACAACCGGGGTGCCGCGGGTCCCCAAGCGCTCTCACTGCCTGGAAACCACAGTGGCATCCCGGAGGGGGAGGCTGGGAGGTGCAGGTGACCCCTCCAAGCGTGGCCAGCGTCGGGAAGAGCCGCCCACACCTGCCTTCCAAAATTTAAAAACAGGCACTTACATTAACGTCCATTGCATTCTGCTACATGAGCACGACTTGGAAGCAAACACATGTGAAAAGAGTGAAGCATGGGCCACTCCAAGCTTTGGAGCTCAGAGCTGGCTTTCACACAACACTCCAGGGGGGGCAGGCACAGACAGCTAGTTTCATGGCTCTCACCTCCTAGAACAAGCCATCCACCACCCGCCTCCAAAGGGAGATAGGGATGAAACACTACACTTCATAGAGAATTTTTATGTGTGCATCAAACCAAGCAACACCTGACAAATCTGGCTTTGCAAATTTGGCCTAATTGGCTACTCACGAGACATAGCTGATGCTTTGGAGCTAAAGCCTTCCTCCAAGTAGCCAGAAGTAGCTCTCCCAGTATAGGTAGCCAGAGGGGCATCCAGTTATAGGTAGCATCCCCTAGTATAGGCCCAGTTGTTATGTGACAGGAAAGGGCACTGTAGTCCTGCTGCTGTAGTCATAAAGGCGTGGACACCTAGGAGAAGGTAGATCACCAGTGGAGCCTGAAGAGCTGAGTTACTACTCTCCTCCACACCACTCACTACTCTGCACATCAGGAGACCCGCCATAGACCTCCTTATGGCCACCAGCCCCTGACACCAGGTCCCCCTTGGATACTGGCCCCATAGCAGCCGCATTGGCTGCTATGATGACCCCCCACTGTTTGATGTGTGACTATGGAGCAATTTCCTTGAATTGGTGTATTCACACTGGTTTGATTAATAATCTAGGATGAAGAAAAAAAGAAGAGGGTGTCAGGATAAAATTCAAAACAGCAGTAAAATGCCTTAAACACGGCTCCAGGTGGAATTCTTTCACAGACGAAGTTAAAATATAACTTTACTAGCACATTCCGCGTATGTAAGACATATACAGTGTGTTAATCATACTTAAGGATAATGAAATTAGGCTTAAGATGTCAGGCGGCATTAATCTTTATAAGTAAAGTTCAAATATCTCACCTGTGAAAAAGTTATATTTTCCATAGCAGTGAAGCCTTATATGCCTAATAATGTGTGAATCTACGCACATCACAGTGTAGGTTAGAAAATCCGGAAGATGTGAAAGCTCCCTGCTAAATTATGGACTCCTGTTTATAGTCACGCTTAAAAGTTTTCTGTCTGCTTTCCTTTAATGTGCTCAGTGACTTCAAATATTTACAATTCACTTGCAACTTTCTGTCTGCTTACTTCTTATTTATTGTTGAATGTGAACCTATGGCCGGGAAGTAAAGCAAATATGTTAAACAGTTGGACAACTGCTACA
This sequence comes from Hyperolius riggenbachi, assembly GCF_040937935.1. NCBI lineage: Eukaryota > Metazoa > Chordata > Amphibia > Anura > Hyperoliidae > Hyperolius > Hyperolius riggenbachi. The sequence goes on along the minus strand of NC_090649.1, from coordinate 83,616,741 downwards.
GAATGTTTCTGAATTCGATCAAGTCCAAAGATCATACTCCCAACAGTCCTCAATGGTGAGTGCTGCACCAAACAGCAATAGAACATGCAAGTACCAAAGAAAGGTTTGCACACCATGCTTCACGGTACTGCGTTTATTGTTTCATCACCACACACAAACTGACTATATTGCTGAAGATCTTTTCAGGGCCCCACAGGGTCCTCTTTATCCAGGCACAGTACAGATCTGATAAAGGGGACCCTGCGCGGCCCCAAAATGATTGTTGGCGATATGGTCAGTTTGTGTTTGGGGATGGAACAATAAATGCAATTCCGTGAATCATGGTGTACGGACTAGTGATGGTCATGTCTAGGCAAACTCATGGAGAACCATGCGATTTGTTTGATCAGCTGATAGATTTTCAAAGCTCTGATTTGCTGTAATTACATCCTGCTTTACACATAATCAGGACTAGCAAATCAAAGATTTACATATCTGTCACCTGACCAAATGGATCACATGCTTCTCCATGAATTCTCCTAGACATGACCATCACTAGTGTGGACCCTTCTTTGATACTTGGATGTTTCTAAATTCGGTCACTTCCACCTGTGCAGCCTTTCTAAGTTGTGACCTTTCCTGGCCCCACAAACCACCGGTATGCAGGTATTTGCTCTTATCACTGGGGCTGATTCACAGGGAGTCCTAATGGGATGAAAGGTCCATCAAGTCTCTCGTACAACAGTCCAAAATATACAACACATTCCCATGTAGGGTCGCTCCACGGATATATATATCAGTATATCCAAGTCCTTTTTAGTTGATTAAATAGCAGTAGTATAATATAAAACCAGTACTTGGATATATATCCCTGGAGGGCTGAGTCCTATATGGGAATTCGTTGTAGGTTTTGGGCTGATTCACAAAGCATCATTATGCTGTAATGTTTACGCACATTGTTTTAGTACACCTCACATGCATTATGCATGCAAACTCTCACCACTCAAACATAATTGGCCAAATGGTATTCTAGGTGATAAAAAGCTACATATTACTTGGCCATCGCACAAGGATTACCAATTGCCAGCTTAACTTTGCATTAAGCGCATTACGGAGGCCCGAGCGATGCTCCTGCATACCGTGCAATGGGGAGTGAGGTTTTGTGCTGTGGAGCTGTCCTTCAGCACCATGGCACTACTGCGCAAAAGGTGGATCAGCGCAACACCAGGCCGCCTCTGAATGGCCTCCATCAGAGATGCGCTGAGCCCCCCCAGGAACTACAAACGCACCTTGAACCCAAACAGAAGCTCTGCATATACACCAAAAGCATGGCTGTTAAGTGGGAGCAGCTGACCAAAAACGAATTACATTAGTACATAGCAAGGAAATGAGCAGCGCTACTTAAAAACAGACTAGTGCCTACCTGCAAAAGAGTGCAAGCCCCACTTGTGGGGTCGAACACACACCGAGCATACACATGACCTGTCTACCACTAGAGGAGGATGTTGGTTTCCATTAACAGCTTGCATGCAACCTATTAAGTACTCGTCCCTCCCACTGCGAAGAAGTCAATCCTCCATGGGAGGGGCCTAACACTAACTAAATCCTAACCTATGTATATGCATAGCCTGGGTGCGGCTAATCAAATAAAATCGAAAATTGAAAATTGCGCAAAAGGTGGATCAGGTTAGGATTTAGTTAGTGTTAGGCCCCTCCCATGGAGGATTGACTTCTTCGCAGTGGGAGGGACGGGTACTTAATAGGTTGCATGCAAGCTGTTAATGGAAACCAACATCCTCCTCTAGTGGTAGACAGGTCATGTGTATGCTCGGTGTGTGTTCGACCCCACAAGTGGGGCTTGCACTCTTTTGCAGGTAGGCACTAGTCTGTTTTTAAGTAGCGCTGCTCATTTCCTTGCTATGTACTAATGTAATTCGTTTTTGGTCAGCTGCTCCCACTTAACAGCCATGCTTTTGGTGTATATGCAGAGCTTCTGTTTGGGTTTAAGGTGCGTTTGTAGTTCCTGGGGGGGCTCAGCGCATCTCTGATGGAGGCCATTCGGAGGCGGCCTGGTGTTGCGCTGATCCACCTTTTGCACAATTTTCAATTTTCGATTTTATTTGATTAGCCGCACCCAGGCTATGCATATACATAGGTTAGGATTTAGTTAGTGTTAGGCCCCTCCCATGGAGGATTGACTTCTTCGCAGTGGGAGGGACGAGTACTTAATAGGTTGCATGCAAGCTGTTAATGGAAACCAACATCCTCCTCTAGTGGTAGACAGGTCATGTGTATGCTCGGTGTGTGTTCGACCCCACAAGTGGGGCTTGCACTCTTTTGCAGGTAGGCACTAGTCTGTTTTTAAGTAGCGCTGCTCATTTCCTTGCTATGTACCATGGCACTACTGCCTCACTCCCCCGGGAGATGCGTGCGCACATCACAGTGACCCTATGCCCATTGCTAGAGCCAGCAAACTTCCTGGCACTTACTCTCCTGGCACTCTCGCTTCCTACTCTGCATGACCTGCAGGGACCCTCCGTGATCACCGTTATTGCTCTACTCTATCCCTGCAGCTTGAAACTTGGTGCCCCGGCAAAAGCACCTTTGAAGCTCCCGCCAAGGCTCCCCATTGGTCCAATGAGAATCAGGATGATTTTCATTGGTTCACCTAGTGGACAAATGGGAAACCCTAGTAGGAGCGTCAAATATGGTTTTGCCGGGGCACCAGTGTTTCAAACTTTTTTCAAGCTACAGCAGAAGAGAAGAGCAGCAATGTTTTTTATTTTATTCTTGACACTAAACAGGGTATAGGATCAAAAGGGATGCTCTATACCTATTAACCTGGAATAGGCCAGACAACTGGGGTTCCCCGCACCCAGATTCCAAGATATGCACCCCCACCTCCTCCTGGGCACCCATAGGGATTTGGGTGCAGTGCTCCTCAGATACCCCTTTTCAAAATCCGAATTTAATTCAGATCCGGATACCCAGATATCTGGATCCGAATCGGATATCCGAATCTGAACTTTTTGGTATCCGAGTAGAATCGGATATCCGAACCCAATACCCTGGATATCCGGTCGGATTCGGATATCCGGAAGGAAATTGGAAGTGGCCTGTAAATGGCTTAAAATGCTTCCAAAACTCTCTCTCTCTCTCTCTCCCTCCCTCTCTCTCTCTCTCTCTCTCTCTCTCTAGGACTGAATGCCTCCGAAAGGGATTTTTGCCATTGAAGGCCTCTGCACGGATATCCTAACTAGCCGCCCGGATTTCGGATTTTACATAGGAAACCCGAATTTGCTCGGATAGTGCTATTCAGATTTAGAAAGATATCCGAATTCCAATTCAGAGTTCGGATAGTGGAAAAAGTTCGGATTATCTGGGTAGTTCGGATACCCGAATATTGGATGAGCAGCACTGTTTGGGTGATCGCGGTAGTGCTGCTGCAGGGGGATCTGCTAGGGTCTCTACCTTCTCATGCTAGAGTGAGGAGGCGAAACAGCATCAGCCGTGGAGGAAGGCATGCTCACAATATCATGCTCAGTGTCCGTCAAAATTGTAATCAGTAGTAGCGCATAATGCTTCTAAATGTATGGCTCCCCACCTTGCACCATCAAAATCCTCTACACTGCTGTGCAAAACTTCGGGACATTATACTGCACTAAGCTCACCCAAGTCAAAGAACCAGAGTACGACACAGATGTCACTCAAGCAGGCAGTGTGGTATCTAGAATACACAGAACTGATTTTTAAACTAATCACAATTTAGACCCTGTCTAAACAGGGTCTAAATTGTGTTTAGTGTGGTATCTACCCAGAAGTCCTTTGTGATCTACTGATAGATCACGATCTACCCAATGGGCACCCCTGGCTTAGAAAAACCCAGCAAGAAATGGTGGGCCACAGGATGATTGGGGTAATCCCTGGATTATTCAAATTCCATCTTTAGGTACACTTTTAGCCTGCTTTCACAGTTAGATGTTACAGGCGCACGTTAGTGCAGCCTATAACGCAGCCCACCGCACAGTAATGAAAAATGAATGGGCTGTTCACAGTGCCCACGTTGCGTTACATTGTAACGCAGCAGTTAAAAACAAAGTGCTGCATGCTGTGCGTTATAAGCGGCTAAGCCGCGTTAGACTGTTTGCACATGCTCAGTGATGTTGGAGGAGGAGATCTCCCTTCCTCCTCCTCGGCCAGGCACATGGCTAATTAATATTCACTGCACGGTGTGACGTGCAGTGTTTACTTCCTGGAGCGCCGCTCTATGCGGCGATTGGCTGGCAGGAACACGTGATGCCGAATGCGTCCAAGAGTACGCATCACGGCATCACAGGACACATGAAGAGCCGATTAACGCGGCTCAATGTAACGTCCAGCTTCAACAACACTATGCGTTGCGATAAAGGCACGTTATGCGACCTTAACGTGGCATCTAACGCAACGTCTTAGTGGGAAAGAAGCCTTAAGCTAGGTTCACACTGACCACTTTCCACAATGGAGACCAACCAATGAATGAGCGTGTAGTTAGGTCCTATGTTATCTATAGGATCTGTTCAGACATGTCCATTTTGAACTCATATATTATGTCCACTGTGGTAGAAGAAAGTTCCATCCTGATCAACTTTTTCAGACACTGCCAAGAAAACGGACTTGTCTGCTACAGTCTCCTTAGGCTATTCACCAAACAACAGCAAAGACAAGAACTGGCTGGACAGACACAGTGGATCATTCAGTGGATCTTCTTTGACCATCCACAGAAATGGGGGCCTAGGGAAGGTAGTAGCTATGGCTCATCTTTATAGTCCTTTTGATAATCTGAGGACAGATCTACAGACAGGAGACAAAGGGTTTGATCCTGCGCTGAGAATATAGACAAGGCTGTGCCACCTCAGCTATATATCATTCGGGTGCTCTTCTGGGGTTTCATTAAAGTTAATGGAGTGACTTCTGAGCCAAGAAGGGCGGGCATCATCTGAGTTTATGGCACCTGAAGGACCCTATTTAAAGAGGAACTGTAACCAAGGATTGAACTTCATCCTAATCAGTAGCTGTTACTAGTTTTCCATGAGAAGTGTTAACCTTTTCTCAAATAGATCATCAGGGGGGTCTGTATGGCTGATATTGTGGTGAAACCCCTCCCACAGTGTGGTCCTGTCCTGTCAGTTTCCTGTCTGTGAGCCTTGTTGCATTCTGGGAAATATCAGCTGTTTCTAACTGTCAAGAGACCAGTATCTCCCTCTGTGCATATGTATTTCCATTGAAACGTGATGTGAATGTGGCTACCTCGCCGCATCGCATCACTTCCGCTGTCATTCGCGTCACTTCCGCATCGGGAGATGAGGAAGTGTTTGTAGGGGATGGCGGGTGGATGCAGCTGTGCGAGAATGTGCAGCATGCTCACTCCACACTGCTCCGCACACAATCCATGCAATGGAAACTTCCATTGCCGTGCATTGGGTTCAGGACAGGCCCTTTTCCTTCTAATGGAAAAGGGCCCTTAGCCTATCACAATGTTAGGGGGTGTGTTTATAGATAATGGCGGTTGGTGCTGTCTGTTTTTTTTTTTTTTTCATGTCTGCCAGTAGTAAAGACAATTACATGCAGGCTGATTGTGGACCAAACAACATGAACAAAGTACATGGTGAATATCAACCATTTCTTGATCTCTCTTCTATTTTTTAACTTCTCACTTTACAATGTATTGATTAATGTTTTTCCATTTTTCGCTAAAGTTCTCCTTTAAATGATATGTTCATTCCATGCACTGATGTTGTCTTGTGTGCTTCTTGTTTTCAGAGTGCAAAACAGATGCTTCTCATATAAAGTGCACCACCTGCTGATCACTCTCATAATATGCAATATTCATTTGTAAAGTTAAACAATTGCACATCTACAGGATAAACAAATGACAAATCTAATAGAATGCTTCTTGCTTTAAATAAATACAATATTTTAAATGTGGTCAGTACAACAATATTTTTGTTTTCATATAAACATGACATACAGTATCTCACAAAAGAAAGTGAGTACATCTCTCATATGTTTGTCAATATTTTAGTATTTCTTTTCATGTGACAACACTGCAGATATGACACTTTGAAAAAATGCAGAGTAGTCGGTGTAAAGCTTGTAGAACAGTGTAAATTTGTTGTCCCATCAAAATAATTCAACACATGGCCATTAAACCACTGGCAATAAAAGTGAGTAACGCAGTGCACAACACTCCTGCTGCGTAACAAATCGGCCGCTGCACTACTCCACACACAGCAGAGAATTAATATGCCTACATATTGCTTCTGGTTCCCTTTGAAGTGGGTTGTTAACATCCAAAATTAAAAAATTGCCTAAAAATAGTTAGTGCCCCACATATATGTTATCCCATTTTTTGTAAAATAGGTCCCTATATGTCCCCTATTTTTTTTTCCCTTGTCGGTGTGCCTTTGCTGAACTGCAGTGCCAACAGGATTGTGGGAAGATTTTTTTTTTTAGCTACAAAACAAGCTTTTCTCAAAATGCAAATAACATAAACTTTCCATTTCAGATAAGATAAAGACACTATGATCAGAATTGAATCCCCCTCACTTTGAAGGGTTTACACAGAGAAGTAAGTCTGTTATTTAGTTGATGTTTGCTGTGGGAGGGACAGAAATCTGTAAAATAAGCAGTAAATTAACACTGAGCTGGGTTACAAAAAAAAAAAAAAAAAGGGCATAAGTGATGTCATTTTTGGCATCACAGAGAGACAGTAAAGATGGAAACCAGCAGAAATATACAGTATTTTTTCACATAACATTTCTCTTAAATCTGACAATGAACACTTAAAACAACAGAACCCCTATTGAGTTATCCCCTCCTTTATGCCTATTCAATTACAGTATGCGTCTGAAACACCAACAACTTCAAGTACCGTGGTTGCTAAGTCACCCTCCAAACTAACTCACCTTATATTAATAGCAGCAAGGAAGGTAATCTATAGCAAGTGGATCTACTCCAGTGTACCTCCAACCTGGGACCTTAAAGAGAAACCAAAAATTGAACTTTATCCCAATCAGTAGCTGATACCCCCTTTTACATGAGAAATCTATTCCTTTTCACAAACAGACCATCAGGGGGCGCTGTATGACTGATATTGTGGTGAAACCCCTCCCACAAGAAACCCCTCCCACAAGAAAAGTACCTACTTTTTTTTGGCAGTTTCCTGTCTGTGAACCTTGTTGCATTGTGGAAAATAGCTGTTACAGCTGTCTCCAACTGGCAAAAACCATGCAGCAGCTAAATCACCTGCCAACACTAAAATTTTCACTGGAGTTCCTCTTTAAAGGGAACCTGTACTGAGTAAAATGATTTAAAATAAACACATGAGGTAACTTCAAATGAACATTACATAGTTACCTTGCCATCAGTTCCTCTCAGAAGCTCATAATTTTCTTCTGACAATAATCCCTTCCAGTTCTGACAACAATTTTGTCAGAACTGAAATATATCAGTTGCTGTCAGTTATTTATCAGTTGCTGTCAGTTATAGCTGAGAGGACAACTGCTGTGCCAAGTAATGTCTATGTTTCCCTATGGCTCAAGTGGACGATGTTACAGTTTAATAGTGTGCTGACCAGAAAGCTGTTATGGGTAATGGCCATTTTCAAAATGGAGGACAGAGAATTCCATTGATCACAGTGGACAAACAGGACGCAGGAGAGGAGAAAGAGATTGAGGGGTAGACTACACGGGAAGTAAGTATGGCCTGTGTATGTTTATTTTGACTTTTAATTTTCAGTTCAGGTTTTCTTTAAGGAGGAACTCCAGTGAACATTTTTACTGTTGGCAGGTGATGTAGCTGCTGCATGGTTTTTGGCAGTTGGAAACAGCTGTAAATGCAACAGGGTTCACAGACAGGAAACTGCCAAGAGTACGTACTTTACGTACTTTTCTTGTTTCTTGTGGGAGGGGTTTCACCACAATATCAGTCATACAGCGCCCCCTGATGCTCTGTTGTGAAAAGGAATAGATTTCTCATGTAAAAGGGGGTATCAGCTACTGATCGGGATAAAGTTCTATTCTTGATCGGAGTTTCTCTTTAAGAAAGAGCTGTTGTAACACTTGTTTCACCTGGACAACTTCGAAAAAAAGTTGCATAAGGAAAAATCCTTTAAAAAAATTCTTTACAATTTGGGAAAAGTTTATTATATCTACTTTCACGAGACAAGATATTAGTAATATAATGGATCCATACAAACACACATCATGGTACACAATTAGAGACTTACAAGGCAACCTGGGAAAGCTGAAGGTCTAAAAGGTCCATATATGAACTATCAATCTAAGGCGCAACAAGGGGTTCATAAGGAAGACTGAACCAAACCACACCTCTAGAAGGTCAACCTTAGTAGTCGAAATTTCTTGTGCATCTAGAGAAATGGTGATGGGGGAGGGAGGTGGTTCTTTTTTTGTTTTTCTGGGGTGGGGAGGGGAGATTAGGTTATGACAGAAAGGTTAGATTCTTCAGGGAACTGATGCCAAAGCTACTACTACGCAAGAGAGAATGAAAATCAAAAGTTGGTTTGATATATTCAGCAAATCTTGGAAACAGCTAAATATTTTTATGCTTTTCTGTGTTCATGATATTTTATGCATGGAAAATGTTGTAACCTGTTTTTTTTTTTTTTTTTTTAATTTGAAAAATCTAATAAAACGTTTAAAAAAAAAAACAGAAAGAAAAAACCGAAGCCAAATAAATAATTTCTCATTGGATGATTTATTTTATTTTTTTCAGTTAATGTGGAGTTTCTTCCCACTCTAAACATGCATTTGTAAAATTGAAATTTTAATATTGCTAATTATAAAATTGGTATTTTGTAAACTTCAAAAATCATTTAAAGCAGAATATAACCCAGCATTTCAACTTTGCTCTAAAACATTATTTACAGAATATTATATGCAACCAGCATTTTTTTTTTTACTAGACCAGCATTGGAAGGGTTAGGCCCGGTTCACACTTGCGGTTCTCTGCCAAACGGACCGGATGACCTGACCGGATCCGGACCGGATCCGGATCGGAACCGTACGGTTCTGATCCGGATCTGATCCGGATCCGGTCAGTTTGCATCAGGTGTTCATCAGGATGCGATCCGGATCCGTTTGGCAAAAGATAGTAGAAAAGGAATAAAAATGTTGGGGTCTGGGAGGTCAGCAGAAGGTGGACCTGTGGAATCAGGCCCTCCGCTGTTTAGCACTCACCTCCACCTCCGACATAGTGCCAACATCTCCAGCACGTTTAAAATCACTGCTGCTCCACTCCAAAATGCTTGCCCATGTGTCCCCATCCAAAATCGCCGCTTCAATACGCATAGGAAGTGGGGTAGAACATCCGGATTTTTAGCCAGTGTGTTGTGCGCTCTCCGGTTCTCATAGCTTTGTATTGGCCGGATGGTGCAGTCCGGCTCCGCCCCGGATACGGCTGCCGGAGGAGCCGGACCAAAAAATAGCGCATGTTGGAACGGATGCCGGAGTCCGGATCCGGTCCGGATCCGGTCCGGCTCCGGTCCGGCAGAACGGACGCATGTGAACGGACGCATAGGCTTTCATTGCTATGCCGTGCGTCCGTTCCGTCCGTTCTGCAAGCGGTCCGGCTCCGGCACGGCGATTGCGGACGGCCACCGCTAATGTGAACCGGGCCTTACACAGTGCTTTAAAGTTCCTGGAGATTTCTGCAGACGCATCCAAAGCTGACATAGATACATTTTGTTTACATAAATGTATCTAAGTGTTGAATGTCACTCTCTCAGGAGCTGGAGGACAGCCAAAGAGTGTGTAACATTTCTCAATAGATACATTTAACTAAATAGAATGTAACAATCTGAACTTCTGCATATCTCTCCACAGAACTTTAAACCTCTGTGTTTAACTCTTCCAATGCTGGTCTAGTAAAAAAAAAATGCTTTTTGCATATAATATGCTGTAAATAATGTTTTAGAGCAAAGTTGAAATGCAGGTTATATTCCGCTTTAAGTACAAAAATTTGAAAAAAAAAATTGCTTAAAATAAAATGTATTTTGTTTTTGCACAGTAGATTCCCCTTATAACCCAAGCAAGCTCGTGAAATAAGATCTCCTCCTCAGCGAAGTTCATGTCTGATGCCGCGGAGGAGACAAGGTTGACCTTCGCATTCTTCAGCAGCCTATGAACATTGAGATTAACATTTTAAAACTTGCATCACCAATAAAAGTGTCAGGTACAGACCTGATGTGGTTATAGCCATAATCTCAGCAAATCACATGCTATCACAGCATGTCATGGCGACACCCCTGCTAAGGGAAATTGTGGATTTGTCAGCCAGTCTGTGGTGGAGCAATATCCCAGCTGCTATACAGGGGTGGACAAAATGTATCCTTACTTCTTCACTCAAGTCAGCCAGGCATTAGAGTTAATGCCAGCCTTTTATGGCTTTCTGCTGTAGGTCAGTGACTTCGGCTATTAGAAGCACATGTCAAGGTCCAGCTTCTGGCCTCCTACTTAGAGAGTGCAGGCTCTTTTGAGGCCTACATGTAAAAAGGATGCTGCAGTAATTTAAGTGACAGGAATTGATCATGGCAAGTAAGCAACAGTTAAATTTGGGCACCAGTATGCCGCTAATATACTTTTGCTGATATACTGAGAACACTAGAACATACAGCTAAATTTGGCCGCAGCGGCCTGGTTATGGGCACGCACCCATTAAAATATTGGCACAGAGGACGTATCTAGAGGGGTGCAGGCATGGCTCATGCCATGGGTGCCACAGCACCATGGGCGCCATGGCCGTCTCCTCCTCCCTCTGCCCCCTCCTCTCTCATGCTCCACTACCATAGTGAGGGATGCCGCTTGTTACTTATACTTGGGGGGCTAACTCTAGCAACCTATACTGGGGAAGCTACTTATATGGAGGGGGGGGGGACTCATCTAAATACCTATGCTGGGAGGGGGGGGCACCTCTGGCTACCTATACTGGGGTGGACACACCTCTGGAGGGAAACCACCAGTATGGATATGGGGCTCAATTTCAGTGTTTGCTATAGGCGCTATATTACCCAGATACGCCCCTGTATTGGCATTGAGGGGAATCTGAGGCCCCCGGTAAATAGTGGGTGCTTACCCCTCATTGGGAAAGACTTGGGTGGGTGGGTGGGGGGGGGTCTTAAGGGTTAGGTGTGGAGGCGGGTTCAAGGGTTAGGCATGAGGAGGGGAATCTTAAGGGTTAGGTGTGTGTGTGGGTCTTAAAAGTTAGGTGTGGCGGGTGGCACTTACATAAGTACCCCGCGGGAATAGCCACTAGTAGAAAATCAGTAAAATAACCAATATGCTGTTATTGGGCAATAGGTTAAACAATAGAATATCAGTACTTTTTAAAAATAATTTACTATCTCTAAACCTTAAAGAGAACCAAAGTTGGGTTCTAAGAATCCTATTAGCACACAGAGGCTGGGTCTGCATATAATGCCCAGTCTCTGTTGCTATACTGTTTCCCCCCAGGCCCCCCCCCCCATGCTCTGCTGTGCCCCATAAATCTATTGCCATGCTAGGGACATGCAGCGTGTCGCTAGCAGGCTGTTTACATGGCCACTGTCACTCCCCGCCACTCCCCCGCCTCCTCTATATCTCCGCTCCCCTCCAATCAGCGGGGAGGGAAGAGACGTAGAGGAGGCGGGGAAGCGGCGAGAGTGACAGTGCAGATGTAACAGCCTGCTAGCGATGTTGCTAGCATGGCGTTTGATTTATGGGGGACAGCAGAGCACAGGGGAGGCCTGGGGGAGACAGTATAGCAACAGAGGCTGGGCATTATATGCAGACCCAGCCTCTGTGTGCTAATAGGATTCTTAGAACCCACCTCAGGTTCTCTTTAAGCTATTCACTCAAACTCTCCCTCTATCAATGCCCAACTTCCCCCCACCCACCGCAATATCTGACAATACCTGCATGCACCACCTTCTTTGGGGTTTCAACCTGCAGACTGCTAAGCAGCTAAATAGTCTGTCACCTGCTTGTAGTGATGGCCCATCATCCCTTGCAGGGTGCACCAAGGAAGACCCATAGCTTCTTAAATTCCCCACCCTGGCAGCGCCCATGCTTACTGCTGATGTCAGCATCGACAATGTTTACATTTTCAATGCTTTATGTGATAGTTTAATCGGTTAAAGCAAATTTGAAGCAAAAAAACCTTGGAAGGAATTGTATGTGTAGTACAGATAACGAATAGAACATCAGTAGCAAAGAAAAGAGTCTCATATTTTTATTTTCAGTTATAGATTTTTTTTTACATTGCATCATTCTGTCATATTTGCAGTTTAGAAGCCACACTCTGTCCTTGAAGCCATAAAACAAAACAGAAATAATGACCCTTTGAACTTTTCTGCAGTTTTCTGCCGGAAAAATGTTGTCTAATTACATTTAGTTGCCTAACAGTGTTTTGGAAAGAAACTCAAACCCACTGCCTGTTAGTTACACTGTTACATTACTGTTAGTTACACCCGCATCCTGTCATGGCCACACCCATTTATTTACATCAGGGAGTGGGGGTGTGGGGAGGGGGTCTGTAAATAATCATCACCTAAGCCCATATGCAATTTAGTTTTTCACCTGGGTTTTCTCCTAGGTGTCATTTTCATAACTTGTAAATAAAATGCCTTTTGCACCACCAGCAAGCAAACAAAATACTCAAGATACTTTTGGCAGCACCTTTTTACCTACTTCTTGGTACTTTTTCCATTGCAAAGTGCTAAAAAGTTCATTTAAATTGAAGATGAAAAATTATCTCCAAGGAGAAAACTCAGGAGAAAAAGTGAATTGCATATGGCCCCAGGAGTTTTCTCATAGGAGATAATTTTACATCTTCAATTTAAATGAACTTTTTAGCACTTTGCAATGGAAAAAGTACCAAAACATAGGTGAAAAAGCACTGCCAAAATTATTTGTAGTATTTGTTTGCTTGCTGTGGTGTAAAGGGCATTTTATTTACAAGTTGTAAAAATATCACCCGGGTGAAAACTTAGGTGAAAAAGTGAATTGCATATGGGCCCAGGGGCCATATGCAATTCACTTATTCATCTGAGTTTTTTCCTAGGAGATAATTTTTCATTTTCGATTTAAAATAACTTTTCAGCACTTTTCAACTTAAAAGCAGCAAAAAGTTGGTGAAATAGTACTACCAAAATTATTTTGAGTAATTTGTTGTTTTTTGATCGCTTAAAAGGCAATTTATTGACAAGTTTAAAAATATCACCTAGGAGAAAACTTAGGTGAAAAATAGAATTGCATATGGGCTCAGATGTCAAATACACTAGCTATGCCAGTGGTCAGAACCCCTCCCTAGCTCTCCTCTCAGGTGCTGCTGATCGAGGTCTGACTAGCTATGCCACACTGCAGAGTGCTTTGCTGCCTTTCAGTTTTCAGAAACAAATTGACTTGCAGTAAAATTGCAGCAAAATCAAAGTGCAATTCACTTTATCTCCAAAGTTTTCTCCTAGGACATCATTTTTTTTATCTTCTGTTTTAACAAATTTTTCAGCAATCTGCCATTGAAAAAGTACTACAGTTTAGGAGAAAAATACTATCAAAATTATTCTGAGTATTTTCTTGCTTGCTAGTGGCTTAAACCCCATTTTATTACTAAAATAGGAAAATGTCACCCAGGAGAAAACTCAGGTGGGAAAGTGAATTGCTTATGGCCCCTGGGCCCATATTCAATTCCCTTTTACTCCTTAGCTTTCTCCAGTTTGATATGTTCACACCTTGGCCCATATGCAATTCACTTTTTCACCTTAGTTTTCTCCTAGGTGATATTTTTAAACTTGTCAATAAAATGCCTTTTAAGCCACCAGAAAACAAGAAAATGCTAAAAAAATAATGTTGATAGTACTTTTCACCTACTTTTAGGTACTTTCTTAGTTGAAAAGTGCTGGAAAGTTATTTAACCTATTTTGGTTCCTGGACGTAGAAACTACGTCCTGGAACCATGCGCGCTACCGCGCGCTCCCGCAGCCGATCGCGCGCGTGCACGCGTGCTCCCGGCCCGCGGTTCGTTAGCCAGGGAATCAATGTATCGGGCTATGGTGCCCGATCACTGATTCCTCTCCCCCGCTGAAAAAGCGACAGCTTCTCTCGGAAGCTGCGCCTTTTCTGGCTGTTACCTCCGCCATGCGTCACTCTAAGCGTGTGTTACGCTTAGAGTGACGTTATGTAAACAAACTCATGGCCGCCATCTTGTGGCCAAAAAGTAATACTACAACTAAAAGTAAAAAAAATGAAAATCAACACACATTTACATTATAAACCTATTGTTTACCTCCCACCCTCCCAAAACTACCCAAATAAAATGTTTAATATAAAAAAAACAAAAAACATTACAATAAGACAAAACATGTAAATATTTACCTAAGGGTCTAAACTTTTTAAATATCAATGTAAAGATGAAATATTTCTATATTTTTTTTATTTTAAACTTGTAAATAGTGATAGATGCAAAACGGAAAAAATGCACCTTTATTTCCAAATAAAATATTGTCGCCATACATTGTGATAGTTATTAGTTAGTTAATTTTAATGGTGTAATAACCGGGACAAATGGGCAAAAACAATACGTGAGTTTTAATTATGGAGGCATGTATTATTTTAAAACTATAATGGCTGAAAACTGAGAAATAATCAATTTTTTCCGTTTTTTCTTATTCTTCCTGTTAAAATGCATTTACAGTAAAGTGGCTCTTAGCAAAATGTACCCCCCAAAGAAAGCCTAATTGGTGGCGGAAAAAACAAGATATAGATCAGTTCATTTTGATAAGTAGTGATAAAGTTATAGGCTAATGAATGGGAGGTGAACATTTCTCAAGTGAAAACGACGGAACGCGAATGGGTTAAAATCGAAGACGAAAAGTGATCTCCTAGGAGAAAACTCAGGTGAAAAAGAGAATTGCATATGGCCCCTTGTCAATAAAATGCCTTTAAAACCCCAGCAAGCAAAACATTATTTTGATAGTACTTATTCCACTACTTTTGGTACTTTTTCCATTGCAAAATACTGAAAAGTTATTTTAAAGAGAAAACTAAATATTATCACCTAGGAGAAAACTTAAGAGGAAAAGTGAATTGCACGTGGGCCCAGGACACTTTAATGGTGCTCAGGTACATGAAAGAGAGGCACGGGGAAATCTGGCACCCACATTTCACACTACAAATGATCATTTGAATGAGTGCCAATGGGGCGCCCACATTTCTGCCAGTAATAGGCTCCCAAATGTCCTGTTTCTGCTGAATCTGTGATCGCTTTTTCTGTACTACATTAATAATGCTGAGATATGAAGATCATATTTAAAGCTAGAATAACTTTTTATAGCTTCTAGTTCATCCAAAGTTCACCTCACGGTGGGGAATCTGAGTTCTGGTATCTTCATGATCTTAGAAGACATCTAGTCTGCTAGGATGTGTATTGTGAGTTTTATGATATTGCCATTAACTTCAGATAAGGAACTTGGCTTATACAGTAGGTGTGGGGTTCTCCACTCTGGTCTCTGCTCAGAGAGCTTTGAAGGGCAGAACTCTAGATACTCTCTGTGTTGCAATGTATGAGAAGAAGGCTAAGATAAGGGAGGACTCTAGCTTGCAGCTAATGTATCTGTGCACCAAGTCAAGTTAGGGCCAATGCACACCAAAAAGCGGTAGCGTAATCGCAAACGCTCAGCACTTTTTGAAGTTGATTTTTTAGAGCGGTTCTAGGCATGTGCTTAGCGATTTTCTAATCATGCCTAGCGATTTTTGCAGCGTTTTGGTGTAGTGTTTATTTTTTGTTACAGTAGAGCTGGAACTGAACGGCTTCTATAACAAAAATGCTTGGAAAATCACTCCGTTCTAGTGCTTTTCAGAGCGATTTTTCACTTTCCTTTACTTAACATTGAGGCTGAATTGCCTCAGAAAAGCGCAGAAATGCTGCCGGACCCGCGTTTGTGTTTGGGAGAAAATCACTCTTTGCTCTGGTGTGATCCATCCCATTCAAATAGATTAGACAAGCGCTTTTCAATGCACTGTGTTTTTAAAACCGCTCAAAAGCACTCTTGGTGTGCACTGCTGGCCCTTAACCACTTCAGCCTTCAGTCGTTTTCACTTTATACATCCGAGCAATGTTCACCCCCCATTCATTAGCCTATAACTTTATCACTACTAATCACAATGAACTGATCTATATCTTCTTTTTTTCGCCACCAATTAGGCTTTCTTTGGGTGGTACATTTTGCTAAGAGCCACTTTACTGTAAATGCATTTTAACAGGAAGAATAAGAAAAAAATGGAAAAAATTCATTATTTCTCAGTTTTCAGCCATTATAGTTTTAAAATAATACATGCCTCCATAATTAAAACTCACGTATTGTATTTGCCCATTTGTCCCGGTTATTACACCGTTTAAATTATGTCCCTATCACAATGTATGGCGACAATATTTTATTTGGAAATAAAGGTGCATTTTTTCCGTTTTGCATCCATCACTATTTACAAGTTTAAAATTAAAAAAAAATAGACCCTTAGGTAAATATTTACTATTTTTTTTTTATTGTAATGTTTTTTGTTTTTTTTTTAATATTAAACATTTTATTTAGGTATTTTTGGGAGGGTGGGATGTAAACAGTATTTTTTTCTGTAAATATGTGTTGATTTTTTTTTTTGCATTTAGTTGTAGTTTTACTTTTTGGCCACAAGATGGCAGCCATGAGTTTGTTTACATGACATCACTCTAAGCGTAACACATATGCTTAGAGGGACGCATGGGGACACAAGAGTCAGAAAAAGCGAAGCTTCCGAGAGAAGCTGTCGCTTTTTCTGTGGGGGAGAGGAATCAGTGATCGGGCACCACAGCCCGATTCACTGATTGCCTGGCTAACAAACCGCGGGCCGGGAGCTTGCGCAATCGGCCGCAGGAGCATGCGGACGCGCACATGGCCTCCTGGACGTAGCTACTACGTCCAGGAGGCAAAAGTGGTTAAAGGGATGCTTAAGCCTGAAAGAAAAAAAATCAGTTTTACTCACCTGGGGCTTCTACCAGCCCCCTGCAGCGGTCTCGTGCCCTCGCAGTCACTCACGAATCCTCTGGTCCCCTGCTGCCAGCTGGTTTTGTTTTCGGTGACATGCGCACTGCACCTGCTCAGGCGTGGCCATGCCTCTGCTTCTTCGCAATTACTGTCGGCAATAGCATACAACGCAGGCGCAGGACACTATTGCGGGGTGGAATGCGAAGAAGCTGACGCGTTGCCAGGCCTGTCGGGCCTGTCACTGAAAATGAAACTAGCTGGCGGCGGGGGACCTGAGGATCCGTGAGTGACTGCAAGGGCACAGGATGGCTGGAGGGGGCTGGTAGAAGCCCCAAGTGAGTAAAACTGAATTTTTTCTTTCAGGCTTAATTGTCACTTTAAAGTAGAAGTCAGACAGTTAGCATGTATGAGCATGTGTGTATACTGCAGATCCCTCATCACATTGCACGTTCTTCACCCCTCCACAACACATCCGTCACTCTCCAACCTTTGATATCTTTAAACAATCTCTCAAATCTCACTTTTTTCATCAAGCATACGCTCTACCTTAGGCCATTCCCCTTTCACCCCCGACCAAGTTATACTCCTAGTAGACAACCTAAAAGCACACTGTCTCTAGGTATAAATAATGTAAACTCCCCCACCTCTTGTCCCCACCCCTCCCCATTCCTTTAGATCAGGGGTCTCAAACTCAATTTACCTGGGGGGCCGCTGGAGGCAAAGTCAGGATGAGGCTGGGCCGCATAAGGAATTTCACAATCGCGGCGCATCGCCGCCTCTGCCAGTCCCTCTCACTCTTCCTTCACAGAGAGGGGCGGGGAGAGGCGGCAATTGACGTCAGGAGGGGCAGAGCTGAAGCTGAAAGCTCTGCCCCTTCCAGGAAATGCTGGCGGATTGCCCCCCGGGCTATTTTGGGGGCTGTGCAACCCTCGTTTAGTGGCGGGGATGCGGCGGATTACTTGGGAGCACTGAAGCGAACTATAAGGAAGCTTTTGCCGGCGAGGGCCACAAAATATTGTACCGAGGGCCGCAAATGGCCCGCGGGCCGCGAGTTTGAGACCCCTGCTTTAGATTGTAAGCTCACAAGGGCAGGGCACTCTCACCCTTTTGTGTCTTGGAATTTGTTACACATTTTATTCATGTTACTTTTGTCACTATGGTTTCCAATTCTGTATTTTGTACCAAGTCTGTACTTTGTATATGGTAGTATACCATTGTCTATATTATTATGTACCCCATATTTGTTTATTTCTTTGTACAGCTCCATGGAATATGTTAGTGCATTATAAATCATTATTAATTATAATAATAATAATTATGGGGTTCTGCCATGTTTCTAAGCTTGCAAAGCGTCAAATTAGTTAAATCTTAAATCAGGGTGTTCCAACTGCTGTTTAAGTATTAACCAGTTCACCCCCAAGGGTTTTTATCCTAACGGACCAGAGCAATTTTCAGTTGTCAGCGCTCCTCCCTTTTATTCCCTAATAACTTTATTACTACTTATCACAAGAAAATGATCTATACCTCGTTTTTTTCGCCACCAATTAGGCTTTCTGTGGATAGTACATTTTGCTAAGAATTTTTTTATTCTAAATGCATTTTAATGAGAAAAACAGAAAAAAAAGAAAAAAAATCATTATTTCTCAGTGTTCAGCCTTTATAGTTTTAAAATTAAACATTCTCCTGTGGATAAAACAAACACGTTTTATTTGCCCAGTGGTCCCAATAATTAAACCGTTTAGATTATGTCCCTACCACAATGTATGGCGACAGTATATTATTTTGAAATATAAGTGGTTATTTTTCTGTTTGTTCTGGCCACAATTACAAGCCCCTATGTAATAAATTAAATGTAATAAATTAAAATTAATTTTCCCCCATAAAATATAGAATAAAAAAGCTGAGTCCCTAAGGCAACTATTTATTTATTTTTTTTAAGCTGATTTTTTTTTTTTACAAGTGTTTTTTTTTTGGGGGGGGGGAGGGTTGGAAGGGTTATTTTATTAATGATGTGTATATACTTGAAAATGTATGTATTTTGTAGGTGTAATATACTTTTTGGCCACAAGATGGCGCTAGTGAACACTCATAGGACGTGTTCACTTTTTTTTTTTTTTTACACTTTATTAAACTGTTACATTTCCTGTTTATGTGAATGGACGTAGCCGCTGTTCGCGGTCACGTCCATTCACTCCAGGCACTGCGATTGGGTAGAGGACTGTTCGGTCCTCTTCCCCAATCACCCAGCACGGGATCCCGACGGTAATGGCGGCGGTAGCGGCGGACACACGGCGGTAGCAGCGGCGGGAATGCGCAACGTATTAAAACGTCATGTTGCTGTTAATAGCGGTAAGCATGACGTTTTAATACGTTAGGATGGCGGTAAATGGTTAAATAAAGGAATTTGCAGTGAAAATAATGTAATGAATAAAACATTTTTGGAGGAGATCACACTCGCATCTCCGCTTGAATGACGGAGCTCCGCCCATCATCAGTCTCCCAGCGGCGATCGCTGTTTGATGGCGAAACCACCGTCTATTTACATTGTACAGTGCTACGATCTATTACAGCGCTGTACTGGGGACAGCCGTGTCACTCACCTGTCCTCTGGGGAGGCACAAGAGCGATAGGCTCTCATAGGCTGGTGCCTATGACAGCCGATCGCTGTGATTGGCTGGCGGGGGGAGGGAAGGAGGGCGAGTGAAAAAAAAAAACGGTAATTAAAAAAAAAATAAATAAAAAAAATAAACAACCCAGCAGTCATCAGAGCCCACCAACAGAAATCTCTGTTGGTGGGCAGAAAAGGGGGGGGGGGGGGTGTTCATATGTGTGCTGTGTGGTATAGCTCTCCAGTGAGCTCTTACAGCTGCAAAGCCCTAAATTGTAAAAAAAAAGTAGTCTGATCACTAGGGGGGTGTAAACCTATGGTCCTGAAGTGGTTAATTAATATATTATTTAGTCAGTGTTTGTCCATTGTAAAAACTTTCCTCTCCCTGATTTACATTTTGAAATTTACCACAGGTGGTGACATCTTTAGTCCTGTCAGGTGCATCTCTACATAATGTTTGTTTACTGTGAGTTCTGAAGCCAATACAAAGTATACCTGGTCTCCCAGAATAATCAGGGGAGGGGGGATGCCACCTAGCTTATCTGCCTAAGCTAAACATCACTGTGAGGGTGGGGATACATCAATAGATAGATATAGGAAGTGTTTCTGATGCGGAAACCGGGAAAATTACCGTAACAGTGGGTATCCTGAATAATTTAAAACTATATGTCGCTACAGAGCCTCTTTAAATATTTGAAAAAATAAAATTTTTGAAATATTTGAAAAAATAAAAATATTTTAACGCACGAACGCACACACACACACATATACCTGTATTTATCTTAATCTAAATAAAATAAATGCAGAATAAAAATGCTGTAAAAAAAAGAGAAAAAAAACCCTAAAAAAATGTGAATTTTTCCATTGCTCGAATGTCATTTTTACAATGGTGGGAAAATGGCAACAGGCTGATTCCTTCCATTGAGATTGACAGAGAGTCAAGGTTTCCACATTCCCCTCAAACCAGCAC
Organism: Hyperolius riggenbachi; assembly: GCF_040937935.1. NCBI lineage: Eukaryota > Metazoa > Chordata > Amphibia > Anura > Hyperoliidae > Hyperolius > Hyperolius riggenbachi. Next base: position 83,596,137 of record NC_090649.1, on the reverse strand, counting down.
CTTGGCAGTGTCTGGGAGGCAGCGTATGGGAACAAGCAGCTCTTATTCAAGAAAAACAATACCGCTTCCAAACTCATATTAGCAGAAACACAGCGAAACTTGAAAGAGTTCCAACTTCATTTATTCTTTGATTTTTAAGCAAACACACATCAAGTTTGTTATGAAGAGCCGGTAACATCATTTACATAGCACACACCGTTTGTTCTACAAGCCTGCGTTTAGAGCTTCAGTGGGCCTTAAAGGGAGTCTGAAGCCAAAAAAAAAAAACCCAGATACTTACCTAAGGAGGAGGAAGGCTCTGGGTCCTACAGAGCCTTCCTGTTCCTCTCCTCGTCCCCTCGTTCCTGCACTGGCTCCCCTGTTAGCAGTCTCTGAACCATGGGTCTGAGACTGCTCTCTTCCACTGTGGGTGGGCTTCAGAAGTCTTTGGGAGCACTGAGGCTCCCGAAGACAGGCCGCTCCATACTGCACATGCGTGAGCGCCCTCTCTCTCACGCGCTCGCACGTGGGCAGTACAGTGCTGCCCTTCTCCCGAAGACTGCCGAAGCCTCCAGCAGTGGGAGATTTAAACCAGGGAGCCTGCGGGGGAACGAGGAGATAAGGAGAGGAACGGGAAAGCTCTATAGGACCCAGAGCCTTCCCTCTCCTTAGGTAAGTATCTGTTTTTTTTTTTTTTTCTTGGCTTCAGACTCTCTTTAATGATAATTGTGAGTGTGAGTTTATTTATTTTTTAAATAATTTAATGTTTTTAGTACACAAATGACCAAGCATTACCCAAACGGGAGTAGAATATTAGAGTTTATGTAAAGATTGGCACACACTTTGCATGGCTGTTGGCTGTAGAAAGGACAGTAACAAAAAACAAAAAACTACAAGGTCTTTTTGAAAATATTTTTTGACTTGTTCCCACTATTACCCTTAACATGGCAATTTTGGTGACGATAGCATATATGGGAGCTTTGCTACTGCTAGCACGAAATTACGCAAAATTATGCAAAAATATGAATTTATTACGCAAAATCAATTGAATTTCCAAATCGTAATTATGTGTGGCTGTAATTGCAAAGTTTTACATACAATTTTGCATAATCATATTTAGCATATCACAAGGACCACTATTAGTAAGTAACAATTGGTTGGAAAATGGTGATTGGCTGGAAAATAAGATTACATCTGACGGCAATTCTGTGTGTGTGAAGCGGTTCCCATAAGCCTAATTGGATGTGTACATACATTAAAATGTGGGTACCATGTATTTCATACAGGCCTTTGCCCATACTCAATTCACTTTTCTCCTAAGATTTTTCATAGGAGATAATTTATAATCTTCTGTTTAAAATAACTTTTCATCAGCACTCGGCAATTGAAAAAGCACCAAAAAGTTGGTGAAAAGTACTATAATTGATATCCTGAATATTTTCTTTGCTTGCTGGTGGCTTAACCACTTCACCACCAAGGAGTTTTTAACCTAACGGAGCAGAGTAATTTTCAGCACTCCTCCCATTCATTTGCCAATAATCCTTTGTCACTACTTATCACACCAAAATGATCTAAACCTTGTTTTTTTGCCGCAAATTAGGCTTTTTGGGGTGTTTTCAGTAAGTACTTTAATTTCTTTTCATTTTAAAGGAAAAACCAAGGACAACATGAAAAAATACACTGTTTTCCGATTTTATCCCAAATAGTTTTAAAATAAACAAAGGTACTGTAAATAAAACCCACACATTGTATTTGCCCATTTGTCCTAGTTATTACAACGTTTAAATTATGTCCCTAGTACAATGTATGGCGACAAAATATTTTAAAATTGAGGTTTATTTTTTCTGCTTTTAGTTTTTTTTGTACTTGATCAATAATTTCAAGCCCTTATTTGCAAAAATAACAGTAATATACCCTCATGACATACATAGTAAAAAAAAAAAGATGAGTCCCTAATGTAACTATTGATATATTTTTTTTTTAAAAAGCTGTCACTTTTTTCTTTTTTACTGTTTTATTTTGGTAACAATAGGGGGATGGGGGAAGGAGGGATTCATTTATTTTTATTTAATTTATATAGTGTAAAAGTGTAACATTTAAGGTATTTTTAATGTATTATTTTGTTTTACCACTGGATGTCCCTACACACACACACACACACACACACACAATTCTGTGTGCTTTGAACAAGCATACAGACAGTGTTGTTACAGGAATGATCATTGGCTTCTCGTTAAAGCCATGGTCATTCCCATACAGGCACTCTGATTTTATCAGGGAACACTTGTTCCCCTTTACCAATCACAGACGTATCAATCCCGAAGGGTACGCTCGGTGGGCGTGTGAACGAGCATGTACAGCGGCAGCAGCAAGCTATGCGTTAAAACGTCCTGTTGTCATTAACAGTGGCAAACAGGGCATTTTAATGCAGAGCATTGCTGCTAACTGGTTAAAAGGCATTTTATTGATAAGGTGTAAAAATATCACCTGGGAGAAAACTTAGGTGAAAAGTGAATTAAATAAATGTCCTTGGCCCAAATGCAATTATTTTTTCCTCCTTAGTTTTCTTCAAGTTGATATTTTCAAATCTTGTTATAAAATGTCTTTTAAATCACCAGCAAGCAAGAAAATACTTAATTTTGACATTACTTTTTGATACTTTTTCAATTTCAAAAGTGCGGAAAAGTTACTTTAAATAGAAGATGAAAAATAATCTCATAGGAGAAAACTGAGGAGAAAAATGTAATGACATATTTGCATACGGGCCCCTGTGTGATGTGTACAAGCAGGAGAATGTGGGCACCACATGGTTCATTCCTTCTCGACACCTTTTCAATTGCTTCAACCGTATACAGTTCCAATCCAACGGAGTGTGAACCGAGCCTAAGGTTAAAAAAATCTTAGTGCTGCCTGAAAGGAAGTGGTCACTTTACAGACCCACTGGACCTTCAGTGATGACCTAGAAAACCTAGAAATAATACTCTGTGATTTCTATACCAGTACTGGCTTTGAATCAGCTGGTCAGCCACAATAAGAGACACACAGACAGGTTGTGGTTGCCAAACAGATTAATTATTGCCTTTTCAATCATTATATTTATACAGTAATTTGTACAGTCTGCACATGGAAATTCCAACTCCGATTTACATAATACATGCTTTACATAATACACGAGAGGGCTTCATAATAACTAATTTAAATGAGAGGACTTTCCCAGCATAACATATGACATATCTCTACAGGTGCTAAGAGACAGTTAGGGTGGCACAAGAAAAGTTTCCTGTAAGTTGAAGAGATGGACAAAGATAGAACAGAATTGAAGAAGTGAGAATGCAGTGTAGCATGACAGATAGAAGCTTCAAACTCTGGCTAAACTTAAAAGCTCACTATATTATACATGGATTCTTAAGATGGCTGCAGGGGAGACAAAATGGCTGCTGACAGTGTATATACTTATGCTTAAATTTCCTTACAATTCCCTCCTTTTTAGACATTTTCCAAAGGAAAAATGGCTACACAGACTATGCTAGTGCTGTCCCCCCAAGGATTAGTATCCTGGGGGATGCCAATCTAATTTTATGAAAAAAGATAATCATATCAATGTCACTTATTTAGCCTTATACAGAACTACCATATCAGTGGGCAAAATTCTGGTCACAGTCCTCCAATGAAATAATGGACATAACATGAAAAGTTGTATGCATTTCTCTTTCTTGATGTAATCTAACAAAAATCTTATGCATACTGCATGTCAGGGTACACTCATGTGTATAACTTAGCCTGCAGCAGGAATATTTCTCTCAGATCAACACAAGAAAGAAATTGTCTTATATCAGCACTTGTTCCAAGAGAAACTTCCATCTGCTCCTGTCTAGAAAAGGGCTTTTCTAAATACTAGGCTTTTAGGTAGGCCAAGGTCAAAGAACCCATATGATAGCAACTAACGCATGCATAAGGTGGCTATATTTGTGAGAGGGTGGTCTTGACTTGACAATTTAGTTTACAACCCATTTGTGAGGCATGGCAGACCTCCGACCCTCCATCAGCCACTGTACTCCAAACTATCTTTGTATCCTTTACTCTAGGTCACACACTACTGTTAACCCAGGTGGACACCAACCCAACTACAATCATACTCAGGCCTTAATGCCCAGAGTACAGAGACTGAGATCAGAAATACAGGAGTACTGCCAGAACTCACCAAGCAGGTCAAAACGTAGCTACAGGCCTCAGTCTAGGACACATTTGTGAAAGGGAATACAGATCACAGCAGAAATCTGGGGAATAAAGCTACATGAGATCCTCAACATCTCTGGCCTTCCAATTATCCCATACTAAATATACCAATCCGGTTGCTCAAGGCAACTGTGTTGCTGTGAAATTGTAGTCCATTGCACCAATCATACTGACCAAAATCCTGTGATGCTTGTTCAGACAAACAGATATAACTCTGATTTAACAAGGAAAGGGAATGTTAGCTAATTGACGTTTTACCACAGTAATGGTAAATATCTATACAGACACACTACAAATCAAAGCAGAAAAAGATGTAACTAATAGCAACCGCTGCCATAGATACTCTTTCAAGATCAGGACAGGACAACTGTAATGATGGCTACCTTCAGATTTGACTATACTAGAAGGACTCTGCTAATCAAACATATGGGCACTCACCAATTATATTCACAATTAGGATAGGACAAAATATAATACTCTAGAAAAACTTAGCAAGACAACTATGGCCAACTTGAATCTACTAAAGACCAAGGTACCAAAAAATAGGAGACTTGTACCCTGAAAATTGCCCACTGAGATCAGGTCTGCTGAATTATATGTGTAACAACACGTATGCATATGTATGTAGATATATATATATTTTTCTGACTGATAAATATACAATTTTATAGTTATCTGGGTTGAAGAAGGATGTGTGTACATAAAGTTTAACCAAAAACAAAACACCACACCGGCCCATTTCACTGCTGATCCAGAGGAAGGCGAAAAACCCTTATAAGGCATAGTGTATTTAGCCCCGGAAAGGGAAAATTCCTTCCTGACTCCAAAATGGCAATCAGAAAAAATCCCTGGATTATTCAGCATTTGGCCTTATTTAGTAATTGAGATAAAAATATCAGCTCATTACATATCAACCCATTATCTAACTTACAAAAACCTAATCCTAATTCTTTCCTAAAGGATGATATAGCAGAGATGAAGGCTGTTACTTATTCAGAAAGCAGTAACCCATAATGTGACTTACAACTAGCTCTTTTTCTATCATATCCTTAATATAGTGACCCACCCCTCATAGCAGCTGATTCAATCATTGATCTAAGATCGGCATTAAAAATATCCAATCCTTGATCAGACAAGTGAACCCTATCCGGGCGGAATAAGTTAGGCCGGGAACCCTCAAGCTTATTATGCCAGTAAGAAAAACCCCTTATAGCTGGCAGGGATCTAGATAATGCCCTATTAATGAATGTCTTAATGGCCCTTAATCTATCTTGGGGAAAAATCCACACCCGTCTGGGAATGATTTCAGAAAAAACCAACACACATTGGGGAATGATCTCATGAATGCGCATAAAATCATATTTCATGCGGTGTAACAAATTAATAGTGTTAGCTTTCCCCACGTCGTTCCCACCCAAGTGACAAATAAGAATGTCTGGCATAGGAAATTTCCGCATTAAAGAAGTAACCCTACCAAAAAACATATTCCAAATCATCCCTCTAATACTGAACCAATAGATCATGAAGTTATTTTTAGATAACCCAAGGTTTTCCCCATAGTCACTATTAGTAGCTTTCCTACGAGCCCAATACACATAAGAATGTCCCACAATCCATACAATCTTCCTGGGTCTGAAATCCAGATCTTGTTCCATTCTTCAACAGATGACACACGCAACTATGGAACTGATGAAAAAGTCTCTTTTTGGAATTCAGGCCTTAGTCGAACTATTTCACCCAAAACAGTGGATCCAGTAGAAAATCCTTCTGTAAAGATAGACTCAGGATAGTTTCTGGTCTGGTCAGAGACTCCCTTCGGGATGGATTCCTCTGGATGGATTACTTCCGGATTACTTCCGGATGGACTCTGGTCAGGCAGTCATCCTCCTCAGGATAGATGTCTGGCAAGTTGTTTCTGAAAGAATAAAGAGAAATGTGCGAGCATCCTGTTTTTCCCAAAAATCCAATAAGTCATTTATTTTTCCTAGTATTTGTAATACCAATATGATTCATACTCTCCACCATGAACTTCAACACATACTTAGCGGATCTTTCTATGACCCTAACGGATCTCTCGCAATACCCCGTTCGCATGACGTCGTGTCGCTGTACCCGTGCGAGTATGTGACTCCATACATGGCAGAGAGGATAAATTCCCAATGAATTTTTACACCATAATGAATTCCCACTTTTCCATTCTTCCATTACAAGTCACACCCTCATTCCATCATACCTTCCACAGTCATACCACAACCAATGTATTTAAAGAACTTAGGTGGCCCTAGTGCAATAACAACTTAGGTGGCAATATCTCACTACCCCTTCTTACTACACCACTACATGAAATGACATGACACAGATCACTAGGCCTGGGCAGGGCGGGCTCTTTTCCCCTCTTTGACCATACATTAAAGTTATTTTAATGTCTGGTCAGAGTTAGTGAAAGGCTACTATGAGCAGGGTCACAGTACAGCAGAACAGTGGCCAGTATTGTCTCCCTGTAATAGGGTTGGGTCCCCTTTTAGATTTAAAGCTACAGACATACAAAGAACATCTATAGTGTCCTTTTCCCTATAGTGCGCTCAAGGTACTATACCTATGGTTGTCCCCGAGACACACTTCTATAGGTACACATACAAAGAACAGCACTACAGAGACTAGGCTAAGGCCTCCTTACTAAACAGACACTGACCTACAGATCAAGCAGAACTGAAATTAAAAATCCTGTCAGGGGTAAAGCTAATAAGCAGTACACTATAAAACAGTGTATTTTTTCCTGAAGTCTTCAGAACAGTGAAAAGTCTATAGAATGACAACATCAAATAACTCTACAATTTGTCAAAAAGTTCAAGCAAACTAAAATAAACTATTCTCCTAAGGATAAAAAATGTACTTATTTTCCTATGCTGCGTGCAAGGATTTTGGGCTTATAAAAAAACATATATTCTCACTAAAACCACGAGTGACTTAGAGTCAGAGCCTTAAACAACTCTCTGCTAATATATGTCATTAATTACATACACGCAAAGATGTTGTGTCACCCGCAGAGGAGATATTAATTTAAAGGGGATGGATTTATTAACAGGAAGAGGGGTTATTAAGGTCAAAACCCCACTATTGGAAAGGAATTCCCATAATCTAAAGGGTGATATGAAATAAACAGCAATCGTGACCCAGAACTACACATGCGATCTTAATTGACCTAAAACTGTATACCTGTCCTGACTATTTAATATGTCCTCAATGTTTTCCATACATTTTCCCAAATGAATATGGCTTTCACAGTTTCACAATATCCACTAAAATATAAGTACAAACAGTATACAATGCATTTTTTTTTTTTTCAATAGTTGCATGACATTTAGAAATATTGAAGTTACAATAACTGTGCTTTATCAGTATGGCTTGGAGGAGGAGCAAGCTGAGAGAATTCGTTCAACTGGGTGACCAGGCCAGTGAAGAATTAAATTAGACACAGTTTAGTTACAATAGCACGTAACACTTCAACAATGAGTTGCAAACATCATTAAATGCCTTTTCTGCTGCGATTTATATAAAATACAGCCTACCAACTATGATACAATATTCAAGAAGGAACTTATTCATGGAGAACTATTGAGTGAATCATTTGAATCTATATGCTTCAAAGTTACAAGCTATATAAATTCTGTTCAAATATGAACATTATTCTAACAAACTTATGGCAAACTACCATTACATGGGGAAATGATTTAACTCTACTCACTTGTATAAGTCTGGGTGACAAACGCCATTACTTAATTAATCCACCTTAGACTAAGGGAATTAGGTTGTACTAAAACTCAATTCTCGTTACACTATGAAACTAAGGTAACACGGTGACGTAGCAGCCAGTGCTATCGCCTTACATTGTTACTCAAATCTCTGACTGGTCAACATCTGCACGGAGTCTGCATGGGTTTCCCCCAGGCACTCAGTTTCCTCACCAAAAAAAAACCACAGACAAATCAACCGGCTTCCTTCCAAATTGGCCCCAAACTATGATATATGATTTCACTATACTACCTATGAAAAAATATCAGAACCCCTTTTGGACACGTATAAAAACTCCAAAAATCTATTCTGCAGCAGTGGTGCTCAGCAGAGCTCGAATATTCGAGTAGCTCAAATATTCAAGCTCTTTTTCAGCTATTCGAGCTCGGTATTCGAGCTCCGAATAGCTGGAGCTATTCGAATGGGCTATCCGAGTACACTCGAATAGCCCATTCACTATTCGAGCTATTCGAGCAACCCGGCGCTATTCGAGCTCGGTACCGAGCTCGAATAGCGTCATAGCCCAGATTGATGTCCTTAGAGCCAATCAGAGGGCTCCCAGGCCCTCTGACGGCAGCCAATCACAGAGGGGGACCCTGGCCAGCCCCTACCCTATAAATAGCGGCCGCCATGTTCCGTTTCTCCATGCTTGCCTGAGACTTGTACAGAGAGAGAGTTGCTCCTTTGTGCTTTGGCTTAGCAAGTGCTCTATTGTGATCATTTACCTAGCGTTTTTGCTCACCTACACCTGCCATATACACCTATATTGTTGTTAGTTAGATAGACATTGTATTTTAGTTAGTAGCTTGTGTGTTACATTAGAGACAGGCAGCTGCTGCAAGCTTACAGGTTTAGGCCTCAGGGGGGCCTTGCCTCTGTGGGCAGCTGTCCTCTGTTTATTTCTCTCATCTATACCAGTATTTCTGCTGTCCTTTACTAATAGTATTGTAGTTATACTGTACTAGGAGTAGGACACTCACTGACTGTCACTGTTTATAGGCTACTAGCTAGCTCCTGCGTGTGTGCACTCACTCACTGTCTGTGTGTACACACACTCTATTTCCTTCTGATTACTGATAGATTATTGTTAGTTAGTTGTACTTACTTACTACTTACTCTTACTGTACCCGTTGGGACACTCACTGTCACTGTTCATATAGGCTACTAGCTCCTGCGTGTGCGCACTGCACTCACTGTCTGAGTGTACACACACAACACACACTCTATTTCCTTCTGATCGCTGATTGATTATCGTAATTAGTTAGTTCTACTTACTGTTACTACTTACTCTTACTGTACTAGGAGTCTAGGACACTCAGTCACTGTCCATAGGCTACTAGCTCCTGCGTGCGTGCACTCACTGTCTGAGTGTACACACACCCACACTCCATTTCCTTCTGATCGCTGATTGATTATCGTAATTAGTTAGTTGTACTTACTGTTACTACTTACTCTTACTGTACTAGGAGTCTAGGACACTCAGTCACTGTCCACAGGCTACTAGCTCCTGCGTGCGGTCACTCACTGTCTGAGTGTACACACACCACCCACACTCTATTTCCTTCTGATTGCTGATTGATTATTGTAATTAGTTAGTTCTACTTACTGTTACTACTTACTCTTACTGTACTAGGAGTCTAGGACACTCAGTCACTGTGTTCATAGGCTACTAGCTCCTGCGTGCGTGCACTCACTGTCTGAGTGTACACACACCCACACTCCATTTCCTTCTGATCGCTGATTGATTATTGTAATTAGTTAGTTCTACTTACTGTTACTACTTACTCTTACTGTACTAGGAGTCTAGGACACTCAGTCACTGTGTTCATAGGCTACTAGCTCCTGCGTGCGTGCACTCACTGTCTGAGTGTACACACACCCACACTCCATTTCCTTCTGATCGCTGATTGATTATTGTAATTAGTTAGTTCTACTTACTGTTACTACTTACTCTTACTGTACTAAGAGTCTAGGACACTCAGTCACTGTGTTCATAGGCTACTAGCTCCTGCGTGCGTGCACTCACTGTCTGAGTGTACACACACCCACACTCCATTTCCTTCTGATCGCTGATTGATTATTGTAATTAGTTAGTTCTACTTACTGTTACTACTTACTCTTACTGTACTAGGAGTCTAGGACACTCAGTCACTGTGTTCATAGGCTACTAGCTCCTGCGTGCGTGCACTCACTGTCTGAGTGTACACACACCCACACTCCATTTCCTTCTGATCGCTGATTGATTATTGTAATTAGTTAGTTCTACTTACTGTTACTACTTACTCTTACTGTACTAGGAGTCTAGGACACTCAGTCACTGTGTTCATAGGCTACTAGCTCCTGCGTGCGTGCACTCACTGTCTGAGTGTACACACACCCACACTCCATTTCCTTCTGATCGCTGATTGATTATTGTAATTAGTTAGTTCTACTTACTGTTACTACTTACTCTTACTGTACTAGGAGTCTAGGACACTCAGTCACTGTGTTCATAGGCTACTAGCTCCTGCGTGCGTGCACTCACTGTCTGAGTGTACACACACCCACACTCCATTTCCTTCTGATCGCTGATTGATTATTGTAATTAGTTAGTTCTACTTACTGTTACTACTTACTCTTACTGTACTAGGAGTCTAGGACACTCAGTCACTGTGTTCATAGGCTACTAGCTCCTGCGTGCGTGCACTCACTGTCTGAGTGTACACACACCCACACTCCATTTCCTTCTGATCGCTGATTGATTATTGTAATTAGTTAGTTCTACTTACTGTTACTACTTACTCTTACTGTACTAGGAGTCTAGGACACTCAGTCACTGTGTTCATAGGCTACTAGCTCCTGCGTGCGTGCACTCACTGTCTGAGTGTACACACACAACACACACTCTATTTCCTTCTGATCGCTGATTGATTATCGTAATTAGTTAGTTCTACTTACTGTTACTACTTACTCTTACTGTACTAGGAGTCTAGGACACTCAGTCACTGTCCATAGGCTACTAGCTCCTGCGTGCGTGCACTCACTGTCTGAGTGTACACACACTAAATTTACTTGTGATTACTACTGATTATTGTAACTGCTAGTTGTACTTCCTGACTGTTACTACTTACTTACTGTACTAGGGGACACTCACTCAGTCACCTCACCAACCAACCCACTCCATTAAAGTACCCCACTTTTCACCCGCCCTTTTACAAAACTTTTGTCTATACGCCCAAAACATTGAAGATGTCTGGAAGTGGCAGCCAGCGCGGTTTGGGCAAGGGGAAGGGCAGCAAGGGAATCAGGAGGAGAGGGAGCAGCATTGTGGCAAGCCGCGGCCGCGGGCGCGCCACCATGCACAGTTCCGCAGCAGCAGCAGCAGCGTCAGTGGCTAACATTCCTCCCATAGCCACTGGCCGTGGACGCCTTGGGCGCCGCCCAGCAGGAGCATCTGCAACTCACGCTGCAGAGACACAGCAGCAGCAGCGTGTAGCACCTGCTCCCATTTTCCTCCAGCCGGGTCGGAAACGTCCCATTGAGGAAAAGGATGCAGACACTGTGGTGCAACTCATGACGGAGGATGAGCAGCCCGCCATCAGCTCTGCATCCGAGGCCTCCACCCTCACCACCACCACCACCACCCCTGTTCGCAGCAGCCGCCCAGCAGGGCCTGGGGAGGAGGCCAGTTCACCGTCAGTTGGCGACCTGTCATTCAGCAGTCTTTTGACCCCAGGCATCATGAGTCAATTGTCTGCTGTTGTTGGCGATTTTGAGGAGGAGATGCTGATGGGGGATGAGGGATTGGACAGCAAGACTGTGGCGACAGTCAAGCAGCCCATCCATGCATCAGGAGAGGAGTTTGGGGGGTCCTCATCCCAGCAGGACATGTTTCAGGAGGGGGAGGATGATGATGACCCGGTGACAGACAGAGACTGGGTGCCACCACCTCCAGGGGATGTCGTCCTCAGCAGCTCTGAGGAGGAGGAGGAGGATGCTCTTGTGGGCCTTGCAAGGAGGCGCATCATTGCAAGCATTGGCAGCAGCAGTAGGCAGGTCCCACAGCCTGCTGGTGTCTCAGGCTCAGCAGCAGCAGCAGCAGCATCTGCCAGTACCACCACCAGCCGCACCCAAGCCCCCCAAGCCCCCCCCCAACCACCACAGGGAGACAGGCAGCAGCGCTTCCATGCCGTAGGGGGATGTTTAAGTCACCAATCTGGCGATATTTCACCATGCCCACTGTGTACAGCAAGTACGCCACTTGCAACCACTGTCAGCGGAAGTTGAGCAGAGGTGCAGACCCCTTAAAGTTCTGCACCAGCTCGCTCATCAACCACCTTGCGGCTAAACATTTCCACCAGCATGAGGAGTTCCAGAGGCTGAAGGCATCTGGTGCTGGCAGTGGCACCACACCCATCACTGCACAGCCTTCAGCAGCAGCAGCAGCAACAGCAGCCACCCGCCCTCCTGCTCCTCCAGCAGCACCAGCAGGAGTGCGGAAACGCACTGCTCCTCCCCCCTCTGCAACTCCTGCCGCCGACACTGAGGCCTGTTCTGGCAGCCAGTCCTCAGTGGCCTCCTCTGCTGTGTCTGCTGATTCCCGTGTCAGCAAAAGGCCACGCCAGAGCCTTTTGAGCGAGTCCTTCCAGGGGGTGGTTAGGGCTCTGCCTCCCAGCAGCCGTCGCGTGCGGCAGCTGAACGGCTTGCTGGCACGGGCCATGTGCTCCCAACTCCTGCCGTACACGCTCGTGCAGGAGGGGAGCGACATTCGTGCGCTGCTTGCTTGCGCAGCCCCAGACTGGCAGCTCCCCAGCAGACACTTCTTTGCCCGCAAGGCCATTCCTGCACTGCACCGCTTTGTGATGGCCAATGTGGAGCGAGGGCTGGAGCACGCGGTTGGTGAAAGGGTCCACGTCACCATGGACTCCTGGAGCAGCCGCTTCGGGACAGGCCGCTACCTGTCCTTCACTGTCCACTGGGTCAGCTTGGTGGAAGGGGGTGAGGATGGGAGAGCAGCAGCGGGCACAGCAGCAGCAGCAACACAGTGGGTGGTGCCACCCCGCAGGGTCAGGGGAACTGCAGCAGGTTCCTCCGATCCTCTGCCATCCTCCGGCACACCTGGCCAAACCCCCCGCCTCAGCAGCAGCGTGAAGGCCCGCCACTGCCAAGCGCTGCTGCACTTGGTCAGCCTTGGGAAGACCAAGCTGACGGCAACCCATGTGTTGGCCAAACTCCAGGAGCAGGAGAGGATTTGGCTGACCCCCAGAGGCCTCAGAGTCGGAGAGGTGGTGGCCGACAATGGGGCCAATCTGGTTGCCGCAATAGACAGGGGAAACCTGACCCACATCCCCTGTCTTGCCCACGTGCTGAACCTGGTGGTGCAGAAGTTCCTGCGCACCTACCAGGGGATGGGCGAACTGCTGGAAACGGCAAGGAATGTTGTGCGTCACTTCCGGCGCTCGGCTGCAGCCTGTGCGAGCCTGGAAGACGTGCAAAAGGAGCTGGATCTGCCACGCCATCGGCTGATCCTTGACGTTCCGACTCGCTGGAACTCCACCCTGGCGATGTTGGAGCGTCTGGTTGAACAGAGGCACGCTGTCAAACAGTACCTTGCCATGGCCACTGTTTCCGCAGCTCAGAGAAGGGACAAGACCAGCAACATCCCGTCCATCGTCCCCGATGATGACTGGAGGCACATGCAGCAGGTGTGCTTTGTGCTGGCTCCCTTCCTGCAGGCCACAAACATGGTGAGCAGGGACCATGCTATGGTCTGCGAGTCGGTGCCCCTGGTTTCTCTGCTGAACAGGGCCCTCGATGCTTTGCTGGAACAGGGAGTGGCAGCCTTGGACCAGCAGGAGCGGCAACCAGCTGCGCAGTCCACCTCTGAGGGGGAGGAGGAGGAGGACTTGGTGGAGGTCCCTGACCTGGCTGCTGATGAGGGGGATCAGCACAGCGCAGCTGAGTTGGTGCGGGGGTGGAGAGAGGATGAGGCGGCAGAGGAGGAGGATGAGGACAGCACTGACGTCGATGTGCCAGCAGACGTGGCCCGCCTCTTCCCAATGGCAGCGCACATGCTGACGTGCCTGCGCAGGGACCCCAGGGTGATCCAGATGAAGCAGAGGGAGGACATCTGGATCAGCATGATGTTGGACCCACGCCTCAAGGGGAAGTTGAGCCAGTTCCTGCCGCCTGCAGGAGGAGACCCAGCGCAACAAATAAGGAGCTTGCAGCAGGCCCTTGTTGAGCGCTTGGAGGAAGCCTTCCCCCAGCCTTCCACCCCCACTGTCCAGCAGCGAGCACAGAGGCAGCAGCAGGTGCCTGCATCCAGCAGCAGCAAGCGCCCCACAGACCTGCTGTCTCTCAGCCACGAGCTCTACAGGACTGTAGAGGCTCCGGCAGCAGTGACTAGAGAGGAGATGCATGCAGCAGCATCCTCCTCCGGTCACAGCCAGCGCCTGACCCGCATGGTGGCTGACTACATGGGGTCGTACAGCGGGCTTGACAGCGATGCCCCTGTTGATCCCATGGAGTATTGGGTCAAGCGCATGGAGATCTGGAGCGAGCTGGCGCAGTACGCCCTGGAAGTGCTGTCCTGCCCCCCTTCCAGCGTGCTGTCCGAGCGCTGCTTCAGTGCAGCTGGTGGCGTGGTCACCGAGAAACGCTCACGTCTGTCTCACAAGTCTGTGGACAGACTGACGTTTCTCAAGATGAACCAGGCGTGGGTGGAAGGCGAGTTCCTGGCCCCTGTTGTCGGCGAGAGGGGGACATGAACTGGCTGCCGGAACCATCGTTAATGTGCCTTACCACCCTTTACCACCTCCTGGCTCCTGCTCACTAAGCCAGCCTGGTTCACTTTGACTATTACGTCGCCTGCAGCCACACATTTTACACCTACAGTGGGCTGCTGTGTACTGCCCTTCTGCTGTCTGTCTGTGTTTCCCACTGCCAGGGTACACAGAATTACCTTCTTCTGCTGCCACTCTGCCACCAGCTATTACGTCAAACAATAGCTATATTGGTTGCAAAACCAAAACCAAACAAACCATTAAAAAAAAAAAAAAAAGGTTTAATTTTTCTGAGGTGCCCGGGTTGAAAACTGTGTTGTCCCAGTTGTGTATTGGACACAATGTGGGCTGCACGACCGCTGTCTGGGACCTCCTGTTGTGTTTATTTACAGCCCTGGTATCACCGCTAGGTACCAGGGCTATTATGTCACGCTGCCTACCTGCTGCCACACTCACACTGCTCCTCCATACCTCCTCCTGCTGCTGCTGCTGTCTGTCTGTGTTTCCCACTGCCAGGGTACACAGATGATTTACCTTCTGCTGCCACTCTGCCACCAGCTATTACGTCAAACAATAGCTGCTCGCCTACTCCTCCATTCCTCCTCCTGCTGCTGCTGTCTGTCTGTGTTTCCCACTGCCAGGGTACACAGAATT
This sequence comes from Hyperolius riggenbachi, assembly GCF_040937935.1. Classification (NCBI taxonomy): domain Eukaryota; kingdom Metazoa; phylum Chordata; class Amphibia; order Anura; family Hyperoliidae; genus Hyperolius; species Hyperolius riggenbachi. Next base: position 83,580,712 of record NC_090649.1, on the reverse strand, counting down.
ACCTTCTTCTGCTGCCACTCTGCCACCAGCTATTACGTCAAACAATAGCTATATTGGTTGCAAAACCAAAACCAAACAAACCATTAAAAAAAAAAAAAAAAAAGGTTTAATTTTTCTGAGGTGCCCGGGTTGAAAACTGTGTTGTCCCAGTTGTGTATTGGACACAATGTGGGCTGCACGACCGCTGTCTGGGACCTCCTGTTGTGTTTATTTACAGCCCTGGTATCACCGCTAGGTACCAGGGCTATTATGTCACGCTGCCTACCTGCTGCCACACTCACACTACTCCTCCATACCTCCTCCTGCTGCTGCTGCTGCTTTCTGTCTGTGTTTCCCACTGCCAGGGTACACAGATGATTTACCTTCTGCTGCCACTCTGCCACCAGCTATTACGTCAAACAATAGCTGCTCGCCTACTCCTCCATTCCTCCTCCTGCTGCTGCTGTCTGTCTGTGTTTCCCACTGCCAGGGTACACAGAATTACCTTCTTCTGCTGCCACTCTGCCACCAGCTATTACGTCAAACAATAGCTATATTGGTTGCAAAACCAAAACCAAACAAACCATTAAAAAAAAAAAAAAAAGGTTTAATTTTTCTGAGGTGCCCGGGTTGAAAACTGTGTTGTCCCAGTTGTGTATTGGACACAATGTGGGCTGCACGACCGCTGTCTGGGACCTCCTGTTGTGTTTATTTACAGCCCTGGTATCACCGCTAGGTACCAGGGCTATTATGTCATGCTGCCTACCTGCTGCCACACTCACACTACTCCTCCATACCTCCTCCTGCTGCTGCTGCTGCTGTCTGTCTGTGTTTCCCACTGCCAGGGTACACTACACAGATGATTTACCTTCTGCTGCCACTCTGCCACCAGCTATTACGTCAAACAATAGCTGCTCACATTACTCCTCCATTCCTCCTGCTGCTGTTGCTGTCTGTCTGTGTTTCCCACTGCCAGGGTACACAGAATTACCTTCTGCTGCCACTCTGCCACCAGCTATTACGTCAAACAATAGCTATATTGGTTGCAAAACCAAAACCAAACAAACCATTAAAAAAAAAAAAAAAAAAAGGTTTAATTTTTCTGAGGTGCCCGGGTTGAAAACTGTGTTGTCCCAGTTGTGTATTGGACACAATGTGGGCTGCACGACCGCTGTCTGGGACCTCCTGTTGTGTTTATTTACAGCCCTGGTATCACCGCTAGGTACCAGGGCTATTATGTCACGCTGCCTACCTGCTGCCACACTCACACTGCTCCTCCATACCTCCTCCTGCTGCTGCTGCTGCTGTCTGTCTGTGTTTCCCACTGCCAGGGTACACAGATGATTTACCTTCTGCTGCCACTCTGCCACCAGCTATTACGTCAAACAATAGCTGCTCGCCTACTCCTCCATTCCTCCTCCTGCTGCTGCTGTCTGTCTGTGTTTCCCACTGCCAGGGTACACAGAATTACCTTCTGCTGCCACTCTGCCACCAGCTATTACGTCAAACAATAGCTATATTGGTTGCAAAACCAAAACCAAACAAACCATTAAAAAAAAAAAAAAGGTTTAATTTTTCTGAGGTGCCCGGGTTGAAAACTGTGTTGTCCCAGTTGTGTATTGGACACAATGTGGGCTGCACGACCGCTGTCTGGGACCTCCTGTTGTGTTTATTTACAGCCCTGGTATCACCGCTAGGTACCAGGGCTATTATGTCACGGCGAGCTGCCTGCCTCATTGACTGCCTGCTGCCACACACTCATCCTCCTCCTCCTGCTGCTGAATTTACCTCCTGCTGTCTTTGTGTTTCCACTGCCAGGGAGCACATACAATGGCGCTTCCAACATGCGTGCGCCCACCAGCTATTTGTTACGCTCAAAAATAGCTGCATTTCTTTAAAAAAAAATTGAAAAGAGAAATACGTGAAGAAGAAGAAGACGATATTGAAAAAGAAGGAGAAGGAGAAGATGAAGATGAAGAAGAATATGAAGAAGAAGATGAAGAAGATGATGAAGAAGAAGATGAAAAAGAAGAAGAAGATGAAGAAGATGAAGAAGATGAAGAAGAAGAAGATGAAGAAGAAGAAGAAGATGAAGAAGAAGAAGAAGAAGATGAAGAAGATGATGAAGAAGATGAAGAAGATGATGAAGAAGATGAAGAAGAAGAAGAAGAAGAAGAAGATGAAGAAGAAGAAGAAGAAGAAGATGAAGAAGAAGAAGAAGAAGAAGATGAAGATGAAGATGAAGAAGAAGAAGATGAAGAAGAAGAAGATGAAGAAGATGAAGATGAAGAAGAAGAAGAAGATGAAGATGAAGAAGAAGAAGAAGATGAAGAAGATGAAGAAGAAGAAGATGATGAAGAAGACAATATAGAAGAAGAAGAAGAAGATATAGAAGAAGAAGATCGAGAAGAAGAAGAAGAAAGATAAAGAAGAAGAAGAACAAGTATATACAGTAACACTACTGAACAAAATTAAGGACACAACTTCTCTTTCCACATTTTTTTTTAAAGGAACATCCCCACATAATCACTTGCTGTTGTTACTTGGAAAAAAAGATGTTTCTTGCATCATTCACCCTCAAAACAAGTGTTGGAAGCTATTTAAGGCCAATTCGAATAGTCAGCTCGAATAGTGAGCTCGAATACCGACTCGAATAGTGAGCTCGAAGTCCGAGGTCGAATCGAATAGTAAAAATTATTCGACTCGAATATTCGACTGACCTCGAATAATTTACTATTCGAATTCGACCAAACTCGAATTTTAAAAAGGGGTATTTGAGCATCACTATTCTGCAGTATGGGAAACTTCATTCATATACATATGGACCTGGGTGACAGTTGGTATCAATTAATTTATCTAATTTAATTTAAGGATACTAAGTTTCAGGAGGAAAATCATTCTTATTAAAAAACTTCCTATACTAGACTTGTGGATTTATTTAGAGACTGCCACGTGTGTAGTGAACACAGAAGCAGGTATATTAAAGAAAGATAGGGACAAAAGAAATATATATATAAATTATTCACTGTTCCAAATACTCCAATAATATAAATCATAAAATACATATATACATATGTATGTATACATGCATACAGATATACGGTATATTTTAAATGTACTTTTTTTTCCTCTGAAAAGTAGTACGTTAGTTCCTCTTTTTTCTGCTGGCAGAAGAAAAAAACCCACAAACAGGTGTTTTGTGCAGCCACCCGGAAACACCAAGTAAAGAGAGAAAAAAAAAATGAATCTTTTGTCACAGACCCGGACCTATCTCAATACAATTTTAACTCATTTATTTCTAACTATCAAAAAAATACATCCGTATATATGCAGAAATACCTGATATTTCTCCACATCTACGGACATATATGTTTCTTAATTAATCTAATGTTTTAATTTTAGACCCCATTAGATTTAAAAAGTAATAAACTTTTTACTTCCTCACCACACAGATGTTGGAGGAACTGCGGGCCCTGGTGTAGGTTTTACCTTAACCCCCCCCCCCCCCCCCAAGAACTCTATACAGGGCAATTGATACAGCGTGCCAAAACTTACCAAAGACATTTAGAGTGTCAGGGGTGCAAGGAGGGGATTGGGACACACTGGGAACAGTGTGTTAAGGACTGCTATTGTTCAAACCATCTATAGAAGTAATTATTACCACTACAGGACCAATAGAGGGCTAATACTGTGATAGAAGGTGGACCCTTCGGGGCCCTTGTGGACCAAAGGCATGGGTACGGTCAGTACCTCTGTACCCCTCCCCCCTATTGCTATGTCCCTGCAGTTATCACCTCTCTATCATACATCTCACAAACATGCACTCACTACAATTTCCCAATTTACACACATATGTGTCAGGTTGTACACAATACATATGAATACATTATGATACATGTCCTTTTATAACTAGATCCTAATTTACAGGAAATAATTACATTACTGTATTTCGGAAATGTTCTGTTACAAAAAAGCTTATAGTAAATGACCCATGGATAATTCAGATAATTTCTGACGGTCAATGTACAAGTCTCAGTATAAACAGATATTTCTTAAATATGGCATCTGAAACCAGTTTTGTACGTACATAGAATTTATACTGTAGATTTTGATAAGTGACCGTTCTCATCCGAATTTCATGAGTAGCTTCAATATTAATTTTAATACTTATCTTTCAGAAATACAGTAAGAATCTTATACCATCGCTTGCGCAACCAGACATATATACAACACACATTATTAGTCAACTGTTCGGTAATAATAATGCGGGGCAAATTCTAACCAATTCTTTGCTCCTTGGTACATATATTGATAATCCCAGTTAATATTATGTGACCAATCTTTTTTTCTTCTTTAAACATAAGTCCTTAATTAAGTTCATATGTATTAGACTATTACTACCAATTAAGGGGAATTGTGGACTGAAATTCATTTCCCTTGTTTTTTGTACTATATTTTCTACCCAGGGGTGAACTAAATATCTTTTTCCAGATACCCTTATAACAAAATCTACACATGACTCAAAACTCATAGGCGTAGGGGCAGGAATTAACTTAACAATGTCCTGGCCCTCTTCACTCAATTCAAATTTATAATATACTTTCTTGGCCATCTATTCAGGTTACTGTATTAGTACAGAAATATATTATTGAAGTCTAGGGATTCCTATATATATTATTCAAGTCTAGGGATTCTCTTTAAACCCAATCTATTATTTAGTGAAGAACACAATACAGTGGAGCCAAATCACTCTATATAATGATTTGGACTTGAAGTTCCACACAAATGAAACACAAAAACCAACAAATTATCTTATACTTCTATGCAACAGATAAGATAAGCAGACGACCAGACAAACATATATTAGAAATCACAAAGTATTTGAACCCACATAATCAATATGTACTATGGTGCCTATCAAAACCCTCTAACTTCCTATATACCTTACCAAAAGGAAAATAAGTTTCTTCCCTAAAGAAACCTATTTGCGCCTCTTTCCTAAAGAAGCCTATTTGATGAGTTGATCAAACCCAAAATATACAGATTTTTCCCAAAAAAAATCTGACACCCAATTCATTCAGACTTTTACCTAAAAAGTCCGAAAATTTAGACTTACCAAAAGTCAACCTATCAACCTATTACCTGTCATCCTACCCCCTTTTTTTTATTTTTTATTTTTAATTAAGGTCTATATATTTAAACTATCAAAATTTTAGACCCCAAGTCTGAATACTATTCAAACCCCGAGTTGCCTGCTTCGACACCCACAACAATTCATATAAGTAATAAACAGTCTTCAATCAAGATAAAGACATAATTAGTACTTACATGAAGTGAGGCGTTCGAAGAATCCCGGACGAGATCCCAGCTGAAAGGAAGTGGTCACTTTACAGACCCACTGGACCTTCAGTGATGACCTAGAAAACCTAGAAATAATACTCTGTGATTTCTATACCAGTACTGGCTTTGAATCAGCTGGTCAGCCACAATAAGAGACACACAGACAGGTTGTGGTTGCCAAACAGATTAATTATTGCCTTTTCAATCATTATATTTATACAGTAATTTGTACAGTCTGCACATGGAAATTCCAACTCCGATTTACATAATACATGCTTTACATAATACACGAGAGGGCTTCATAATAACTAATTTAAATGAGAGGACTTTCCCAGCATAACATATGACATATCTCTACAGGTGCTAAGAGACAGTTAGGGTGGCACAAGAAAAGTTTCCTGTAAGTTGAAGAGATGGACAAAGATAGAACAGAATTGAAGAAGTGAGAATGCAGTGTAGCATGACAGATAGAAGCTTCAAACTCTGGCTAAACTAAAAGCTCACTATATTATACATGGATTCTTAAGATGGCTGCAGGGGAGACAAAATGGCTGCTGACAGTGTATATACTTATGCTTAAATTTCCTTACACTGCCTTTTGCTCATGATGATCACTTCATCGTGAGCAAATCGTGAGCAAAAGTGCAAAAGCTTTAGTAAGGGACCGGGGTAAAGCACCTGCAGCCAACCTACGCAGGAGAACCATGCAAAAACAAAATGTTTCCTTCTAGAATTCACATTAGAAAAAACTTTCAGCTCCTTGCAGTTTGTGACCTTCCACTAACACGTCTTTAATCACACAGTTATACTGATTAGATGTGTGCCATTGACTTATAAGAGCTGTTCCTGGCTCCAGAACACATACATATTTTATCTCAAATTGGATGAGTCCAAATACAAGTCTTGCAGTGTAATTCATGAATCAGAAGCTAATCAGAACACACACAGTTCTTATAACAGCCAGGCAGCTCATTCATTAGTGACGATACTCAGACCTTCCCTGTACACATGCCTCAACCAAACCCCAAAGACACCAGTCATGTGTCTGCTCATCAGTGCAATAGCCATAGTAAAAGTTTTTACTTAAAGGGGCACTATGGCGAAAAATTATAAAATTTAAAATATGTGCAAACATAGACAAATAAGAAGTACGTTTTTTTTCCAGAGTAAAATGAGCCATAAATTACTTTTTCTTATACTGGTGTCACTTACGGTAGGTAGAAGCGACATGTTTTGGACTAGTCCATCTCTTCATAGGGGATTCTCAGCAAGGGTTTTATTCTTTATATTATTATTAATATTATTATTATTATTTATTGTATTTATAAAGCGCCAACATCTTATGCAGCGCTGCACAATAGATAAATGGGTTAACATACAGGTAGAACATATGGAAACTCACAACAAAACAAGATCATGCAAATGATTTGATAACAATACAGTGTCATAGGTCAAAATAGAGACTGTTCGAGTCTACAAGAGGGGTGGTTGCGAGTAAGATTGCATAATCAAGCTGGATACGTTAGGGAGGAGGGCCCTGCCGGAGGCTTACAATCTAAAGGGTGGGGTGGAGACAATAGGTGCGTCTTTTGAGAGGGGGTCTAACAGAACATATTATGGTGCTGGTGTAGGGGGGTATGCGAGCATGAAGAGGTGAGTCTTGAGAGCTTGTTTGAAGGAATTAAAGGTGGGGGCGAGTCTGACGGCTGGTGGGAGAGAGTTCCAGAGAGTAGGGGCGGCCCTGGTGAAGTCCTGCAATCGTGCGTGTGACTGAGTTATGCGTGGTGCGACTAGGCGCAGGTCATTGGAGGATCGGAGGGGGCGGGCTGGTATGTGCCTGTGGACCAGATCAGAGATGTAGGTTGGGCAGGTCTTGTGCACTGATTTGTAGGCAAAGCACAGGATTTTGAAATTGATCCTAAAGCTGAGGGAGAGCCAGTGTAGTGCTTTACAGAGCGGAGTTGTAGAGGCGCTGCGGTGAGAAGAATGTATCAGTCTGGCTGCCGCATTCATTACCAATTTAAGTGGGTCAGTACGGTTAGAGGGGAGGCCAGATAAAAGAGAATTGCAGTAGTCTAGGCTAATATTATGTATTTATATAGCGCGAACATCTTCCGCAGCGCTATACAGAGTATATTGACTTGTCACTTAAAGTGAACCTCCGGACTAAAAATCTACTCAGCAGAACTGAAAAGGCTTGGTGTTTCTTTAACAGTTTCACAGCATCAGAACTTTGTTTTTCTTACCAAAGCATCATTTTTAGCTGCATTTTTAGCTAAGCTCCACCCATCAAAGAAAACTGCCCGGGCGTTTTTTCCCTGATGCTGTGCAAAGCATTATGGGATTTCCTATGTTGTTATTACCGTTGCCTAGCAAATGGGAGGGGTGATCAGCACACAGGACAGTTGGAACTGTGTCTCATGCTCCCTGTCACCTCCTTTCAACCAAAAAGATGGCTGCCCTCATGAAATCAAACATTTGCCCGTTCTTTTAAAACAGTGTGGGTAAGATATTATATTACCTATCTATTTTAATTAACATAACTAATGTAACTTAATGACAGTATGTTTGTTTAGGCTGGAGTTCCTCTTTAACTGTCCCCTCTGAGGGGCTCACAATGTAATCCCTACCATAGTCATATGTCTATGTATGTATCATGTAGTGTGTGTATTGTAGTCTAGGGCCAATTTAGGGGGAAGACAATTAACTTATCTGTATGTTTTTGGGATGTGGGAGAAAACCGGAGTACCCAGAGGAAAACCCCACAGACACAGGGAGAACATACAAACACCTTGCAGCTGTTGACTTGGCTGGGATTTGAACCAGGGCCCCAGCGTTGCAAGGCAACAGCACTAATCACTACGCCACTGTGCTTCCCTAAAAAGGATTCAAAGGGAACCTTAACTGAGAGGGAATTGAATGTTTCCTTTTAAACCATACCATTTGCCTGACTCTCCTGCTGATCTCTTTGGCTGCTATAGTGGCTGAATCACACACCTGAAACAAGCATGCAGTTAATCCAGTCTGACTTCAGTCAGAGCACCTGATCTGCATGCTTGTTGAGGGGCTGTGGCTTAAAGTATTAGAGACACAGGATCAGCAGGAGAGTCGGGCAACTGGTATTAATTTAAAAGGAAAAATCCCTATCCTTCTCAGTTTAAGTTCCCTTGAAACAATGATGCTGGCCAGCTCAGCTTCCGTGCTCGCTATACAGTTTTTTGGCAGTTGGACGGACCAACTGCCATTCAGTAAGTGCTTTTAATAAATAAATAAATAAATCCCTGAGAATCCCCCCATGAAGAGATGAACCTGTTGCTTCTGTCAGATTTCTTCTACCTACTGTAAGTGATAACAACATAGGAGAAAAGTGATTTATGGCTCATTTTACTCTGGAAAAAACATACTTCTTATTTTCTATGTTTGCACATATTTTAAACTTTACAATTTTTCGTCATAGTGCTTCTTTAACTAAAACAACTCCTGTACTGAGAGGTATATGGAGGTTGCTATATTTATTTCTTTTTAAACAATACCAGTTGCCTGGCTGTCCTGCTAATCCTCTGCCTTTAATACTTTTAGCCATAGACCCTGAACAAGCATGCAGCAGATCAGGTGTTTCTGACATTATTGTCAGCTCTGACAAGCTTAGCTGCATGCTTGTTTCAGGTGTAATTCAGACACTGCTGCAGCCAAAGTCATCATCAGGGCTGCCAGGTAACTGGTATTGTTTTAACCACTTAAGGACCGGCTGGATTTTCTATTATCTGTGCTGCGTGGGCTCTTCAGCCCCCAGCACAGATCGTGTTGCAGGCTGGGCGATCAGACTTCACCCCTCTTTTCCCCACTAGGGGGATGTCCTGCTGGGGGGTCTGATCGCCGCCGGCTACTTGTGTGTAGCGGGGGGGTTGCTCCTCAAAGCCCCCCTCCGCAGCGATATTCTGCCCTCCCTCGCCTTCCCTCCCTCTCCTCCTCACTGTGGGCGGCACAAGACGGCGATTCATCTTGTACCGCCTCTGATAGGCTTCAGCCTATCAGACGGCGGCGATCCCCGGCCAATCAGAGGCCGGGGATCGCGATCTCCTTTACGGCGCTGCTGTGACAGCAGCGCCGTACGCTGTAAACCCCGGGGATTTCTTCCCCGCGTGTTTACATTTCGCCTGCAAGCCGCGATCAGAAGCTCGCAGGCTGTTCACGGAGACTCCCTCCGTGAACTGACAAGTGGCCGTTTTCATGGAAATACAGGAAAGACCAGCCGCCGCCGTTTCCATGGAAACACCACTGCGACCAGCTGCCGCTTATCGGCGTTGGCTGGTTGTTAATAAATATGGCAGCCTCCATATAGCGCTTACTTCAGTTGCCCTAGAATGCGGGGACACAACTCACTGGCCCTATGGCTTTTTTTTAAAATTGGCATCCGTTCTGCATATATGACTGCCCTGCTTGTCTTTTCTGTGGAGGCCAATGGCACTTGAAGGGCAAACTAAGCCCAAAGCTGAGTAAGTCAAATTCTATCATTAGTCAGGTCGATATGTACTGTACATATAGGGCCTGATTCACAAAGCAGTGTTAACAGTTAGCACCCTGGTGAAAAGCCCTTTATCACGCCTAAACTCAGTTGAGGCATGATAAGTTTAGGTGTGATAAGTTTAGGCATGATAAGTTTAAGCACCAACTGCGTTAGCACCGCAATGCACAGCTGATCAAAAGTTTTGCGCAAGCAAAGTCTGGTGCACTTCTCATTGAGTTTAATGGCGCTGCTTTGCGTGCGGGACTTTGCACGCTATCTACAATTATCTAAACATAGCATGCCTAAACTTATCATACCTAAACTTATCACACCTAAACTTATCACACCTAAACTTATCACACCTAAACTTATCACGCCTAAACTGGCTTTCCACCAGCGTGGTGCAATGGTTATCAAAGTCTCTAACTGGGTTAGCACCGCTTTGTGAATCGAGCCCCTAGTGTATAAAGGCAGTTTGAACAATAATAAGATGAGATAGTGCAAGACAAAAGCTTTGTGATTCAATTACTACATGTCTGCATGGGGAGATAATCACAGGAAGTAGGTGTTAAACAGTTGTAAGGTCTCCATTTGGTAACAGGAAGCTAGAGGCAATGAACATCTTAAAGGACCACTATTGAAAAACATTGTAACATTTAAAATACATGTATATACATACAAGGAATGTTACCTGACATTGCATGAACACAACTGTACGGATGTGTTGCTAGCCTGCAGGCTAGCAATGTGTTCTTTTTGCTAGATGGAGGGAGGGGGGTTTGAAGGGCTGACAGAGGGGTTGTGACATCACACAGCAGATGGGGTGAGTAGGGAGAACAAAGCTCTGAGCTGGCAGTGGATGGACTCCATCCGCCCAGCTGATCATTGGCTGAGGCATCAGGGGCTGCTGTACACAAGCTAGATTTGTTATTGGCTGCTGAGGTTACATTTCATCCAGCATGTATACAAAGCTTTAGACTGAGCATTTCCCATTCAGTAAGTGCTTTTGGAAAAAAAAGCACTAAGACTCTTCATAAGGAGGTGGACGTGTCCAAAATCTGTCAGTAGGGATGGCAATGATTAGGAGAACCATGTGATCAGTTTGATCAGCTGATTTGTAAGGTTCTGATCTGCTAGGTATCACAGGCCCCTTAGTGGCCAGACCACTCAGTGCCTTCCAATGTATTTCAACCCACAGACTGTTCAATCTCTTGGATGCAATCGATGAACTCAAACGATTGGAATTTTGGCAGCAGACAGGCTAGAAGGGAGCTTGCGAGTTACAGTAATAACACAAACAACACACTACTTTAGGGTACAAAGCTGCCACCACCTCTGTAGAAGGACAGAGGACCTAACCTCAATGATTCTAAAGCTGGCCACTAACGGTCCAATTTCTAGCGAAAAATCGTTCGAGCGATCAGAAATTCTGATCGGACGAAAAATCGTTCACTACACCATCAACTAGCCAATCATTGCTTCCTATCTATCACGACCACCAAGAAAATCCAAATTTTTGTTCGACGAAAATTCATTCGGGCGACATTTTTTTCACTCGTTCATAATCGATTGTGTCCACCAATGGAGATTATTTACAACCAATCCGATCAGAATTTCTGAATGATTCTGAATGATTCTGAAACGTTTGAATGATTTTTCACTAGAAATTGGACCGTTAGTGGCCAGCTTAATACCTGTGAATAAAACAGTTAGAACACACAGTAATCTGACTATACAGACAGTGGCAGCGACTCTTCATAAAGCTAGGATTCGTTTTGTGTGGCTGAATAGTAGGTGCAGCTGAGAAATAAATCACTTAGAAGTCTTTTATTAATAAATGCAATATAAATAATTATTATATACAGAAAATCATTAAAATTAACAATTAAAGAGAAAAATAACCCAGTGTAAAATAAAAAGGAAGGAAATAAATGGATTTTTAAGTTTAGGAGAAATATGTCCCTTTGTGGAAACCAGTCAAAGTCCTTTGTTTCAGTTCAGGAAAATGGCCACCAGCCACATGGCCCTCTGGCTTGCTTGATCAGATGATGTTACACAAGGTAGGACCGCCCCTCGCTGTATGCATCTTGGTTTTATTGAAGCTAGTTTTGGGGTGGGACAAAGCCTGCCCCCTCCGGTTTACAAACCAATTACAGTCCATCTCCTTGGAGAGAGATTTTCAGGTTTAACCTCCCTGGCGGTAAGCCCGAGCTGAGCTCGGGCTATGCCGCGCAGGGAGCTATCTCAGCCCCTGGTGGGGCGATTTTCATCATGTAAAGTGCTGTGCGCGCAGCTAGCACTTTGCTAGCCGCGCGCACAGCTCGATCGCCGCCGCTCTGCGGCGATCGCCCGCAGAGGCAGAAGAGGCCCCCCCCCCCCGCCAGAGCCCTGCGCTGCCCGGACCAATGAGTTCCGGGCAGCGCTATGGGCTGGATCGGATGCGCCTGACGTTAGGACGTCGGCTGACGTCCATGACGTCATGCCGATCGTCGCCATGGCGACAGGAGAAGCCAAACAGGTTGTATAAGCCAAACGCGTTGTATACGCGCTCCCCTGTTTGCTATTGATGCCGGCGACGTTCGCACTAGAGGGACACATGCGCCCTCTAGTGGTGTTTCATGTAGCTACCACTCTGGTAGCTTTACATGAAACAAAAACAAAAAAATTAAAAAAAATGATTTTTTTGCCCATTTGAAAAAAAAATTAACCGCCAAGGAGGTTAAACTGTGGAACACTGTAAGTCAAAAACGATAAATGCCATATTTGTTCTTATTCATTTGTAGTTAGCCAATAAATGGTATCATCCTGATTTAAAACTTCTATATTTGTGCTAATGACTGATTTATAATGCTCTGAATATGCTCTGATGCTCTGAATATGACAGTTCATATGACATCAAACTTGGCTACCGAAGCATGACCAGTTTGTGAGAAGTTTACTAACTTGGTCATGGTTTACCCCCGGCCCTCCATATTGGTATCAAAATATTCAGCAAGACACCACGAATCAAATGATATACTGTAACTTCTATAACTGTCCTGGGTACGGTATTCCTTAGACACGCAAAAATCATAAATCGCATCTATTTTCAATCTGCTCTCCGTAAAGGAAGCCAGCAACAGCTTTGCCATTTGGGGTTGCTGCTGGCAAAAGCTTTTCACACCTCGGTGTCATTGGTCCCTGAAGGAACTCCTTTTGAACCAGGTAATTCAACAAACATTGGGACAGTCAAAGACAAAAGGGACTTCATGAAAAGAAAGCTCTGTTTACCAGCTGAGATGCCAGATTCCCAAAGGAAGACCCCAAGGCTGCACTCTGCTTAGGACTACACATCCAGTTTAGATTGTCCCGTTTACTAACAATCGGTGTAGAAAACATGATTGCGATTGTGTTTTCTCACGGCTCTTCCAAGTGTTTAACCAGGAAGTCATCACTGCCAATCAGAACCTTACAAATCTATCAGCTAATCAAACTGATCACATGCTTCTCCGTGAGTTCTCCTATGCAATGCCATCCCTCTCTATCAGATCTCTCAGATTTTCGATATCTACTGTAAGTGACTGCACCACAGGAAAAAAAATTATAGTGCATTTTACTCTGAGACAAATGTACAATTTTTTTACGTGTGCAACGGAGGCATTTAGAATTTTTAGCAATAGTGGTCCTTTAAGCGTGAATAGATAGGTCCACAGCTACAGGCAAGCATAGCTTTTTAGGTGAAAAATCCGTTGCAAAGGTAGTAGTTATAATTTACACCAATGAATAAGATTGCTTTGAGAATTTGCCTTTCTCAATCTTCTAGCAGTACGGTTTTTGGAAATAAGTCAGATGAAACATGCTGTTTTGCACCTAGTGTTGTCAAAATGGGTAATGTTTTCCTGAATGTTTGTATAATTTTCAGCTACGATTCTGATCGTAATTACGATTTTATGGGTAATCTTGACAGGGGCATATCTTGGTATATAGCGCTTATGCAGGGCCGGTTTAAGCAACAATGGGGCCCCAGGGCAAAATAAACCTGGGGGCCCCCCCCCAACATATACCCAGGAACAAAAATCGGCATTAGGGGACCTTTTTTGCAGCTGGTATAGTCAGGGTGTGAAGTCCCAATCGGTCAGAGCTCCACATTCTGGCTTTCCCAGCCTGCATGGGGGACAAGGGGTTAAAAAGTTTCAGGAGGGGGGACCCCACATAATTTAAAAAAAAAAAATTTCCCACACTCTAAACATAAAAAAAATTGGGAAAATAGGAAAAAAATACCAGGGATCTTCATACAGCCATATGGCGGCTGTATAGCGATCCCTGGCCAAAGCGCTGTGGCTGCGTATAGACCCCTTGGAAACCCCGTCAGGAAATTTATTGCGCTTTCGTTTGATGCATGTAAAATTACACTACAGTTAGGTTTGCTACTAAAAGTGACATTTACCGCATTTAAAACTATACTTTTTTCCTTCTAAACTTTAAAATCGATTTTCTCAAAAACTATAAGGTCTTTTTGAAAAATTGCTTTTTTCTCTTATTCCTAATGATCTCCTTAACATATCCTGCAAATTTGGGATTTCTAGCATTTAAGGTGGATTTGCTATTAACCATTAAAGTCGGCAGGTTTTTAAATGTGTTTTTTTTCCTTTGAAACTTTAAAATCAATTTTCTCAAAAACTACAAGGCCGATTTGAAAATTTTTTTTTCCTCTTGTAGCCACTGGGGGCCCCTACAAGCTCTGGGGCCCTGGGGCAGCTGCCTCCTTTATAGCAAAGAAATGAACAGCGCTACTTAAAAACAGATGAATGCTTACCTGCAAAAAAGTGCAAACCCCACTCATGGGATAAAATACACAATGAGCATACACATGACCTGTCTACCACTTGGAGGATGTTAGTTTCCACTAACAGCTTGCATGCAATTTGTTAGGTACTCGTGTAACCGACCAATCGATTACTATCACAAGGAGAGAGTTCCCTTATTACTCTTAAAGCGGAAGGACAGCGACTGACCAGGAGGATAAATTGGTGAAAAATAACAATTGATTTTATTTGGCAAACAAAGAAATAATGTCCACTAACATGCAGAACAAGAATACAAACCCCCAATTGAAATCCTCAATATCAAGACCACCCTTGAAATACACTAAATTAATGAGGTAAAATAAGCAACAAATTCAGAGTTAACACTTCTTGCTTGAAGATCTAGCACCTGAAAAGAAAAAGGTTACTTCCTGAAATATCATTAGAGGCTACTGCACTTGGACCTTGCTTGAAGTTCCTGCACCTGTAGGAAAAACAAAGAACAAAACACAGCAAATACACATTTCACAAATCTTCATCAGACCTTTTTCTTCATCTCACTCTCAATACGTCTATAGCGATACAGTTTTCTCTTTCCTATCTAAAAATATGTATGCATACATGTATGTGAACAAATACACCTGAGAGAAACCAAATAGGAAATGGACTAATGCTTCTGGTTGGGTAGATAAGTAGTGACTGACTCGAAGTAGTCCTTACTGTATGGTAATGACCATAACAGTCTTCAGTTCCTTGCAAAAGTCTTATCTAACCATACAGTGGCTATGAATTCATATTCACACTTAAACCTGTATATGATCATGGAGTAGGGGTACCCCTTTAAAAGAACTGATGATAAGTTGCTGATGAAAGATCTTTTCCTGAAGCAGATGATAGCTTATAATAACCTTACTTTACTTTACATGCAGCACACTCCAAGATGCCAGTTCAATAATTCTGAAGTAAGTTTCTTCCCTTTATTGTTATCAAAGTTTTTCTTTTTCCTGTATGTCACATATGTAAGTATCAATTCTCTCCTTTTATTACTTCTCACTGCAGGTTGGTTTAAGCTCTAAATGCAATCACTTCACTTGCAGAACACACAGAACACAGCAACAGATCTGTTCACGGGTAAGTTCCTATTTTTCTCCCATGAATTGATAAATTTCTTTACTAATGTGTTATTCTCTTTTCTCCACACAGAGAGATTAACACTCCAAAAATATCATCAGGTAAGTGTCTTTTCCACTCATATCAGGCAGAGCCACACTGGGGATTATTCTTGAGGCATATGCACAGTCAATGTACAGAGCAAATGCATTCAAACACAAGCTGACTGGCTTTACTGTGGAGAGACAGATTAATAATCAGTACCAGTGAGTGCACACACAGATTCTCTCACTGATCAGCTCTGTGGTGACAGGTAGGGAAACACAGTCATTGATTCACATTATACAGTACTCTGGTGTTGCTAGGGTTGCCACCTGGCCGGTATCTCCCCGGCCCAGCCGTTAAATCAGTTAAAAAGCCGCTGCCGGAAAAATGTTTTTTCCGGCAATGTATCTGCCCGGTAATTTGGACTATTCCACAGAGGGGGAGACGCCAGGTCTGTTATAACAATACTTTTCTAACCTTAGATGAGGCTACAGCCTGCTCTCCCCCTTCCTCCTTGGTGATTGCACAGCTCCCTGTCACTGCGGACTGCAGAGCTGATTACACTGATTGACTTCAGTGTGCAGAGGAATGTGCTGCATCTCCCCCTCCTCCTCCCCCAGACTGAGAACGGCCGGAGAGGAGAGAGATACAGTCACGTGGGGAGCTGCGCTGTGACTGCCAGGAGATGCTGCTGCTATACGAGAGGTGCTGGCTGTCACTGCTGTGTGTGTACATGTGTGACGGGGCTGAGCAGGAAGAGAGAGATGGCTGGCTTCTAGCTAGTGAGTGTGGAGGAGATGCTGCTGACCCCTGTAAAAATGGAGGAGGTAGAGAGTGTGTGAAAAGTTTGCTGGCATATTGTTTACTTTAGCTGCCTGGTCCTGAGCTACTGTGGAGAGCGAGTGACCAGTGGGGGAGGCACTAATTCAATGGGTGCTGAGCAATGATAATGGAGTAGGTTTTCTTACTTGTATATAATAGTGTGCAAAGCTCTGCTGTACCCCTGTGTTATATTATATACAGTGCTGCCCATACAATTGTATATAGGGTTACACTGCAGCTGCCTGGCTTCTATCAGTTCCCCTATATTCATGCAGCCCTGTCTCTCTTATCAGGCAGCTCTTCTCCTCCCCCAGTCTTCTCCCTTTTCATTCCCACACAGACTCTAAAAACTATTCCCGTGGGTTCATCTAAAAGTGGCCATACATCAGGCGACTTTGCGGCAAATCGACCATCTGATTAGATCATTATGACCTCGTGGGATGATAATTGGTGCTGCTAAGAGCATGCTTGATTGACGATGCAACAAAATTTCGGGTTTCTGGAAACTGGTTACATGTAAACTTGCTTGATCGGGTACATGGCGGTAACGGCGTGCAATATCGGGACGAACACAACGGAACGCGCTGTCCTCCCTAATGTAAAATGTTCCCCCTAGTGCTGTATACTTTACTTGTCTGTCACTGGCTTTGGGCTCTGTCTACATACAGGTGCCCCACCTGTATGTCAGGTATTACATGGGTGTCGTCACACATGTGCCCAAGTATACGCTGGCTAGGCTACCACATGGTGGGGCGCATGTATGAAGCCAAAGCCAATGACAGACAAGTAAAATGTACTGCACCGGGCAGTGCGAGGGCATTTCACATTAGGGGACAGTGGAGGTCGGTGAGATGGTGGATACGGTGTCACAAGGAACCAGGAATGTCAGAGGTGAGCAGACGAGCCTCAGACTGGAGAAGGGAAAGACAAGGTTAATGCCAGTGCTGCTGTTATACAGGTCAGGGAAACACAGCCATTCCTATATTGCACTAATGACATCATTGTGTGTTCTATATTAGCAGAAATGTGTCATTGTTGCATTATAGGAATAGCTCTCTACTTCCCTGAGCTGTGGAGAGAGATTGGGGCTGTTTGAGACAGAGCAATGTAACCCTGCCCTCCTAGGTGCATATTGCCAAAGTTATTTAAAGTAATTAAAATTAAGTTCCTAACCTGTAGAGAGCGAATCCTCAGCATCCTATTGTGGCTCCTCTCTGGGTGGTCTAAAGGTCCCCATTGCGGAGCGCAGACGCCCCCACATCGGGGCTGTGCAGCACGTCTTCCTGGATCGTGGCCGCACAAGCCTGTCCAAAATTGAGCAGTAGCACGGCGTCTGAGGCTCCGACTTACTGCGCATGTGCGAGCTGGTTTGCGTGGCCATGATCCAGGAAGGCATGCTGCGGGGCCCCGATAGGATTAGTGACAATGAGTTGTTGGTAATCTTCCAGGAGGGCTGTGCTCAGCGACGGGGGACATCAGAGCAGCGAGGGGAGCCTTAAAGAGAACCAGAGATGAAGCACCCTCATGTATTTTATTACATTTATCAGTGGGAACATGACAGTAAACACCTACCCTGCTTTTAGTTTCATTGTTATCTGCTTAATTAGTCTATTAGCAACTGTGATAAGAATCCATCGACTATTCAGTCGAGGTTTGACCTGGAATCATTATAGCTGAGTCACTCTTCTGTGGAGTCCTTTCAAGCCCAAGCCTTCCCCCTCCTGACTTAGATCTACTGAGAGCTGTGATGACTGGGAGGGGCTGCTGCTCCTGAGAGAAGCCCTGTGACTGTAATATGATCCCTGTGTGCACTAGATTCTCATAGGAATGAAACTGCAGTTATGATCAGTGACACTTCCTACAGGCAGATCATACCAAAATGAAAGCACACAGATGAAAGGCTGCATAAGCCTAGATAGCAGCATAGTCTCATATAGCCTAGACAGCACATCCAGAACAACTCATATAACCCGGAAGGAGAAGGGATATATGAGCCGGCGGCCATATTTGATTTTTCCTGGAGCAATAATGGATAAAAAAACACTATAAAAGGCACACCAGAGCGGCAAAATTATCAGGTAGAGCATTTATTCTTTACAAGCTATCAACTAATATGTTTATTTTGTGTGAAACGTTCATCTCTGGTTCCCTTTAATACGATCCTGAGGCTTCCCCTCTTTAGGTAACTATCTACATTTGAACCTGAGTTGCTAGGTGAACTAAGCTTTTTTTTTTTTTTTTTTTACTTACCTGGGGTTACTTCCAGTCTGTGTCTGTGTACCTCGCTGCAGCTCCGGTCTTCTCCAGCGGTCTTCTCCCTCACAATTCCTCTAAGCTTGATGGTAACATTATACTGTGTCTACGGCAGGTTTGCTCTCACGAGTAACCACGAATGGTTACTTGTGATTCAAATGAGGATTAATTTCTGCAGGTGTGCAGCGGGGATATAAGGTGTTAATTACCTATAATTCCGCCTTCCGCCCTGCGTTCCAAACAGGCTGCATGCGTCTTATTGGATGCATTGCAAGCCTCACTATGGGCACTTCCTCCTACTGGCTTGAAGGAGGCCTGTAGTGAGGCTTGCAACTCGACTAATAGGACGCATGCAGCTTCCTTGAAGCGCAGGGTGGAATTATAGGTAATTAACACCTTATATCCCTGCCGCACACCTGCAGCAATTAATCCTCATTTAAATCATGAATAACCACTCATGGTTACTCGCGAGACCAAGCCTGGTCTACGGTAGAGTTGAGATTAGGTTGTGAGCACCTAAGGACAGCCAGTGACATGACTGTGTGCTCTGTACAGTGCTGCAGGAGATGTCAGTGATATATACAGTAAAAATATAATAATAATATGGGATGAAATTAGACTTTGACTATGGTAAGATTAGGTTGTGAGCTCCTGTGAGGACAGTCAGTGACATGACTATGCGCTCAATACATAATAATAATATGGTAGGACATTTGACTATGGTAAGATTAGAGTGTGAGCTCCTCTGAGGACAGTTAATTACATGACTATGTGCTCTGTAAAGTGCTGTGGAAGATGTCAGTGCTATATAAATACATAATAATAATATGGTTGGACATTAGACTGACTATTGGAGGTTGTGAGCTCCTCTGAGGACAGTCAGTGACATGACTATGTACTCTGTAATGTGCTGCAGAAGACATCAGTGCTATATAAATATGCAACAATAATGGCTGGCTGTACCATAGATAGGACCTTTTAATTTCTCTTCACAGGCTGGGAGTCACATCTATGGGATACCATGGATAGGCCTCTATATTTTAATGTTCTGCCTATTATCAACCATAATCTGTTGTAATCATGCCCTCTTCTTCCTGTTCAATTTTGGCAGTCATCTTGAGCAATTTTGTAAAAAAGGGCGTAACAGGCCACACCCACTTTTAGGCCACACCCACCAGGCCACACCCCCAAGCCGGTATTTTTTTACCCAAAAGGTGGCAACCCTAGGTGTTGCTATGACAACATTTCTTCTCCTCACACACACTGTATATATATTATCTAACTGTAGAGAATCAGACGAAGAATATTTAGCTGATTTGATTTGACAGTCTGATTTTTGTGTCATTACTATTAGGAAAACTCCTGTCATTTTCTTTCTGTGTTTCTGTGTGGTGAAATTTCACTTATCTGTCAATTTTTCCTGAAGCGGTCTCCTTGGCCTTGCTGAGCTATCTCTCACTCCTCTGTGGATGAGGTGTCTCCCTGTTTTGACTCAGGGAGCTGTCTCTCATGGTCCCCTTTCTGTGTGTCATCAGTGAGCTAAATTCCTCTGCTACTGAATGCCATTTCTCTCTCTGTCAGCTCAGTTTCTCCCCCTCTGGTCTCTGTCCTCTCTCCTCACGCTGCCTGTGTCACCTTCTGAGGTAAAAATCAGAGAGCGCTTGCCTCTTCAGCTGGAGGGGCGTTCCCAACCTGTGTAACTGACACCCGCCCCCTGACTGAGAGCAGAACAGCCATCTTGAGTGCTGGCTGCTTGCTCTGTGTAAATACAGCCTGTGCCAGCACTAATTCTCATAGCTGATGCTGGCCAGAAATAAAAATACATGTTTTTTTTTTTTTTTTTTAAATTAAAGAAGCTGCACTATTTGTAGCAGGGCTACACTCGTCCCTCCCACTGTCGAAGAAGTCTTTCCTCCATGGGAGGGGACCTAACACTAACTAAATTCTACCTATGCATATGCATAGCCTGGGCGCGCTACCAGTAAAATAGAGAATTGCGCAAAAAAAGTGGGATCAGCGCATCACCAGGCCGCCTCTGAATGGCCTCAGCTCAGAGATGCGCTGAGCCCCCCCAGAGACTACATACGCACCTTGAACCCAAACAGAGGCTCTGCATATACACCAAAGGAAAACTATTAAGTGGGAGCAGCTGACCAGAAATAAATCAATCAAACATAGCAAAGAAATGAACAGCGCTACTTAAAAACAGATGAATGCTTACCTGCAAAAAAGTGCAAACCCCACTCATGGGATAAAATAAAAAAAAATAAAAATTGCATGCAAGCTGTTAGTGGAAACTAACATCCTCCAAGTGGTAGACAGGTCATGTGTATGCTCATTGTGTATTTTATCCCATGAGTGGGGTTTGCACTTTTTTGCAGGTAAGCATTCATCTGTTTTTAAGTAGCGCTGTTTATTTCTTTGCTATGTTTGATTGATTTATTTCTGGTCAGCTGCTCCCACTTAATAGTTTTCCTTTGGTGTATATGCAGAGCCTCTGTTTGGGTTCAAGGTGCGTTTGTAGTCTCTGGGGGGGCTCAGCGCATCTCTGAGCTGAGGCCATTCAGAGGCGGCCTGGTGATGCGCTGATCCCACCTTTTTTGCGCAATTCTCTATTTTACTGGTAGCGCGCCCAGGCTATGCATATGCATAGGTAGAATTTAGTTAGTGTTAGGTCCCCTCCCATGGAGGAAAGACTTCTTCGACAGTGGGAGGGACGAGTACCTAACAAATTGCATGCAAGCTGTTAGTGGAAACTAACATCCTCCAAGTGGTAGACAGGTTGTATGTGTGCTCATTGTGTATTTTATCCCATGAGTGGGGTTTGCACTTTTTTTGCAGGTAAGCATTCATCTGTTTTTAAGTAGCGCTGTTCATTTCTTTGCTATGTTTGATTGATTTATTTCTGGTCAGCTGCTCCCACTTAATAGTTTTCCTTTGGTGTATATGCAGAGCCTCTGTTTAGGTTCAAGGTGCGTTTGTAGTCTCTGGGGGGGCTCAGCGCATCTCTGAGCTGAGGCCATTCAGAGGCGGCCTGGTGATGCGCTGATCCCACTTTTTTTGCGCAATTCTCTATTTTACTGGTAGCGCGCCCAGGCTATGCATATGCATAGGTAGGATTTAGTTAGTGTTAGGTCCCCTCCCATGGAGGAAAGACTTCTTCGACAGTGGGAGGGACGAGTACCTAACAAATTGCATGCAAGCTGTTAGTGGAAACTAACATCCTCCAAGTGGTAGACAGGTTGTATGTGTGCTCATTGTGTGTTTGTATCCCATGAGTGGGGTCTGCACTTTTTTGCAGGTAAGCATTCATCTGTTTTTAAGTAGCGCTGTTCATTTCTTTGCTATGTTTGATTGATTTATTTCTGGTCAGCTGCTCCCACTTAATAGTTTTCCTTTGGTGTATATGCAGAGCCTCTGTTTGGGTTCAAGGTGCAATTGTAGTCTCTGGGGGGGCTCAGCGCATCTCTGAGCTGAGGCCATTAAGAGGCGGCCTGGTGATGCGCTGATCCCACTTTTTTTTTTGCGCAGCTGCCTCCTTTGCCTTAATGGTAGCGCCGGCCCTGCACTTATGCAAAGTCTGAAATTGTGAAACAGTACCAGTTGCCTGGCAGCCCTTGCGGATATATTTGGCTGCATTAGTGTTTGAATCACACCAGAAACAGCATCTTTTCAGATATGACATTAATGTCAGAAACAACTGATATGTTGCATGCTTGTTCAGGGGCTCAGGGTCTATGGCTAAAAGTATTAGCAGGATCAGCAGGCTAGCCAGGCAACTGGAATTGTTTGGGTAGGAACACACTAGTAGTCAGAATTGCATATTCGTTTTCCACTATGTGCTATGTAAAACATATATGTGATTCTACCTAGTATATTCCTACCTTTTAAAAGGAAATAAACATGGCAGCCTCCATATTCTTCTCACTTACTTTGGATGAGTAATTACACACAGCCCGCTCGCTCCAGCCAGGCAGGGGGTTGCAGGATGGGGGCCCATGTGAAGGGAGGGAGTATGATGTTGGTCCCCTCCCCGCAGTGGTCCCATACCTGCTACCTATACTATCCGGCTCCTATACCTACTACCTATATTGGGGTACCTATACTTGCTACCTATACTGGGGCATTTATTCCTGGCTATCTATACTCGCTACACCTATATCTGGCTACCTGTACTGGCGGCACCTATACCTAGGTACGTATACTGGCCACACCTTTACCTGGCTACCTAAATTGGGGCACCTATACCTAGCTACCTATACTGGTTGCATTTATACCTCGCTACCTGTACCAGGGGCATCTATTCCAGGCAACCTATACTTGCTACACCTATATCTGGCTACCTGTACTGGCGGCACCTATACCTGGATACCTATACTGGCCACACCTTTACCTGGCTACCTATATTGGGGCACCTATACCTAGCTTCCTATACTGGCTGCATTTATACCTCGCTACCTGTACTGGGCAACCTATACTTGCTACACCTATATCTGGCTACCTGTACTGGCGGCACCTAATCGAGAACAGGAAAAGTGGGATGCCAGTACATATCTGGTATCGTTGGATTCAGCAGAATCGGGGCTTTTACGAACATTAACATTTTTGTAATTCTTCTTTGAAAAAAAATCACAACAGAAAAATATTTTATTTTTTATTTCCCTTTTTTTTTTAACATGTTTCACTCAAAAATGTTGTTATATCTCCAGAAAAAGTATAAAATTGTGTTTCAGTGTTCAGACCCAATTCAGTATGGAAAAAATAATAGGTTTTCTCATCAAAAATCCTAAATAAACCTAATGAGTGCAAAATATCTAAAAACTGCTTGGCAGTAGATGTTCGCATTTAGGACAAATCGGTTGTCATCGAAAGGGTTAAATAGCTCCCCCAGTATAGGTAGTGAGAGGCATCCCACAGTATGGTTGTGCAGCATAAGGGATGGGGGGGGAGGGGGAGCATGGCATCCCTAGCGCTGTTTCACCCCTCTAGATACACCACTGAATCTTGATTGTGCATAATTTTCACAAGTAACAAAAAATGATGAATCTGCTGATGTGTGACCATGAAAAAAACATGTTTTGGCATTTTCGCACAAATGTACTGAAGTCTATGGCTATGAGAACATACAAAAAAAGTGATACTAGGAAAGCCCAACTGTACTGTGCATGTTTTGGTATATATATTTGCAGGGCCGGGCCGAGGCATAGGCTGGAGAGGCTCCAGCCTCAGGGCGCAGTGTAGGAGGGGGCGCAGAATTCATTTAGCTG
Source organism: Hyperolius riggenbachi (assembly GCF_040937935.1). Taxonomy (NCBI): domain Eukaryota; kingdom Metazoa; phylum Chordata; class Amphibia; order Anura; family Hyperoliidae; genus Hyperolius; species Hyperolius riggenbachi. Next base: position 83,556,605 of record NC_090649.1, on the reverse strand, counting down.
TCATTCCTAATTATGTTTGAAGCAGAGAGAAGTAAGAAAATAGGATACATAGCAGTGACTGCAAGCCAGATAACTAGATATTAAGGTGTTGACGAGGTTGGGGGGCCCTGTGTCCCTCTCAGTCTAATAGCAATCAGTGTGTGACAGCTGGGGTGGGAGGGATGGAGGGGCGCACTTTGGTGTCTCAGTTTTAGGTGCTGGAGGACCTTGTCCCAGCTCTGTATATTAGGGTGTATATACTGTAGAGATATAGCTGCTAAATGCAAGGTGTCATTGTTATGTACGCAGTAATTATCAGTTAATTCCAGCTATCATTAGAGTCTGCTGAGCACAAATTTCAATTCTTTAAGTGTCTCTCATCACATCACAGAATTAGAATTGTATATCAAACCCCTAGTGCCTGGGGGAGCTCACTTGGTGCCCACTGTAAAGAGTTCCAAGGTTACAAACACAAGTATGCAGCTGTTCATCCATAGAGAACCATAATACGACTGAGAAACTGTAACAAAGATAAGAAGAAAGCGCTTCTTGTGCTTAGAAGTATAAACTAGATCCCCGCCTCTAAATGCAGAGCCATATAACAAAGGTGGGCCCCCTTTGTTACATGGCTGAAAATTCCATTACGGACAGTTCAGCATTCGAGTGTATTAACTGTTGATCTGTCCTTGATTGTCCTACCTGTGTGGAAGTAAAGGCTCATACACACGGGGCACAACTGTCGCCACAAACACGTGGCACGCACATGTCTGGGCAACAGTTGCCCCGTGTGTATGAGGCGCGCACCTCGAACTGTCGCCGGAGACAGCAGTTGCCGTGCGATTGAAAAGTTCAATCGCCGGCAACTTCTGTCTTCGCAACTGTCGCTAGTCCGCCACGCATACTGCGTGTGTATGCAGACTAGAGACAGCTACCCACACGCTGTGAACGGAGCTTCCGGCGGGGGAGGGGCGAACCTTCGGCGACAGCTTCCGCTGCGCCTCTGCCTGTTGGGCAGAGACGTGTAGACAGCAGTCGCTCAGGCGGAGCTGTCGCCGAGCTGTTGCACACACGTCTCCTGTGTGCTAGCAACAGCAACGACCGTAGCGCGTGTGTATGTACCATTAAAAGCACTTTTGCATACATAAAACTCTAGTTTTTTAACGCTTCCTATAATGGAAAACAGAAGGGGACTTCATATGATTTCTTAGTAGGGCTAGTATCATATGTCACATATTGCCTCGGATTCACTTAAAGGGAACCTGAAGTGAGGACAATTATTTAAAATAAACACATGACGTAGCTGCAAATTAATATTCCATACTAACCTCACTGTCAGTTCCTCTCAAAAGCTCACCATTTTCTTATTACAGTGATCCCTTCCAATTCTGACAATATTTTGTCAGAAATGAAATATACCAGTTGTTGTCAGTTATATATCAGCAGTTGTCAGTTACAAATGAATGTGCAAGGTAATGTCCATGTTTCCCTATGGCTCAAGTGGGAGATATTACAGTTTTACAGTGTGCTGACCAGGAAGCTGTTAGGGGGTAGTGGCCATTTTTAAAATGGAGGACGGAGAATTCCATTTATCACAATGGAGAAATGGGACACAGGAGAGGAGAAAGAAATTAAAGAGTAGACTACACAGGAGGTAAGTTTGGCCTGAGTATGGTTATTTTGACATTTTATTTTCAGTTCAGGTTCTCTGAGAGAGAGCCCGAGGTGGTTTAATGAAATAAAAAAATCAGGCTACCTGAACCTTGGGGGGGGGGGGGGGGGGGGGGAGGGGGCTGGGTAGGGGGTATGGGGGGGGGGCTGGGTAGGGTGTATGGGTTGGGATTGAGTGGATCAGGTAGCCTCCAGAACCGCTGCTTCCTGCCGCTCCTGTAGGCCGCCCTGGCCCGCTTTTCACTTTCGTGACCTCTGGGTCACAACGCTGGAATGAGAGATTAATTCTCTCATTCACAGCGTGCAGGGAGGAGTGGCAGTGGGAAGGGGCGGAGCCAGGGAGAGAGAGCTGCCCATTGGCAGCTCTGGAAACCCTTCAGGAACACCCCTGGCGGGCGTTCTGAACAGGGAATCCCTCTCCCACATGTTACCTCCAAGATTGCGACAAATATTGTCGCTAATCTCGGGGGCTATAGTGCAGCGGTGGGGGGAGGGGGGGCATAGAGTTGCGTGGGGGGGGGACACAGAGGCTTGTCATGAGGCAGAGAACATGCCCCTGTCTCCCATCTGCCCCCCCAAAAAACACCTTTGGTTCTCTTTAAAATAACAGTTATTTTTGTAAGTAATTTTATTAGCACTTAAAACTTTTACAATAAATAATTTAATAAATAAACTCATTTGCTGTATTTAGTCCTTTTCATTTTTTTACACTGTGAACATGAACAATGCATATAATAAAAATTATGTTCCCTTGTCTTTTCTTTTAAACTTCAGTTGGACCCCAGGGCTCGTACCCCCCCAGCGTGTAAAACATTCTTAATACATTAATACTGTCTTCTTAATTAAAAACAACCTATTAGCTTTCACTGGAGGATGCTTTTTCCTAAACCACAACTATCTACATTACTAGCTGCACTCCTCTCGGAACTGTGTCAGTTTCTCTTCTTCCTCTTTTAATTGTCTTTTTGGTAATCTGCCTACCCACAAGCTCTGGATCCTTCAAACAGGCTCCTTGAGGTGAATCCAGATAAACCAGCATCTGGGATGGTCTCAGATGGTAGGACTGGAACACTCAGCAAGTGCTGGAGATTGTCTCTAACTCCATGTCAGTTTTAACTCTTAAAATAACATCAAGGGCCCCACCATATTTTTCAGACTATTAAATCCTTTAATAGAAACAGGCCGAACAGCTCAGTACAGACTTGCTTCAGCTGTTAATGGACTCCATATCTGTCTGGGGATTCTAAAGCTAAGCATACACGGACAAGGCGATTGATCTCACTCCAATTGGATAGGGATCACTTACTTAGCCACCCAGTGCATTTAATCTTTAGCCGAAATCTACTGACCATCGATGCATGGCTCGATTAAGTTAAATGCTATACCTCCATCAATCCCCTGCTGCTCCTCCTGCCCTGTCTTTCTGCACAGAGATTTTCTAACAGTTGATGAATTGAATTTGATGGAAGTACAGTAGAGTCTTGGTTATCCACAGCGGTGGACCTCCAATGCAGCCAGCTGAATCACGTGATTTAGGTGGCAAAATCTAGGCGGTGTTGTTTTGATAAACAGTTTGGGCCATCCGGTGCCTGACTCATCTCCATTCTCCTGCCCACCTTGCTGGCACACACACTACCCTCCCAATCCAAACATCCCCGAATCCCAGTAGCACCTGCTACCATTTCCTATGACATCATAAGCAGATGAGGTATCGAAATATGCCTCTTATCGTGGCATGCTACGGTAAAACCCCATCACCGGCGAGAGTTTACCCTGGTCAGTCAGAGGGGAAGCTTTGGCACGCCACAAATCAGGTGGGGGTGCTGGCAGCAGACTGGCCAATCACAGCCAGCCACTGCTCTTTTTGCTAACTGGTGCCAATGGTCTGGTGAGTGGGACCATGGCCCAGTCACCGGGCCAATCATTGCACTCATCAGTAGCAGTGACATCTGCAGGGAGTGGCTGGATCTGGCCAGTCTGGTGTCAGCACCCCTTCCTGATTCACCACATGCCAAAGCTTTCCCCCTGACTGGCTATATATATATATATATATATATATATATATATATATATATATATATATATATATATATATATATGTAAAAACATACAGAGGGGCTGCAGCACACAATATAAAGGTTGCTTCAGCCAGCAGAAAGTCTAGAACTGGCCCTGGTTATCTGGCATCGGATAAGTGTGTTTTATGGTTGCTTGTGCGGCTCAGTGTTAAAAATAGGCCTAGCTAATACAGTACAATACCTAACTAAAATGAAAAGCAAAATCAGATACTTATCTAAGAAGAGGGAAGGCTCTGTGTCCTATAGAGACTTCCCATTCCTCTCCTGGTCCCCTGATGGGTCTGAGACTGCTCTCTTCCGCTTCAGGTGGGCTTTGGACATCTTTGGGTGCTGGAGTCCTCCTGAAACCAGTGAACCAACACTAAGAAAGCTTATTATAAAAATAGAGTGGGATGCAAACGTTTGGGCAACCTTAGTAATTATCATGATTTTCCTGTATAAATCGTTGGTTGTTATGATAAAAAGGTCACTTAAATATATCATATAGGATACACACACAGTGACATTTGAGAAGTGAATTGAAGTTTTTTGGATTTACAGAAAGTGCACAATAAGTGTTTAAACAAAATTAGGCAGGTGCATAAATTTGGCACCCCGCTGTATATATATATATATATATATATATATTGAAAATGCTGTTGTTCTCACAGTGATAAAACCAGAGTCACCAAACTTGGCACAGTTGGTCACTTGGTGGCCAGGGTAAAAATACAGCCAATCAAATTTCAGCCATTCATTTCACATGGAAAAAACTGCAGCCATTATTACACTGTTATTGGTAGGGTTCTCAAATGTGGAACAGTTGGTCACTGGGTGACTGGGATTAATATTAAGGGAAGTGGGTGAAGCCTACAACAGCCAATCCAAATTTGCCTATTGATTTTCAAGTTGAATATATACATTGCTCCTAGTCTTACACTGTTAATGGCAGAGGCATCAAACCTGCTACAGTTGGGGGTGAGGGGTGAAGCCACAAACAGCCAATCAGATTTTTTTGGTTGATAAACTGCTTCCATTCTCACGCTATTGATGCCAAGGACCCCAAAGTTCACAAACTTGGTCATTGAGTGACTGTGTCACCCTGCTGGACAGGAAGTCACTGGATTTTGACTAATCGGCACATGCATACTACAATGCTACCGCAACAATCTAAATAGATTGTTGTGGTGCCATTGACCCCAATGCAATTGCATGCTGAGCAGTTCTGCTCATACCACTCGGCAACGCACTGCACAGTCTCTGCCACCTCTGGGTCATTAGAAGTACTTCCATCACACTGCGTTGCACTATGGGTACTGTGGCCAGTCTTATAGAGATTAATGGCCAAAATGATGAGGGAACAGTGACGAAGAGTGACACAACGCTACAGTGTGAAAGGGGCCTAAAAACACTAAATGCAATATTTTACCAACCCTTTATTGTGTACATTTGATAATGGCACCAAGTGAAAAGGGCGCAGTAGTAAAATATTTATAATACTTAACGACATTTTACTATATCACCTAACCTCTTCCTACTCTAACACAACTCCTCCCCCTGGGTGAAGCTTAACCGCCCCTGCTGGCACCTAACCTTAACACCCTCGGTTCCCAATTTTAACTCCCCCCCCCCTTCCCCATAGGGCAACTAGCTTTAACCTCCCAGGCACCTAACCTTAATCCCCCAATGCCCACGCGGCCACCTAACCTTAACCCTCAGCTTCCTGTTGAAAAGGGTGCACGCTATAATGGCGCCCTTTTTAACTGGGCCGAGCCAAAATCCCAATAATGAAATGAGGATTGAACGTTCGGTTCCAACAGTACCTGAGATGCATCCCTGGAAAATACAGGCAACCAATGGAGTCATACAGAAGTCAGAACACCTGATCTGCATACTCATTATGGATTAAAAAAAGGCAGAGGATCAGCACAAGAGCCCTCCATTAAAGTGTACCGGAGCTTAAAAATTATAAAGATTTTATACATACCTGGGGCTTCCTCCAGCACCTTCTGCTCCGATCGCTCCCACATCGCCGTCCTCCGCTGCCCGAAGCTTCAGGAACCAGGTCCCTGCACTTCTGTCAGTCGGAGCCAGTCTAACGTAAGTGCGCTGTTTGCGTATCGCTAAAGCAGCCGCAGGAGAGATGCGTAGAGGGCACACTTCTTCTGCGCTGCTGGCTGTGACTGACGTCAGTGACGGGACCCAGTACCTGAAGCTGCGTGCAGCGTAGGACGGCGGCATGGGAGCGATCGGATCGGATGGGGCTGGCGGAAGCCCCAGGTATGTATAAAATCTTCTTAATTATTAAGCTCTGAGTCCCTTTAAGTATTCCTCTTGCATCAGAATTTGTAAAAAAGATAGTGGATAGCAATAGCTGTTTCTAGTAAATTAGATTCCTGAACATTATACAATATACTAAAAAAAAATTACTGATAAAATGCTTTGCCAGCCAGTCATATGGATGTAAACAGAAGCAGGCCATGTACCATGATGTATGGCTGAAAGTACTGAAATGCTAATGAGGACTGCATGTAAAGGCTGGATTAGGGTTTGGTTGAAGTTCAGTCAGCATAGCTGAGTGTGCCAACATTTGAAAATGATTATGAAGCGCTGGCTGAACCTGTTATTAACATGCATTTGAATAAATTAGCTTTTTAGGGAGACAAAAGCCAGTATGTTGCTATTCTTGCTGCCGATAAAGGAATTTGTACTGAAGATTAAAATCTAAAGTCGGTAAACAGGGCAAAATGTCCAAAGATCTTATTTTCCCCCCTGTGGAGACTTGATAGACCTTTCCTTCAGCTCCTCAATGTTGAGATTATGGGTATTTAATGTACTGTAAAGTCAACTGGGATGGCACCATACATTTACCTAATCCACAGTAGAAGTGTGTGCAGAGGCATCATCTCCACCCATCATGTAAAATGAACCAATCACTAGAGATTCCAGCTGGAAAACCTTCTTGATGGGGAGGACATTCACAGGCAAATGCAGGGGGATATTACAGCTGCCCAGAATCCCCCCCAGACCAGGGCAGTGCAGTGTCTGGGGACAGGCACAAGTTGAGACACCAGAATATCTGCAGGTATCCTGCAGCTCACAGCACCGCCCCCTTTCTTTTCCTGCTACTGTTGACTTTGGATGGAGCAGCAGCGTGTGTACAGAGCATGGAGGAGCTCTGGGGAACTTAGAGTCAGGTATGAGCACAGCCCTGTGCCCTGCTGTGTAATTGCTTCACTTTCCCCTTCATTAGCAATGACCACTGTCCTTATTATTATCTGTATCCAAACTGCTCCTGATCGATCCTTTTTTCGATCTGGAGCAGATCAGACATTTAGGAAATAATTGTCAGATCCTTGCAGCCATACAGGAAATTGCATTATGTGTACCCAGCATGATGTCCTACCATATTATTATACTATATTGTGCATTGCTGAGGGAGACGTTTCAGGTACCCCCCACCCCCCCCTTCAAAATCCTGGGTTTGCCCCTGACATTGGGGGTTTCCTTTCGGGAAGGACTACCTCTTGAATCTATCAAAGAAGTGGGGACCAGCAGTTGATTTACATCACCAGGGCCTATCTATTCCTGTACTAAAACTGTACCTAGTGTAGATGTTTTCACACTGCTGAGATTTGTGATAAGGGGTGTAACGCTCATCCAGGCTCCCCAGCAAACCATCCTCATGGGTGGCCGTTAATTTCCCCTTCAATGTAGCCATGTGAAAATGCATATATGTACGTTTTGCACTGTGCGTTTTTAAAAACGCACAACTTGCTGCATAATTTTCAAAAGCACGTATATAGTACATCTCAATGGAGACGAAGAGGAATGCATTTTTACATGCATTTTTTTTGTTACGATACTGTATTTTACTCAGTTGATTAGGGAAAATAATAAAAAAAAATGCAAAACACACCAAAAATGCATGAAAAATGCACAATGAAATGCAATCACAAACGTGCACAAAAACGCAGTAAAAAATGAAAAACTCAAAGCGCAGAAAACGCATGGTTTTTGCCTAGTGTGCTCCCAGCCATAATTTTTCCTTATGTGTTCCATGTGTGGCCGTTATTTGCTCTACAATGTTCCCTAATGTCCTTCCTATGTGGCCATTATTTTCTCGCAGTGATTCCTTACCTTGCTCCCTATGTGACCATTTTGCACTAATCCATCGTCTCATGGGAGAGTCTCAGTATTACTCTTTAGAAAAGCGCTCCCTGAAAAGCATCTATGCAAAGATGTCAGTCAGCTTCCCTACTCATTTTCATACTTTCATTATTTGGTCGTTGGACTCAGCCACTACAGTTCAGTAATTTTTTTTCTAAATCAATAAATAACTGACAATGCCCCATGAGGAGATGCACTACTCCAAAATCTGACAGATCTCTGAGATTTTGACTACCTACGGTAAGAGACATAGGAAAAAAGTAATTTACAGTGAAATGCATTCTGGGAGAAATCTACATTTACATAAAGTGCATTTTAATTTTTTTGTGATACTGCTGAAGTATCTGAAGTATTACTTAACACTTATTCTTTATACAGGTAGTCCCCGACTTACGAATGTCCGACTTACGAACGACCCGCCGATACGAACGCCCGCCGACCCACCGCGATGACGTCACGCAGCCCGGGCAGTACCTCTTGTGCCCCCTTTTCTAAAGCAGAGTTTGCACAGCGGAAGCAACTACAAGTCTCACCTCATCCATGGCGGCTCCGGGCCAATCAGCGGCGTCCTCTCTCCCCTCAATGTTCCTCACAGCTGCTTTACTAGTACCATCGCGTAATGATGCAGTCAAAAAGAGACTCCGCGGCTTCTTCTGATTGCGTCATTACGCGACGCTACTAGTGAAGCCGCTGGGAGGAACATTGAGGCAAGAGAGGACATCGCTGATCGGCCCAGAGCCGCCATGGCTGAGGTGAGACTTGTAGTGGCTTCTGCTGCACATACTCTGCGTTAGGGGGCACGGGAGGCACAAGGAGACACAGGGGGGGGCACAGATGACACAGCGGGGGGACACTGAAAGCACAGGGGACAGAGAAGGCACAGCGTCCCGACTTAAGGACGGATTCAGGTTAAGAACGAGCCTACAGCCCCTATCTCGTTCGTTAACCGGGGACTACCTGTATTTAAACTTAGAACAACTGACGCGAGAGGGATCTGGAGGCTGCCATATTTATTTCCTTTTAAGCAATACTAGTTGCCTGGCTATGCTGCTGATCCTCTCCCTCTAATACTTTCAGCCATAGCCCCTGAACAAGCATGCAGCAGATCAGGTGTTTGACGTTATTGTCAGATCTGACAAGATTAGCTGCATGCTTGTTTCTGGTGTTATTCAGACACTACTGCAGCCAAATAGATCAGCAGGATGCCAGGCAACTGGTATTGTTTAAAAAAGGCTTCTTCTCACTTCATTTGTCCTTTAAAAATGATAGATGCTTGTCAGCAATGATGACACAATCACACTTGCAGCAGTGTTTTCTATTTTGATCCTTGACATCTGACACGCTGACAGTAGTTCCTCCATGCACAGGAAGAGGGCACCATTCCACAGCACATCAGGTGCATCCTGCCTTTGCTGAACATACCTACTGAAAGAGCATTCCCAGAGTAACAGCCACACAACCATCGCTGGCAACAGCTTAGCAAAAAGGATTTAAAGGATCTCTGAGCGCATCATTGGAATAGCTCACCTCTGTGTGTAGGAATGACAATTTACATTGACATTTGTGAGAATTCTTTTCTACAGCTAATGGTAAAAGCAGACTTACAGTAGCTTAAGTGTGAATTCAGGTTGAAGTTTAAAGCAGATCTGTCACATGTGAGTTCAAATCACAAAACCAGAGCAGAGAAACCCAGAATTATTATTGCATTGTTGTTACAGCAAACCTGATGCGAAAATAAACTTATGAAATAATGAATTATACTGTATGTGTAGCAAATAGAATATTAGTAGCAAAGAATAGAGTCTCATATTGTTTCCGGTAAAGGAAGAGTTAAAAACAGGAAGACTTTTTATCTATGCAAAAGAGATTGCAGTGAGAGACAGCTTGGGATAAGGTTTTACTGCAGGAAGGTTCAAGGGCTCTTTATTTTTGCTTTTTTTTATAGCTTAAAAAATGAGTGTGGTTTTAGAACTGCAACTGTAACAGTTTGATGCAATTTTATAAAACTGTATAGCTGAAAATAAAAATATGAAATTATTTTCATTATTACTAATGTTATATTTCTTATCCGTACTACACATGCAATTCATTATGTCATTTGTTTTTTTTTCTGCTTCAGGTTTGCTTTAACTACTTCAGCCTCGTTTTCACTTTATGCATCCGAGCAATGTTCACCTCCCATTCATTAGCCTATACCTTTATCACTACTTATCACAATTAACTGATCTATATTTTGTTTTTTTCGCCACCAATTAGGCTTTCTTTGGGTGGTACATTTTGCTAAGAGCTACCTTACTGTCATGCATTTTAACAGTAAGAATAAGAAAAAAACTGAAAAAATTCATTATTTCTCAGCTTTCGGCCATTATAGCTTTAAAATAATACATGCCTCCATAATTAAAACCCACGTATTGTATTTGCCCATTTGTGCCGGTTATTACACCGTTTAAAATATGTCCCTATTACAATGTATGGCGACAATATTTTATTTGGAAATATAAGAGCGTTTTTTTACGTTTTGCATCCATCACTATTTACAAGCTTATAATAAAAAAAAAATAGAAATATTTCATTTTTACATGCATATTTAAAAATTTTAGACCCTTGTAGGTAAATAGTTATGTGTTTATATAATTTTTGTAATGTTAGTTTTGCTAGTTTTGTAATGTTTCTTTTTTATTATTATTAAACATTTTATTTGGGTATTTTTGGGAGGGTGGGATGTAAATAGTAATTTTTTAATGTAAATATATATTTATTTTTTTAATGTAGATGTAGTTTTACTTTTTGGCCACAAGATGGCAACCTTAGGTTTGTTTACATGACGTCACTCTAAGCGTAACATGTACGCTTAGAGGGATGTAGTGGGACATAGGAGGCAGAAAAAGCAAGGCTTCCGAGAGAAGCAGAGGCTTTTTCTGCAGGGGAGAGGAATCAGTGATCGGGCACCATGGCCCGATTCATTGATTACTGGGCCAACAATCTGCGTCCGGGAGCACGCGTGCGATCGGCCGCGGGAGCACGCGGGAGTGCACATGGCCTCCTGAATGTAGCTTCTACGTTCAGGAGGTGAAATTAGTTAAAGAAAACCTGTAACAAAAAAAGTGCCCCTGGGGGGTACTTACCGGGAGGGGGAAGCCTCTGGATCCTAATGAGGCTTCCCTCATCCTCCTCCATCCCACGGTGGTGTTGCTGGGCCCCTCCAAACGGCAGCCATGTAAATATTTACCTCTTTGGCTCCAGTGCAGGTGCAGTATCGGCTCTCGGCTCGGGATCAGGTGGAAATAGTCGATCCCACTCAGGTCTGCTCTACTGCGCAGGCGCAGGAGTTACTGCACCTATGCAACAGCCTGATACATTGTCGGTGGTTGCTTCAGAGGGGCCCAGCGAGGCCACCGTAGGACAGAGGAGGACGGAGGAAGCCTCGATAGGATCCAGAGGCTTTCCCCTTCCGAGGTAAGTAATCCCCAGGGGCACTTTTTTTTGTTACAGGATCTCTTCAATGCTATAAAAAAACATTGTATGACTCAATCTAAGCTTTCTATTTCACAAATGATCTGGGAAATTAAATATTAGGCAGGAATTTAGTCCATGTAGGGTGATCAGACATCCCCTTAGGCCATGTTTACAGTGGTGCTTTCCGTACTGCAATGTGCCACCTATGCGACCTTCACAGTTGTTGGTAGTAACAACATTATTAGTTAAACTGCAGTATAGTAAAGCAACCATAAGATGTCACTGTCTGCAAAGTGAGGTGATGATCCCTATGGTATTGTGATTTCCTGTGTTTATTCTGTGTTCCTCTCTGTTCTAAGTAAGCCGCATTACCTGATGGTGGTGTATGATTTATCTCTGCATGTTTTTCTTCAGTAAAGAGCTTTAACTTGTTATACTGGGTGCCTGTCTGTGTGTACCGACCAATCCGCTCCATTAACAGTGTGGCAGGAGCAATGCATTATAATGACGTGCTGTTACCACTAAATGTGCACACTAACAGTAAAGAGAGGCATACTTTTAATTGTATGCTTCACTGTACCCAACACGATGCAAACATAATGTGTGGCACTGCTAATCCATTGTGTTGTGTTCCTGCTGTCACAGGGAATGATTCACAATGGCCACTGTGAACATTGCCTAAAAGGAGAACATGTCCTCTTTTTTTAGCATGGTTTCCTCCATCCTCCAGGCATTCCAAAAATATCTTAAAATATCCTCTTTTCACAGAATCGCTAACAGAGTTGACCGTTTTTGACTAGTTACTAGAGTTGGGCCGAACGGTTCGCCGGCGAACGTGGTTCGCGCGAACTTAGGTGGTTCGCGTGCGGGTGTCGCACGCGAACGTTTTGCGGCAAAAGTTCGCAAAAAATCGGTTCGCCCCATAATGCACCTGAGGGTCAACTTTGACCCTCTACATCACAGTCAGCAGGCCCAGTGTAGCCAATTAGGCTACACTAGCCCCTGGAGCCCCACCCCCCCTTATATAAGGCAGGCAGCGGCGGCCGTTATGGCCACTCGTGTGCCTGCATTAGTGAGAGTAGGGCGAGCTGCTGCAGTCTCTCATAGGGAAAGATTAGTTAGGCTTAACTTCTTCCTGGCTGCATACCTGTTCTGTTCAGTGAGCCCTCAGCCCACTGCATACCTGTACTGTGATCCTGCCACTGCATACCTGTTCAGTGATCCTGCCACTGCATACCTGTTCATTGATCCTGCCACTGCATACCTGTTCAGTGATCCTGCCAGTGCATACCTGTTCATTGATCCTGCCACTGCATACCTGTTCAGTGATCCTGCCAGTGCATACCTGTTCATTGATCCTGCCACTGCATACCTGTTCATTGATCCTGCCACTGCATACCTGTTCAGTGATCCTGCCACTGCGTACCTGTTCAGTGATCCTGCCACTGCATACCTGTTCATTGATCCTGCCACTGCATACCTGTTCAGTGAACCCGCCACTGCATACCTGTTCTGTTCAGTGAACAGTTTGGTGTGTCAGTGTGAAGCAGTACCTTAATTACACTACCTGATTGATGTATACACATGCAAGATGTTTTAAAGCACTTTAGGCCTGTCATTTAGCATTCAATGTGATTTCTGCCCTTAAAACGCTGCTTTGCGTCAAATCCAGATTTTTCCCGGGGACTTTTGGCATCTATCCCACTCCGCCATGCCCCCCTCCAGGTGTTAGACCCCTTGAAAAATCTTTTCCATCACTTTTGTGGCCAGCATAATTTTTTTTTTTTTTCAAAGTTCGCATCCCCATTGAAGTCTATTGCGGTTCGCGAACTTTAACGCGAACCGAACCTTCCGCGAAAGTTCGCGAACCCGGTTCGCGAACCTAAAATCGGAGGTTCGGCCCAACTCTACTAGTTACATATGATTTATGCTGAGATTGAGCAGCCTTCGGCCACCTCTTGATTCTTCCGTGTGACATTATGCTGCGTTATCAATAATTATAACAAAGTATTGGGCTCGGCAACACTCTTTAATGGTTTCGCCTGATATTAGAGGTTGATTTTCTAAAAAAATAATACGATTTAAAATGTTTGTAAAATGTTAAAAGCAAAAGAAACAGAAAAGTCTAGAACCAAAATGAAAAAAAAAAGCACATTGTCTGATTGTTACAAGATGAAATATTTGTGTTTTGAGACAAGACAAAAAGAAAATCAGGTATGGTAACCATATAGTTGGAAAAAATATTTGGTCATTGCTATCCTCATTTTTCACCTCGAAGGGTTTTTCCCCTTAAAAAACCAGAGCAATTTTTCACCCCTCAGCGCTCCTTCCATTCATTCACCTATAACTTTATTACTACTTATCACAACGAAACAATTTATAACTTGTTTTTTCGCCACTGATTAGGCTTTCTTTGGGGGTAATTTTTGCTAAGAATGATTTTATTCTAACTCAGTTTTAATGGGTATAATAAGAAAAAAATTTGAAAATATTCATTATTTCTCAGTTTTCGGCCATTATAGTTTCAAAATAAAACAGGCTACTGTAATTAAAACCCACATATTTTATTTGCTTATTTGTCTCGTTTATTGCAAAATTTAAAATTGTTTCCCTAGTACAATGTATGGCGCCAAAAACCTTGTAGCCTAAAAAAAAAAAAAATGGGCTACAAAAGAGCGCCCGCTTGTAGCCCATATTAAAACTCCGGAGCCCTTTTCACCACCTTGTAGCCCATATTTGCAGAAATAACATTGATGTCTATGGAGGAGCCATTTTCATACAGGCAGCTCAGGAGCCCTTTTCAACGGATCCCTGGTAACTAGGGATCATTAACTGAAAAAAGGGGAATGTAATATTACAATTTGGCCACAAGATGTCCTCAGTGGTGACTTCAGCTTACCGCACTATTAGTATGGAAACGGAAGCACTGCGTGGACGGGATTTATGAATGTCAGAGCTGTCTGAATAGACGGCTGCAGCCATTCACAGGGGGACTTAGATCAATGAATGGGATTCGTTTTCCCATTCATTGATCTAGCGGCGGGCAATCGGCGGTAATGAGCGGCAGTACCAAGCGTAGGGGGGGGGGGGGGGGTCGCCAGCGAGGGGGTTCGGGCGGCCCCTGCACAAAATTGTGGCATTTTGCAGGAGAGTAGTTACTAGTCCCAGGGGAGGGGAAGTGGTTAAGGTATATATTATTATTGATTTATAGTGATAAGCACAAATTTCACATAGACGTAATTTTGCATCAATTACAATGCAAAATAGTAATCCCAAATTAATGACTGTGTAGTTTTTGAGAAAATCGATTTTAAAAATGCAAAGGAATAGTGTTTTTTAAACTGTCCTTTTTCCATCTTTCCTTTGCATTTTTAAAATTGATTTTTTTCAAAAACTGCAAGGTCTTTTTGAACTTTTTTTGAACTTATGCCCACTATTCTCCTTAACATATGTAGCCATTTTGCTGACAATAGCATGTATGGGGGCTTTGCTGTTCATCGCTAAAGTCAGCATGAATTTACACAAAAATTATGCAAAATTACGAATGATTACACAAAATCAGTTGAATTTACAAATCTTAATTATGTATATGCATAGTTGCGAAAATGTACATGAAATGTTTGTAATCATAATTAGCTGATTGTGATCCTCACTATTAATTTATATAGCGCCTTTGTCTTCGGTGGTGCTGTACAGAGCAAAAACACCAGGGTACACAAAAATACGGACAATGATGTGCATAAACAAGGATCCTTATCTTACCCCATTTAGATGGTCTGTTTGTATTAAGGCATCTTAATGACGTATTTATGCTTGAAAAAAATATCTGTTTTCCCTTTTGATGTTGCATGTATATAAGCTGTCTGTACCACCAGCTTGCAAACTAACAGGATGTAAACCTGACGAAGGCTGCAAGGCCGAAAGCTTGTTTATTCTTATTCATTTGTAGTTAGCCAATAAATGGTATCATCCTGATTTAAAACTTCTTGATGTGCATAAAGACACAGACAATGGTACTTAATATAGAACTGATAGACAATGGCCTCAATTCACTACGCTTTATCAAACACTATACCGAACATTTGATATTTTACTTCATGGGTAAAATCTCATTTTAAATTCACTAAGGTGTTACAGATTTCTTGAATGCTTTATCAATAAAACATTTAATAAATATATTGCACTTTAGTGAATTCAAAATTAGATTTTACTCATGAGGTAAATTATCAAATGTTCGGTAAAGTGTTTGATAAAGCTTAGTGAATTGAGGCCAATATGTAATAAGTTACATTGTATATAAACTTGTCATCTGAGGGGCAGGTAAGTGCGCTATTACAATTATATAAGAAGAATATCAGGGCTGATTCTAGTCCTTCTGTTGCCCCAGCCCCCCTCCCCACCTTCAAAAAATAAATCAACAAAAAGAGAACATGCACACTATACAGAATATACACCATGTGCCTTATACGGCGAATGTATGATACAGGGAGTCTCGCACTTTGTCTCGAAAGGGTGTTTCTGCAGAGGGAGTGGCTAGGTATAGGCACCACCAGGGGGAGTGGTTAGGGTTAGGCACCACCCAGGCGGTGGTTAGTTTTAGGCAAGACCAGGGGGGTGGTGGTAGCAGGAGAAAAAGGGCGCCGGCTGAGGGTGGATGAAAAGGGTGCCGCGCAAATATCATTAATACGGCGAAAAAAGCATAAAAAAGTGCCGCGATAAATATCGTTAATAACAACTAGTATGAACCTTTTGGTGTAGTAAGTCTGCAAATGGGTAAATCAAATCAATGAAAATGTGTACTAACAAAATTGGGTGGTGGACAGCAACCATGGTGAAGTGCTTTAGGTGTGGCGATCCTGGTGACGAAGTAATGAATTAATAGGTCACACTCCAATAGAAAAAAATCATGTGGTTAATTGAAGAAAAAAGGACCAACAAAAGACAATAAGCGTGAGAAACTAATGTACTTGGAGGAGGTGCCCAAATGTCGATAAAATATTTTAAAACAGTTTAAAAAGTAAGTATAACTTACCTCAATGACAAATAACAAATGCCAGTAGGTGGAAAAATAATACAAACTTTTATTAATCACATTTCGTAGGTGTTACCCTGCTTCTTGTGGTTAATAAAAATTGTCTTTAGGTAAATAGAAAATAGATAGGAGCACCTACCTGTGTTCGACCACCACCGATGTATGCTATGCTTAAATTTTAAACTGTTTTTAAAGTGTAACTGTCGGGCATAAAATCAATTCTTTACCCAAAAGTTAAAAATCATTCTTATTTTCTTCTGCTTAAAAACATCTTTCCCCAGTTTCCCTGGCTCTTATTTGGTACATCTGCCGCACAAAAGAAGTTGCAGGGCATGCTGGGTTTTCTTTTTTTCTTCTTTACTTTCTCCCCCCCAGACTTAACAAATGCAGCCTGATCGGCTGAAGCCTCTTTCACTTCTGTTTTCCCCACCCACACCTCTGTTCCTTTCTGATTGGCCAATATTTTTCAATGCACTTTCTACTGCAGACCTGGGTGGGAGTGTCTGAAGACTGGGAGGGAACGGGAATTGATACACAGAAGTAAGGGAGAAAATGATGTCAGGATTGGCTTCAAGATAGACGCAGACAAAATGGAAAATCCTGAGAAGGATTTTCTCTTTTTTTTACTATTGAAAAATCACTAAAATCTAAACATGGACAGTGCAATACATATGCAAGTAGAGCAAGTATTTATCTACTTATATATGTAGTTTTTTTTGGAGATAGTATGGCTGACAGCTCAACTTTAAGCATTTTATCCTTATCGCGGCACCTCCACCAAATACGGTACAGTATATCTGACAGAAGGACAATTTATAAATCAATCACCAGTGGTGTACCTACAGAACCATAGGTCCTGGTGCAACTTTTACCTTGGGTCTGCCCTTCCTGCTCCAGTGTTGTATATACTGTAATACTGTATATACTTAAGTATAAGTCTAGAAATTTAGGTCTGATTCGCTTCATAAAAGTATAAGCGCCGACTTATACATGAGTGACGGGCAACACTGAGTGCTCTGAGTAATGTGTGTACTATTAGTGACATTCCCATCTGCAGCAATTTACCGTGGTAAGTGACACTTTGAGGAAAGGAAATGCCAAGAAAACACAGGTCTGAAAGTCCTCCTGGCCACAACAATTAACAAGGACAGGGGTAGGTAGGAAATACTGGGCTACATAAAAGGGAGTGAATAATTGCAGCACTTGGGGCCTGGAGGAGGTATTGGCTGCACCTAAGGGGCAGGAGGGGTTAATGGCTGCAGTACTGTATGCAATGCAGTAATTAACCCCTCTTAAACCCCAAGTGCAGCCATTAACTTTGCTGAGTAGACTTATACTTGAGTCAATAAAAAATTCCAGCTTAAGAGGGTTTAATATTGGAGTCGACTTATACACTTGTATTTGAGTATATACGGTAATCATGATACAGACCACCAAAAGTGACTTTCTAAGAACAGCCACTTAGTAGAAGAGTGGTAGGCAGAGGAGAAGGATAGCTTTGTTAATTACTATTCACAGCACATTGTAGAGGTGATTATTACAACTCAGGGGCATAACTACAGACCATGGCGAACTCCAGCAGAACTTTGATAGGGCTCCCAAGTGTTCACACCCTTTCCCTTGCCTACCCCTGGAGACCCTCACAGCCATTTGCAAGTGTAGCTAAAAAAAACACCTGATCTGAAGGATGGGCCACTTCATCAGGGGGAGTGAAATAGTAGTTTGGGCCCCCCGACAGCCCTTACCCTCCCCCAAACCCATCCCCAAGGTTGCATGGGCTTCTCTGCTGTTGTTACGCCCCTGTTACCACTACATCACCAATAAAGAACTAATGCAGTAACTGGAGGAGTGCTCCAGTGGGCTCTTCAGGTCCTTTTTTTCCCCTTACACTACTGCCAATCACTAACAAGCACTATGTAACCCTTAGCACACCTTTGCAGGATCAGCCATTTTCCTGTATTACTGAATGATTTAGCCTTTGTAGTACCTCTGTATACCTGTTTTTAATTATCATTCTGCTTATCTCTGTTTCTTTCCATGACTGTACCTCATGGCAAGCCTTTTCTTTCTCTTCTGAGACAATAATGAAATATCTCAACCAAGATTGTTTTATGATACGACAGCAGAATGGAAGTCATCAGAGACTGCAGTCTATCATTAATGTCATTCCTAATTTTTCTGCAATTAAAAGTCTGAAATTTAATATATTGGAGGAGTGCGTAGAATCGTCTTATTTAAGGCTCTGGGAATTCCATTTATTTCCCTTATCTAATCTGTTTCAGGCAATGTCAGAGGGAGATTGATCCTCCCTTGTAAGATATGTGGCCATAGTTTTGCCAAGGCACAAATTCAGCCGTCCAGCGAGTATAACCGCGATCGCGGTGGATGTGTCATTATGGAGGGAGCTCCGGGAGCGCCTCAGGAGTCTCGTGTGGACATCTCCAAACATAATAAACTGAGAGGAAAAAAAACTGGACAGTTTTAAAATATGTCTTCACTTTTCTGTAGGAAAAAAAGCAATCGGTATCAAATCATCTTTCTGCATTTTGTCAATATTGCACAGCCATACCTGTGTTACCTCTGGCTCAGCGGCATACTTATAATTAGAGATGGCCAAACATCAAATTTTGGGTTCGCGAATAGCGAACGCGAACTTCCGCAAATGTTCTCGAATATGCGAACCTGGCAAACTGCTATAGACTTCAATAGGCATAGCCCCACCTAGTGTTTCCACTCCACCCCCTTAGATTGTAAGCCCCTGGCAGTGTCCTCCTTTCCCTAGTGTAATCTACAGGATCATGTGCTCCTGTCCTGACAGCCTGTACATGTATTACTGGGCCTACCTAACCAGCCCATATCGCATGATCATGTATTTTGTACTATTTGCATGTATAACTTTGTTCTATGTTGTATAACCTTGTTATGTCTGTCATCCTTGTATCATTGTATATATTTGTTGTCCAGCGCTGCGTAATATGTTGGCGCTTTATAAATACAATAAATAATAATAATAATACATTTTAACAAACAAAACAAAGAAACACAGAACATTTATGTTGCGCTTTTCTCCTGGCGGACTCAAAGTGCCAGAGCTGCAGCCACTAGGACATGCTCTATAGGCAGTAGCAGTGTTATGGAGTCTTGCTCAAGGTCTCCTACTGAATAGGTGCAGGTTACAGAGCAGGAGGAGCCGATATTCAAACCCTGGTCTCCTGTGTCAGAGACAGAGCCCTTAACCAGTACACTATCCAGCCTCTGTAATTTAAAAACCTACAGGGACTCTTTCTGGCCACAAATGTGATGGATGAGTTGTTTTCGAGGGATCTAACACCTGGATAGGGGCATGCTGGAGGGGGATCCATGCCAAAAGTCCCACCAAAAATTACGTCGTTGACGCAGTCTGGTTTTTCATCCCTAAAGGGCAGAAATCACATTGCATTCAGAACACAGCTATGGGTGCACACATCTGTGCACAGAGATGGGTGTCAGTGGGCTGTAGAGTGTCACACACAGAGAAATGCAATAGTACTATCGGAATACAGTGAAAAACAATGCACTGGAGTGGTACTGTAGCAGTAGTACTGTACACAGCTCTAAGTGGGTGGCAGTGGTCTGTGGAGTTTCACATACAGAGATATGCAATAAAAACAAGGTACACCAAGAGCACCAATAGTGTAATATGTACTGGTAAATGGTTACTAGATAGAGTAAATATTAATACTCACAAACCAGGGTTACCATTAGGCAACCACTGTAAAGGCAGGTGGGGAGATTTTCCTGACCCCACTCAGGAATGAGAAGTCGCTCTCTGTAGATGAGAAAAAAGGGGGCTCAACCCTCCACCCAGGGTGGACTCAATATTATGCAGGAGAACAGAGGCGCCAAAAGCATAAAAGGAAGCTAAATGAGCTTAAAAACCAAATTCTTGGACTTACCTCCTCCAAGTAGACACACAACGACTGTAGTAAAGACAGTCAATATATTTTATTTATGAACTCCAAATATGCAACGCGTTTCGCAGGTTTGTCAGTGGTCAGTAGAAGAGCCAGGCACCTCTGTGAAGATATTTGCAATAGTTCTATCAGAATACAGTGAAAAAAACCCACTGGAGTGGTATTGTTCCTGCAACTTAATGTGGCAACATCAGTATTGTGCACACAGCTCTGGGTGTCAGTGGGCTGTGGAGTGTCACACCCAAAATTAGTACAGGAGACCGATGTACTAGTCCTCAAAGAGGCTATAATAATCTAGTCATACCCAGAGTCCACTTGGAAACTTTTGGTCCCAGAGCCTTCTGTCATGCTGCCCCTACGTTTTGGAACTCCTTACCTCAACAGATCAGGACAGCTCCATCCCTGGATGTATTTAAATCCAGACTGAAAACCCACCTGTTCAGTTTGGCATTTGCAGAAATATAACTTTTGTTGTGTGAATACTTCATCCTACTACCAATTACTGAATCTGAGAGAGTCTAAGCGCTTTGAGTCCTATGGGAGAAAAGCGCTATAGAAATGTTATTGTATTGTATTATTATTGTTTTTGGGGTGCTTCCAGCAAGTAGTCAGTGAGGAACGGGAACACAGGCCTAGCTAATGCTTTCCCTACCTATCTGCAGCAAGTCTGACCCTGCTCTCACTAACAGTCAGCAGCCAGCAGAGAATGAATCCAATGTGGCCACCGCAACTGCGGCAGCCCCAGCACTGCCTAATGCCAGCGTAAAGTCCTGGGGCGGGGATTTGTAGGAGATCACCGCTAGGAGAATGTTAGAAGGCGAAACCGCAGTCTATTTACTCTGTATAGCGCTGCAATCCATGGCAGCGCTGTACTGGGGACAGCTGTGTGACCTGGCTGCCCCCCTGGGCGGCAAGGAAGCGATCCGCTGTCATAGGCTGGTTCCATCCTGGAACCAGTTTACACCAGTTTACAATATGTAACAGAATGCAAGAATGCATGTGAGGCAGATTTTTCTAATATCTGGTGATGCCAGCCCCTCTTTATTTGTATGTCTGGGGAAGTGATTGATTGTTTTTCTGTATGTCCAGATCTGTCTATCCTGCACTGCTAGTTTAGCAAATACAGTCCGGTATTTTGTGTTCTCCGTGAAACAGGTGCTCAGATGAGAAAGCAGATCTACTCCAGGATTTGGTATTCAGGTGAGTGATAATCGGTCATTTAATTCAGTTCAACATTAATTCTAGTCTGGGAAGCACATGGTGTCCTGGACTGAACAAATAAAAGGTATAACAGACTTGATGGTGTTTTCTATTGTTTTGATTTGGGACAAACGGTAGGTTTGCTCCCAGCAGAGAGGAAGCCTCAGTCTCATGTTTAGTCAGTCTAGTGGCAAGGTTATGTTTATGTTTTGTTACCTGTTTTCGCTACATATTGTAATAGTCTATACAGCACAAATAAAGCATGGGGTTTGAAGAATAAAAAAGAATTTCTCCATCCTCGCTTTGCACTGTGCCTGTCCCAGTAGGTGAAAGCACCCTCTGCCTATCACCCTGTGTTACAGCTTGTATAATTGCATGGCTAGAAAAATATTATCTTTGACCACCAGCGTTTGTCCCTGGCAATGCTGTGATAGTGATCACTGAGGAAATAATAATTATAATTGCAGTATTTGTATAGCACCTTTCTCCTGTCGGACTCAAATCGCTTGCGAGGCAGCCACTAGAGCGCACTCAGTAGGCAGTAGCAGTGTTAGGGAGTCTTGCCCAAAGCGCTCCTTACTGAATTACTGGCTTACTGAACAGGCAGAGCCGAGATTCGAACCCAGGTCTCCTGTGTCAGAGGCAGAGCCCTTAACCATTACACCATCCAGCTTTTCTATTACAGCAGTGACCTAGTACAATTAATCGTCCCTAGATCACTAGTTTTATCAAAGCAGCCTGTCAGCATTTAGCAAATCAGCAAGTGCCCCGATTCTGTGGAGAGGTCCAGAGATCACAGCTCTGCCTTTCCTCAGCCTTTCATTTAGCAGATACCAGCCACTTGAAGGCTCTGGCAAGGAAAAACTGGGGAGTGATTGCTTTACAAATGAGCCGGCAGCAGTTCACAATCTGTAGTGATCACTGCATCAATGTCACAAAACCCTTCTTCTTCTCTGTTATCAGCAAATGACAACATATAAATGAGGAGGATGTGTTTATTAATGTGGTCTTGTCCTACTCATGTAACACTGTGTCGCATAAATCAGCCTGATCAGAAAAGCATAAAAGTAGAACTTAAAGAAAACCTGAACTGAAAATTACAAGTCAAAATAAACATACACACATCATACTTACCTCCCGTGTAGTCTAACTCATCAATCTCTTTTTACTCTCCCGCGTCCCGTTTGTCCACTGTGATCAATAGAATTCTCAGTCCTTGATTTTAAAAATAACAAAGATCCTGTAACAGTTTCTGGGTTAGCACACTGTTAACTGTAATATTGCCCACTTGACCAATAGGTAAACGTGGACATTACCTTGCACATCAGTTGTCCTTTCAGGTATAACTGACAGCATATGATCTTGTTAGAACTGGAAGAAATCGTTGTTAGAAGAAAATGGTGAGTTTCTAAGAAGAACTATTGGTGAGGTAAGTATGTGATATTAATTTGCAGGTACATCATGTGCTTATTTTAAAGCGGTATAAAACCCTGGCATAATATTCAATAAAAACATGTTCTCCTACTTTTTATATGCCATACGGTTATCATATTTGCATTTGTGCAGAAGTATTATTATTCATTTAGAAATTACAAGTTCCCAAAAGTACAGTTTGTTGCTTTAAGAGCTGATTTTGCATTTTATTTATAACTGGGTTTATTTATTATGTATTGAAGGCAGAAATGCTTTCAGTGTCTCTCTGTGTCCAAGAGCTTCTGCACAGTCAGAGAATGTGTCACATTCCTCACTTGATACAATTAAGTAAACACAAGATAACATTATCTCCACTTTGGATGCACTAAACTATCAAGTCCTGTGTGCAACCCTTTGAATGCTGTTCTAGTAAAACAAAAATGCTGGTTGTATATAATATGCTGTAAATAATTTTTTAGAGCAAAGAAGAAATGCTGGGTTTCATTCCGCTTTAACTAATTTTATTTGCTACAGGTTCACTTTAAGGCAAAGATCAAAGGGCCCTTTACCACCAAAAACCTAATCAGCATCACAAAGCTGCTGCAATGGCTATGATGATTTTCGCCATAAAACAGTGCATTTTTAGCAGCAATTCTTGGTGGGTGGGCATTAAAAAACCTGATAGAGACAAGTCACAGTCACACAGCAAATGCAGCATACAGTGCATTTGCAAAAGGCCAAAGAAAAAACAAAGCGCATAGCTGCAAAGGGAGCTCTGCGGTTAAAATAGCTGCAAGCCAAAAGCGCAACTTGAAATCTGGCTGCTGGAAAAGGGCCCTTAGTATATTATCTGAGAACGTTCTAGGGTAAGGGCTGCTTTCCACTGTAAATAGCAATCACGTTGGGTAGTTATTTCACAGTCACCCATGACGTTTTAATACGTTGCGCATTCCCAACGCTGCTCCGCACGTGTGTGCACCGCTCCCGCCGACGTTTCCATCAGGATTCCGTGTTGAGTGATTGGGAAAGAGGACCGAGCAGTCCTCTACCCAATCGCAATGCCTGGAGTGAATGGACGTGACCGCGAACAGCGGCCTCGTCCATTCATAAAACAGGAAGCCGACGCAGTGTAATAAAATGTAAAAAAAGTGATCACTTCCTATAACGGGAGAGTGTTCACTTGCGCCATCTTGTGGCCAAAAAGTATATTACACATACAGGGACATACATACATACAGTACATACATAATAATAAAAAAATAATAACTTACGCTTCCACAGCTAAAAAAATCAAAACAAAAAACACTTGTAAAAAAAAATCAGCTTAAAAAATATATATATACACAGTTGCCTTAGGGACTCAGCTTTTCTAATCTATATTTTATGAGGTAAAATTACTTTTACTTTACTACATAGGGGTTTGTAATTATGGACTGGACAAAAAAAAAAACCAGAAAAATAACA
The DNA here is from genome assembly GCF_040937935.1 of Hyperolius riggenbachi. Taxonomy (NCBI): domain Eukaryota; kingdom Metazoa; phylum Chordata; class Amphibia; order Anura; family Hyperoliidae; genus Hyperolius; species Hyperolius riggenbachi. The sequence goes on along the minus strand of NC_090649.1, from coordinate 83,532,213 downwards.
CCTATATTTCAAAATAATAAATTGTCGCCAACATTGTGATAGGGACATAATTTAAACGGTTTAATAAAGGGACAACTGGGCAAATAAAATGTGTCGGCTTTATCCACAGGAGAACATTTAATTTTAAAACTATAACGGCTGAAAACTGAGAAATAATGATTTTTTTTCCATTATTTTTGTATTTTTCCCATTAAAACACATTTAGAATAAAACATTCTTAGCAAAATATACTACCCACAGAAAGCCTAATTGGTGACGAAAAAAACGAGGTATAGATCATTTTCTCGTGATAAGTAGTAATAAAGGTGAAAATTGCTCTGGTCCGTCAGGGTAAAAACCCTTGGGGGTGAACTGGTTAAGGTAGGAATTTTCACTTTTTACTCTTTATTATACAGTTCTACTATCTATATATATAAAAACGGATGTATGTGTGTATGTGTGAATGTATGTATGTATGTATGTATGTGCCGTGATCACTCGAAAACGGCTAGACCGATTTGAACAAAACTTGGTATACAGATCCCTTACTACCTGGGATAATATGTTCTGGGGTCTCGCGTCCCCCCTGCACACCTGGGCGGAGCTACAAACAGCCAATCAGATTTCACCAATTCATCTCAATGAAAAAAAAGGAAAAGGCTGCCATTCTCATAGAACTCAAGCCAGAGTCCCCACACTTGCCACAGTTAGTCACTTGGTGACTGAGGTTACAAATCCAGGAAAAGTGGGGGGAGCATAAAACGGCCAATCAAATTTCAGCCATTCATTTTCAATGGGAAAATGTAAACTGCAGCCATTCTTACACTGTTTGTGGCAGAGGCTTCAAACCTGCTACAGTCGGTAATTGGGTGACTGGGTTCAAAATTCACTAAAGGGGCGTGGCCACAAACAGCCTATCAGATTTCTTTGCTGGATAAACTGCTCCCATTCACACATTTTTCATGCCAGGAACCTGAAAGCTCACAAACTTGGTCATTGAGTGACTGTGTGTCAAGGTTACAAAAAGTGGGCAGAGCCAAAAACAAATTTCACTGGGAAAATATAAACTGTAGCCATTCTTACACTGTTGATGGCAGGGTTCTCAAACTTTGCACAGTTGGTCACTGGGTGACTGGGATTAGGAATTCAGAAAAATGGGTGTAGCCTACAACAGCGACTCAAAATTCACCTGTTGTTTTTCAAGGGAAATATTTAAATTGCTGCCAAAAACAGCCAATCAGATTTGATTAATTTCAATGGGAATATACAAATTATTGATACCAAGGACCCCAAAGCTCGTAAACTTGGTAATTGAGTAACTATAGGTCAAGGTCAGAAAAAGTGGGTGGTGCCAACAACTAAATTTTTTACATGGGAAAATATAAACTGCAACCATTCTTACCCTGTTAATGGCAGGGTTCCCAAACTTGACACAGTTGGCCACTTGGTGACTGAGAAATAGTTACAAAGTTGTGAAGCCTACAACAGCCAATCGAAATTCACCTATTGATTTTCAAGAGGGAATATTTACATTCCCTACATATAATGACTTTCTAAACCTGCGCTGACCTTTGATGTATGTCTGACTTCTGAACTTTTGGACATTGTTCTTCTCAGCGGCGGTTCCATTGTCCCTTGGCGCCGATATATTTGCTATTATATGGAATATTTACATTGCTACCATTTTTACACTGTTAATGGCAGAGGCCTCAAACCTGATACAGTCAGTTATTGGGTGACTGGGGTCCAAATTCACTAAAGGGGTGGGGCCACAAACAGCCAATCAGATTTGTTAAATTGATTTCAGCCATTCTGTTATTGGCAGAGGTTTCAAACTTGATACTGTTGGTCACTGGATGACTGGGATTAATATTCAGGAAAGTGGGTGGAGCCTACAACAGCCAATGAAAATTCACCTATTGATTTTCAAGGGGAATATTTACATTGTTGCCATTCTTACACTCTTAATGGCAGAGCCCTCACAGGTACAGTCACTGGGAGACTGGTGTTTAAATTCAGAAAGTAGGGCAGTCTACAAACAGCCAAACGGATTTGTTTAATTTCAATGGAAAATGCAACTTATTGATGCCAAGGACCCCAAAGCTCATAAACTTGGTCATTGAGTGACTGTATGTCAAGGTTAGAAACAGCCAAAAACAAATAACTTTTTACATGGGAAAATATAAACTGCAGTCATTCTTGCACTCAGGGCCAGATTTACATCCCAGGAGCCTATAGGCAAAGATGTGTCCTGGCACCCTCCATGAACCCACAAACCCACACCGAACTGCACTGCAAGTGTGCTGGCTGGCCCATTTGACACTTCTACCTTTATTCCCTTGCCTTTCATAGGCAGCTACAGGTGCCCCTTAGTAGTAGGTAGTCAGAGTTATCAGTATTAAGTAGCTAGAGGTGCCCCCGACTAAAGGGAGATCTTGTCAGTGGATTGCAGTCGAGTGAGTAACCTCTCATTTAGACTCTCATCAGGACTCTGCATAGGGAGGGAGGGAGGCACTCGGGGAAGGGAGGGGAGCCGCCTTTCCATCATCAGGTGCCCGTAGACACATGCCTACAGTGCCTTATGGTAAATCAGGCCCTGCTTACACTGTTAATGGCAGGGTTCTCAAACTTGACACAGTTGGTCACTGTGTGACTGGGATTAATATTCAGAAAAGTAGGTGGAGTCTATAACAGCCAATCAAAATTCACCTTTTGATTTTGAAGGGGAATATTGAAATTTCTTCCATTCTTACACTGTTAATGGCAGAGGCCTCAAACCTGCTACAGTCGGTCATTAAGTGACCGGGGTTCAAATTCACTAAAGGGGCAGAGCCAAAATAGCCAATCAGATTTTTTTGCTGGATAAACTGCTTCCATTCACACCATTTTGATGCCAGGAACCAGAAAGCTCACAAACTTGGTCATTGAGTGACTGTGTGTAAAGGTTACAAAAATTGGGTGGAGTCAAAAACAGATTTCCCAGGGAAAATATAAACTTCAGCCCTTCTTCACTGTTAATGGTACGGTTCTCAAACTTTGCACAGTTGGTTACTGGGTGACTGGGATTAATATTCCGAAAAGAGGGTAGAGCCTAAGAAAGCCAATCAAATTTTCACCTGTTGATTTTCAAGGGGAATATTAAAATTGCTGCCATTCTTGTACTGTTAATGGCACAAGCCTCAAACCTGGTACAGTTGGTCATTGGTTCACTGGGCTTCAAATTCAGGAAAGGGGTGGAGCCACAAACAGCCAATCAGATTTGTTTTTAATGATGCCAAGGACCCGAAAGCTCACAAACTTGGTCATTGAGTGACTGTGTGTCCAGGTTACAAAAAGTGGGCAGAGCCAAAAACAAATTTCACTGGGAAAATATAAATTGCAGGCCTTCTTACACTGTTAATGGCAGGGTTCTCAAACTAATGGCAGGGTTCTCAAACTTTGCCCAGATGGTCACTGGGTGACTGAGATTAATATTCAGGGAAGTAGGTGGAGCCTATAATAGCCAATCAAAATTCACCTGTTGATTTTCAAGGGGAATATTTAAATTGCTGCCATTTTTACACTGTTAATAACAAATGCCTCAAACCTGCTACAGTTGGCCATTGGGTGACTGGGGTTCAAATGCTGGAGAGGGACGTAGTCACAAACCGCCAATCTGATTTATTTCATTTCTATGGGAATATACAAATTATTGATGCCAAAGCTCACAAACTTGGTCATTTAGTGTTTGTGTGTTAGGGTTAGAAAAAGTGGGTGGAGCCGACACCAGCCAAATACATACCCGGGCAACGCCAGGTCATCAGCTAGTATAACATAAAGAACACAGGTATACAGTATGTTCACGGGCGCCTCCTACCGCTCTCAAAAACCAACATTGCCTCTCCTTTTTAAACCGAGTTTTATATATATTGTGCCCCTCCAAAACAGTGCTGGCCTCGAGTCTGTATGAAGCACCATTCAGGGATCCAAGTTGGAAGTCGTTGATATGCTTGTATGATGAACTGTCAATATTGGCATTTTCAACCATCTAATCTAAGGTGAGCCACTCTCTGCATTGAGAGCTGAGGATCAATTCTGTTTTATACTTTTAAACACAAGGAGCGTTTCCTTATCTTTTTTACAGTTTCTCAGCCGTATTGTGGTACTCTACGGATCAACAGCTACATACTTATATTTTTTACCTTGGAGCTATTTCCACTGTGTACCAATTGAGCTCCCCCGTATACTAAGGGTTTGCTGTACAATTTTCCTTTAAAGAGAATCTGTACTCTAAAATTCTTACAACAAAAAGCATACCATTCTATTTATTATGGTCTCCTGGGCCCCTCTGTGCTGTTTCTGCCACTCCCTTTTAGGCAGTGTTTACAAACAAAAAACATGGCTGCTAACCAGCAGGTGATAGGCTGAGAGAAGCTCAGTCTGTGACTCATACGGAGCCTGGAGGGGGCGTGGAGAGGGTGTGTATAACTTCTACCTATTACAGCAGAGCATCACATTCCTGCTTGAGCCGACAAAGCTGACAAAGGAAAGCAGATTTGATTATATAACAGAGATAATACAGCCACTGTGCAACTAGGAAAGGCTGCAGTAAGACAGACCACATTAGAACAGGTATAGGAACTTATAGGATAGAAGAAATAAGTCTGTAAATTTTGTTACAGAGTCTCTTTAAAGAGGTCTGTAGGATGAATAGTAACAGAGATCTTTGGGCTCAAATCTGAGTGGGGAGCAGCACCAGCTGATAGAAACTGCCCCCACTGTTCATTTTATTTCCCCAAAACAGCTGTTCAGCAGCCATTTCAGGGAACACAAAGATCGTACTGGGCATGTGAGTAGCGACAGGCAAAGCTGATGAAGAGGCACAGATTATTAGTAGGGCTAGTATTATATGAACCTATGTTTATCTCATCATGTCACTTGTCACGTCAGGTGTGCTGTAACTCAAAATTATCCTTCTCTCTCTATTCCGCAGCACCCTAATTCAACATTCTTTCTTTTTCTCTTTATTCTGCCAAATTCTAACTCCAACATTTCTCGTCCTTCTCTATTCTATAGCATCCTTAATTTAATATCCTATTTTTTGTGGAATTACCAAATCTTACTTATTAACTCATGGTCAGGGGCGTAACTAGGAGCCAACGGGCCCCCTGCAGAGATTCTCCCCTCTGGACGTTCCTCGCTCTAGTGTCTGACGCTACTTCCTGTTTATACAGGAAGTAGCGTCAGACACTAGAGCGAGGAACATCCGCGGTGGAACGTATATGTATCTGATGCGGCCCGCCGCCTCCACACACTTATTGAAGCTGGAGGGGAGCGCAGAGGGGAGAGCCCGAGGTGAAGGATGGGGGGGACCGTCCCCCCTCCCCACCGATGTGTGGCCATGGCTTTCCCCTCATGCTGCACCCCCTCCAGCCCCCTAAAATGGCCCTGAGTGCCCCCTCGTGGGTGCAGGGGCTGCAGCCCTTATTGTTACGCCCCTGCTCATGGTTTATCTATCCTAAACTGACTTAAATCATGGTTTATCTTTCCTTAATTCACTTAACTCGTGACTTATTTCTCCTTCGCTGTTTATCTCATGAATGATCTCTCCATATTTGTTTATCTTACGTATTAACTCTCTTTAGAGTTAAGGTGGAAAATAAGTAAGCTTTGTGAGTCAACGCCTTTCTCTCTCTTGCCTTGCCATACCTCAGCCTTGTCATTATTATTATTTAGTACGTATAAAGCACTGACATTTTCTGCAGTGCTACAGAGTATTTCTAACTGTCCCTCAGAGGACATCACAATCTAATCTGTACCATAGTCATATGTCCATCGTAGTCTAAGGCCAATTTCAGGGGAAGCCAATTAACGTATCTATATTTTTGAGGGGTTGTGGGAGGAAACCAGAGTGCCTTGAGGAAACCCTGGCAGAAACTGGGAGAAAATACAGACTCCATGCAGATAGTGACCTGGCTGGGATTCAAACACAGCAGGGACCCAACACAGCAGCAAGGAGAGAGTGCTATCCACTAAGCCATGCTGCCATTCCTCTCTACTCTTTCTTCAGTCTTCTGCACCCTCTCACATCCTCCCAACCCCACATCTCTATCCCAGACCCGCCTCTCCATCAATCAAATGATTTGTCTCTCCCTGTCCCTCTCCCCCCTCTCTCCCAGTCTCTCTCGCTCTCTCTTTCTCTCTCCCAATCTCTCTCTCTCTCTCTCTCTCTCTCCCAGTCTCTCTCTCTCTCTCTCTCTCTCTCTCCCTGTCCCTCTCCTCTCTCTCTCTCTCTCTCTCTCTCTCTCTCTCTCTCTCTCTCTCTCTCCCAGTCTCACTCTCTCACTCTTGCTGTTGCTTCCCCCCCATGCTCCTTCACTTCCCTGATCTATTTTTTTCTCTGATCTGCAGTATTTCTCTCCTTCTTAAAACATCATGATCAAATCAGTAGCTCTAAATAGCAGTAGATGTGATGTGTTTGTCTGGCTTTTATATTGTGGTTAAGGTTAATTAAAGTCAATTACAGCCCAATTTTTCACTTAGTGCAAATACATTCTCCAAGATTAATGTCCCACGTTTGTTCCTCATTCTTAGAATGCTTTCCCCTTATTCTTGGCTGAAAACTGTGATTAGATTGTTTCAACCTCATTGTGTGATTACACAGCTGAGCTAAGTGTTCAATGTAACAGTCTAGCATAGAGCAGTCTCTCCAATGCTATATGATAGCATGGTGTCACTCACAGCAATGTAACGTTCTAGCATAGAGTAGTCTGCAGTGTGTGTTGTCAAGACCAAGGGTCCTGACAGTTTTCTGTCTGTGAACTTCATTGCATTTTGGGAAATAACAACTTTTTCCAACTGCCAAGCAAGCAATATCTGTCTTTGTGCATAGAACTCTCAGTAACAAACATTCCGTAACCACCTGTGATACATTTCAGAATGTAAATCAGGGAGAGGAAAAGTTTTACAAAGGGCAAACACTGACTTAAATAATCTATAAGGCCTTATTCACATTATAAATCACCAGAGCTTGCGCTTTGCATTTTTGTGTGCGATTTTTTTTTTTAGCGATTCCCGGGGCTTGCCTGCGCATTAGCGATTTAAGTCTGGTGTTTTTCTAATCGCTTTTGATGAGCGAGTTGCTTTTTCACTTCCTGACGTTAGTCAGGAAGTGAACTCTTTGACCCGGAAAAGAATAAATACGATGTATTTATTCTTAAAAGTGCTCGGGAAAACGCTATACAAATCGCTTTTTCAAGTGCTTAGTGCTTGAGCCAAAACGCTCAGAAAATGGTACAGGCAGCGCTTTGGTGAGCGGAAAGCAGTCGAAATGCGCAGATATGAACACTCTAATAAGAAATCATTGCACAAGCTCTTTTAGGCCGATTTTGAAAATCACCAGCGCTTAAAAAACCCTGAAAGCGCCCTTAGTGTGAACAAACCCTTTTGATTTTTTTTTTTACATTATAGGCGTTTTTGTAAAAATTTAAAGTGACCACGAGCTCACCCAAAAAAAGAAAGTTGTACTCACCAGGGGCTTTCTCCAGCCCAGTGCTGGTCGGGAGGTTCCACGACGGCGTCCTGGCTCTTCTCCTTCTCCCCACTCCGGAATGGCTGACAGGCCGCAGCCCGGGCGACACTCGCCCGAGTGTCGGGCTGCTCCTTCCGCGTATGACGCGGATTACGTCACACGCCGGCCGCCTCACGTCATCAATAGCGATTGTGTGAGCGTTTTTTTTTTTTTGCATTTATTGTTTCTGGATTTTTTTCCGGATCAAAAGACGGAAGCGCTCTGCAAAAGCGCTTATAAATACGCCCACAAAAACAAGTGAACGCACAGAAAATCAACAGAAAATGCTGAAAAAAACCCCACCGCGGACGGACACACGAGCCATACGCAATGTGAACAAGGCCTCAATGAATATTGTAAAAAATAAGCAATTTTATTCATTATGTCAATTTCACTACAGTTCCTATTTAATATATGTTGAATCTTGAAGAACAAAGCTTCCTGAAGAAATATCCACCTCTGTAAATGTTACTTCAGTATTGGATAACCAGCATTCATGCCAGAAACAAGGTTGCACTTTTACGGAGAGATATACGCCACAAATGCATTTTAGTAACATAATAATACAATATTAATTACACCGAGTTTCTCTAAACCAGAGCCATTTCTTATCAGGTAAAATAATAAACCCATTTGAAATGAGGTTTATGGGGGAAAAGTCTGGGTTAGGTTTACCCCTTAATATTTATGATCCTAATAAACTCCCAGAATTCTACTATAAACTGAAATCTCTTTGAGGACAAAAACGAAAATTTGTTTTCAAGACAAAACAATTGTGAACAATAAACCACAAGTGAAACCTTAGATCGCTTCCAATAATTTAATAAGTGATCCCCTTGGTGAGCTATCCCGGATATTAAACTCTGTTAAATTTACTTGAACCAGCTGCTTTAAATTGGTAAATGATATGCTGCCTGGAGATAGCACACAGCGACTCGGGTTGATGTACGCGGTACCCAGGACGGGATATCGTAAAATCAACCGCTGATGTGAGACGCCTTTGATAAATTAGTATCAATCACGATGCACTGACAAGTACTTGGTTGCAATTGAGGGGTCTGTACAACAAGCTAAGTCTTTGAACATGGTTTAAAAAAACAAAACCTCAGCTGATTGCCTACAAGTCATAATACTAAATTTGATCAAGTTTTTGCAGATGTAGATCGTTGAGCTCCAGTCTATGCCGAGAAAAATGGAACTTTACCACTGAGCTATTGGGAACTTGAAAAGGAAAAAACATTTGGTTAGGTCCGTTACATGTATAATGATGAACCAAAGCATTGAAACCACCTGCTTAAAGTTTACCCGAGGTGAGAGTAATGTGCTGTGCATAATTACATGTCTCTGTGTCTCTGTATTGCCGCCTCTGGTCCCTCCGGCGTCTGCTGTGCACCAGAAAAAAGCGCTAGGCTAGCGACAATCTGCCTGTCGCTAGCCTTGTATTTACCTGGAGCCTGTCATACTATATTGGCTCCCCCGCATCTGTCCCCGCCACTGCCCGCCTCTACGCGCTTCCTCCAATCAGAAGCTAAGCCGCAACCCAGGAAGTACCTCCCAGGGGGGCACAGCAGACCCGGGAGGAGAGGGGGGGGGGGGAACTAGAGGTGGCAATACAGACACACAGAGGCATGTAATTATGCACGGAACATGCCTCTGTGTTCTCTTCAGATATAAAATACCCGCCTTGGGTTCTCTTTAACCTCTTGAGGACCACAGGCCATTTTTTACAATTCAGCACTCTGCAGATTGAACAGTTTGCTGCATGGCCAGTTGGCCATACAACTTATCACACAAATGACTTTTACTTCCTTTTCTTCTCACCAACAGAGCTTTCTGTTGGTGGCATCTGATTGCTGCTGCGTTTTTTCTTTCTTTATTTTTTTTAATTAATTTTATTAATCTTTTTTTTTTTTCTTCATAAAAATGCCCTTTTTTAAATTATTTTTTTAAATTTCCGAATTTTTTGATTTTCCAATTTCAGACTTTGGATGAGTATTTTATTAGTCATGTTTGCAGAATGCAAAAAATGGAAAAAAAATAAAATAAGAAAAAAAAATGGAAAGGGGAAAAATGGAAAATTGGAAATCAGTATTGTGATTGGTCTAAAGGTGTCCATTAATGGTACAATTTTTTCGCCGTTTATGAAGGCAATAAATAAGAAACAATTCTTTGGTTGATTTGCTAAATTGGATGAAATCGATCTGAAAGTTGTTTTTTTTTTATCGAATTTGAAGAATTACCTTCAGATTAGTTCCGATCATCCAAATCACATTGAAGAATCACATTTAGTGAAAAAAATTGTACTGTTAATGGGCACCTTTAAATTAACATTTTGTAGAAAAATTCTGCATTCTCTGATTGGTCCAATGCTTCCAAGTTCTCAAATTACAGAGTTGCAATTTTCGTTTTCTGATATCTAAATGGAAATACGGATTTCCGATTGGAAACGCAAACATTTCAATTCTGCGGAATCTGAATGAGCATCCCTAATACCAGTTGTCTGGCAGTTCTGTTGATCTTCTGGCATTAGTATTTTCTGAGTCACAACCCTGAAACAAGCATGCAGCTAATCCAGTCAGACTTCAGTGAGAGCACCTGATCTGCATGCTTGATCAGGGTAGGGTCTATGGGAAACAGTATTAGAGATACAAGATCAGGGGGAAAGCTAGTGTTGGGCGAACAGTGTTCGCCACTGTTCGGGTTCTGCAGAACATCACCCTGTTCGGGTGATGTTCGAGTTCGGCCGAACACCTGACGGTGCTCGGCCAAACCGTTCGGCCACATGGCCGAACTAAGAGCGCATGGCCGAACGTTCCCCGAACGTTCGGCTAGCGCTGTGATTGGCCGAACGGGTCACGTGGTTCGGGCCCGAACGCGCTCTGATTGGCCGAACGGTCACGTGGTTCGGGTAAATAAATACCCGAACCACGTCATATCTCCGCCATTTGTCTGTGGGTTTAGCTTTGGGTAGGCAGGCAGGGTAGTTCGCTCTCCAGCCACGCTAGCCAGGGTCCCCCCCAGTCATTGTGTGTCGCTGCTGGGAACAGTAGTACACCGCTCGCTCAGCCACACTATATATAGCATTGTTTACTGCCACTGTGTACCTCGCTCAGCCACGCTATATATATAGCATTGTGTTTTCTGACACTCTGTGTACACGGCTTAGCCTGACTAATATAGCATTGTGTGTACTGCCACTGTGCACCTCGCTCAGCCACGCTATATATAGCATTGTGTGTACTGCCACTGTGCACCTCGCTCAGCCACGCTATATATAGCATTGTGTGTACTGCCACTGTGCACCTCGCTCAGCTACGCTATATATATAGCATTGTGTTTTCTGACACTCTGTGTACACGGCTTAGCCTGGCTATATAGCATTGTGTGTACTGCCACTGTGCACCTCGCTCAGCCACGCTATATATAGCATTGTGTTTTCTGACACTCTGTGTACACGGCTTAGCCTGACTATATAGCATTGTGTGTACTGCCACTGTGTACCTCGCTCAGCCACGCTATATATAGCATTGTGTTTACTGCCACTCTGTGTACACGGCTCAGCCAGACTATATAGCATTGTGTGTACTGCCACTCTGTGTACACCGCTCAGCCAGACTATATAGCATTGCGTACTCTGCCAGTCAGTGTGTATATTGCTGGGATCAGTAATACTCCACTCACCGCCAACCACTATATGAGCTCACCATGAGTTCCTCAGAGACCTCCGCTGTGAGCAGCACTCCCAACAACAGCAACAGCCAACGCCCCACGCAAGCTATGACATCCACTACAGCAGCCAGTGGTCAGCAGCAGCCCTCCCCGGAGGAGAATGTTGTGTCCATCGGTCCGTCGCCAGAACGATTAATGAGGGCTGCCATTGAGGAGATGATGGGGCCTGATGTGGAGGAGGAGGTCGGGCTCAGGCCAGCATCCCAAGTTAATGTTGAGGACGATGAGGAGTCTGTGTCTGGGGATGTTGGGGTGGCAGAGGTGGTGGGTGGGTCAGACTCAGGAGAAGAGTTGTATGATGAGGATGATGATCGGGACCATCTGTATGTGCCTCAGAGTCCGACCCCGGAAAACATGTTGTATCGTGTGTTTAGGTACTAAAATCTGCGTTCCCACTTCCCAGTACTGCCTGCAGTGCCCGGGTCCACGGATCCATATAATTTTTTGGGCAGCACTATCAAACTGTGGTACTATGAGTGAGTTGCCATGGTCCTTCTGTGCTGCCTGTCACACTCACCGTCTGTCTGCAGATGGATTGTTCAACACAGCTACGCCATCTGACATGTAGTCCTGGACCTTGACCATCTTCTCTAGGCGATTGGTGTTGGAGGACGTGGAACTGCCCGATTGCTGTTCTGTGGGCTGCTGCATGGGTGTCAGAAAATGTTCCCACTCCAAGGACACTGCCAATACCATTCCCTTTTGGGCACTAGCAGCAGCTTGTGTTCTTTGCTGCCCTCCTGGTCCTCCTGGGTTTGCTGAAGTCAGTCTGTCGGCGTACAACTGGCTAGAGAAGGAGGAGGATGTCAATCTCCTCTCTAAAGTCTCCATCCTCAAGGGCCTGCTGGAATTGTTCCATTTTTGACCTGTCTGACACTTTCTTCAATCAGTTTTTTAACCACTTGCCGACCGCACACTCATAACGTGCGTCGGCAAAGTGGCAGCTGCAGGACCAGCGACGCAGTACTGCGTCGCCAGCTGCAGCCTAATTAATCAGGAAGCAGCCGCTCGTACGAGCGGCTGCTTCCTGTCAAATCACGGCGGGGGGCTCCGTGAATAGCCTGCGGGCCGCCGATGGCGGCTCGCAGGCTAGATGTAAACACAAGCGGAAATAATCCGCTTTGTTTACATTTGTACGGCGCTGCTGCGCAGCAGCGCCGTAAGGCAGATCGGCGATCCCCGGCCAATCAGCGGCCGGGGATCGCCGCCATGTGACAGGAGACAGCCTGTCACTGGCTGCACAGGACGGATAGCGTCCTGTGCAGCCCGGCTTACCAGGGGGGGCCAGGTAGGAGAGGGAGGGGGAGGATTTCGCCGCGGAGGGGGGCTTTGAGGTGCCCCCCCCCGCCACCCACAGCAGGCAGGAGAGATCAGACCCCCCCAGCACATCATCCCCATAGGGGGGAAAAAAGGGGGGCAATCTGATCTCCCTGCCTGCACCCTGATCTGTGCTGGGGGCTGCAGAGCCCACCCAACACAGATCAATCAAACCAGCGCTGGTCCTTAAGGGGGGGTAAAGGGTGGGTCCTCAAGTGGTTAACATTGTGTTTGTATAAACTGGGTATAAACCCAGTAATTGGTGTTGTCCAGATTCCAGAATAATGAATAATAATGAATAGTGAATAATGCGCGGGCCGCGTTCAATGCAGTCTAGCATGAATTGAGCCATGTGTGCCAGAGAGTCCTGCCAGACTCCTCTATCTTCATGTTCTTGTAAGCGTTGTGATTGTTGTGATGCACCATATTCGTCACCAGCATCACTTTCTTCCTCTTCTGCTGTCCTTTCCCGCTAAATTGTGGAAGTCCAACGTGCACCGCTCTGTCCCTCGGCAGTGGGGGCATCCAATTCCTGCTCCAACTCCAGCTGTTCCTCGTCCTGTTCTTTGTCATAGCTGGGACCAGCGTTTCCTGAGGCAGGTTGCCTGATGTTGGTATCATCACGCTGATCGTTTTCATCTTCAGAATCCCCCACTTGCATCATGCCAGCGGTTTCCATCTTCAACATTGATTTCTTCAGTAAACACAGCAGTGGTAGAGTTGAGCTGAAATTTTCGTAATTTCGCATTACTATAATTACGCATGCGAAATTTTCGATTACGATGCGAAATTAGCGTAGCGAAATTGCCATTAAAATCGTAATTGAAGATACCGTAAGCGTCATTTTCAACGCGAAATTTCGCGTTTCGTTCATGCCGTAATTTCGCATTAAACGCTACCGTAATTTCGCGTTAAACCGTAACGCTCTGTATAATATAAAAAAGCCGCCGACTTTAAGGGTTAATAGCAAAGCCCCCTTAAATGCTAAGAGCCTCAAATTTGGAGAATATATTAAGGAAATCAGGAGGAATAAGAGGAAAAAAATTTTTTTCAAAAAGACCTTATAGTTTTTGAGAAAATCGATGTTAAAGTTTCAAAGGAAAAATGTAAACATTTAAAAACCCGCCGACTTTAACGGTTAATAGCAAAGCCTGCTTAAAGTTTAGGAACACCAAATTCCCAGGGTATATTAAGGGGATCAGTGGGAATAAGAGGAAAATTTTTTTTTCAAAAAGACCTTATAGTTTTTGAGAAAATCGATTTTTAAGTTTCAAGGGCGAAAATGTCTTTTAAATGCGGAAAATGTCAGTTTTTTTTGCACAGGTAACAATAGTGTATTATTTTCATAGATTCCCCCAAGTGGGAAGAGTTTTACTTACTTCGTTCTGAGTGTGGGAAATATAAAAAAAAAACGACGTGGGGTCCCCCCCTCCCAGACCTCTTTAACCCCTTGTCCCCCATGCAGGCTGGGATAGCCAGAATGCGGAGCACCGGCCGCGTGGGGCTCCGCACCCTGACTATACCAGCCCGCATGGTCCATGGATTGGGGGGTCTCGGAAGGGGAGGGGCAGCCAAGCTTTCCCCTCCCCCTCCGAGCCCTTGTCCAATCCAAGGACAAGGGGCTCTTCTCCACCTCCGATGGGCGGTGGAGGTGGAGGCCGCGATTTCCTGGGTGGGGGGTTCATGGTGGAATCTGGGAGTCCCCTTTAAAAAGGGGTCCCCCAGATGCCCACCCCCCTCCCAGGAGAAATGAGTATAGAGGTACTTGTAGTACCCCTTACCCATTTCCTTTAAGAGTTAAAAGTAAATAAACACACAAACACATAGAAAAAGTATTTTAATTGAACAAAAAACATAACCACGAAAAAAGTCCTTTAATATTCTTAATTAACCATTAATACTTACCTGTCCCTTTAAATAAATGATCCCACGCAATATCCTCGGAAATGTTCTATCAGTTACAATGTAACAAAGTTATTATGTAACAACTTTGTTACATTGTAACTACGCCGCACCCGACGCCACTCGCCGCTCAGCCGCCGCATACGCGTCCGTGCAGGACGCTAAGTCCCCGCAGCTCCCGCTGTCCACCCCGCCCACATCTGTCACCCACATGTCACCCACATGTGGGTGACATGTGGGTGACATGTGGGAGAGGCGGGGAGGGCAGCGGAGCCGGCGGGGACTTAGCGTCCTGCACGGACCCGACAGAGCTCTGAGCTATATAGCTCAGAGCTCTGAGAAGCATCTTTGTATTTGGGCTCCAAGGAGCCCCATTGGTCCTTAGCAGACCAATGGGGTTCCTTCAAATCAGAAGGAACCCCATTGGTCTGCTAAGGACCAATGGGGCTCCTTGGAGCCCAAATACAAAGATGCTTTCGAGAGCTCTGAGCTATAGCTCAGAGCTCTGTCGGGTCCTGCAGCGCAGACGCGGCGGCGGCGGTGAGTGACGTCGGGTGCGGCGTAGTTACAATGTAACAAAGTTGTTATATTGTAATAACTTTGTTACATTGTAACTGATAGAACATTTCCGAGGATATTGCGTGGGATCATTTATTTAAAGGGACAGGTAAGTATTAATGGTTAATTAAGAATATTAAAGGACTTTTTTCGTGGTTATGTTTTTTGTTCAATTAAAATACTTTTTCTATGTGTTTGTGTGTTTATTTACTTTTAACTCTTAAAGGAAATGGGTAAGGGGTACTACAAGTACCTCTATACTCATTTCTCCTGGGAGGGGGGTGGGCATCTGGGGGACCCCTTTTTAAAGGGGACTCCCAGATTCCACCATGAACCCCCCACCCAGGAAATCGCGGCCTCCACCTCCACCGCCCATCGGAGGTGGAGAAGAGCCCCTTGTCCTTGGATTGGACAAGGGCTCGGAGGGGGAGGGGAAAGCTTGGCTGCCCCTCCCCTTCCGAGACCCCCCCAATCCATGGACCATGCGGGCTGGTATAGTCAGGGTGCGGAGCCCCACGCGGCCGGTGCTCCGCATTCTGGCTATCCCAGCCTGCATGGGGGACAAGGGGTTAAAGAGGTCTGGGAGGGGGGACCCCACGTCGTTTTTTTTTTATATTTCCCACACTCAGAACGAAGTAAGTAAAACTCTTCCCACTTGGGGGAATCTATGAAAATAATACACTATTGTTACCTGTGCAAAAAAAACTGACATTTTCCGCATTTAAAAGACATTTTCGCCCTTGAAACTTAAAAATCGATTTTCTCAAAAACTATAAGGTCTTTTTGAAAAAAAAATTTTTCCTCTTATTCCCACTGATCCCCTTAATATACCCTGGGAATTTGGTGTTCCTAAACTTTAAGCAGGCTTTGCTATTAACCGTTAAAGTCGGCGGGTTTTTAAATGTTTACATTTTTCCTTTGAAACTTTAACATCGATTTTCTCAAAAACTATAAGGTCTTTTTGAAAAATTTTTTTTTCCTCTTATTCCTCCTGATCTCCTTAATATATTCTCCAAATTTGAGGCTCTTAGCATTTAAGGGGGCTTTGCTATTAACCCTTAAAGTCGGCGGCTTTTTTATATTATACGGAGCGTTACGGTTTAACGCGAAATTACGGTAGCGTTTAATGCGAAATTACGGCATGATACGACTGGAATGCGAAAATTACGCGAAAATTACGCTTACGCGAAATTTCGCGAAATCCTTCTTCATTACGATTATGTACTTACGGCCATAATCGTAATTACACTAATTACGCGAAATTTCGCAAAATCGTAATTAGGTCATTACGCTCATCTCTAAGCAGTGGTATTGTAATGCTGACTGTAGAGTTGTCACTGCTCAGTCACGCAACGTGGATTGCTCAAAATTTTGGAGGACTTGGCAGAGATCCAACATGGTGGCCCAATCAGATCCACAGAAGCTTGGTAGCTACTAGCTGCTGGAATGCGCCTCGGCACTGCGCAAAAGCGTGCTAGCATGTGCAGCGTAGAATTCCAGCGCGTAGGCAGGGACATCACCCAGCGAGCGATGGTGCGCTAGATTGAAGCGCTCCTGCATCTCTTGGTGAGTTCTTCAGAAGCGGTACTGGACTTTTAAGAATGTTTTTTTTTTTTTCCTTCAACAGAAGATCTGCCACGTTGGAGTGAGGAGGACGCCGCCGACCCCGACACCAAGCTGAACCCCGGCGAACTCCAAGCAGAGGATCTTCAGGAACCCTCAAGGCTTTGAGCAAGCTGAGGAGGATCAGCAGTCCCGACGAGACCTCTCCTCATATGCGACTGAGTGCAGTGGAGCTCCCCAGAACAACCTCTCAGTTGTCACTTTGTCACTGGTCACTTTGTCACTTTGTCACTTTGTCATTTTGTCACTTTGTCAGTTGTCACTTTGTCACTGGTCACTTTGTCACTTGTCACTTTGTCATTTTGTCACTTGTCACTTTGTCACTTGTCACTTCTCACTTTGTCACTTGTCACTTTGTCATTTTGTCACTTGTCACTTTGTCACTTGTCACTTCTCACTTTGTCACTTGTCACTTTGTCATTTTGTCACTTGTCACTTTGTCACTTGTCACTTCTCACTTTGTCACTTGTCACTTTGTCATTTTGTCACTTGTCACTTGTCACTTTGTCATTTTGTCACTTTGTCATTTTGTCACTTTGTCACTTTGTCACTGGTCACTTTGTCACTTGGTCACTTGTCCAGATGATCTCGGTACACCTCCTGAGATTCAAATTCCTGCACACATTGCTCTGGGATATGGGTGTGATGAATGATGCATCTAACTGGCCACCGGAGGCAATTAAGGCCTTCAAAACATTGAAAGCAGCTTTCTGTTCCGCCCCCATTTTGCGTCATGTTGAGTTGTTGACGTCATGTTCATCCTCGGCCTCGCCTTGCATTTCAGTGCGAGGTGCATTTTCCACAGAAAAAGGTTGTGAATCCGGGCACAACATTTGTGGCTGTTCCATTGACCTTTCACAGGTAGAAGATTGTGGGGGTGGGAATAGCTCCTCCGAATAGCCCATTGTGTCCTGAAAACTACTCATTGCATTGCTTTGCGCACACATTTTTTTGTCCTCATGCAAGGCCTGAGTTGCACCTGAAAGCGTGGCCTTCTCCTCCTGCGCCTCCTCCTGTTCCATCACGTCTGCTGCTGCTGGGTTAGCGTTGACGCCCGGTCCCTGTTTATTGAACCTCTTATCTTTATTACATTTATGACTGCATGGCGGTAAAAAGCATGCTATCCGCACGCTTCTTGTCCTCATGCAAGGCCTGGGTTGTTGTGTCTCAAAAAGCATGGCCTTCTCCTCCTGCGCCTGCTCCTGTTCCATCACGTGTGCTGCTGCTGCTGGGTTACCGTTACCGGTCCCTTTTCCTGGAACCTCTTCTCTGTATTACATTTATGACTGCATGGCGACAAAAAGCATGTTACCTGTCCAAAGAAACATGACATTTTCCACATTTAAAAGACAGTTTTTCCTTTGAAACTTTACAATCAATTTTCTCAAAAACTATAAGCTCTTTTTCAAATATTTTTTTTCCTCTTGTACCCACTCCCAAGGTGCACATACCCTGCTAATTTGGGGTATGTAGCATGTAAGGAAGCTTTACAAAGCACAAAAGTTCGGGTCCCCATTGACTTCCATTATGTTCGAAGTTCGGGTCGAACACCCGAACATCGCGGCCATGTTCGGCCTGTTCGGCCCGAACCCGAACATCTAGATGTTCGCCCAACACTAGGGAAAGCCAGCCTTAATGTAGCAGCCTCCATAGCAGTCTACCTGTGTTGGTTCTGTTTAACATTGTGTTGGTCTCTCTTCTACCCCCAGATCAGCTATGGCATAAATTTGCTCCCATACAGACTAACAATGACCTGCTGAACTTTGTATCTCTTTCTTCTTTCTGGGTTGGGACCCACTAGGGTGTTTTTGGCAGCGTTTTGGGATTATTGACAATTTGGCAATTCCCAAAAAAAACGTTTTGCCAATGTAACTAAATGGGGCTGAACCCACTAGTGTGATGGGGATTAAAGTGAACCTCCGGACTAAAAATCGACTCAGCAGCACTGAAAAGGCTTGGTGTTTCTTTAACAGTTTCACAGCATCAGAACTTTGTCTCTCTTATGAAAGCCTCATTTTTAGCTGCACAGAAGAAAACTGCCCGGGCTTTTTTCCCCTGATCCTGTGCAAAGCATGATGGGATTTCTGATGTTGCTGTTATCTTTCTGTTGTTTTGGTGCAATTTTTTTTTTTACATTTTGAATTTGACATTTGAAGCCTAGCGTGTGCAGCTGGGAGGGGTAATCAGGACACAGGACAGTTGGAACGGTGTCTCCTGCTCCTTGTCACCTCCTTTAAACCAAAAAGATGGCTGCCCCCATGACAAAGATGGGAGCCCCCATGAATCCCAAACATTTGCCTGTTCTTTTAAAACAGGGTGGGTAAGAGATTATATTACCTATCTATTCTAATTAACATAACTAATGTAACTTGATGACAGTATGTTTGTTTAGGCTGAAGTTCCCCTTTAAGGTTAATAGCACAGGACATGCAGCATTTTGAGCATGTTTGTGCTGTGTATAGTAGTGCTGGAAAATTCCTTTGAAAACGTGATTTTGCAGCAATTTAGGGGGCAAGCGATTATAAATTTAAATAATGTTATTTATACTTACCGGGTGTCCGTCTGTCTGGCCCCGCCCCTTTTTTTTGGTCCTAGAGAAGCACCTCGGACTTCTTCCTTCAGGGGGCGGGGCTACAGATGGAAGCTGGACATCTGGACAACCAGTAAGTATCATAAAGTTTATTAGAAAAAAAAATTAATCGCTAATCAAAAGCTTTGATGTTTGGGAGTATTATGTTGCAGTCAGACTTCTTTCAGTGCTCTGTAATATGTTGGAAGTTTGTAAATAAAAGCAGAATGCGTGATAGCAGCATCCTGGAGGTCTCCTACCCTTTCAGCACAGACTCATGCTATATGCTTTGACAGAATGAAAGCTATCTTAGAGGATACTCTTACTATACCACTTATTCCTCCACTCACCTCTGTGTGATACACCATTCATAATGATACATACGAGAGGATTCGGCGCGGGAGACTTGGGCTCAGGATACAGCCGGTACTGTACATGGCTGATCCTTCTGCTGCACAAGTTTCCGGCTGTGTTAAATACTATTCCCCCTCCAGGCCGCCATGGATGGTGGGGAATGAAATAATTATTGTGTTTTGAATGTAACTTCAGCTCTGTCTTCTGACGGCGCCGAAGTTACTCCCTGTGCGCCGCTGTAGCTGTAATTCTTATTACGGCCTATGGTGGCGCCGGCTGCTCCCAAGTCTCCTGTGCTGGATTCACTGTGTTTGTTCCTGCGACCTCTGATGGGACTCTTCCTTTTTCCCTCCTTGCTCTCCCTTTTTTTCTTGCCGTACTTTTCCCTCATAAATGAATTGTCTCTATTTTCCCCTTTTACTTCGCTTCCCTTCCGATAGGGCCGTATATAGCCACGCCTTTTCCTGTGAATGATCTAAGCACTTTGTTACCCCAAACAGAGGCGCCTAGCATTATCTTGACAGATTGCTGTGTTTTATTGCCTGATAAAGCAGGATTATGCATGTGAAACGTGTTGCACTTTACTTGGAGTAGATCAATACATCTCTATAGTGGTGCTCAAATACCCCTTTTTAAAATTCGAGTTTGGTCGAATTCGAATAGTAAATTATTCGAGGTCAGTCGAATATTCGAGTCGAATAAATTTTACTATTCGATTCGACCTCGGACTTCGAGCTCACTATTCGAGTCGGTATTCGAGCTCATTATTCGAGCTGACTATTCGAATTGGCCTTAAATAGCTTCCCAACACTTGTTTTGAGGGTTAATGATGCAAGAAACATATTTTTTTCCAAGTGACAACAGCAAGTGATTATGTGGGGATGTTCCTTTAAAAAAAAAAAAAGGTGAAAAGAGAAGTTGTGTCCAGAATTTTGTTCAGTACTGTATATACTTCTTCTTCTTCTTCTTCTTTATCTTCTATATCTTCTTCTTCTTCTTCTATATCTTCTTCTTCTTCTTCATCTTCTTCTTCTTCATCTTCATCTTCTTCATCTTCATCTTCTTCATCTTCATCTTCTTCATCTTCTTCATCTTCATCTTCTTCATCTTCTTCTTCATCTTCTTCATCTTCTTCATCTTCATCTTCTTCATCTTCTTCTTCATCTTCTTCATCTTCATCTTCTTCATCTTCTTCTTCTTCTTCTTCTTCTTCTTCTTCTTCTTCTTCTTCTTCATCTTCTTCTTCATCTTCTTCATCTTCTTCTTCATCTTCTTCATCTTCATCTTCTTCATCTTCTTCTTCATCTTCTTCATCTTCTTCTTCTTCTTCTTATTCATCTTCTTCATCTTCTTCTTCTTCTTCTTCATCTTCTTCATCTTCATCTTCTTCTATATCGTCTTCTTCGTCACTAATTTCTCTTTTCATTTTTTTTTTTTTTAAAGAAATGCAGCTATTTTTGAGCGTAACAACAAATAGCTGGTGGCGCACGCATGTTGGAAGCGCCATTGTATGTGCTCCCTGGCAGTGGAAACACACAGACAGCAGGAGGTAAATTTAGCAGCAGGAGGAGGAGGATGAGTGTGTGGCAGCATGCAGTCAATGAGGCAGGCAGCGTGACATAATAGCCCTGGTACCTAGCGGTGATACCATGGCTGTAAATAAACACAACAGGAGGTCCCAGACAGCGGTCGTGCAGCCCACATTGTGTCCAATACACAACTGGGACAACACAGTTTTCAACCCGGGCACCTCAGAAAAATTAAACCTTTTTTTGTAATGGTTTTGTAGTTTTGGTTTTACAACCAATTACACAGATATATAGCTATTTTTTGACGTAATAGCTGGTGGCAGAGTGGCAGCAGAAGGTAAATCTGTGTACCCTGGCGGTGGGAAACACAGACAGACAGCAGCAGCAGCAGGAGGAGGAATGGAGGAGAGTAATTATGTGAGCAGCTATTGTTTGACGTAATAGCTGGTGGCAGTGTGGCAGCAGAAGGTAATTCTGTGTACCCTGGCAGTGGGAAACACAGACAGACAGCAGCAGCAGGAGGAATGGAGGAGTAGTGTGAGTGTGGCAGCAGGTAGGCAGCGTGACATAATAGCCCTGGTACCTAGCGGTGATACCAGGGCCGTAAATAAACACAACAGGAGGTCCCAGACAGCGGTCGTGCAGCCCACATTGTGTCCAATACACAACTGGGACAACACAGTTTTCAACCCGGGCACCTCAGAAAAATTAAACCTTTTTTTGTAATGGTTTTGTAGTTTTGGTTTTACAACCAATTACACAGATATATAGCTATTTTTTGACGTAATAGCTGGTGGCAGAGTGGCAGCAGAAGGTAAATCTGTGTACCCTGGCGGTGGGAAACACAGACAGACAGCAGCAGCAGCAGGAGGAGGAATGGAGGAGAGTAATTATGTGAGCAGCTATTGTTTGACGTAATAGCTGGTGGCAGTGTGGCAGCAGAAGGTAATTCTGTGTACCCTGGCAGTGGGAAACACAGACAGACAGCAGCAGCAGGAGGAATGGAGGAGTAGTGTGAGTGTGGCAGCAGGTAGGCAGCGTGACATAATAGCCCTGGTACCTAGCGGTGATACCAGGGCCGTAAATAAACACAACAGGAGGTCCCAGACAGCGGTCGTGCAGCCCACATTGTGTCCAATACACAACTGGGACAACACAGTTTTCAACCCGGGCACCTCAGAAAAATTAAACCTTTTTTTTTTTTTTAATGGTTTTTTGGTTTTTGGTTTTACAACCAATTTAGCTATTTTTGGACGTAATAGCTGGTGGCAGAGTGGCAGCAGAAGAAGGTAATTCTGTGTACCCTGGCAGTGGGAAACACAGACAGACAGCAGCAGCAGGAGGAGGAATGGAGGAGTAGGCGAGCAGCTATTGTTTGACGTAATAGCTGGTGGCAGAGTGGCAGCAGAAGGTAAATCATCTGTGTACCCTGGCAGTGGGAAACACAGACAGACAGCAGCAGCAGCAGCAGGAGGAGGTATGGAGGAGCAGTGTGAGTGTGGCAGCAGGTAGGCAGCGTGACATAATAGCCCTGGTACCTAGCGGTGATACCAGGGCCGTAAATAAACACAACAGGAGGTCCCAGACAGCGGTCGTGCAGCCCACATTGTGTCCAATACACAACTGGAACAACACAGTTTTCAACCCGGGCACCTCAGAAAAATTAAACCTTTTTTTTTTTTAATGGTTTGTTTGGTTTCGGTTTTGCAACCAATATAGCTATTGTTTGACGTAATAGCTGGTGGCAGAGTGGCAGCAGAAGAAGGTCATTCTGTGTACCCTGGCAGTGGGAAACACAGACAGACAGCAGAAGGGCAGTACACAGCAGCCCACTGTAGGTGTAAAATGTGTGGCTGCAGGCGACGTAATAGTCAAAGTGAACCAGGCTGGCTTAGTGAGCAGGAGCCAGGAGGTGGTAAAGGGTGGTAAGGCACATTAACGATGGTTCCGGCAGCCAGTTCATGTCCCCCTCTCGCCGACAACAGGGGCCAGGAACTCGCCTTCCACCCACGCCTGGTTCATCTTGAGAAACGTCAGTCTGTCCACAGACTTGTGAGACAGACGTGAGCGTTTCTCGGTGACCACGCCACCAGCTGCACTGAAGCAGCGCTCGGACAGCACGCTGGAAGGGGGGCAGGACAGCACTTCCAGGGCGTACTGCGCTAGCTCGCTCCAGATCTCCATGCGCTTGACCCAATACTCCATGG
This sequence comes from Hyperolius riggenbachi, assembly GCF_040937935.1. Lineage (NCBI taxonomy): Eukaryota > Metazoa > Chordata > Amphibia > Anura > Hyperoliidae > Hyperolius > Hyperolius riggenbachi. The sequence goes on along the minus strand of NC_090649.1, from coordinate 83,508,897 downwards.
GATCAACAGGGGCATCGCTGTCAAGCCCGCTGTACGACCCCATGTAGTCAGCCACCATGCGGGTCAGGCGCTGGCTGTGACCGGAGGAGGATGCTGCTGCATGCATCTCCTCTCTAGTCACTGCTGCCGGAGCCTCTACAGTCCTGTAGAGCTCGTGGCTGAGAGACAGCAGGTCTGTGGGGCGCTTGCTGCTGCTGGATGCAGGCACCTGCTGCTGCCTCTGTGCTGGCTGCTGGACAGTGGGGGTGGAAGGCTGGGGGAAGGCTTCCTCCAAGCGCTCAACAAGGGCCTGCTGCAAGCTCCTTATTTGTTGCGCTGGGTCTCCTCCTGCAGGCGGCAGGAACTGGCTCAACTTCCCCTTGAGGCGTGGGTCCAACATCATGCTGATCCAGATGTCCTCCCTCTGCTTCATCTGGATCACACTGGGGTCCCTGCGCAGGCACGCCAGCATGTGCGCTGCCATTGGGAAGAGGCGGGCCACGTCTGCTGGCACATCGACGTCAGTGCTGTCCTCATCCTCCTCCTCTGCCGCCTCATCCTCTCTCCACCCCCGCACCAACTCAGCTGCGCTGTGCTGATCCCCCTCATCAGCAGCCAGGTCAGGGACCTCCACCAAGTCCTCCTCCTCCTCCCCCTCAGAGGTGGACTGCGCAGCTGGTTGCCGCTCCTGCTGGTCCAAGGCTGCCGCTCCCTGTTCCAGCAAACCATCGAGGGCCCTGTTCAGCAGAGAAACCAGGGGCACCCACTCGCAGACCATAGCATGGTCCCTGCTCACCATGTTTGTGGCCTGCAGGAAGGGAGCCAGCACAAAGCACACCTGCTGCATGTGCCTCCAGTCATCATCGGGGACGATGGACGGGATGTTGCTGGTCTTGTCCCTTCTCCGAGCTGCGGAAACAGTGGCCAGGGCAAGGTACTGGTTGACAGCGTGCCTCTGTTCAACCAGACGCTCCAACATCGCCAGGGTGGAGTTCCAGCGAGTCGGAACGTCAATGATCAGCCGATGGCGTGGCAGATCCAGCTCCTTTTGCACGTCTTCCAGGCTCGCACAGGCTGCAGCCGAGCGCCGGAAGTGACGCACAACATTCCTTGCCGTTTCCAGCAGTTCGCCCATCCCCTGGTAGGTGCGCAGGAACTTCTGCACCACCAGGTTCAGCACGTGGGCAAGACAGGGGATGTGGGTCAGGTTTCCCCTGTCTATGGCAGCAACCAGATTGGCCCCATTGTCGGACACCACCTCTCCGACTCTGAGGCCTCTGGGGGTCAGCCAAATCCTCTCCTGCTCCTGGAGTTTGGCCAACACGTGGGCTGCCGTCAGCTTGGTCTTGCCAAGGCTGACCAAGTGCAGCAGCGCTTGGCAGTGGCGGGCCTTCACGCTGCTGCTGAGGCGGGGGGTTTGGCCAGGTGTGGCGGAGGATGGCAGAGGATCGGAGGAACCCGCTGCAGTTCCCCTGACCCTGCGGGGTGGCACCACCCACTGTGTTGCTGCTGCTGCTGCTGCTGTGCCCGCTGCTGCTCTCCCATCCTCACCCCCTTCCACCAAGCTGACCCAGTGGACAGTGAAGGACAGGTAGCGGCCTGTCCCGAAGCGGCTGCTCCAGGAGTCCATGGTGACGTGGACCCTTTCACCAACCGCGTGCTCCAGCCCTCGCTCCACATTGGCCATCACAAAGCGGTGCAGTGCTGGAATGGCCTTGCGGGAGAAAAAGTGTCTGCTGGGGAGCTGCCAGTCTGGGGCTGCACAAGCAAGCAGCGCCCGCATGTCGCTCCCCTCCTGCACGAGCGTGTACGGCAGGAGTTGGGAGCACATGGCCCGTGCCAGCAAGCCGTTCAGCTGCCGCACGCGACGGCTGCTGGGAGGCAGAGCCCTAACCACCCCCTGGAAGGACTCGCTCAAAAGGCTCTGGCGTGGCCTTTTGCTGACACGGGAATCACCAGACACAGCGGAGGAGGCCACTGAGGACTGGCTGCCAGAACAGGCCTCAGTGTCGGCGGCAGGAGTTGCAGAGGGGGGAGGAGCAGTGCGTTTCCGCACTCCTGCTGGTGCTGCTGGAGGAGCAGGAGGGCGGGTGGCTGCTGTTGCTGCTGCTGAAGGCTGTGCAGTGATGGGTGTGGTGCCACTGCCAGCACCAGATGCCTTCAGCCTCTGGAACTCCTCATGCTGGTGGAAATGTTTAGCCGCAAGGTGGTTGATCAGCGAGCTGGTGCTGAACTTTAAGGGGTCTGCACCTCTGCTCAACTTCCGCTGACAGTGGTTGCAAGTGGCGTACTTGCTGTACACAGTGGGCATTGTGAAAAAGCGCCAGATTGGTGACAGAAACATCCCCCTACGGCATGGAAGCGCTGCTGCCTGTCTCCCTGTGGTGGTTGGGGGGGGGGGCTTGGGTGCGGCTGGTGGTGGTACTGGCTGATGCTGCTGCTGCTGCTGCTGAGCCTGAGACACCAGCAGGCTGTGGGTCGCTGCCAATGCTTGCAATGATGCGCCTCCTTGCAAGGCCCACAAGCGCATCCTCCTCCTCCTCCGAGCTGCTGAGGACGACATCCCCTGGAGGTGGTGGCACCCAGTCTCTGTCTGTCACCGGGTCATCAACATCATCCTCCCCCTCCTCAAACATGTCCTGCTGGGATGATGACCCCCCAAACTCCTCTCCTGATGCATGGATGGGCTGCTTGACTGTCGCCACAGTCTTGCTGTCCAATCCCTCATCCCCCAAAGTGCCCATCAGCATCTCCTCCTCAAAATCGCCAACAACAGCAGACAATTGACTCATCATGCCTGGGGTCAAAAGAGTGCTGAATGAGAGGTCGGCGACTGACGGTGAACTGGCCTCCTCCCCAGACCCTGCTGGGCGGCTGCTGCGAACAGGGGTGGTGGTGGTGGTGGTGGTGAGGGTGGAGGCCTCGGATGCAGAGCTGATGGCGGGCTGCTCATCCTCCGTCATGAGTTGCACCACAGTGTCTGCATCCTTTTCCTCAATGGGACGTTTCCGACCCGGCTGGAGGAAAATCGGAGCAGGTGCTACACGCTGCTGCTGCTGTGTCTCTGCAGCGTGAGTTGCAGATGCTCCTGCTGGGCGGCGCCCAAGGCGTCCACGGCCAGTGGCTATGGGAGGAATGTTAGCCACTGACGCTGCTGCTGCTGCTGCGGAACTGTGCATGGTGGCGCGCCCGCGGCCGCGGCTTGCCACAATGCTGCTCCCTCTCCTCCTGATTCCCTTGCTGCCCTTCCCCTTGCCCAAACCGCGCTGGCTGCCACTTCCAGACATCTTCAATGTTTTGGGCGTATAGACAAAAGTTTTTTAAAAGGGCGGGTGAAAAGTGGGGTACTTTAATGGAGTGGGTTGGTTGGTGAGGTGACTGAGTAAGTGTCCCCTAGTACAGTAAGTAAGTAGTAACAGTCAGGAAGTACAACTAGCAGTTACAATAATCAGTAGTAATCACAAGTAAATTTAGTGTGTGTACACTCAGACAGTGAGTGCACGCAGGCAGGAGCTAGTAGCCTATGAACACAGTGACTGAGTGTCCTAGACTCCTAGTACAGTAAGAGTAAGTAGTAACAGTAAGAAGAACTAACTAATTACAATAATCAATCAGCGATCAGAAGGAAATGGAGTGTGGGTGTGTGTACACTCAGACACTGAGTGCACGCACGCAGGAGCTAGTAGCCTATGAACACAGTGACTGAGTGTCCTAGACTCCTAGTACAGTAAGAGTAAGTAATAACAGTAAGTAGAACTAACTAATTACAATAATCAATCAGCGATCAGAAGGAAATGGAGTGTGGGTGTGTGTACACTCAGACAGTGAGTGCACGCACGCAGGAGCTAGTAGCCTATGAACACAGTGACTGAGTGTCCTAGACTCCTAGTACAGTAAGAGTAAGTAATAACAGTAAGTAGAACTAACTAATTACAATAATCAATCAGCGATCAGAAGGAAATGGAGTGTGGGTGTGTGTACACTCAGACAGTGAGTGCACGCACGCAGGAGCTAGTAGCCTATGAACACAGTGACTGAGTGTCCTAGACTCCTAGTACAGTAAGAGTAAGTAATAACAGTAAGTAGAACTAAATAATTACAATAATCAATCAGCGATCAGAAGGAAATGGAGTGTGGGTGTGTGTACACTCAGACAGTGAGTGCACGCACGCAGGAGCTAGTAGCCTATGAACACAGTGACTGAGTGTCCTAGACTCCTAGTACAGTAAGAGTAAGTAATAACAGTAAGTAGAACTAACTAATTACAATAATCAATCAGCGATCAGAAGGAAATGGAGTGTGGGTGTGTGTACACTCAGACAGTGAGTGCACGCACGCAGGAGCTAGTAGCCTATGAACACAGTGACTGAGTGTCCTAGACTCCTAGTACAGTAAGAGTAAGTAATAACAGTAAGTAGAACTAAATAATTACAATAATCAATCAGCGATCAGAAGGAAATGGAGTGTGGGTGTGTGTACACTCAGACAGTGAGTGCACGCACGCAGGAGCTAGTAGCCTATGAACACAGTGACTGAGTGTCCTAGACTCCTAGTACAGTAAGAGTAAGTAGTAACAGTAAGAAGAACTAACTAATTACAATAATCAATTAGCGATCAGAAGGAAATGGAGTGTGGGTGTGTGTACACTCAGACAGTGAGTGCACGCACGCAGCAGCTAGTAGCCTATGAACACAGTGACTGAGTGTCCTAGACTCCTAGTACAGTAAGAGTAAGTAATAACAGTAAGTAGAACTAACTAATTACACTAATCAATCAGCGATCAGAAGGAAATGGAGTGTGGGTGTGTGTACACTCAGACAGTGAGTGCACGCACGCAGGAGCTAGTAGCCTATGAACACAGTGACTGAGTGTCCTAGACTCCTAGTACAGTAAGAGTAAGTAGTAACAGTAAGAAGAACTAACTAATTACAATAATCAATCAGCGATCAGAAGGAAATGGAGTGTGGGTGTGTGAACACTCAGACAGTGAGTGCACGCAGGCAGGAGCTAGTAGCCTATGAACACAGTGACTGAGTGTCCTAGACTCCTAGTACAGTAAGAGTAAGTAGTAACACCAGTAAGTAGAACTAACTAATTACAATAATCAATCAGCGATCAGAAGGAAATGGAGTGTGGGTGTGTGTACACTCAGACAGTGAGTGCACGCAGGCAGGAGCTAGTAGCCTATGAACACAGTGACTCAGTGTCCTAGACTCCTAGTACAGTAAGAGTGAGTAAGTACAAGTAGTAACAGTAAGTAGAACTAACTAATTACAATAATCAATCAGCGATCAGAAGGAAATAGAGTGTGTGTTGTGTGTGTACACTCAGACAGTGAGTGCGCACACGCAGGAGGTAGTAGTAGCCTATATGAACAGTGACAGTGAGTGTCCCTACGGGTACAGTAAGAGTAAGTAGTAAGTAAGTACAACTAACAATAATCAAACAGTAATGAGAAGGAAATAGAGTGTGTGTACACACAGACAGTGAGTGAGTGCACACACGCAGGAGCTAGCTAGTAGCCTATAAACAGTGACAGTCAGTGAGTGTCCTACTCCTAGTACAGTATAACTACAATACTATTAGTAAAGGACAGCAGAAATACTGGTATAGAATATGAGAGAAATAAACAGAGGACAGCTGCCCACAGAGGCAAGGCCCCCCTGAGGCCTAAACCTGTAAGCTTGCAGCAGCTGCCTGTCTCTAATGTAACACACAAGCTACTAACTAAAATACAATGTCTATCTAACTAACAACAATATAGGTGTATATGGCAGGTGTAGGTGAGCAAAAACGCTAGGTAAATGACCACAATAGAGCACTTGCTAAGCCAAAGCACAAAGGAGCAACTCTCTCTCTGTACAAGTCTCAGGCAAGCATGGAGAAACGGAACATGGCGGCCGCTATTTATAGGGTAGGGGCTGGCCAGGGTCCCCCTCTGTGATTGGCTGCCGTCAGAGGGCCTGGGAGCCCTCTGATTGGCTCTAAGGACATCAATCTGGGCTATGACGCTATTCGAGCTCGGTACCGAGCTCGAATAGCGCCGGGTGGCTCGAATAGCTCGAATAGTGAATGGGCTATTCGAGTGTACTCGGATAGCCCATTCGAATAGCTCCAGCTATTCGGAGCTCGAATACCGAGCTCGAATAGCTGAAAAAGAGCTCGAATATTCGAACTACTCGAATATTCGAGCTCTGCTGAGCACCACTGCATCTCTATGATATAATAATACACAGGTTATGTGTCTCTTTAAAGGAGGTAAGTCCACCACTGCTTCCTCAGCATTTGTAACTATTTTACATACTTTTACTCTTTTTGCGCCTCAGCTTTTTTTCTCCCAATATTTTGCCTGAGTCCACTCCGGCTGGAGGGGTGTTATTTCCTTTCTTCTGATCTACAGAGAGTGAGTTCTTAATCCTGAGAGGGGACAGGTTTATTCTCCCCACCTGCATCTACAGTGGTTGCCTATTGGTAACCCTGGTTTGTGAGTATTGATTACTTACTATACACATTTCACCCCTGTACCAGTACTTACTACACTTAGAGGGCTCTCGGTGTCTCCTTTTTGTATTGTACTTTGTTACCCCCAGTTGAACTTTGGATCAACTGATCTGAAACGAGCAGGAAAGCTGCGTCCAATGAGATTCTCATAAACATACCTTGCATGCACATTTCCTGCAAAATGCATGCAGCTTGGAATTGGAGCAAATGAATGCATTTTCTGCAGATTTTGATTGGCCGAAACCTCAGTCTGAATTATGAGCATCTCATTGGCCAGTTACAATCTACTCTCCTTTAGTTTAAAGTGAACTTCCGGACTAAAAATCGACTCAGCACCACTGAAAAGGCCTGGTGTTTCTTTAACAGTTTCACAGCATCAGAACTTTGTTTCTCTTATACAAGCCTCATTTTTAGCTGCACAGAAGAAAACTGCCTGGGCTTTTTTCCCCTGATGCTGTGCAAAGCATGATGGGATTTCTGATTTTGTTGTTCTCGTTCTGCGGTTTTGGTGCAATTTTTTTTTTTACATTTTGAATTTGACATTTGAAGCCTAGCGTGTGCAGTTGGGAGGGGTTATCAGGACACAGGACAGTTGGAACTGTGTCTCCTGCTCCTTGTCACCTCCTTTCAACCAAAAAGATGGCTGTCCCCATGACAAAGATGGCAGCCCCCATGAATCACAAACATTTGCCTGTTCTTTTAAAACAGGATGGGTAAGAGATTATATTACCTATCTATTCTAATTAACATAACTAATGTAACTTAATGACAGTATGTTTGTTTAGGCTGAAGTTCCCCTTTAAGAATAGCGGAACACATAGAACAATAGACTGCAAAGAATCAGATGCGTTCATAGACATATCTAAGTACGTCAGAGTTTGAAACAAATAAACGTTTTATTTGTTTTAGGTTTACTGGCCCTTTAAACCCTACATAAATGGATCGTCGTTAACGTAATCCTTTGGAACAGAATGCCCCTTTTCCCTGATTTTATTGATCTGCCTTTACACCGCTAAAAAACCCACTACTGTAATTGTTTCCATTTGTTTTTATTTTCATACACAACAAATGCTAAAGAGTAACTGATTGGCTAATTTATCTCGATCTGCGCCTACAGAGCGAGCCCATGTATGGAGAGCCCCTTGTTTATTCCATTACGAGCCATTAGGGTAAATTGTTATATTTAATGTTACAGCTGGATTGCGATGTAACTCCATACACTGAAACATTACAGAGTCCTTCAGTGTAACTCTGTGAAAGCCAACAGTTCCTGCAGTGGATTATAAATTGAAGCATAACACGGAAACTTCGGCCAATGAATACACAGACCCAAAAAATGGTGTAATTGCTTGTGTTGAAATATTATCTATAGGAGACCCTGGTGACTGCTTGTGCTGCACAAGTCGCGGTGATAGCGATAAAAGATAATGGCCCTGAATGCTCTGTTTCTTATTAAAAATCGGTGCGGGTAATTACTGTCATTAATTCTGCTCGTTAGCATTAGTCGTAAGGTCCCAAGAGGTTATTGACACAATCAGCAATAAAGTAGGATGTGCAGTCAAACACTGCATCAGTCTTACCACTTAAAGGGAACCTGAAGTGAGAGGTATATGGAGGCTGCCATATTTATTTCCTTTTAAACAATGCATATTTTCTGGCTGTTCTGCTGATCCTCTTTACCATTAATCCTTTTAATAGAGATGGCCTGAACCTCCGATTTTTGGTTCGCGAACCGGGTTCGCGAACTTCCGCAAAAGTTCGGTTCGCACGAACTTTCGCGAACTGCAATAGACTTCAATGGGGAGGCGAACTTTGAAAACTAGAAACACTTATGCTGGCCAGAAAAGTGATGGAAAAGATGTTTTAAGGGGTCTAACACCTGGAGGGGGGCATGGCGGAGTGGGATAGACGCCAAAAGTCCGGGGGAAAAATCTGGATTTGACGCAAAGCAGCGTTTTAAGGGCAGAAATCACATTAAATGCTGAATTGCAGGCCTAAAGTGCTTTAAAACATCTTGCATGTGTATACATCAATCAGGGAGTGCAATTAGTGCGGCCTAAAAAATTCAGGAATCCACCTGGAGTCCTGGACCCTGTTGGTGGTGGCGGAGAGGGCAGTCAAGCGGCCTGCGGGCAGAGGTGCTGTGTAGGGAGCAACTTAGTCTTGGGGCAGGCAGACACACGGTGTGCAGGCAGACATGCTGTGTGTGGGGACTGACTTAGTCTTCGGGCGGGCAGTAGCCCTCCGGAATCCATGCCTCATTAATTTTGATAAAGGTGAGGTACTGAACACTTTTGTGACTTAGGCGACTTCTCTTCTCAGTGACACTGCCTCCAGCTGCGCTGAAGGTCCTTTCTGACAGGACGCTTGAGGCAGGGCAAGACAGAAGTTGGATGGCAAATTGGGACAGCTCTGGCCACAGGTCAAGCCTGCGCACCCAGTAGTCCAAGGGTTAATCGCTGCTCACAGTGTCTACATCCACACTTAAGGCCAGGCAGTCGGCTACCTGCCGGTCCAGGCATTGGTGGAGGGTGGATCCGGAAGGGCTAAGGCGAGGCGTTTGACTAAAGAATGTCCGCATGTCCTACATCACAATGAGATTGCTGGAGCGTCCTGTCCTTGCCTGCATGGACATGGGAGAAGGATTACTGGCCGTGGTACCTTTATTGTGTTGTGCTGTGACATCACCCTTAAACGCATTGTAAAGCATAGTTGCCAGCTTGTTCTGCAAGTGCTGCATCCTTTCTGCCTTCAGGTGAGTTGGTAACATGTCCGCCACTTTGTGCCTATACCAAGGGTCTAGTGGCGTGGCGACCCAGTAATTGTTATTCCCCTTGAGTTTTTTTTATACAGGGGTACCTCAACAGGTTGGACAGCATGAAAGACGCCATCTGCACAAAGTTGGATCCAGACGTACTATCCATCTCCTCTTGCTCTTCCTCAGTGACGTCAGGTAAGTCCTCCTCCTCCCCCCAGCCACGAACAATACCACAAGAACGTTAAGCAGCACAAGCCCCCTGCGACACCTGCTACGCTTGTTCTTCTGCTGCCGCGTCCCCCTTCAAAGAAACACCTTCTTCATCATCCGAGTCTGACTCCTCTTCCCCACACAACTCTTCCTACTCCTCCCCCTCTGTGCTGCCGCAGGTGTTGAGGAAACATCTTGTTCTGATGTAAATTGCTCCCACAACTGTTCCTCCCATAACTGTTCCTGTTCACACTCCTCCACAGCTTGATCCACCGCTCTACGCACGGCATGCTCCAGGAAGTAAGCGTACAGGATCAAGTCGCTAATGGTGCCTTCACTGCAACTCACCAGGTTGGTCACCTCCTCAAACGGCCGCATGAGCCTGCATGCATTTTGCATGAGTGTCCAGTTGTTGGGCCAGAACATCACCATCTCCACAGACTGTGTATGTCTACAGTAGTTGTAGAGGTACAGGGTGATGGCTTTCTCCTGTTCTAGCAGGCGAGAGAATATAAGGAGGGTCGAAATCCAGCGAGTCGGGCTTTCGCAAATCAGGCGTCTCACCGGCAACTTGTTTCTCCGCTGAATATCGGCAAAGCGTGCCATGGCCATGTAAGACCGCCTGAAATGCCCACACAACTTCCTGGCCTGCTTCAGGACGTCCTCTAAGCCTGGGTACTTTGACACAAATCTTTGAATGACTAGATTCAGTACATGTGCCATGCAGGGTACATGTGTCAGCTTTCCCAAATTCAAAGCGGAAATAAGATTGCTGCCGTTGTCACACACCACGTTGCCGATCTCCAGCTGGTGCGGGGTCAGCCGATGATCCACCTGTTTGTTAAGAGCAGCCAGGAGAGCTGCTCCAATGTGACTCTCCGCTTTGAGGCAAGACATGTCTAAGATGGCGTGACACCGTCGTACCTGGCATGCAGCATAGGCCATGGGGAGCTGGGGCTGTGTAGCTGGAGAGGAGATCGCAGCACCAGTAGAGTTGAACTGCCACTCAGCCAAGGAGGAGGAGGATGATGACAGCGAAGAGGATGTAGAAGGAGGAGAGGAGGTGGCAGGAGGCCTGCCTGCAAGCCTTGGAGGTGTCACAAGTTGGTCCGGTGCACAGCTACGTACTCCCTGCTTGCCATCGGTCACCAGGTTAACCCAATGGGCTGTGTAAGTAATGTACCTACCCCGATCGTGCTTGGCAGACCAGGCATCCGTGGTCAGGAGGACCCTTGATGCAACTCTGTGTGCCAGAGATGACGCCACTTGCCTCTCAACTTCACGGTACAGTTTGGGTATCGCATTTTTAGAGAAATACAGTGGTGTGAAAAACTATTTGCCCCCTTCCTGATTTCTTATTCTTTTGCATGTTTGTCACACTTAAATGTTTCTGCTCATCAAAAACCGTTAACTATAGTCAAAGATAACATAATTGAACACAAAATGCAGTTTTAAATTATGGTCTTTATTATTTATTCAGAAAAAAAACTCAAAACCTACATGGAGTTGTGTGAAAAAGAAATTGCCCCCTGAACCTAATAACTGGTTGGGCCACCCTTAGCAGCAATAACTGCAATCAAGCGTTTGCGATAACTTGCAATGAGTCTTTTACAGCGCTCTGGAGGAATTTTGGCCCACTCATCTTTGCAGAATTGTTGTAATTCAGCTTTATTTGAGGGTTTTCTAGCATGAACCGCCTTTTTAAGGACATGCCACAACATCTCAATAGGATTCAGGTCAGGACTTTGACTAGGCCACTCCAAAGTCTTCATTTTGTTTTTCTTCAGCCATTCAGAGGTGGATTTGCTGGTGTGTTTTGGGTCATTGTCCTGCTGTAGCACCCAAGATCGCTTCAGCTTGAGTTGACGAACAGATGGCCGGACATTCTCCTTCAGGATTTTTTGGTAGACAGTAGAATTCATGGTTCCATCTATCACAGCAGCCTTCCAGGTCCTGAAGCAGCAAAACAACCCCAGACCATCACACTACCACCACCATATTTTACTATTGGTATGATGTTCTTTTGCTGAAATGCTGTGTTACTTCTACGCCAGATGTAACGGTACACACACCTTCCAAAAAGTTCAACTTTTGTCTCGTCGGTCCACAAGGTATTTTCCCAAAAGTCTTGGCAATCATTGAGATGTTTTTTAGCAGAATTGAGACGAGCCTTAATGTTCTTTTTGCTTAAAAGTGGTTTGCGCCTTGGATATCTGCCATGCAGGCCGTTTTTGCCCAGTCTCTTTCTTATGGTGGAGTCGTGAACACTGACCTTAATTGAGGCAAGTGAGGCCTGCAGTTCTTTAGATGTTGTCCTGGGGTCTTTTGTGGCCTTTCGGATGAGTTCTCTCTGCGCTCTTGGGGTAATTTTGGTCGGCCGGCCACTACTGGGAAGGTTTATCACTGTTCCATGTTTTTGCCATTTGTGGATAATGGCTCTCACTGTGGTTCACTGTAGTCCCAAAGCTTTAGAAATGGCTTTATAACCTTTACCAGACTGATAGATCTCAATTACAGTACTTTTGTTCTCATGTGTTCCTAAATTTCTTTGGATTTTGGCATGATGTCTAGCTTTTGAGGTGCTTTTGGTCTACTTCTCTGTGTCAGAAAGCTCCTATTTAAGTGATTTCTTGATTGAAACAGGTGTGGCAGTAATCAGGCCTGGGGGTGACTACAGAAATTGAACTCAGGTGTGATAAACAACAGTTATGTTATTTTTTAACAAGGGGGGCAATCACTTTTTCACACAAGGCCATGTAGATTTGGAGTTTTTTTTCTCACTAAATAATAAAAACCATCATTTAAAACTGCATTTTGTGTTCAATTATGTTATCTTTGACTAATAGTCAACGGTTTTTGATGAGCAGAAACATTTAAGTGTGAAAAACATGCAAAAGAATAAGAAATCAGGAAGGGGGCAAATAGTTTTTCACACCACTGTAATTGCAGCCTGGCATCTTCCACTGTGGTGTCCCAATGGTCACAAATTTACGGAAGGCCTCAGAGTCCACCAGCTGGTATGGTAACAGCTGGCGAGCTAACAGTTCCACCAAGCCAGCTGTCAGACGCCGGGCAAGGGAGTGACTGGCAGAAGTTGGCTTCTTCCGCTCAAAGATTTCCTTTACAGACACCTGGCTGCTGTGGACAGAGGAGCTGGAACCGCTCAAGGTCAGAGGCGGAGTGGAGGTGGGTGGCTATGAAGGTGCAAGGGAGAAAGCGGCTGAAGATGCTGCACCTGAAGGAGGAAGAGGAGAAGCAGGGTGGCTTTTCTTTTGTGTGCTGCTTTTCCTCTGGTGCTCTTCCCATTGCAGTGTGTGCCTTTTCTCCATGTGCCTTTGTAAGGCAGTTGTCCCTACGTGGGTGTTGGCCTTTCCACGGATCAATTTTTGGAGTCAGAGAGAACATATGGCATTGCTGTGATCTACGGCAGACACATTAAAAAATTTCCAAACCGCTGAGCCCCTCTGGGGTGATGGCACTATGGTGGCATCAGCAGCTGACGTTGAAGGGCATGTTGGCTGTTTGTCCATAGGTGGAGATACATGGTGCCGAAAACTGCCACCAGCTGTTTCTGATGACGAGCTCCCCCTGCTTCTTTCAGGAACTCGTTTCCTTCTACTCCTCTCTGACTCCCCCTCTGAACTGTCCCCCTGTTCATCTCCTCTAGTATCATCGTCATCATCATAATCATCCTGCCCAGCTTCGCTTGCCTCAGACACCTCCAAAACTGCACCAACAGCAGGTACTTCATTATCCTCCTCCTCTCACGTTACGTCCATAGTGTCGCCTAACTCAGACATATGAGGTGGTGTAACTGGCTTAGCGCCTTCATCTGGTTGTAACAATAATGGCTGTGCATCAGTGATTTCCCCACCAAATAACTCCTGTAAACTGTCAAATGTGGTACTTGGAGTAGCGCTGGTGGCTGCGGAAGATGAGGTGTCCTGTGTTAAGCTACATACACACGAGGCACGGATGTCTGCAGTTGCATGGAGACAAGCAACAGTTCAAAGTCTTCAGCAACGACAGTTGTATACAAGCGACGATTGTATACACGCGGCAACAATCTGTCTGCAACATAGCGGAAACTGTTGACCAGCAACTTCTGTCGCAGGTTCAATGAACTGTCGGACTCACAAGAGTTGCTAGAGACTAGCATACACACGACCGCACCGACTTGAGACTAGGGACGGTTGCTGCAACAGCTGTTGCCGGCGATTGGCCAAGTCAATCGCCTGGCGACAGCTCTGATTAGCAACAGTTCCTTGCCCACGCCTCATACACACAGGGGACCTGTTGCCGCAACATGCACACGCCATGTGTTTCCAGCAACAGTTGTAGCCGGTGTGTATGGGCCTTTAAATGGTCAACCACGTCCTGACAATCTTGGGAGTTGATGGGAAGTGCCTTCTTCTGAGCACTGTACTTTGGTCCAGGGCCGCACGAAATCACATCAGCACGACCTTGCATAGACCTGCTGGGTGACCTTCCTCTGGGTCTGCCTCTACCTCTGCCTCTACCTGTTTTGTCCATATAGGGGGGGATGAAGTGAAAGGTATGCACTGACTTGACTAATACAATATGCAGTCACACAGGTGCAGTTGACAGGTATGCACGGAGTGGTATATTACACTGCGTGCACTCATGTAGGTAGGTGGGTGCACTGAACACAACAGATAGGTATATGCAGTGATGGGTATTACAAATGTGCACCTGTCACACACACACAGGTACCGAGCAGGTACAGTGACACTGCGTGTGCTCACGTAGGTAGGTGGGTGCACTGAAATGAACAACAGGTAGTAGGTGTATGCAGTGAGGGGTATTACAATGTGCACCTGTCACACACAGACAGGTACCGGACAGGCACAGTGACACTGCGTGCGCTCACATAGGTAGATGTATAGAAAAGTTGTGGTTGGGCACACCATGTAAAGGTGGATGCTTGGTATTGTGGCATAGGCAAACCACTAGGCAAAGTCTGTATTCAAGTATACCAGCACTCTCAAATAGTTCAAAGATCATGCTCTTTTTATTGAGCTGACATATCCACAGAAAAAAACGACAATTGTTTCGGGGGCCTCACAGGGTCCCCCTTTCATGCGCTCACGTAGGTAGGTGGGTACACTGAAGTGAACAACAGGTAGTAGGTATATGCAGTGATGGGTAATACAATGTGCACCTGTCACACACAGACAGGTACCGGACAGGCACAGTGACACTGCGTGTGCTCACGTAGGTAGGTGGGTGCACTGAAGTGAAAAACAGGTAGTAGGTATATGCAGTGATGAGTATTATAATGTGCACCTGGCAGTAATTATACCACCAAGGGGCCAAAGGCCAGCTTCGACTGACTGACAGGGCTATATATAATGCAAGTGGGCCACAAAAAAAAAAAAAAAAAAAAATAGATCACAAGAACAAGATTAGCTCTCAAAAGAGCTGTCGAGGGGTGCTTTTTTAGCAATAAGAATCAGCAAGGAGTAAGCTAACAAGCCTACAAGCCTAACTAAGCTTTCCCTATAGGTCTCTGCACAGCAGCTCTCCCTTCTCTAATTAATGCAGGCACACGAGTGAGTGAAAAGCCTGACGCTGCCTGCCTTTTATAAGGGCGGGAGTGGCTTCAGGAGGGAGTGTAGCCTGATTGGCTACAATGTGCCTGCTGACTGTGATGTAGAGGGTCAAAGTTGACCCTCATGATGCACTATGGGGGCGAACCGAACTTCCAGAAAAGTTCGGCGGCGAACCGTTCGGGCCATCTCTACCTTTTAATCATAGACCCTGAACAAGCATTATTATTTTTTATTATTATTATTATTATTATGTATTGTATTTATAGAGCGCCAACATATTAAGCATGCGGAAGAATCAGGTGCTCTGACTGAAGTCTGACTGGATGAGCTGCATGCTTGTTTCGGGTGTGTTAGGCTCGGTCCACACTTGTCTAGTTGCAGATCGGATCTGTTCTAAACTGATCAGTTTTTCAAAATGTTGTCCTTTTGTAGCATACGTTTCCAGTCCGTTTAAACGTATGTCCTTTCTTCATGTGTGTTTCTATTGGATAAGAGATGATGTTGAGGGGAGGAGCAGGCAGTAAGCGATCGTCTGTAAGCCTCTGTTTTGTGTGCAAAAGTTTTCTGTTTAGAGGGAGGTCCGTTTTTCTGTAGCCTTTCACTACCCCTCCGTGTATCTGGGCTCTGTAAAGTCCCATCCGGGGTCCGTGAAGTCATGATAAGTCTGAACTCTCCGTTCAGTTTTTCAAAACTAATTCCCCGGATCGCCCATGGATCTGTTTTTGAATTGGGTGAAGACAGCTGCTATTTTTAACATTGGTATCCGTGGCTCTGGGTTTGGTCCGTGCCCAAAAACGGAGCCACAGATACGTTTTTACAACAAGTATGAACCAGCCCTTATTCAAATACTATTGCAGCCAAAAAGATCAGCAAGATAGCCAGGCAACTGGTATTGCTTAAAAGAAAATAAGTATGGAAGCCTCGTTTTAGGTTCCCTTTAAAGGGAATCTGAAACGAGAGGTATATGGAAGCTGTCATATTTCCTTTTAAACAATGCCAATTGCTTGGCAGTGCTGCTGATCTCTTTGGCTGCAGTAGTGTATGAATCACACCAGAAACAAGCATGCAGCAAATTTGTCAGATTTTTGTCAGAAACATCTGATATGCATATGCTTGTTCAGGGTCTATGGCTAAAAGTATTAGAGGATCAGCAGGACGGTCAGACAACTGGTATTGTTCAAAAGGAAATAAACATGTCAGCCTCCATATTCTTCTCACTTCAAGGACACATTTGCATTATGCACATTGTGCAAAGCGCACTTTAAAACATGTGTGTAACGCAATACACGTTATTTTGCTGCCTGTTTATACCTTTGTACAGTTTGTGATTTTGTGCTCATAGTGCATTTTTCTAATACTGCACTATATGCAGAGCCTTATTATTATTATTTAGTATTTAAATACTGCCGTCATCTTACACAGCGCTGTACAGAATATATATTGTCTCGTCGCTTAACTGTCCCTCAGTCATAATCCCTACCATAGTCTTATGTCTATGTATGTACAGTGGTGTGAAAAACTATTTGCCCCCTTCCTGATTTCTTATTCTTTTGCATGTTTGTCACACTTAAATGTTTCTGCTCATCAAAAACCGTTAACTATTAGTCAAAGATAACATAATTGAACACAAAATGCAGTTTTAAATGATGGTTTTTATTATTTAGTGAGAAAAAAAAACTCCAAATCTACATGGCCTTGTGTGAAAAAGTGATTGCCCCCCTTGTTAAAAAATAACATAACTGTTGTTTATCACACCTGAGTTCAATTTCTGTAGCCACCCCCAGGCCTGATTACTGCCACACCTGTTTCAATCAAGAAATCACTTAAATAGGAGCTTTCTGACACAGAGAAGTAGACCAAAAGCACCTCAAAAGCTAGACATCATGCCAAGATCCAAAGAAATTTAGGAACACATGAGAACAAAAGTACTGTAATTGACATCTATCAGTCTGGTAAAGGTTATAAAGCCATTTCTAAAGCTTTGGGACTCCAGTGAACCACAGTGAGAGCCATTATCCACAAATGGCAAAAACATGGAACAGTGATAAACCTTCCCAGTAGTGGCCGGCCGACCAAAATTACCCCAAGAGCGCAGAGAGAACTCATCCGAAAGGCCACAAAAGACCCCAGGACAACATCTAAAGAACTGCAGGCCTTACTTGCCTCAATTAAGGTCAGTGTTCACGACTCCACCATAAGAAAGAGACTGGGCAAAAACGGCCTGCATGGCAGATATCCAAGGCGCAAACCACTTTTAAGCAAAAAGAACATTAAGGCTCGTCTCAATTTTGCTAAAAAACATCTCAATGATTGCCAAGACTTTTGGGAAAATACCTTGTGGACCGACGAGTCAAAAGTTGAACTTTTTGGAAGGTGTGTGTACCGTTACATCTGGCGTAGAAGTAACACAGCATTTCAGCAAAAGAACATCATACCAATAGTAAAATATGGTGGTGGTAGTGTGATGGTCTGGGGTTGTTTTGCTGCTTCAGGACCTGGAAGGCTGCTGTGATAGATGGAACCATGAATTCTACTGTCTACCAAAAAATCCTGAAGGAGAATGTCCGGCCATCTGTTCGTCAACTCAAGCTGAAGCTATCTTGGGTGCTGCAGCAGGACAATGACCCAAAACACACCAGCAAATCCACCTCTGAATGGCTGAAGAAAAACAAAATGAAGACTTTGGAGTGGCCTAGTCAAAGTCCTGACCTGAATCCTATTGAGATGTTGTGGCATGTCCTTAAAAAGGCGGTTCACGCTAGAAAACCCTCAAATAAAGCTGAATTACAACAATTCTGCAAAGATGAGTGGGCCAAAATTCCTCCAGAGCGCTGTAAAAGACTCATTGCAAGTTATCGCAAACGCTTGATTGCAGTTATTGCTGCTAAGGGTGGCCCAACCAGTTATTAGGTTCAGGGGGCAATTTCTTTTTCACACAACTCCATGTAGGTTTTGAGTTTTTTTTCTGAATAAATAATAAAGACCATAATTTAAAACTGCATTTTGTGTTCAATTATGTTATCTTTGACTATAGTTAACGGTTTTTGATGAGCAGAAACATTTAAGTGTGACAAACATGCAAAAGAATAAGAAATCAGGAAGGGGGCAAATAGTTTTTCACACCACTGTATAGTGTAGTGTATGTATTGTAGTCTAGGGCCAATTTAGGGGGAAGCCAATTAACTTATCTATATCTTTTGGGGGGGATGTGGGAGGAAACCGGAGAACCTAGAGGAAACCTGCACAGACACGGGGAGAACATACAAACTCCTTGCAGATCTTGACCTGGCTGGGATACGGGGACCCAGCGCTGCAAGGTGAGAGCGCTAACCACTACGCCACCGTGCTGCCCAACATTGTACAACAACGCACGTAAAGCCGAAAACTTTCTATAGTGATAGAGCAGGGTGGTCTGTACCAGCAGATAGGCACCCAGTATAACAAGTTAGAAGTCTTTACTGAAGAAAAACATGCAGAGATGGATCATACACCACCATCAGGAAATGCAGCTTACTTAGAACAGAGAGGAACACAGCATGAATACAGGAAATCGCAATACCATAGAGATCATCACCACATTTTACAGACAGGGACTTCTTGTGGTTGCTTTACTGTACTGCAGTTTAACTAATGATGTTGTTAAATCTCTAACTTATAGGGCTGCTGGTCGTCATATTTATGTGAAACTATGCAAAATAATTAAATTAAATAAGAAAAGTTTTTGCCACAAGGCTCAAATTTAAGTTGTTCCACCCCTTGCTGTCAGAAAAGGATTGGAATGAAATGGAGCCCTAGGCAGGATAGCACTTTTTAATTTGAACACACTGCGCTGAGCAATATGAGAGTTCTACTTTTATACACACGATGGTGCGCTCCTTAACAAATACACAGAAAAATATAACATTTATAAAGGAAATAACGCTCCTGCTGTGTCCACAGTCCTAAAAATATTGTGTACAAAGTCCTCTGTATCCACCTCTATGCCAGACTTGAGCTCCACAAGCATATGGAATGACCACCACCACCTCACCCTCAATGGCCAACGTGAAGGGGTAGAGCCCTATAAAACTCTATGCTCCACAAAAAACCTACTGGAATGTGAGTGTGCATTTTTAATATAAATACATTTTTCATATGGTTTTACGCTATGGGAAGGAACATGTGTTTTATTTGAGGTGAATGCTGTGGATATACTGTCGGATAAAGTACCGCTTAAAGGAGCCACTGTAGGCAGGGGATTGCCTGAAAATATCCCAGAGGCGATTGCGACCCATCTAGCCGAGGGTCATTATCTAAGGGTGAGTGCCCACTTCTGAGGGTGAGGTGGTGGTGGTCATTCCATATGCTTCTGGAAATCAAGTCTGGCATAGAAGTGGATACAGAGGACTTTGTACACAATATTTTTAGGACTGTGGACACAGCAGGAGCGCTATTTCCTTTATAAATTTTATAGAATAGCACTTTTTGCCCAGCGCTGATGGTCACCTGACTTTTTTAGTTAAATTTGATGGGGACTAGCAACCACCAGGCACCTAGACTCTCTCCAGGCCATGGGCAACTGCCTAAAATTGCCTTAGGCCTGGAACCCACTGAAAACCGCAAACGCGAAACGCTACCGCTAGAGTTTTGTCTGAGCGGTTTGCAAGCGGATTCATGCGCGTTTGCGGTCGCATTTTGCAACATTGTATTTTTTTGCTCAGCGGTTGCGTAGCGTTTTGCGTTTTTATCCTGATTGGTCCTGTGAATTATTTTTCATTTTGTTACAGTGTGCTGAACCGCAAAACGCTAGCAAAACCGCTCAGTTTAGGTTTTGCTGAGCGTTTCCGCTAGCGTTTCAATACTTTACATTGAAGCGCTAACGCTCCCAAAATGCTGCAGGTCCTGCGTTTGTGTTTCTGGGAAACGCAAACGCTCCTGTGGAAGTTGCCCCATCCATTAACATTGGCCCAGCGTTTTGGCAAAGTGCTAGCGTATCGCAACGCTGCCAAAACGCTGCCAAAAGCGCTCCTGTGGGTTCCAGCCCTTATGGATGATCCGGCTCTGCTTGCTGTCCATTAGAAAGCTCCCCTGACAAGTACTGAACAAAAAACAAAGATCTGAAACATTTGCACCTAGTAAGAAGGAGCCCACTCAGAAACAAAGCAGATTTCTCCAATATTACTTACATATTTTTATGTCTGTGGTAGTGCTTGGATCGCAAGTCGATATTTTGACAGGAATCCAAGAATAAGTGTCTGTGTCCTCTGAGGCAAGACAGACATCCCAGCAAATTTGGCTTCGGAGCTTTGGGATCTGCTTAAACTTGGGCCAAATACCAGAATGTCCCCGCAAAAAGAAATCAGAGGAAAAATCCAGGGCATTGCGTCTTCTCCCTTCGGTGGGCTGTGATTTTTGTGACATTAGTCAGAACGTCAGATGTAGAACAGCGCTGCTCTGCTCACAGCAATCTTCAATGGTTTATTCAAGGGGAAAAGTGCATCAGATAACGCGCATGCAGGAACAGCTTAATAGGTCTACAGGATACCTAATAGCCTAGGGCTTAATTATTGTATGATTATTCCAAAGGAATCAACAGTAGAACAAACACAAAAATGATAAAGCCACTGTCCTTGATTTAAAAAAAAAAAAAAAAGTACCACCCACAAAGCAGATATACATTAGTGAAAATGTTTAAAGAGAACCCGAGGTGGGTTTGAAGAATCCTATTAGGACACAAAGGCACATTCTGCATACAATGCCCAGCCTCTGTGTCCTTACAGTGTCTCCCCAGTCTCCTCCCGGGCTCTGCTGTTCCCATAAAAAAAAAATCCGCCAGGCTAGCGATACGCAGATTGTCACTAGCTGGCTGTTTACCTGAAGGCTGTCTGTCACTGCTGCTCCCGCACCTCCTCTATAGCGCAGCTCCCCACCTGTGTCCCTTCCCTCCCTGCCTCCGTAAGCCGATTGGAGGAAGTTTATGGAGGCGAGGAGGGAAGGGACGCAGGCGAGGAGCGGCGCTATAGAGGAGGCGGGGGAGTGGCAGACAGCCTTCAGGTAAACAGCCAGCTAGTGACAATCTGTGTGTCGCTAGTCTGGTATTTTTTTTATGGGGGACAGCAGAGCACGGGGGGGGGGGGGTGGATCGGGGGGGACTGGGGACTCACTGTAAGGACACAGAGGCTGGGCATTGTATGCAGAATGTGCCTCTGTGTCAAAGGAGCTATGTGAGAAATTTGCTTGCTACTTTGCTGACAAAGTATCTTCTATTCGGTCTCTCATTCAGTCCACAGCACCCAAGACTCATGCAACTAATGGAAATAGCTGCAAAAACAACCTAACACCCTGGACTGACTTCAAAAGTATTAGTGAGGAAGAGATCTCAGACATCCTCTGTCGTCTCCGCCAGACAACCTGCGACCTGGACCCTGGACCAACTAAACATATGCTGAAATGCCCTGACCTGCTTGGTCCAGCATTTCACAAAATAGTAAATTGCTCTCTGCAAGCAGGGAGGTTTCCTACCTCTCTAAAAGAAGGAATCATCAAGCCCCTTCTTAAAAAACCTTCCATGGATCCAGATGCTATGAGCAGCTACAGACCTGTCTCCAACCTCCCCTTCTTAGGTAAAGTTATTGAAAAGGCTGTCTATCTGCAACTTGAAACCAGGCTGTCAGTAAACAACATCCTGGACCCTTTACAATCTGGCTTTAAGAAACACCACAGCTGTGAAACAGCCCTCATCCAAGTCTGCAACGATCTGCTCATGGCAAGGGACAGAGGGGAATGCTCCATCCTAATCCTGTTGGATCTCTCAGCGGCTTTTGATACAGTTGACCATGAAATCCTGCTTAACAGACTGCAGGAGTACTGTGGCATCAGTGGATCAGTCCTCCAGTGGTTCAGATCATTCCTGACTGACAGAACACAGAGAGTATCCCTAGGACCTATAATGTCCAAACCTGCACCTCTAAAATTCGGAGTGCCACAAGGATCAATCCTATCCCCTCTGCTGTTTGCAATCTACATGTTGCCACTCGGTACACTTATCCAACGACATGGCCTGACGTACCACTGCTACGCCGATGACACACAGCTATACCTGTCCTTCAAACCTGGTGGAACAGACCCTACCCCAAAAATAAACTCTTGCTTAGCTGAGCTTCAGGCATGGATGAATGATAACTGGTTGAAACTGAATGCTGACAAAACTGAGGTCCTGTTTGTCCAAAGCCAGTGCTCGCCATCAAAACAGCTCTATCCTAAAGCAACACCAATCAGGATTGGGAATTCAGACATAAACAGCTCCAACCTTGTGCACAGCCTTGGCGTACTAATCGATGGGGAATTGAGTTTCAGAAACCAAATTTCATCTGTAGTTAAATCTTCCTTCTTTCATCTGAAGAACATTGCAAAGATTAAACATCTGATTCCCTCAGAGGATCTTCCAACCCTAGTCCACGCCTTCATCACATCACGGCTGGACTACTGCAATGCCCTTTATGCTGGCCTCCTCAAAAAGGACCTGTGGCGCCTGCAATTAGTGCAGAATGCTGCTGCCAGATTGCTAACAAACCAGCCTCGCCGCTGTCATATTACACCGATCCTTCGCTCACTGCACTGGCTACCAGTAGAATGGAGAATACTCTTCAAGATTGGACTGCTGACATTCAAATCCCTGCACAATCTGGGCCCTGGATACATGAAGGACCTGCTGAAGCTGCACCACACCTCTCACAACCTCAGATCAGCAAGTTCTATAAACTTGGTCACTCCCAGAGTGCACCTCAAAAAATCTGGAGACAGAGCCTTCTGTCGTGCTGCCCCTACTCTTTGGAACTCCCTGCCACACCCAGTAAAGACAGCACCATCCCTGGAGCTATTCAAATCCAGACTGAAAAGCCACCTGTTTAGCCTGGCATTTCCAGATTTATAAAATTCTTCCTCTGTACCACGATGGTCGGAGCCATGCTTATGCGCTTTGAGTCCCACGGGAGAAAAGCGCTTTACAAATGTTTGTTGTTGTTGTAATAGGATTCTTCAAACCCACATCAGGTTCTCTTTAAAAATGTTTTTTCTTTTTTACCATATTTGGGAGGCGACCCAGTAGGCAAGTAAAAGGAAGCCTTTTAGGAGATCCCATAGCCATTTGCCTTATGACGGGTGCATAACCACTGTGTTAAGCAATGTCACCCGCAGGGCCGGTTCTAGGTGAAATAAGGCCCTGGGACAGAAACTAACAAGTGGGCCCCCGAATTACACTCCCCCCAGTAATATCTATTCCCAGCGGTGGCCACTGGCCAGGCAAAGAGGTCCCAACATAATGGCAGCTGTATTCTCTCCCTCAGCATTCTGCATACAGATTTCTGCATCCCTCCATGGAAATCTGTTTTCCAAATTGAAATTCTATGGAGCAGCTCCTCCCTATATACTAACATCGTGTGAATGTGATTTGATTTCCCAATTTATTTGCTTCTGCTGCTGCTGCTGCTGCTTGGCATTAATTATGGATGTTTTAACTTGTTATCAACCAGATTTCCAAGTCTTTCTCCAAGTCGTATACCCCCTGGTAATTGTGCTTTCCGAACCGTATTCTGTGGAATTTCGACAGAATTTTCACCATTATATTATAGTCAATACTGCCAACTTCCAAGGTTGATTGCAAAGCCCCCATAAATGCAATATTACCAGATTTGCCAGGTATCTTCAGGAGAACAGTGGACACAAATGAAAAAAAAAATCCAAAAAGACCTTGTCGTTTTTGAGAAAATCGTTTTTGAATACTTAAAAGAAAAAATAGATTTTATAGAGAATCTGTACTGTCCGATTTGTACAATAAAAAAAATACCAATCAAGTCACTGTGATCTCCCAGGTCCCTCTTTGCCGTTTCTGCCTCTCCCTGCCATGAACCTGGCTTTTAATTGCCAGCTTTAGGCAGTGTTTACAAACAAAAAACATGGCTGCTAACTAGGAAGTGATGTTTGTGTGTGTGTGTGTATATATATATATATACTACAGGTTTTTATTACATAGTGAGTTATCTGCACTATATATATATATATATATATATATATATACATACACACACACACACACACACACACACACACACACACACACACATATACACACACACACACACACACACACACACGTACTCTAATAATAATAACCCAAACATTTGTATAGCACTTTTCTCCTTTCAGACTCAAGCGCTCAAGAGCTGCAGCCACTGGGACACGCTCAAGAGGCCACCCTGCAGTGTTAGGGAGTCTTGCCTTGAACTCCTTACTGAATAGGTACTTGACCTAGCCAGGATTCGAACTCTGGTCTCCCATGTCGAAGGCAGAGCCCTTAACCAGTACACTATCCAGCCTCTAATATGTGTGTATGCATGGTTGTGTTTGTGTATGTATTTATTTGTATATATATATATATATATATATATATATATATATATATATACATATATATATATATATATACATATACATATATATATATATATATATATATATATATATATATATATATCTCATGTTACAGTATACTACAGGTTTTTATTACATAGTGAGTTATCTGCACTCCAGTCTGGGATTCTCACAGTTTCTCAGCATGTGACAGGCAGCGCCCTCCACCCTTCAGCCTCACAAACTGCATCACAGACAAGCTGAAACTGAGAGCACAGACACTGTCTGTGAGTAGTGTTGGGCGAACAGTGTTCGCCACTGTTCGGGTTCTGCAGAACACCTGATGGTGTTCGGCCTTTTAAGTTCGGGTTCACCCCGAACTACTGAATGGCCGCCGAACAGGGCCGAACAGGGCCCGTGTTCGGCCGAACAGGGCCCTGTTCGCCCGAACATGCCGCAATACGGCTCCCCTATGGGGTCGCAGGCATAAGGGGGGAGCATGCCCCGATCGCGGGGGGGGGGGGGTCGGAAATTCCCCCCACCCCCTCCGCTAGCGCTCCCCCCTCTGCCCGCTTCCCCATACAAAAGTTTAAGGCAAGTTAAATAGTACTTGGTGGCTGGCACTGGCAGTGGAGTGAGGAGGAGGAGGAGTCCGAGTAGCAGAGTGACGCGTTGAGGCCGGGCAGCGGGCGGTTCAGCGGTAGTACCCTTGTGGTACTTCCGCCCTTTCTCTGACCTCACGTCCCCTGCATACGAGGGTACGCGTCACGCGTACCCTCGTATGCGTCATCACGTAGAGGACGTGAGGTCAGAGAAAGGGCGGAAGTACCACAAGGGTACTACCGCTGAACCGCCCGCTGCCCGGCCTCAACGCGTCACTCTGCTACTCGGACTCCTCCTCCTCCTCACTCCACTGCCAGTGCCAGCCACCAAGTACTATTTAACTTGCCTTAAACTTTTTTATGGGGAAGCGGGCAGAGGGGGGAGCGCTAGCGGAGGGGGTGGGGGGAATTTCCGATCGGGGCATGCTCCCCCCTTATGCCTGCGACCCCATAGGGCCCCCAAAATGGGCATGTTCGGGGGTCCCATTGACTTCCATTGAGTTCGGCGTTCGTGCCGAACATGCCGAACATCTGGCCCATGTTCGGCCTTTTCGGCCCGAACCCGAACATCCAGGTGTTCGCCCAACACTATCTGGGAGTAATTAACAAAACACACAGAGCCTGCAGAGGGGGTGCATAACTTGTATTCGTTACAACAGAGGCAGCCTATTCCTCCCTGGGTCGACAAAACTTGGCAAAGAAAAGAAGATTAGATGTATTACAGAGACAGTGCAACTAGAAAAGGCTGCAGTAATCCAGACCACATTACAAAAGGTATAGGAACTTAAAGGATAGAAGAAATAAGGCTGAACATTTTGTTACAGAGTCTCTTTAAACAGGGTAAATAACATTTTGCTACGTATACTTCAATATATATTAGTTCCAAGCACTGTATACACAAGCCTCTTTAACCCCTTGTCACCCATGCAGGCTGGACTAGCCAGATTGCAAAGCAAATAGGGTGCTTTATTTTATTTATGTATTTGTGGTAGCTTAAAGTTGTATTACATATATAGCAGAATAAACCACAAAACACAAAGCATTGCTGATTCTAAGTAATCAGTAATTTAGGTATACACCATGGCGATAGTTCAGCCTTTTTCTTAGTATGCTTCCGTTTCAATCATAACAAAATTAGCCCCTTAGCATAGCAATAATGATGATGATAATAAACAGTGCAGGTAGTTAGGTTTATACTAAGCAGACAAGCAGCAGGTCTGCTGAAGGGCTTCTTCACACGGGCGTCTGCCCGGCTTTCAGAGGCGTCGCGTTTCGAGCTTTCAGTGGTGTTCAGTTGCAGACATCGTTTTTCTCTCCTATAGGGGGACATTAGCCACAGTGGTTTATCGTCCCACGATGCTACATGTAGCGTCCAGGGTCGCCTTGAACGCTAGGGAAAATCGGGATCTGAACGCCGCCTTCGTGCAAACGCGGGTGAAAGCCCGGTACAAACACTCTCATTCAGTGAATGGGAGCGTTTAACGCCAAGTCCCGAACGCCGGCGGTAAATGCGGGGCAGACGCCCGTGTGAACTAGCCCTAAAGCGTAGTCTTATATGCTGCAATTGCAAACTTAATAGAATAAGCCTAAAAGAACTGTCTTACTTTTGATTTTGCTCCAGTGCTGAATCCACTACCTCTGGCCAAATGTAATCAGGTACATGGTAAACCCAAATACCAACAACACTTCATTCCCTGCCTCTATAGTCAAATATGTTTATCCAGTTTTATACTGGTGCCCAAATGACCTAATTCCAAGAGAACCAGAAGGACAAATACTCGGAGAATCCATGCATCAGAAATGCCATTATCTCTTGTGTGATGATGAACTGCTGGAAAGCTGGGCTTCCGATACATATTTCACACTGGTGTGAGCAAACACTTACTGGTAGGGCCTATTTACACTCGCCCTTGTGGGAAACGCATGTTGCTTTTTGCATGTAAAATTATGGGTTTGCAGTTTGTGCATTATTTTTTAAACTAATGTTCTTGAGCATTATTTAATGCTTTTGCATTGCGATTTGTCCATGAATATCAATGTAGATTTCCATGAAAGTACATCTTATTAATGTCAAAAATGCATATGAACTCCATACTACACAACCAATTCACTATATCATATTTTTTTTCACTTTAGTGTCTCTTTAACCATTACACTATCCTGCCACCACCAACAAAATAAATGTTTGTTATTTTCTAGGTTTAGGAAACTGAGCTGTTACCAGCATTGTTGACTATGTATCCGCTTTGCGATGTGGCACTAACTGAGGGAATTGTTGTTGATGCCATACCACAGTATCAGCCATGTACTAGGGGGCAACAAGAACTACTCTTAATTCTAGATTGCGGCAGTCTTAATCATTTTCTCCTGAGCTGCTTCATTTGTTCATTTATTTTAACTGGTCATCGTCCAGCGTGCGAACTGTGGAATTCTGGGAGTTTCTGGTATTATTTATCAAGTCAAAATTAGCAGAATGCTGTCATGACGCCAACAGTAGCTGAATGACTGCAGAGGAAAATGACCAATGCAAACAGATTACAAATTCAAATGTTATGCCCAGGGTTCATTATCATGCAATATCATAACATTGCTGTTCAGTTCATTGGTGTGTTGACTGCTGCATAAACAGAAGTGATGATTGGGGATCTGTTCTGCCAGAGAAGAGAGACAGTTGTGTAAGTTAATAACGCTTACCCCTTACAAAGCACAGCGGGTCTGTTTCAGCATCTAGTAACGACCACCCTTGTACACATATCAATGCTGGGAAAGGTGTAGACAGGTCGCCTATCACTGTGTTTTCTACTTCACAAATGTATGCACCCCTTTACAAAATCAAGTACCCCACTGTGCAAATCACCTTATACTCCATAATATATGTACTAAATTCAGCCGTAGTCTCTATTTGTGTATACATAGGGGGCATTACCCAAAGGATACAGTTTACACTTTTCAACCTATCATACAAAGCTTTAAATAAGTTGTCACTTCCATACATTTCCTCATTAATCTCCAGAATTGAAGAGCCTAATAATGAATGTCAATAAAGAAAGTGCCAAAGCTTAACATCAAGAAAACTAAAGTCATACCATCTGCTCCAATGAACAATTCTATAAATATATGGAGAATAAGTAAAAGTTGTAACAGATTTCTTCTTACTGGGATCAAAGATATCTGCAGATGGTGACTGCAGCCTTGAGATTAAGACATTTGTGTTACGAGGACAGCTATGGCAAATTTGGACAAAACACTAAAGGATAGAGATGTCATCTTACCAATAAAGATCAGGGTAGTTAACGCTATGGTCTTCCCAGTAGTAACATATGGCTGTGAAAGATGGACTATAAATAAGGTCATGTGTAGAAAAATGTATGCATTTGAATTGTGGGTTTGGAGAAAGCTACTGAGAGGTTCCTGGACTGCTAGAAGATCTAACCAAACAATACTAAATAAAGCCAGAGTGTTTACTAGATGGGTTGATATTACTGTTACAACTTAAAGGGAGCCTGTAATGCCATAAAAAAAGAAAGAGTTTCACTTGCCAGAGGCTTCTACTGGCCCCCTGCAGTCATCTTGCGCCCACACTTGGACAAAGCGATCCTTCGGTCCCCCGCTGTTGCTCACTTTCACTTTCCTCTGTCGCCGGCAATTGCACCTGGGCAGCCCTGGGTGCCAGCTTCCTTGTTCTCACTCCCATCGCCGGGAGAGTCCTGCACAGGCGCAGTAGAGATTGCCTCTTCCTGTGCCTGTGCAGAATTCTCCCGGTGTTGGGAGCACAAATGAGGACGCATGCAGGGGCAATGGACGTCAACTTACAAGTCAGCAAAAGTGAAACTTA
The DNA here is from genome assembly GCF_040937935.1 of Hyperolius riggenbachi. Classification (NCBI taxonomy): domain Eukaryota; kingdom Metazoa; phylum Chordata; class Amphibia; order Anura; family Hyperoliidae; genus Hyperolius; species Hyperolius riggenbachi. The sequence continues at coordinate 83,480,052 of NC_090649.1, read as the reverse complement.
GTCAAGATGGGGGACCGGAGGATCAGTGAAGGCCGGCGCAAACACAGAGTGGCTGCAGGGAGCTGACAGAAGCCCCAGGCAAGTGAAACTCTTTCTTTTTTTATGGCATTACAGATTTCCTTTAAATACTTTGGACACATTGGCCCAGCATTGGCTCAGCATTAGAAAAGGGGAGGCTGCAGTGCATCATCCGAACAGTGGAATGGATAATTGGCTGTAGCTTACCTTCCCTGCAGGATCTTTACGCTAGCAGGTGCAGAAAGAGAGCATCCAAAATTGCCTCTGACCCCTCTCACCCAGCTCACTCCATCTTCCAGCGCATGCCTTCAGGAATAAGTTTCCGGTCAATTGCAACTAAAACCTCCAGACACAGGAACAGCTTTTTTCCTCAGGCGGTAGCCATGCTTTATGCTGAATCACGTTAGAGCTGCTAGGACTGAAAGTAATCAGCACAGAACTGATAATGAACAATTCTCACCTTGCTTACTGCCACTATACTCACATACTTGACTTGTAATATACATACTGTCTGTCCTTGTATTGTTTTGTTTGTGTTTGTTAAGCAACTGCCAAGACAAATCCCTTGTAAGTGCAAACTTACTTAGCAAAATAAATTGATTCTGATTCTGATTCTGATATGAAATTCAGTTTTTCTCCTGAGTTTTCACCTAGGTAATATTTTCACATCTTGTCATAAAATGCCTCTTATAGCACCAGCAAGCAAAAAAATACTCTTATAAAAACATTTTTGATAGTATTTGTTTACCAACTTTTAGATTCTTTTTCAGATGTAAAATGCTTAAAAGTTATGGCCCATATGCAATTCACTTTTCCACCTGAGTTTTTTCCTAAGTGATAATTTTAAACTTGTCAATAAAATGCTTTTTAAGCCACCCGAAAGCAAGAAAATACTCAAAATTATTTTGATAGTACTTCTTCACCTACTTTTTGGTACTTTTTTATTTGAAAATTGCTGAAAAGTTATTTTAAATTGAAGATGAAAAATTATCTCCTAGGAGAAAACTCAGGTGAAAAGGTGAATTGCATATTGCCCATAGAATCTGAAAATTATCTCTTAGGAGATAACCAAGGTGAAAAAGTCAATTGCATATGGGTCATAATGAGAAAGCCAGATTCTTTGGAGAAATCCTTAAATGCTTGGAAAATTTGAGGGTAGCAGAGGTTAAGATGGATAGACAGTAAACGTGAAGCTATGAACATGCCTATGCAACAGCTGAAATAAGGCATGATTGACAGACATCTGGTGTGCATATGGTTACGAAAAGTCAGAGTCGACCGAATGAATGAGGAGGAGGTATGTATGTGGGTTTATATGAAAAGGGTGCCGGTAAAAAAGGGCGCCTGGTGGAGCCCATATATACCAACTTTGGCTACAAAAAAGGCGCCTTGTGTAGCCCATATAAACCTCGGCTACAAAAAAGGCGCCTGGTGTAGCCCATATAACAACTTCGGCTACAAAAAAAAGGTGCCTGGTGTAGCCCATATAAAAACTTCGGCTAGAAAAAAAACTCTGTTATGTGTTCATTACTATTCCCCCTCCAGGCCGCCATGGATAGTGGGGGAATGAAATAATTCGGCTTACAGTGCTTGTAGCCCATATAAAAACTTCGGCTACAAAAAAACTCCGGGATGTGTTAATTACTATTCCCCCTCCAGGCCGCCATGGATAGTGGGGGAATGAAATTATTCGGCTTCCAGCACTTGTAGCCCATATAAAAACTTTGGCTACAAAAAAGGCGCCTGGTGTAGCCCATATAAAAACTTCAGCTACAAAAAAAAGGCAATAATATGGGCTACAAAGGGGCACCCTACCGTAGCCGAAAACGTTGTAGCGGAAAAAAATATGGGCTACAAAGGGGCGCCCTACTGTAGCCGAAAACCTTGTAGCCGAAAAAAATGGGCTACAAAGGGGAGCCTGCTTGTAGCCTATATCAAAACTCGGGCGCCCTTTTCTACACCTTGTAGCCCATATTTCCAGAAATAACATTGATGTCTATGGCGGCGCCGTTTTCATACAGGTAGCTCAGGCGCCCTTTTCAACCGATACCGTGTATGTTTTTATAACGGAGTAATCTCGTTCAAAGGGCTAGTAATTAAGGAGCTGGATTATTATATTTCATTTGAAGTATAATAACAAACCTAAAGCAGATTACTCCGTTGGCCAGAAACAAGGAGAGGTGAAGTATATGAACTGGGGAGTACAGAAAGGGGAAATGACATCAGATTGGGACACAGTGGGAGAAAAGTTTTTAAGGTATCCCTGGTGCATTTTGTTACATGGTATTAAATCTAAGGTAAAGAGTTATAAAAAGTCTATGCTGCTTAATGTAGCCAAGAGTTTAATACCCAGACATTGGAAGACCAATACACTCCCCACTGTAAAGGAATGGCGTGAAGTGGTAGATAGACTATTAGTGTTCGATGAATTCCACTCCCTGAGAATAAATACGCCAGATAAATACTACTCTAAATGGAGAGGGTGGTTAGAGTTCCAGGAAACCAAAAGGCATGCAGAATTCTCCTCTTAAGGTTTAATTGAAAGGAGTAAATAGTTGCTCTATTAGGCCCGGTTCACATTAGGCCCGGTTCACACTTGCGGTTCTCTGCCAAACGGACCGGATGACCTGACCGGATCCGGACCGGATCCGGATCGGAACCGTACGGTTCTGATCCGGATCCGATCCGGATCCGGTCAGGTTGCATCAGGTGTTCATCAGGATGCGATCCGGATCCGTTTGGCAAAAGTTAGTACAAACCAAATAAAATGTTGGGGTCTGGGAGGTCAGCAGAAGGGGGACCTGTGGAATCAGGCCCTCCGCTGTTTAGCACTCACCTCCACCTCCGACATGCTGCCAACATCTCCAGCTCGTTTAAAGTCACTGCTGATCCACTCCAAAATGCTTGCCCATGTGTCCCCATCCAAAATCGCCGCAACAATCCGCATAGGAAGTGGGGTAGAACATCCGGATTTTTAGCCAGTGTGTTGTGCGCTCTCCGGTTCTCATTGCTTTGTATTGGCCGGATGGTGCAGTCCGGCTCCGCCCCGGATACGGCTGCCGGAGGAGCCGGACCAAAAAATAGCGCATGTTGGGTCTTATGCCGGAGTCCGGATCCGGTCCGGATCCGGTCCGGACGAAACGAACGCATGTGAACGCACGCATAGGCTTTCATTGCTATGCCGTGCGTCCGTTCCGTCCGTCCCGCATGCGGTCCGGCTCCGGCACGGCGATTCCGGACGGCGCCCGATAATGAGAACCGGTCCGGATCCGGTCAGGTCATCCGGTCCGTTTGGCAGAGAACCGCAAGTGTGAACCGGGCCTTACTCTCTTGTGATAAAGTATCAAGTTCGTTTTCTCTGGTTCGGAAATTAAGATGATTACTGGATCGCATAGGGTAATGTAAGATACGGGTATACCACCTCGGGAAGACAGGGGATAAAAGTTGATTGTCTCTTGTTTTAGTGCAATTAGATTGATAAAATATCTGAAAAATGGGTCTTATTGTTAATAGAAAATTGGCCGTATAGATGGTTGAATTGATCTTACTAATTGGCCATATTAAGCCACTACATTCAGAAAGTGGATGGTGTTTATGAATATTTTGTATTGTGGTTTTGTAATTTTGTAGACTAAATTAAAAATTAAAATAAATAAATAAAAAATGGTAGAAATAGCCAAACAAAATTTGTGTTTTTTTAATGTACAGTAGTGCTTTTTATGTTTAAACTGGAATTGGTAAAACTGGGAACTAATGTGTTTTTTCAGCAAATATTTTTCAATTTTTCCCATGAAAGTGCTTAGAAAACAGGGAGGGCAAACATGTCATACAGGGAAAGCCTAGTTTGTCCTGAAAAAAAAAAGATATAGGTGTCATAAGTAGGGATAAAGTTATTGCTGATTAAATAGGGACATAAATAAAATGTCAAAACTGCTCTGGTCAATAAGGGGAAAATAAGGTTAGGATACGAAGTGGTTAAAAATGAAAAAAATATGGCAGCCTCCATCTCCTTATTACACAGGGTCCCTCCCTTTAACTGTTTTTAGCTGCTATCCAATCAGATAAAAGTATAAATATTAACTTGTTGCTAGGTACACTACAATAGTTAGCCGCGTCAAGCAGCTATGCATCAATCTCCACCCGCTCTAGCTGCTGATAGGCCCTCCCCTATTTACTTCCTGGATCTGTACTCTACAGTAGACAGACCTAGAGACGATGGATGACATCACAGCCGGAGAGCACTGGGAAGTAAAACAGGACTACAAAATTGCAAGTAACAATAATCCTAACATTTGTATAGCACTTTTCTTCTGTTGAACTCAAGGCGCTCAAGAGCTGCAGCCTCGGAGCACACCCAAGGGGCCACCCTGCAGTGTTAGGAAGTCTTGCCCAAGGACTTACTACAGAAGAGGTTCTGACCCTAGCCAGGATCTGAATCCTGGTCCTCCATGTCAAAGGCAAAGCCCTTAATAAGTACACTATCTAACCACTACCAAGTAGCGGTTTCAAAACCTGAAATACCTTTACATTACAAATCCGCTTGACTTCCATGAACAGACGCAAAGGTGGATTTCATGTTCTAAGTACACCCATCCCTAAAGGGCTCCGCAGATGGCATGATCCTGCAGAAATCCCCTTCCCAGCCTGCATGTCTGTCTTATTAAATTGAATGAATTCCAGAAATACACGGTTTAAAAATAAAACCACAAGAAGGAAAAACATATTTCCCAGGTATGTCTCATGCAGAGAAAGCCATATTTTATGCCAATAAACTTCTGCTGCATCATTATATCTTCTTTAGGACGTTCTTTAAAAAAAAAAAAAAACATTAAAAAAAAATAACTACACAGACATAAAGGAAGAGGAATTCGGTTCCAAGGATATAAAATTCCAGATTGTGGTCTTGTTGTAGAAAGACTTTTGCTTACCTTGTATAATCTCCCCGGTTGGCTTTGTAATACTGTAATACAATTTTTTTTCTTGCGGAGTCCCGGACACACTTGTTAAAAGAATAATCATTTAGGGGTAATTTATATCTCTACCGCTAGAATGTACAGTGTTACACGGCTTCCATAAGATTTAAGGGAAATGTTAGCTGTGGCATGGGGACGTAGAGAGTTCTCCCAGTGCACAATCTGAAACCATCTACATCTGTTCATAAGTAACTTGGATCAATATCAATAGCTGTAAATCAAGCATTATTTTATTTCATCACTCCAGACCCAGGGAGATTACATTTTTTTTTAAATCGCTGAGAAAAAAAAAAGAAAAAAAAGTTTATGGGAAGAATGGAGAAACCATACGTGAGATATTTAAAAAGGTGTTCTTCATGTATTTGAAAACAATTCCCTCTACATAGGCCTCGATTCATAAAAGCAGTGCGATAAAAAATAATTTCTGGGAGGGAAAGTACCGCATTCGGTATTTTAGACCTTTGTGTGCTAATTCATAAAGATTTTCACAGCTGCCTTTGAAGTTCGGTAAATTACCGCAGCCCATTGAGCGGTACAGCAGAAGTGTGGCGATAACTCTCTTTTGTTACAAGCTGTAATTACGATTCCCTGCACAGATGACTCACAGAGACTTCGGCTCCCTGCACAGATGACTTATACAGACTTCGGCTCCCTGCACTGATGACTCACACAGACTTCGGCTCCCTGCACAGACTCACAGAGACTTCGGCTCCCTGCACAGATGGCTCACACAGACTTCGGCTCCCTGCACAGACTCACAGAGACTTCGGCTCCCTGCACGGATGACTCACACAGACTTCGGCTCCCTGCACAGATGACTCACACAGACTTCGGCTCCCTGCAAAGGCTCACAGAGACTTCGGCTCCCTGCACAGACTTTCGGCTCTCTGCACTTTGCTTTGTTAAGGCCTCACCAGAGGTGTCGGTAACTTCTTAAGACCTCACCAGAGGTGTTGGTAACTATCGTCTGGCTTACCGCTTGTTGAAGGCTTTATGAATTGACATTTGCTGACAATTTACTGACATGTTTTGGAGGTAATTACAGCCAAGTCGGTAACTTTCCTCACTGCTCGGTACTTTCAGTTTTTCATGTGGTAACAGCCTTCATGAATTGACACTTTGCTAAGTGCTCGGGAAAGTCTGCTGTTTTCAGCATTACCGCATGCTTTATGAATTGAGGCCATAGTAGGGATGCTCAATTGCAATTTCTGCATTTCCGCTTGGAAATTGGAAAGCAGATATCGTAATTCTGCAGAAATGCGATTTACCGCAACTCGGTAATATTAGCCCAATCACAGAACTTGGAAGCATTGGACCAATCAGAGAATGCAGAATTTTTCTGCAACATTTAAATTTTTAGACAAATCACAAGTCGTATTTTGCATTTTTCAGATTTCCATTTTTTTTTTCATCTTTTTGCATTCTCGGGTTTAAAAAATGACTAATAAAATACTCCTTCAAAATCGAAAATTGATAGAAGGGAAAATTGGAAATTGGAAAATCAGAAATTAGAATTTCCATGGAACCAGAGATTGGCATTTCCGACCATCCTTAATATAAGGTGGCAGGGAGATGTGTTGTCAGTGGCACAGTGACCAAGGCAGGAAACCCTTGCTAGGACTTGTTGGGTAATATTATGGTTTCCTTGAGAAAACTCAAACGTTTGGGATTTAACAGAAACCTGAAGTGTGAGGAAAATGGAGGTCACCGTCTTCATTCCTTTATGAGCAATGCCAGTTTCCTGGCTGTCATGTTGAGCGTTAGGGCTTAGTTGTGTTTGAGACATACACCTGCACAAAGCATGCAGCTAATGGAGTCACACCAGAGTCAAAGCATCTGATCAGCATGCATCACGTTATTCCGATATATTCCATCCCACAGGTAATGTATCAATGTGAGAGTACCCTTACAATATAATTGCATTGCAATTGCAATTTGATCAGTTATGCCAGAAATGCAGACATCCAACCAACAAACACTGATTCCGGTAATATCTTTAATAATTACCGTATATACTCGGATACAAGTCGACCTCGTGTATAAGTCGACCCCAATATTTGAGCCCCTTAAGCTGGAATTGTTCTATGTCTCCAGTATAAGTCTACCCCTAAAAGTTAACGACTGCACTTCTCGACCAGGAGTGGTTAATAGCTGCACTGCACACAGTCTTGTGGCCATTAACCCCCCCCCCTGGCCCCCAAGTGCAGCCATGCATTGTCTCTCTCCCTCCCTGCAGAGCACTAGTGGCTGGAATCATTGATCCTACCTCCCACCCACCATCACCTAAAGGGTGTCCTCCTCTCTATGCACCCCATCCCCACCGTGTGGAATGAAATGCTGTGTAGTCCACAGCAGGAGCAAAATGGTTGAAAGGAAATTTAATCCTCCCTCCCTCCCTCACCCAAAGCATGTCTACATCTCTCTATCCTCCTCCGTGTAATTGAATGCTGTGTGCAACAGCAGTGAAGTGCGTGCCGGGATCTTTAATCCTCCCTACTTTCCACCCACCATCACCCAAAGGACGTCCACTACTCTTTATCTCCCCCCTGTGTAAAATGCTGCGGAATCGCCGCAGCCGACTTACGGTATGGGTCCAGCAGAGACGATCAACCAAAGGACGTCCACCACTCTTTATCTTCCCCCTGTGTAAAATGCTGCGGAATCGCCGCAGCCGACTTACGATACCAGCACCAGCTTTCATGCACTCTCCACTTCCTCACTCATGTAGCGTCATGTGACTACGGGAGCCAGCGGTATGCAGACTTGCGTGCATTAGAATACCGCCTCCAGAAGTCACATGATGCCGTGCGAGTGAGGAAGAGGAGTGCGAATGACGGCTGGTGGTGGAATCGTAAGTCGGCTGCGGCGATTCCACAGCATTTTACACAGGGGGAAGATAGAGAGTGGTGGAGGTCCTTTGGGTGATCGTGGGTGGGTGGGAGGATGAAAGTGCCCGGCCACTAGTCCACTACAGGGAGGGGGAGAGAGAAAGGCAGCCCTCTCATCCTGGCTATAAGTTGGCAAGTTTAGGACTATCTTAAGTACAAGTCGACCCCCCCACTTTTACACTTTGAGTTAGTCCTAAATTTCTCGACTTATAGCCGAGTATATACGGTAACTGTGCAGGGTGTTCGAAATGTTACGTTTCTTCTTCAGGCATTATACAGAACTGTGTCAGAACCGTGCAATAAGAAGTTTTGGATCACATACAGACTTAGATATGACTCTGTGGGCTCAATTTGACATGATATCACACAGTTTTACCCCCTTTAAAATGAAATTTTACTTTAATCAATCGATTTCAAAATCAGATTGGACATGTTGGAAATAATGGATCTGCAAGTAAATCTGCCAGAAAATCTCATAGTGTGTAACAAGCATAATGCTGGGAATACACGATGCGTTTTTGCAGCAGATAGATGGTTTGATACATAATTTCCGACATGTCCAATCTTACAGACACAGAGGCACTAGGCTAGGAAACAGACCTGCATGAGTTATATGCTCCCTTTGTATTGCCTGAGGAAGTGGGATATACCCGCGAAACGCGTTGCACCCTTCGGAAGTACCGTATATCCTCGCAAGCAAGCCTATAGTGTGACCCCAAAAAGGGGGTCAAAAGTTGGGGGTCGGCTTGCTTGCGAGCCACCTGTGGTCCACGCACCCGATCGCCCGCGGCCGCCGCTATTACCTAAGCTGGCACCGCATCTTCTATTATTCCCCTCTCCGGTCGTATAGTAATTCACTCACAGCAGCGCGCCCCACTGTGAGATGACGAGGCAGGAAGCCATAGAGAGAGAGAGCGGCTTCCTGTAGCTATGGGAACCGCTCTCTCTCTCTCTATGGCTTCCTGCCTCGTCATCACAGCAGCCCCGTGGGGCGCGCTGCTGTGAGTGAATTACTTTACGAGCAGAGAGGGGAATAATAGAAGATGCGGCGCCAGCTCAGGTAATAGCGGCGGCCACGGGGTGGGCGAGAGGAGGAAGCAATACCTATACTGGGCACTGTACTAGCTATACTGGGGCACTATACTGGGCACTACCTACCTATACTGGGCGCTATACTGGGCACTACCTACCTATACTGGGCACTATACTAGCTATACTGGGGCACTATACTGGGCACTACTTACCTATACTGGACACTATACTAGCTATACTGGGGCACTATACTGGGCACTGCACTAGCTATACTGGGGCACTATACTGGGCACTACCTACCTATACTGGGTGCTATACTGGGCACTACCTACCTATACTGGGCACTATACTAGGGCACTATACTGGGCACTACCTACCTATATTGGGCACTATACTAGCTATACTGGGGCACTATACTGGGCACTACTTACCTATACTGGACACTATACTAGCTATACTGGGGCACTATACTGGGCACTTCACTAGCTATACTGGGGCACTATACTGGGCACTACCTACCTATACTGGATGCTATACTGGGCACTACCTACCTATACTGGGCACTATACTGGGCACTACCTACCTATACTGGACGCTATACTAGCTATACTGGGCACTATACTTGCTATACAGGGCACTATACTAGGCACTACCTACCTATACTGGGCACTATACTAGCTAAACTGAGGCACTACCTACCAATACTGGGCACTATACTAGCTATACTGGGGCACTACCTACCCATACTGGGCACTATACTAGCTATACTGGGACACTATACTAGCTACACTGGGGCACTATACTAGCTATACTGGGCACTATACTAGCTATACTGGGGCACTATACTAGCTATACTGGGCACTTTACTAGCTATACTGGGCACTATACTAGCTATACTGAGCACTATACTAACTATACTGAGCACTATACTAGCTATACTGGGCACTTTACTAGCTATACTGGGCACTATACTAGCTATACTGAGCACTACACTAGCTATACTGGGGAACTACCTACCCATACTGGGCACTATACTAGCTATACTGGGGCACTATACTAGCTACATCGGGGCACTATACTAGCTATACTGGGCACTATACTAGCTATACTGGGACACACTGGGGGATCACGCAGCCAGCATTTCCTACCCCTGGCTTATATGAGGGCCAATCGGGTCAGCTTGCTTGCGAGTATATACGGTATGTAAAGAAACTATTTTTGTTGTTAAAATCAACACTATTTTTGTCTGCTTTGAAGGGGCAAGTCCACCACTGCCTATTTCATTTTAAATGTTTTAATCACCTTTTACTCTTCTGGCACCTCTGTAAAACTGCATAGCTACTGAGTCCACCCTTGGTGGAGGGGAATTGGCCCCTTTTTCCGATCTACAGAGAGCGACTTCTTAATCCTGAGTGGGGACAGGTCTAATTCTCCCCACCCGCCCTCACAGTGGTAACCTGGACGGTAGCCCTGGTTAGTGAGTATTAAATCATACTTACATCTCATATCCACATTTCCAGTATCTTCACTATACTGGGCTCTCAGTGTCTTCCTTTTATACCTATCTCGTTCGATGATTTTGTCGCTCGAATTCTCATAGAAGTGAATGGAAAAAGATAAGAAAAACGAGCGGAAGATAAGAGAAACGAGTGGAGAATCGAGCGGCCAAAACGATTGAGCGGCCAAAACGATTGATCGGCAGAAATGCGTCGTGTATTCCCAGCATTAGGAGACTGTGTGGCTACTGGTTGCTTATTCCCTTATCGCAGCACAGATCTCCTGCGGATAATGCTCCATTCATTGTCAGTCTGGAAGTACAAGAGGCGCCTTTTCTTGGCTGCCGCAGCCCCGGGTTGGTGGCACTCGTTCTTGGAAAGAAAATTTATAATCACTTTAGGGTAATGACCTTTGTGTTCCTTTTTTTATTGGCATGGAATATATATATTATAATATAAATTAATATTAAAAGTTACATGATGAATTACATTTTTCGCAGAATTTCTTTTCTCTATAAACTAGGAGACTGAATACCACAACGCTGCTGGCAATTTCTTGCGGCTTGACTTAACTGAACTTACAATACTTTTGATGTTCCCACCAGCTGGAAATGCAGTTTCATTAAGGACTAACCACCAAAGCTCTCTATTAAACATCTATTACATAATATGCTGAAGGTGAAAGTGTCTGCCTTCTTTCTGCATTTCTCTGTGATTAAAGTGGAATGGCAGCCAATTTTCTTTTAGTGTTGAACAGGGTGGTGAGTGGATAGAAGCGCCATTAGCTTTTCAGTATCTTGCTGGTCCCCGATGCTTATTCCAGTGACACCAGAGCAGAAAGTGAAATAAAATATCTCCATTGGGGACACCTGCAATTGCAAAGTCAAAAATCACCTCTAGACCCCAAGCTTGACAGGCTGAGGTCCATGGGGCGTTAAGAACATTAATTATTATTTGAAGCACAGAACCGGACAGAGACAGTGGAAATATATTGATTACTGTTCTTTATTTTGTTATAGCAACCTTGAACTGAAAAATTAAAGTCAAAATAAACCTTGCTCATTAGTTGTCCATTCAGTTATAACTGAGCGCAACTGATATAAACCTGACAGCAACAGATATATAACTGAAATCAACTGATAGATTTCAGTTCTGACAAAAGAAAGAAAGAAATAATCATTGTTAATTGTTGTTTTCACAGTAAGTAGTAGAAATCTGACATTACCGGTTTTGGGCTACTCCATCTCTCCATAGGGGATTGTCGGCATGGCCTTTATTCTTTATAAAGACACTCCCTGAAAAAGATTTATATAAAGATGCTGGCCAGCCTCCCTGCTCAACGTACACTTTTTTTGGCAGTTGGGCGGAGCAACTGCCATTCACTAAGTGCTTTTGAAAATAAAGAAAACTGTGAGAACCCCCCATGAGGCGTTGGGCTAGTCCAAAACCTGTCAGTTTTGTCACATTTTGACTACCTACATTAAGTGACAGCTACATAGGAGAAAAGTAATTTGTGGCTCATTTTACTCTGGAAAAAAACATAATTCTTATCTGTATATGTTTACATTTATTTTAAAGGGGAATTGAAGTAAGAGGTATACGGAGGCTGCAATATTTATTTCCTTTTAATCAATACCAGTTGCCTGGCAGCCCTGCTGGTCTATTTCTCTGCAGTAGTATCTGAATAACACCAGAAACAAGCATGCAGCTAGTCTTGTCAGATCTGACTTTAAAGTCTGAAACATCTGATCTGCTGCATGCTTGTTCAGGGGCTATGGCTAATAGTATTAGAGAAAGAGGATCAGCAGGGCTGCCAGGCAACTGGTATTGCTTAAAAGGAAATAAACATGGCAGCCTCCATATACCTCTCTTTTGTCGACAGTGGTTATTTAAAAGAAAGTGAGTTTCTGAGAGGAACCGATTGTGAGGTAAGTATGTAATATTCTTTTGCAGGTACATCATGTGTTTATTTTAAATAATTTTACTCAGTTCAGGTTCCCTTTAGGTTTTAACTAGTTCAGGTTCCTAGCAATGTCTACATTTCAGCTGTGACGCTATTGATACAGTAATAACTTCTTCATTACTTATGACAAGTGCTACATATATTGTTTTATTTCAGCATAATCTAGGCTTTCTCTGAGTAGATATTATTCTATTTTGTAGGTATTTTACAGGGAAACATTGATGGAAATGCAGGAAATACAATTCTTTTTTTTCACGTTTCACCCTCCCTAACTTTCACATGACAAGTGTCACTGCAATAAACCCCCTCAAAATCTATTGGCTCATCTCAGTTAAAATGATGCCATACATGCCTTATTTCATTACCAGTTGGGCATGTAACAGACCATTATCCCCAGCCTGAGCTGGGGATAATGCCACAGCTACTGTTTACAACCCTTACACCAAGATTTTGCATGACTGTAACAAATGGGGAATTATCTTTGTGGTCTGTGATGTGATGTGCGCTGACACTGCGGAAATCCTCCACAAGCGCTTAAATAACAGAACCCAGCTTTGGTGCAATGCACCTGTAGAGAGAAATTCCCACCGGCAGATGGAGCTGTGGAGTGCAGAGGAATAAACCCTCTGCACTGCCACAGATGTCAGATGGGAATGCGTTTGTTCCAGGCAAGACAGACAGAAAGAGTAAGCAGTAGCAACCGCAGCTCTGGCTTACTCTTCCCAGACAAAGTACAGAAGGAACCACCACCTCTACCACTAGGGCAAATGCGATCCAAACAGACATAGCGATTCACAGTCGGCTGCCGCTGGCGACAGAACAATCGCAACAGAAAAGACAGGACTAGTCAATACAGATAATAAACGACTTGACTATGCTAGAAGGAATGCTAGTGCACTCCCAAAGAACTACTCTAAGATAATATTAGCAAACAATTTGCAGAGGGCTTAGACTCAAGGTAAGTCTAGCAGGATCAAACCTTTATGACCAGCATGAAATTCTGAGAGGAAATGATATTTACACTGCAAGCCTTCAAAGGAAGCAGATAAGCAATTTGCATGACAAGTGGATGCAAATCCCTCAGCAGAACAGCAGCTCTGAAACTTGCAGAATGAAGACAGGTCTCCTTTCCAGGGACCTGCAGCATACAGACCTAAAAAATGGTCAAAAAACTGCCTGCCTGTGCAGGCAGCAGAGCAGATCATTACAATGACCCCTCCCAGCCAGGCAGGCACTACTTCGAGCCTCTACCATCGAGCCACCACTGCAGATCCATAATCTCTAGAACCACCAGGCACAGGAAAACCTTCTTCTCCAAGCAGTCCTCCTGCTGACACACACACACACACACACACACACGCACGCACGCACGCACGCACGCACGCACGCACGCACACACACACACACACACACACAGAACTGCACTCCTATGGGGCTTCAGCCTTTGGGTTCAAAGCTTGCTCTAAGGCTTTGTCTTCTCTAATGTATCTTCTCATGCTGGTAGGAATGTAATTGTTATGTAGAGTTGTGTTGTTATATGTATGTCATATGCTGTAGTGCCATTGCCAGGTGAACCACAAAGAATTCTGGGCAGGCCAATCAGCGTACTTGGCGACTAAAGGTCTAATTCCCTTGCCTCCCCTTGGTGACCCTCACAGCCTGGGAGCCCATCTTGCACATTTCATAAAACAAATATGGCCATCATGATCATCACCTCCATAACAAATGTAGCCACAAAAACAACTGATCTGGAGGATAAACCCCGGTATAAGAACAAAGGAAGGTTATCAGTTGGGAAGCAGATCTGGTCCCCTTTGCAGTTACACGGGCTGCTTCCATATAGTAATGTTTCTGTTCTCTTATAAGGTGGCTTCTAAAGTATAATTTGTAAAAGCCCACAAAGCTTTTTTTTTTTTTTTATAGATTCTCTTGGCAGCCCTGTATACCTCTATTGATGAAGTCCTGCTGGGAACATCCATATAGATTTATGAACACCCATGACATGAACTTTGCATACATTCAGAATAACTATTTTCCTTCGTTCATGCGGTATACGTTTTAGTTGGGATGGGTTGATGGATCTGTAGGAGGAATTTTAAGAGTTTCGATAGCATTTTAGTTCTTATAATGTGTTCCATCCTTGGCGGTGGGAGAGGACCACTTCACTAACAATAGAAGTACAGCAGAACAATCGAAACATCAAAAAACAGGGCTCTCTATGGCACAGCACGTCATGCCGCGAACTGGCGATCATTCATCTCAGGAGCCGCTCTTATCAGCAACAAACAAGTGCTTCTTTTGTTAACGACCTCAGTATCAACAAGACTCTCATTCCACACTGAAATCTCATCACACACGATGAACAATTAGCGCAGCATCCACAGTTTACCCAAGGATGAGGAGGTGTTCAAACCCAAGCACCAGCCAAGACAATTCAGACTAATATTTAACCAAAGTCATTATCGCTCATCATCTGTTGATTTTCTCAAGTGTAGACCAGTTTTAATGAAACCCAATTCATCTTTCACGATTATTTATTAAATGTATTTGGTCAAGAGCTCGGCGTGCACTTTTCACCCTTGTTGCTCAAGTAGGCAAACAAACATAAGCTGCAGGCTACAGTGCTTAAAAAAAGAGACGATCCCCTGATGTGTTTGCTTTGCTTAAGCACCTACCTGCGTTGACTAATGTGGGGGAGAAGACATGGACATCAAAGCCTTTAGTCATAGTTTCTACTAATGAAAGTGCTTCATTGTTGGTTGCTGGTAAGAGAACGAGGTCTGGTAATCAGCTTGTCATTATTATTATACAGAAGCCAGGGGTCGCAGGGAGGTTGGGGAAGTTCTGGGAGTTTCTGCACCGGTTTAATGCAGGTTTTATTCAATAAATCCGCTCCACAACGGGAACATTCTCTTGTAAAACAATACACTCAAAGAGGAGGACTGCATGGGAAAAAAATAAAACATTGGCAAATCTAAATATTACTTTCCCCTATAAACACATTTTTTACAATATTAACCACTTCCCTACTAAGGGGTATTTCCCCTTCTGTACCAGGAGCAATTTTCACCTCGGATCAGCTGATTACGCTCGGCTCTCAGAGCCGCACGTCGAAACTGGGCTCCCCATAGCAGCAATGCTATGCTGTGCGGGGCGCGTATCGGTAATTTGGGGCTCTGGTGGCTGCCAGAGGGGGAATAGTATTTAACCCCGCCCCGAAGTTTAGCGGCAGCGGTGAGAGTCATCATTCGGCTCTGACCGTGCCGAACTGATCATCGTCAAATCAATATGCACCCTTTTCATCTCTCAGTGCTCCTTCCATTCATTCACCAATAACTTTATTACTACTTATCACAATGACAAGATTTATAGTTTGTATTTTTGCCACTAATTAGGCTTTCTTTGGGTGGTACATTTTGCTAAGAATTGTTTTATAATTAGGCTTTCTTTGGGTGGTACATTTTGCTAAGAATTATTTTATTCTAAATGCATTTAACAGGAAAAATAAGAACACATTGAAAAAAAATCATTATTTTTCAGTTTTTGGCCATTACATTTTTAAAATAATACATGCTACCATGATTGAAAACCACACATTTAATTTGCCTATTTGTCATGGTTATTAAAATGTTTAAAATATTTTCTTAGTACAATATATGGCACCAGTATTTCATTTGGAAATAAAGGTGAATTTTTTTAAATTGTGCGTCCATCACTAATTACAAGCCCATAATTTAATAAATGACATAAATATACTCTTTGACATACATATCAAAAAAGTTCAGTCCCTAAGGTAACTATTTATGTAATTTATTTATTTATTTGTATATATGCATGTAATTTGTTTATGTAAAAATGGAAGATGGTGGGAGGTAAGGGGTTCATTTTAAATGTAATGGTAGGTCTATTTATTAAAAAAAAAATGAATGTAGGTGTAATTTTACTATCTGACCACAAGATGTCCTTGTGAATTGACACGGGGACTGCGTTTCCATTCATTCATCTCCCCTATAACAGGCAGCAGTGGCGGCGCTACACTGGGGCTTGCCGGGGCTGAAGCCCCAGCTGAGAAACTGTAAGCCCCTCAGAAAGCCCCCCCTGAATCAAGGGCCGGTGTTCCAACACCGGCTCTAGCATGGGGCGAGAGACTTATCATTCCCTCACCTCAGGGAATGATAAAAAGAGGGGACCTTTTATGCGCGGCGCCGAGCGGGAGATACAGCTAGCTATAGTCTCCGGGAGTCCGGGCTGCAGCAGACACTAGAGCTTCAGCCGCCTGGTCCACTCCTGTCTCCTTCTCAGCAATACCGCTCGCACTACTTCCTGATTCAGTGCGTGCAGAGCGGTATTGCTGAGGAGGAGACAGAAGTGGACCAGTCGGCTGAAGCTCTAGTGTCTGCTGCAGCCCGGACTCCCGGAGACTATAGCTAGCTGTATCTCCCGCTCGGCGCCGCGCATAAAAGGAGGGGGGTCCACTGAGGTGAGGGCATGATGGGGCCCCCCTCCCCAGCCTCTGCAAATAGTCCCCCACCCTCCTGACCAGGTATAACATTATGTGCATTTACTGGGGTAACGCTGTCACTTATGTGCATTTACTGGGGTAACGCTGTCACTTATACTGGGGTAACGCTGTCACTTATGTGCATTTACTGGGGTAACGCTGTCACTTATACTGGGGTAACGCTGTCACTTATACTGGGGTAACGCTGTCACTTAAGTGCATTTACTGGTGTAACGCTGTCACTTATACTGGGGTAACGCTGTCACTTATGTACATTTACTGGGGTAACGCTGTCACTTATACTGGGGTAACGCTGTCACTTATGTGCATTTACTGGGGTAACGCTGTCACTTATACTGGAGTAACGCTGTCACTTATACTGGGGTAACACTGTCACTTATACTGGGGTAACGCTGTCACTTATACTGGGGTAACGCTGTCACTTAAGTGCATTTACTGGTGTAACGCTGTCACTTATACTGGGGTAACGCTGTCACTTATGTACATTTACTGGGGTAACGCTGTCACTTATACTGGGGTAAAGCTGTCACTTATGTGCATTTACTGGGGTAACGCTGTCACTTATACTGGGGTAACGCTGTCACTTATGTGCATTTACTGGGGTAACGCTGTCACTTATACTGGGGTAACGCTGTCACTTATACTGGGGTAACGCTGTCACTTAAGTGCATTTACTGGTGTAACGCTGTCACTTATACTGGGGTAACGCTGTCACTTATGTACATTTACTGGGGTAACGCTGTCACTTATACTGGGGTAACGCTGTCACTTATGTGCATTTACTGGGGTAACGCTGTCACTTATACTGGGGTAACGCTGTCACTTATGTGCATTTACTGGGGTAACGCTGTCACTTATACTGGGGTAACGCTGTCACTTATACGGGGGTAACGCTGTCACTTATACTGGGGTAACGCTGTCACTTATACTGGGGTAACGCTGTCACTTATGTGCATTTACTGGTGTAACGCTGTCACTTATACTGGGGTAACGCTGTCACTTATACTGGGGTAACGCTGTCACTTAAGTGCATTTACTGGTGTAACGCTGTCACTTATACTGGGGTAACGCTGTCACTTATGTACATTTACTGGGGTAACGCTGTCACTTATACTGGGGTAACGCTGTCACTTATGTGCATTTACTGGGGTAACGCTGTCATTTATACTGGGGTAACGCTGTCACTTATGTGCATTTACTGGGGTAACGCTGTCACTTATACTGGGGTAACGCTGTCACTTATACTGGGGTAACGCTGTCACTTATACTGGGGTAACGCTGTCACTTATACTGGGGTAACGCTGTCACTTATACTGGGGTAACGCTGTCACTTATACTGGGGTAACGCTGTCACTTATGTGCATTTACTGGTGTAACGCTGTCACTTATACTGGGGTAACGCTGTCACTTATGTACATTTACTGGGGCAACGCTGTGACTTATACTGGGGTAAAGCTGTCACTTATGTGCATTTACTGGGGTAACGCTGTCACTTATACTGGGGTAACGCTGTCACTTATGTGCATTTACTGGGGTAACGCTGTCACTTATACTGGGGTAACGCTGTCACTTATACTGGGGTAACGCTGTCACTTATACTGGGGTAACGCTGTCACTTAAGTGCATTTACTGGTGTAACGCTGTCACTTATACTGGGGTAACGCTGTCACTTATGTACATTTACTGGGGTAACGCTGTCACTTATACTGGGGTAAAGCTGTCACTTATGTGCATTTACTGGGGTAACGCTGTCACTTATACTGGGGTAACGCTGTCACTTATACTGGGGTAACGCTGTCACTTATGTGCATTTACTGGTGTAACGCTGTCACTTATACTGGGGTAACGCTGTCACTTATGTACATTTACTGGGGCAACGCTGTCACTTATACTGGGGTAACGCTGTCACTTATGTGCATTTACTGGGGTAACGCTGTCACTTATACTGGGGTAACGCTGTCACTTATGTGCATTTACTGGGGTAACGCTGTCACTTATACTGGGGTAACGCTGTCACTTATACTGGGGTAACGCTGTCACTTATACTGGGGTAACGCTGTCACTTAAGTGCATTTACTGGTGTAACGCTGTCACTTATACTGGGGTAACGCTGTCACTTATGTACATTTACTGGGGTAACGCTGTCACTTATACTGGGGTAAAGCTGTCACTTATGTGCATTTACTGGGGTAACGCTGTCACTTATACTGGGGTAACGCTGTCACTTATGTGCATTTACTGGTGTAACGCTGTCACTTATACTGGGATAACGCTGTCACTTATACTGGGGTAACGCTGTCACTTATGTGCATTTACTGGTGAAAGGCTGTCTGTCATTACGTGCGTTAGCTGGTGAAAAGCTGTCTCTTATGTGCATTTACTGGTGAAAAGCTGTCTCTTATGGGCATTAACTGGTGAAAGGCTGTCTCTTATGGGCATTAACTGGTGAAAGGCTGTCTGTCATGTGCATTAACTGGTGAAAAGCTGTCTCTTATGTGCATTTACTGGGGAAATGCTGTCTGTCATTATGTGCATGAACTGGTGAAAAGTTGTCCCTTATGTGCATTTACTGCGGAAACGCAGTCTGTCATTATGTGAATTAACTGGTGAAAAGCTGTCTCTTATGTGCATTTAATGGGGAAACTGTCTGTCATTACATGCATTAACTGGTGAAAAGCAGGCTCTTATGTGCATTTACTGCAGAAACGCAGTCTGTCATTACGTGCATTAACTGCTGAAAAGCTGATTCTTATGTGCATTTACTGGTGAAAGGCTACCTGTCATTATGTGCGTTTACTTCATTTTTTTTTCCATGTAACTACGTTAGCTGGTACAACTACATTACAGTTAGCCCCGCCCACATGACATCATGACCACGCCCAATTCCCCCCCCCCCCCCCCCCCAAGCCCGGCCTGCCAGCCCTCGTGCCCCCTTTGAGCCCCCCCAAAAATCTGAAGCTGGAGCCGCCACTGACAGGCAGAGACAGGTACCCACGTGGGAGATGTATATCTACTCCCCTGTGCAGGAACTCAAGTCCTGTGGGGCGTAGATACACTGTCCTCGGCGCACAAAGTGGTATTGATTAAAAGGAAATTAAATATGGCAGCCTGCATGTGCTTCTCAGTTTAGGGGTCCTTTAGGGCTCTTTCACATCAGAGCTTGCGTTGAACGCTCAAAGCATACATTTGTTGTATGCGTTTTAATGCGTTTTGATATGCGTTGCACTGCAGTGAGTGTGCGTTTTTAATCCGTTTTCAATGCGTTACAGCACATAGAAAAACGCAGGTAATTTTTTCTTCTTTTAATTTTCAACTTTCTACATTGTTCCTCTATTGCATTCTGGGACTGATTGCCTGCGTTAACGGATTAAAAACGCGCATAGTGTGCGTTTTACATTGACTAACATTGTAACGCATAAAGCTAGCGTCAGCCGAAAAACTGCACCTGGGTGCAGTGTAACGCAATGCACAAAAAGGCTGCGTTATATGTGAAAGCTAAAATGAAAGTCTATGGACTTTCATTGCACCTTGGGTAACGCAAACTTTACCCTTTGCGTTGAAACGCAGAAAATCTGCCCTAATGTGAAAGAGCCCTTAGGCCCTTTTCATACTGGCGTGGTGCGTTGGCCTGTTCTTACCACAGGCCAATGCTATGCCAGTGAAGGTCTATGTGGTGTTTCACATCACGACGCCGTGACGTAATCGGCGAAACCCCAATACGAGCGCATAGCTATGCTACCATCGACTCACGCGGCGATGTACGGTGTACCGGAAGTCATGTAAGTCTATGGCGATGCATGTATTGTTAAAAATTCCTGAGATAAAATTGCGGCGCGCATGCGCGGAAGCGTAATTAATCAATATACCTCAAAGCAATTAATTTATTCAGCCACTTGAAGAGAGTGCTAGACAGCCTCACTTCTTGCTTGGCTTGCTGCCAGAATGAGGGATTACCGTGTATTAATGCCAAAATCCCCGAAGGCTGTTTTTGGTGTTGCGGGGTGATGTAACCATGGCATCGCACCGCAACGCTAACACTGGTTATCAGTGTGAAACCGGCCTCAAGCTCTCCAGAAATCTCCATCTTAGCAGGACTCGTCAACATCTCACTGCTCTCTGGTGACAATTCATGGAAAGGACAAGACTTGTAATATCACATAACTATTTTGCGTTTCGCTGGTCATTCCTTCTCTGGCACTTCCTTGAAAAACCTCAGAATCCCTTACAGGGTGGGGAAAAAAATCAAAAAGAGCCCGGCACAACCCTTCTGTAACCAATTATGCCGCAATACATTTCTAACCAACATTAAAATGTAATAAATATTAGAAACAAAAATATACACAACTGCACTATATCCAAAACTTTGCGGCCTTGTTGTATTTAAAAATTAATTCAATTGAAAAAAAAAAGCAGGAATGAAAAGTACTTGAATGATAAACTACGTTCCCACTGAAATCTAAAACAGGTTTCCAACCTTCAAATTAAAATAAAACCTGTTCAGAAGTACATGATTTTTTTAAGTTGGTGCCCAACTTTGTTTTGTTTTAACTTTTGAATGGATGCCACGCTCTTGCCGTGCCAAAATACGAGGTATTGACCTCACAACTGGCAAGCCGCTCTATGTATACGTCAGCTTGCTTATTGTTTTTAATATTTCATATGCAATATAAATAGGCATATGTTTTCCCCGGTATTGTTTCATGTAGAATACGAAGTGTTTAATATGGTTTACTGTTGTGTGATGGTGTGCATTGCTTTGGGTGAGCGATTACAGATTGCAGTGTTTGTTTTGACTTGCTTGGATACCTTTTTAGTGACTCCAAAAGTCAGTCATTTCAAATAAAGATATGAATGTGCACACGTGTGTTCTGCTACATTGTGAGCTACCCTTGATTGGGTTCCAGTCCAGTCCTCTACACTGAAGACTGTTGTTCAGTATACATGTGTACTGAAAGGCTCTATAGTTTTATATTAATTTCTGACACTGGTTAACCACTTAAGTACCAGCGGTCTCTGCCCGCTTAAAGCGGATCCGAGATGAAAAGCTAACTATAACAAGTAACTTGTCTATATATCGTATCTAAAGTTTAGATAGTTTACACAGCATACCTAGCTGCAAAAGTTTAAAAAGTGTATGATTATTTATTCCTGTGATACAATGAGGGCAGCCATGTTCTTTTTGTCATATTGTCACAGGCTAAGGGCCGGAGATGCTATCAGCTTTCTTGCGTGCAAATTCAGTCCCCTCTCCTCCTCCCTCCTCCCCTCTGCCTCTGAAATCAATGGCTAGTAACACCTCCCCCTCCTCCTTCCCAGACTGAGCTCCTGTAAGCCCTTGCTATTGTCTGAAAATGCCTTGGCACTCTGAAAACCTGTGGGCGTGGCTTGTTTAATTTATAGGGAATTCAAGTATTAAAACAAAAACAAAAAAGTAATTGGCTTGAGGAATGCCCAATAAACTATAGGAAAGAGACACAATTATGCAATGAATAAAAGTTTATCTCGGATCCACTTTAAAGAGAATCTGTATTGTTAAAATCACACAAAAGTAAACATACCAGTGCGTTAGGGGACATCTCCTATTACCCTCTGTCACAATTTTGCCGCTCCTCGCCGCATTAAAAGTGGTTAAAAACAGTTTTAAAAAGTTTGTTTATAAACAAACAAAATGGCCACCAAAACAGGAAGTAGATTGATGTACAGTATGTCCACACATAGAAAATACATCCATACACAAGCAGGCTGTATTCAGCCTTCCTTTTGAATCTCAAGAGATCATTTGTGTGTTTCTTTCCCCCTGCAGCTATCTTCCACTGAAGTGTCAGGCTGTTTCTTCCTGCAGAGTGCAGACAGCTCTGCCTGTATGTAATTCCTCAGTATGTGAAAGCCCAGCCAGCTCAGAGGAGGATTTATCCAGCTTGTAAAAGATAAGAGAGAAGAGAGAAGCTGCTCTAATTTAAATAATACACAGGCAGTGTGCAGAGAGGGGCCTGGATGGTGGAGATGCATCACAGAACCACAACACTGAAGAACTTGGCAGCCTTCCACAGGCCTGACAAGTCTGACAAGAGAGAGATAAGTTGATTTATTACAGAGATGGTGATAGTAGAACGTGCTGCAGTAAGCCAGAACACATTAGAATAGCTTTTGGAACTTGTAGGATGATAAAAAACAGGATGCAATTTTTGTTACGGAGTCTCTTTAAGGACCAGAGACCACTGGTACATGAAACAGCAGAATAACGACGAATACCGATGAATCGCCGCACACACGCACCGCAATCGACGTCCACACCGCAGGACGGGAGCCTCAGCCACCCACTCTGCCATCTCTATGACGGCAGAGTTCCTGTGAACCGGTCAGGAGCCGCATTCATTGGCTCCAGACCCTGCCCATCAATGTAAGCCAATGGGAGCTGCTTGCATAGATAGACAGGGTCAGGAGCCAATGAAATCGGCTACTGACCTGCTCACAGGGCTCTGCCGTTATAGAGACGGCAGAGTGAGTGAGCTGCGGTGGGGAGACAGTGGCGAGATCAACAGGATCGGTGAGACCGGTGAAAGCGCGCGGCGTTGGTGTATTAAAATCTACACCCTGGAAGCCAGGTAGCCATCAAAACAGGGTGTAGATTTCAAATAGAGTGGTCCTTTAGTAGTTAAGAGGGTCATACATTATTACAATTATTATTTTTGGTTTTGTTTATATAACCACACCTCCCAACTTTTTGAGATAAGAAAGAGGGACACTTAAGCCACGCCCCTGACATATCTCCTTATCATGACCCGACACACCCCTAGGTTCTGGCATGACGTAAAGATTTAATGAGAGAAAAATTGTTTTATAATTGAAACCACACTGGTCCTTTTTATCCTGGTTCATGTTCCTTCATATTAACATTTGAAAATAACACATATATCAATTTAAAGGGAACCTAAACTAAGAAGGATATGTTTTTTGTTTTGTTTATAATAATACCAGTTGCCTGACTCTCCTGCTGATCCTGTGTCTCTAATATTTTCAGCCACAGCCCCTGAACAAGCATGCAGATCAGGTGCTCTGACTGAAGTCAGACTGGATTAGCTGCATCCTCTATGACACTGTACAGAGTACAAGAAAGCCTGGGGACAGTGACGTAGAATTAGGGGATGCAGAAGCTGCGGCCAAATTCACTAGGGTCCACCTTCATTCATCTTATTAGCTTTTCATTGGTACTATGCTGGTAATAAACACCTCTATATGTGCATTGCATAGTGGTAATCCTTAAAGAAAACCTGTATCGAGAAAAGCCTCCCCTGGGGGTACTCACCTCGGGTGGGGGAAGCCTCCGGATCCTATAGAGGCTTCCCCCATCCTCCTCAGTCCCACGGCAGCGTCGATAAAGGTCCCCGAACAGCGGGATGTAAATATTTACCTCCCGGCTCCAGCGCAGGCGCGGTATCGGCTCTCCGCCTCGGAAATAGGCGGAAATAGACGATCGCTGTTGGGCCACTCTACTGCGCAGGCGCAGTAGAGCGGATCCGACGGAGATCGGCTATTTCCGCCTATTTCCGTGCGGAGAGCGGCAACAGCGCCCCCGCTGGAGCCAGGAAAGGTAAATAAATCAGCGCTTGTCAGGCTTGTCAAGGGAGGACACTTTGGGGGAGCCAGCGCTGGACTGCCTGCAGCTACAGGAGAGGGGGAAGCCTCATTGGGACCCTGAGGCTTCCCCCTCCCGAGGTGAGTACCCCCCAGGGGAACTTTTTTTGTAACAGGTTCTCTTTAAAGAAAACCTGAACTCAGAACTTCCTCTCTGTTTTAAAAGATAAACAACAGCATAATAACCTTTAAAGAAAAATATTTACTTGATCATAGCTGATAAAAATCCTGCAATAAATCTACAGTTTGTCTACTTCCTGCTTTCATGGAAGCAGACCTATTGTTAGCATCCTGTGTTTACAAATGAGATCTCTGCTGTGGCAGTCAGCTGACACAGAGCTATGGGATCAAATTACAATGTGTGTTTAGTTACTCTCTAAATACATACAGGGTGCATTTCTCTATGTTTTTCTTCCGTCCTGTGCAAGTGCTCAGTTCCACTTTAACAAACTGTGTTCTTACTCTGATTACATCCCTCGGACGCTGCAGCTGTCCTTGGTAGGTTTTGGGGCTCTTTATCAAGAGATTTCTTAGGGCCCCATTTAAAACTCGCACTGGGGCTCCATGCGCCTTACTTATAAATGCAAATAGTTCATGTACAACGCAATCAATCATTCAGCAACACATGTATAAAATACATAGATAGTTAATGGGTGGTAAAAAAATATCCAACAGGTACATGTATTTCATAGAATAAGAATAGCAGGAGTAAAGGCTCAAACACACGGGTTACAACTGTCACCGCAACCACGTGGCACGCGCATATTGCGGCAACAGGTCCCCCGTGTGTATAACGCGCGCGCCACGAACCGTCGCTAGTCAGAGCTGTCGCCAGGCGATTGGTGTGGCCAATCGCCGGCAACAGCTGTCGCCGCAACTTTGCCGCAACTGTCGCTAGTCCGCCACGTGTACTGTGTGTGTATGCGGACTAGCGACAGCAACCCACTCACCATGGACGGAGCTTCCGGCAGGGGGGGAGGAACCTTCGGCGACAGCTTCCGCCGCATCTCTGTCCCTCTGTGTGCCGTGTATACGGCTGCTGCACAGAGGGACCTGTCGTCGAGCTGTCGCACACATGTTCCTGGTGTGCTAGCGACAAGCTACAGCGGTACCCCGTGTGTACCCACCTTAAAAAAAACACTAGGGAAGGACCTTATGTAGGCTACGATCTAGAGGGTGGTGGGGTGGAGACACTAGGCAAGGACATGAAGGGGCAGCTAATGTGCAGGAAGCCTCAACATTTAATGCAGTTGTTAATATATCTCTGTAGCCAAATACAAATACCAAACTCACAGAAATATCATCAAATATCAGACTAATTTTCCTGTGAGTCATTGGATGTTGTATACATGTTACTCTGCATGAAATGCCCCTCAAGAGGAAACTATATAGGAGAAATGGGACAAAAACTGCACACAAGAAAGAACCATCACCGCTTTAAAATCAATGAGGGTAAAATGGACACACCAGTGGCTCAACACTTCTGTAAACCAGGACACAGCATACAACATCTGAAAGATATTTTTTTAAAGAAAACCTGTAACGGCAAAAAGTTCCCCTGGGAGGTACTCAAGTCGATATGGGGAAGCCTCTGGATCCTATTGATGCTTCCCCCGTCCTCCTCTGTCCCACGGCGGTCTCGCTCTGGTCCTCCGAACGGCAGGGATGTCAATATTTACCTTCCCGGCTCCAGCGCAGGTACAGTATCGGCTCTCCGCTCGGAGATAGGCGGAAATAGCCGATCGCAGTCGGGCCACTCTACTGCGCAGACGGAAGTCTCCTGCACCTGCGTAGTAGAGCAGACCCGACATAGATCGTCTATTTCCGCCTATCTCTGTGCTGAGAGCCACAACAGCGCCCCCGCTGGAGCCAGGTGAGATTGATAAATGTAGCTTGTCAGGCTTGTCGAGCCAGGATTACCGGAGACTTCAGGGGAGCCTGCAGCTACAGCGGAGGGGGAAGCCTCATTGGGACCCTGAGGCTTCCTCCTACCGAAGTGTGTACCTCCCAGGGGAACTTTTTTTTGTTACAGGTTATCTTTAAGGGAACTTCAAACATGAACAATCAAGAAAAATGTATGAAAATGTTCAAGACATTAACAAAAGGTTTAAATTGTGGAATGGGTTTCATGGCAACTTATTTAACATGATTGACTTAATTGGTTGATCTTCAGAAACCTACTGTAACAAACTTACCTGGTGTTGTCTCTGGAGACTGCTCTGAGCAGCTGGAGGAAGCTTCCTCTTCCTCTTTGGTCGGTCACATCCTTGGCTCCCCTGTAGATGTGAGTCAGCATGTTCGCATCCCTGGCTCCCCTGTAGATGTGGGTCAATGTGTTGTTTCTGGCAGTCTCTCTAGGAGGACACGCACAGCTCAGAACTGTCTTTATAGGTTAAGGAGGCGTGTCTGAAGTGTGTGAGCTGATTCCTGCGGTCAGCTGACACTTGCTGCAGGGATGTTGCTGATTGGTCTGAATTTCCTGGGGGCTTGGTCTGTGCTCTATTCCTGCTAACCCTGGGCATTCAGTTACTCGCTGTCCGTTATAGCTTTCAGTTCTCTGAGCGCTGGACCTTGCTATACTACTGAGTCTAGTTAGTGTTCCACAGAGCTACGTATATATGCAGACATTGCCGATATATACATACTCTAGTTAGTTCAGTATTGTATATTGTATATTGCAATCATCCTGATTGTTATTCTGTGTATGACCCGGCGTGCCCTCCACTTTGATTAAAGTCTCATTCCTCTGTACTATAGTCATCTGATATTCGATATTGACCTTGGCTAGCCTAACGACCCAGTCTCTGTCTCATCACTGTACCATCTACCATCTGATCTTATGTGTATGACTTCAGCCTGTTTAACGATTTAGCACTTGTCTCAGCCCTTTGTACTTTAGCCATCTGATTACCAGTGTATGAACTTAGTGTGTTACTGACCTAGCTCTGCCTTAAAGGGGAACTGAAGTAAGAGGTATACGGAGGTTGCCATATTTATTTCCTTTTAATCAATACCAGTTGCCTGGCAGCCCTGCTGATCTATTTCTCTGCAGTAGTATCTGAATAACACCAGAAACAAGCATGCAGCTAGTCATGTCAAATCTGACTTTAAAGTCTGAAACACCTGATCTGCTGCATGCTTGTTCAGGGGCTATGGCTAATAGTATTGGAGGCAGAGGATCAGCAGGGCTGCCAGGCAACTGGTATTGATTAAAAGGAAATAAATATGGCAGCCTCCGTATACCTCTTACTTAAGTTCCCCTTTAATCCTTTTGTACTGCGTAATTCTGACCTCACATGTATGACCTCAGGTGACGATCTGACTTCGAGTTATAGTATACTCAGTGTACACTTATACCAGCGTTACACCTACTGGACTTCATAAATACTTTGATACAAAAGAGAACACACCTGATTTAGATTTACTAAACAAAAATGTACCCTATTGGAAAGGTGGAATAAAATGTAACTTTTAATAGGATTGCATTAAAACATT
Source organism: Hyperolius riggenbachi (assembly GCF_040937935.1). NCBI lineage: Eukaryota > Metazoa > Chordata > Amphibia > Anura > Hyperoliidae > Hyperolius > Hyperolius riggenbachi. The sequence goes on along the minus strand of NC_090649.1, from coordinate 83,452,030 downwards.
AACATATTTTCCTATTTGCTAGCTAATAGGTAAACTGTGAACGCAGCGGACTGGAGGAAACAAAGTTTTGGGTCACATGACCATCCTCCTAGTTCACGCTAATGAATACTGTGAACCCTACACCAAAAACTCGACATGTTTCATTTCCTAAATTGGAAACTTCGTCAGGAGTGCTAATATCCTAGTGATAGAGTGATAAAGTGCTATACACAACAATTACAATATACAATTCACATATTTACAAAAGTTAGCAAAGTAGCAGAGTAACGGCCACCTAACCCGGCAGCCTGCTGGAGAATGAATGTCCACATTCTCCTTTTATAGTGTGGTCAGGGTCTCTAGGGATGCTGGGTAGGGCGGGGATGATTTCCACCCATCTCCCAGATCAGGAAGTTATATTTTATTGGTCATTAGAAATATCTATCAACATATTTGACCAATACGGGCAGAGGGCTATAGTAGCCAATGCATTCCTAAAAAAGTCCAAACATTCCCAGCATATTGCCAAAAAACACCTCACCCCGACTTACATGTACTCATTTTCCTATACTTGAAGTTGCAAGAAAAAGCTGCGCTTTAAAACGGAGGTAAAGTATCTCTCCGTATTTCCTGGCCTCTGATTGGTGGTTGCGTGTGGTGGGGGCGGGTTTATGCGTCATCAGGCATAAGATGACTGACACCTCCATCAGCCAACCAAAGGGTCGCGCCTTCCCCGTCTCTGGTGCGCGTGTTAACCACGCTCGACGAGGCGGGGAGACGTCCACTGCGCATCGTACGGAAGTACGAAATGTGTATAGGACGTTTCCATAGAGACATGTCACGTGGGCGGTAGGAGGTCATACATTCATTATAGGAAGCCTGGTCATTGGTTAAAGCGCTCCAGGCTTCAGGTAACCTAGGAGACGCGTAAACAACATTGGTAACAAATAGCTAGCGTGTATTATAACAACTTTAAGCATCCCAGAGAACCCATACTCATCAAATAAATATTATTGCAGTCGTATAAACAACTTGCATTGTGCATTACGCATACCATAAAGCATATTTTCACACACAAGGGATAATCATTGGTTGGATAAGTGAGACAACATTGGTCACGTTTAGGGGCTGCGAATGTACATAGAGCCCCATGTCCAAAAAGTATGACTCTCATATTCATGACCCCCATTACCACCTGATTCATAGACCAATGAACTATTAATCTACAGACAGGGGAGGGGGAGAAGAGGGACTCACAAAGACATATCAGGAGAAAGAGAGGGAAAAAGGAGAATAGCAAGAGTCAGTGGGATAGTTAATCAAAGGGAGTCAGAGAGATCTACTCAGGATATTGAGATATTCCAGGACCAAAGACCACTAGATAAAGGAGGCAAAAGTGAAACCCTCATTCAGGCCATTTGGGCTGAGGGTTCCTAACCTATAAATCCATCTAGCCTCTTGTTGCTTTAATTTTTGGTCCAAGTTTCCACCCCTTGGGCCCATTCTCCACTTTTGTATAACCCAAAAATGTAAGCAAGATGGATCACTTTTATGTTTCTCTTGCCAGTGTCTGGAAACAGAGGTATTCCGTTTATGGGCGATGTCACCCAGATGTTCCAGGATTCTTTCTTTTACCGGCCTTGTCGTTTCACCTATATATAAAAGAGAGCATGGACATTGTATTGCATACACAACGCCCTCTGTATTACAGTTGAAGAACTCCAGTAGGTCATAATTACGTCCATCTTTCGGGGACTTAAAGCTCTTACACTTAAGGACATTAACACATGCCTTGCATCTCCCACAGTTAAACATCCCGTTTAGGGGGCCACTCAGCCAGGTTTTTTTCTTTTTTATATCACCCCGAGCAGTATTAACTGGCAAGAAGGAGTGCATTAGGTTGTCCCCCAGGTTTTTTCCCCTCCTGTATGTTATAAGGGGCGATTGCGGGAGGTATTCTTTTAGCTGTGGATCTAGCTTCAAAATGGACCAATGTCTCCCCAGAATTCGCTTCACATTGTGGGACTGACTGTTATAGGTACTTATCAGTCTTGCTTTCCCACTCTCCAAACTATCCTCCCTGTTTTTGGGGGTCAAGAGATCTTTTCTCTCCACTGTTCGTGCTCTTTCATAAGCGCCAACTATCACCTCCCTCGGGTAACCACGATCTAAGAAACGTCTTTCCAGGATTTGACATTCATCAGTAAAATCAGTCACCCTAGTACAGTTTCTACGGGCTCTTAAGAATTGCCCTTTCGGGATACCCCTCTTCAGGGGTACCGGGTGGAAACTATCCCACGTTAGAAGTGAATTCGTGGCTGTGGGCTTACGAAAAATCTTTGTGTCAAGGCCCCCCTGTCATTCTTTGAGATTTGGACGTCCAGGAAGTTAATTTTTTCATCATGTATTTCGTGGGTGAAAAACATCCCAATGTCATTTGAATTCAACTATGCGACAAAATCCACAAACAGAGATCTGGGGCCGTCCCACAGAATAAAGATATCATCTAAGAAACGGCCCCAGAAAAGGACATGAGAAGTATAAAAAAGCAAGTCCTCACCAAAAACCACTTGGTCCTCCCACCACCCCAAGAACAAGTTTGCATATGAGGGGGCACATGCCGTCCCCATGGCGCATCCCCTCTTCTGTAGATAATACTTGTTCTGGAATAGGAAATAATTGTGAGTTAAAATAAACTCCAATAACTCCAGGATAAAGGAGGAATGTTCTTTAAAATAGATACTTCTGGATCTAAGAAAGAAATTGGTGGCGTTCAATCCCAAACCATGATCTATATTATTGTACAGGGATTCCACATCTAAGCTGGCCAGCAAAGTATTCTCCCCGATATTTACATCATTTATTTTATTCAGAAGGTCCATAGTGTCTCTGAGGTAAGATGGGAGGCTTTCCACAAAGGGTCTCAGAAAGGAGTCCACATATCTGCTAATCTGTTCAGTGAGGCAGTTATTCCCTGATACAATGGGTCGACCTGGTGGTGTATGTAGGTGTTTATGGACTTTCGGGAGTGCGTAGAAGGTGGCAATAGTTGGAGATTTCATTAAGATACAGTCATAATCTTTTTTATCAAGGACATTCTTGCTTAATGCAGCCTTGAGTAGTCCATCAAGTGCTTTATGAAAGACCTGTGTGGGGTTCCCCTCCAACCTTCTATATTGGTTTTCATCCCTCAGTATGTTTTGGCACATTTCAATATATGCTACTCGTGTCATCAATACCACATTTCCACCCTTATCCGATTTTTTAATGATAAGGTCCTCATTAGTCATCAGGCTATCTAAAGCTAGCTGTTCATTTTTGCTAAGATTACGGGTAGTATGGTGTCTCATTTTTACCAAATCCTCAAGATCTCTTGTTACAGTGTCAACAAAAATTTGTATTGTGGGGTACCCACTAATGCTAGGGCAAAATTTGCTTTTACTTGTTAGATTACTTTTTGGTGCCCCTAGTTGTGTTTCCCCTGTTCGGTTTTCCTCCAAGAGATCATTTAAGATGGTAAGTGCATTGATGTCCCTTGATTCATTCCTCTTAATACTTGCAAGAGCTCACTGGCTTCAGCCAACTGAACACCTGACATCTAACTGCTAAATAGTAACCAGCACAACTGTCATCTTTGTGTTTGCTATTTACCTGCATCAGTGTTTTACTTCAGTTAACATCTGGAAATATGCCTGAAGAAGGGGAATAGATCCCAGAAAGCTTGCATCATTTAACTCTATCAGTTATCTAATAACTACTTTAGTTGAAATCTATGCCCTGTTTTGATGGCTATCTGGCTGCCAGGACGTAGATTTCAACTCACCGCCGCTGCGCGCATCCGCTGTTGTCGGCGCTGCCTCCAATTTTGCCTCTGAATCTCCGCCATCTCCCTCTGCAGCTCACTCGCTCTGCCTGTCTCTATGACTGCAGAGCCTTGTGAGCCGGTCAGGAACTGATTTCATTGGCTCCTGGCCCTGTCTTTCAATGTAAGCAACTCCCATTGGTTGAAAGATAGGGTCAGGAGCCAATGAAAGCTGCTCCTGACCGGCTCACGGGGTGGCCTAGGTTTCCAACGTGCGGCGATGATGGCGGTTGTGGCGGGTATGTGCGGCGATCGTCGGGATTCCACATTTCTGTACCGGCGGCCTCTGGTTCTTAATGGGGCAGAGACCGCTGGTACTTACAGTATATAGTGGATGCCTTTATAGATCATTGAAATATATAATTAAGAATACCACAATCCTTATCAAATTTCCGCTATATCTTTTTAAGTAATTCAACAAACTGCATTGCACATACCTGTAATTACTCTGAAGGTTCCCCAGATCTATTTCTCCATACGCTTCTTAAAGTGTCCTGAGCTGTCCGGCATGTGACATGATGAGAAAAACAGGTGAATGTAGCGGGCAAAACATATTACCAGCCAGGCTGTTTGATTTTGCTGTCTGAAAGAGTTAATTTTCAGGCATGCAAGTGACAGCTTCGGTCTTGTCGGTATCCTATCCGGAATGTAGTAAACTTCACTGATAAGCAAATTACAGCCATAAAAGTTTTCCTTTTCCTAGCAGAATTCAACTTCGGAGTGCAGGAAGAGATAGAAAAAGGGCAATAGTTTGTATATTTTCATTTAGGGACGCTTAATAGGTTGCCACTGAGCAGAGACAAAAACACATTCAATCTACTTTAGTTTGTAAATGTTTAACTACAAAATAGAACCATGAAATATCTAAAAAAACATTTTTTAGGAGTAGGAGTATAAATACAATTGTTTATCCCATCAGTTTATTTTCACATCCGGTAGCTACATACACAGGTAAAACCTATACCACTCAGTGGATTTGGAAAACTGGTGTGTCTGTTCTAATATACCTTTGAATTGCATTTAAATTGGCAGCATCAAATCTTGAGCATGATGCATTCATGTTTACTGCATCCTAACGGCATATGTAAAGATTAGTGGTTAGCCAAAAAGACAAATTTTAACAGCATTTGGCTAATCCACTTAGCCAATAATCCATGTTATAACAGCAATTTATACATTGTGCACATAAAGCGCGCCACACAAAGGCTTGGTGATAGTTTTGAGTAGAGTTTTACTTTAATGTGGCTTGGATGTGAATGTTGAGCAAGAAACTTACACATTTCTACTGATGCAGGAAGGTACAGAAATGGAGGCACTTCATTAACCAGCAGCTAGAGGATCTCATGGACTTCTTTCAGTTGGTCACTGGATTTTTTGAAATAACTTCTCAGAGTACTAACAATCTCAGAGTCCAACTCCAAACCTTTGGAGCCAGAGCTTTCTGTCATGCTTCCCCTACCCTTTGGAACACCTTGCCACACCCCATCAAGACAGCTCCAACCCTGGAGGCGTTTAAATCAAAACTGAATTTCAACCTGTTTAGTCTTGCACTGTACTGATCTGAGACAACCTTATGCGCTTTGTTGTTGGTAGGAGAATGTCTTGTTCATTACTGCTTGGGAGGTCTCTTTATTCTGGACTACAGCAGGTAAGAAGAGCTCAAACACCATGGATCATTCAGAGTACGTCAGAGCAACATTACCGATGTGCCTAGTAACCAGCAACAAGTGAATATTGCTTTCTTTAACTCTAAAGTCTCTTAAAAAATGAAAGGAGAACAAATTATTAATATACTGAGAAGTCATTTTGCAGAGTTAAGTAAATATTTGTAGAATGACTTAGAAGTGTTGTATGAAGTTTTGTAAGAACAGAATGAAGGGCATGTCAGGCTTCACATGCTGCTGGTTGGTTCGTCGGCCAAGTCAGCTGAAGTCAGTATAGATTTGTTGTGAAACCCCTAGCAACACAAAACCTGCTGGGGGTTGGTTGCTGTTGTGCTGCTTGTGGTTCTCTCTTAAAAATCAAAATAACACATTGTGTTCTGCTGGAGATCCCCCGCATGCACCAGATCTGGTACCTGCAATCAAATCCAGCATTTTCTTTATTATTTCAAAAAAAAATTCCTGAGAGTTATTCTCTGAAAAATGTTGTGAAGTTTTTTTTTTTTAAAATATGCATTTAACCTCTTGAGGACCGCAGTGTTAAACCCCCCTAAAGACCAGGCCATTTTTCATTAAATGGTCCACTGCAGCTTGACGGCCTCGCTGCATGCAGAGCTTTCTGTTGGTGGGGTCTGATCGCTCCCCCAATGTTTTTTTAATCAATATTTGACTGTTTTTTAAATAAAAATTTGTCTTTTTTTCCCCCTTGTACTCCCCCCTCCCTCCCCCCGCCAGCTAATACATGTCCCTGCCTGATCATGTCCCTGCCTACAGAAGGGACAGCCGTGTTACACGGCTGTCCCCAGTACAGCGCTGCCTTAGATCGCAGCACTGTACATGGTAATGGCGATCGCCGCTCGGAGACTGAAGACGGAGCGGAGCTATGCCTACCAAGCGGAGATGCACGCGCAGCATGCTCGCGATCTCCTGCAAAAGCAAGCCCCAGGACTTTACGCATTAGCCGGTCCTGGGGCTGATGCCGCCGCCACGCCCATCGGCATGGCACGGTCGGCAATAGGTTAATATAACTTAATAAGGGATGCTCCCTTTGATTGGTCCATTGTCAAGCTGCATATTTTATTTAATGGAATTAGAATAAAGAATTGCAGCAACTTAGGATGTGGTATGAAACTCATCTCTTTGCTCTAAAAGATTATTTACAGCATGAAATCTATTACCACAAATAAATTGTAGTAGAATGGCATTCAAACAATTAAACACAGCACTTTGTTCTTCAGTGGAAAGCTCCTTGCTTCAGTAGGCAGCTTCTGGCTGAATCCAAAGAGGTGATAACATTATATTTTGTTTACATTCCTTTGTCTGATACATTTAGTAAACATTAGCATCTTGCCGAAACGGAGCTATACTGATCTGAGAGGCAGAAAGAGCTGAGAAGTGATCACTAGATAGATGTTAATATATAAATACAGCAGCTATGCAATAAGATGCAGTGGCAGCTTTCAGAGCAGATAAACTGTACTGGAATTTGTAACCAGACAATATTACTTGCACACAAAAGCAAATATGATAACTATATGGGTAATTAAAAGTAGGAAAATACATTTTTTTGTTATGTTAGGTTAGAGTTTTATCCCAGTTTAAGCACCGTGCAGCCCATCAAGACACCCCTAACAAATGTTTGTAGTGGATCCTGGGACAGGATCATATTTCAGTCACAGGTCAAGTAGGTTATTATAATTTGCAATTATTAGAACATTTTAATTTGAATTTGCACAAAACATTTTGCAAAAAGGTCTGAAGTTTTTTTTTTAAATTACATTTACAAAAGAAAATAGCGTCTGTATCAATTATAGGGTGTCTGTGTGTGGGGAGGGTGCAACAGTTAAGGTTAGGTGTCAGGAGGGAGGGTTCTGTGGGAAAGTAGGGTCAGGTTTAGCTATTGAAAAATGTTGGTATTTAATACAGACAGGACTGGATTTACATCACAGGAGCCTATAGGTAGAGATGAGCGTAATGACCTAATTACGATTTTGCGAAATTTTGCGTAATTAGTGTAATTACGATTATGGCCGTAAGTACATAATCGTAATGAAGAAGGATTTCGCGAAATTTCGCGTAAGCGTAATTTTCGCGTAATTTTCGCATTACAGTCGTATCATGCCGTAATTTCGCATTAAACGCTACCGTAATTTCGCGTTAAACCGTAACCCTCCGTATAATATAAAAAAGCCGCCGACTTTAAGGGTTAATAGCAAAGCCCCCTTAAATGCTAAGAGCCTCAAATTTGGAGAATATATTAAGGAGATCAGGAGGAATAAGAGGACAAATTTTTTTTTCAAAAAGACCTTATAGTTTTTGAGAAAATCGATGTTAAAGTTTCAAAGGAAAAATGTAAACATTTAAAAACCCGCCGACTTTAAAGGTTAATAGCAAAGCCTGCTTAAAGTTTAGGAACATCAAATTCCCAGGGTATATTAAGGGGATCAGTGGGAATAAGAGGAATTTTTTTTTTTCAAAAAGACCTTATAGTTTTTGAGAAAATCGATTTTTAAGTTTCAAGGGCGAAAATGTCTTTTAAATGCGGAAAATGTCAGTTTTTTTTGCACAGGTAACAATAGTGTATTATTTTCATAGATTCCCCCAAGTGGGAAGAGTTTTACTTACTTCGTTCTGAGTGTGAGAAATATAAAAAAAAACGACGTGGGGTCCCCCCTCCCAGACCTCTTTAACCCCTTGTCCCCCATGCAGGCTGGGATAGCCAGAATGCGGAGCACCGGCCGCGTGGGGCTCCGCACCCTGACTATACCAGCCCGCATGGTCCATGGATTGGGGGGTCTCGGAAGGGGAGGGGCAGCCAAGCTTTCCCCTCCCCCTCCGAGCCCTTGTCCAATCCAAGGACAAGGGGCTCTTCTCCACCTCCGATGGGCGGTGGAGGTGGAGGCCGCGATTTCCTGGGGGGGAGGTTCATGGTGGAATCTGGGAGTCCCCTTTAAAAAGGGGTCCCCCAGATGCCCACCCCCCCTCCCAGGAGAAATGAGTATAGAGGTACTTGTACCCCATACCCATTTCCTTTAAGAGTTAAAGTAAATAAACACACAGACACTTAGAAAAAGTATTTTAATTGAACAAAAAACATAACCACGAAAAAAGTCCTTTAATATTCTTAATTAACCATTAATACTTACCTGTCCCTTTAAATAAATGATCCCTCGCAATATCCTCGGAAATGTTCTATCAGTTACAATGTAACAAAGTTATTACAATGTAACAACTTTGTTACATTGTAACTACGCCGCACCCGACGTCACTCACCGCCGCCGCCGCCGCCGCGTCTGTGCTGCAGGACCCGACAGAGCTCTGAGCTATAGCTCAGAGCTCTCTAAGCATCTTTGTATTTGGGCTCCAAGGAGCCCCATTGGTCCTTAGCAGACCAATGGGGTTCCTTTAAATCAGAAGGAACCCCATTGGTCTGCTAAGGACCAATGGGGCTCCTTGGAGCCAAAATACAAAGATGCTTCTCAGAGCCCTGAGCTATAGCTCAGAGCTCTGTCGGGTCCTGCAGCACAGACGCGGCGGCGGCGGCGGCGGTGAGTGACGTCGGGTGCGGCGTAGTTACAATGTAACAAAGTTGTTACATTGTAATAACTTTGTTACATTGTAACTGATAGAACATTTCCGAGGATATTGCGAGGGATCATTTATTTAAAGGGACAGGTAAGTATTAATGGTTAATTAAGAATATTAAAGGACTTTTTTCGTGGTTATGTTTTTTGTTCAATTAAAATACTTTTTCTAAGTGTCTGTGTGTTTATTTACTTTAACTCTTAAAGGAAATGGGTATGGGGTACAAGTACCTCTATACTCATTTCTCCTGGGAGGGGGGGTGGGCATCTGGGGGACCCATTTTTAAAGGGGACTCCCAGATTCCACCATGAACCTCCCCCCCCAGGAAATCGCGGCCTCCACCTCCATCGCCCATCGGAGGTGGATAAGAGCCCCTTGTCCTTGGATTGGACAAGGGCTCGGAGGGGGAGGGGAAAGCTTGGCTGCCCCTCCCCTTCCGAGACCCCACAATCCATGGACCATGCGGGCTGGTATAGTCAGGGTGCGGAGCCCCACGCGGCCGGTGCTCCGCATTCTGGCTATCCCAGCCTGCATGGGGGACAAGGGGTTAAAGAGGTCTGGGAGGGGGGACCCCACATCGTTTTTTTTTTATATTTCCCACACTCAGAACGAAGTAAGTAAAACTCTTCCCACTTGGGGGAATCTATGAAAATAATACACTATTGTTACCTGTGCAAAAAAAACTGACATTTTCCGCATTTAAAAGACATTTTCGCCCTTGAAACTTAAAAATCGATTTTCTCAAAAACTATAAGGTCTTTTTGAAAAAAAAATTTTTCCTCTTATTCCCACTGATCCCCTTAATATACCCTGGGAATTTGGTGTTCCTAAACTTTAAGCAGGCTTTGCTATTAACCGTTAAAGTCGGCGGGTTTTTAAATGTTTACATTTTTCCTTTGAAACTTTAACATCGATTTTCTCAAAAACTATAAGGTCTTTTTGAAAAAAAATTTTTTCCTCTTATTCCTCCTGATCTCCTTAATATATTCTCCAAATTTGAGGCTCTTAGCATTTAAGGGGGCTTTGCTATTAACCCTTAAAGACGGCGGCTTTTTTATATTATATGGAGCGTTACGGTTTAACGCGAAATTACGGTAGCGTTTAATGCGAAATTACGGCATGAACGAAACGCGAAATTACGCGTTGAAAATTACGCTTACGGTATTTTCAATTACGATTTTAATGGCAATTATGCTACCGTAATTTCGCATCGTAATCGCAAATTTCGCATGCGTAATTTTAGTAATGCGAAATTACGAAAATTTCGGCTCAACTCTACCTATAGGCAGATGTCCTGGCATCTTAGACTTTGCCCTCCATGAACCTACAAACCCCCACCGAACCGCACCTCAAGTGTGCTGGCTGGCCTAGATGTCACTTTTCCCTCACTTCCCTTGCCTCTCATAGGTAGCTACAGGTGTCCATTAGCATTAGGTAGCCAGAGGTACCCTCACTATTAAGTAGCTAGAGGTGCCCCTGACTGGAGGGAGATCTAATCTGTAGAATGCTGAGAGCTAGGTGAGTAACCTCTCATTTACACTCTGCTCGAGACTCTGCATAGGGAAGGAGGGAGGGAGGCACTGGGGAGGGGACTAGTACTCCTCATGGGGGGATTCTCAGAATGTTCTTTATTTTCAAAAGCTCTCACAGAACGGCAGTGGCTCGCTCCAACTGCCAAAATAGCATGCAGACGAGTAGGGAAGCTGGCCGGCATCTATGTATAGCTCCTTCCAAGGGAGTGTTTTTGTAAAGAATCAGGGAAATACTGGACATCCCCCCTAAAAAGATGGACTTGTTCAAAACCTTTCAGATCTTTCAGATTTTTACTACTCGTTGTAAGTGACAGCAAGACAGGGAAAAAAAGTAATTTATAGTTCATTATACTCCAGGACAAATGTATATCTTATTGATCTACGTTTTATCATTTGCAATTTTTCACGATACTGGTCCTTTAATGTTGTGGTTGATTGTTGCTTGAACTTCGTAGCACACCAGAGTCAAAAAGCCTTAAAAACAGAACAAAGAAAAAAGTCAGGTTCTTCCCTGTATAACGTAATGACCTAGCAAGCACTCTGGTTCATATCCAGCACAATGCAGCATTGTAGATGTTGCAGTGGGTTTCACCTTTACCACGTAAAATGACCTAATGCCCTGACTAAGTCGGCACGCTATTGTTCCCTGCTACAGCTCTTTAGAGGGTGTTATTTCTGCTGCTTTCTGCAAACCAGAGGAAATCTTGGAGCGAGCAGTTTATGTCATTTTACACCACGTGCTAGCTATAAAACAAGTAGCATGTGGTAGCAATTGAGGTAGTAGCTGCACTGGCAGTGGTTCAAGTGAAGCTAATGTACTGTTCAAGGAGAACTTGTGGCCATAATTTCCAAAGAAAATTTCCCAGTTCAGGCTGAGATGTGTGCATGTGAAGCAACGGTGATAAACTGCTCTTTTTTTAAACAAACCTGACAGTAGATCCCGCTGGTGGGGCAACTTGCTATTTGCTGCAGATCAGGAGGAGAGTCACATGATCAGCCAGTGGCAACACTGCAGGGGGAGGAGCCTGGAGCTTCACCTCAGAAGGCAGCATGAGGATTGTTTTACATGATTTTTCTGCCTATTTCCAATCACAAGCAAATCTCAAAACGCAAGGACATCAGCATAATACATGATATTAGAGTTATCCCGGCCCTTTAAATGAAACAGTCTTACCGCCGCCCGGTGCGACATGTCCACTCCCCTCCCTGCAATGAATCCCACACTGCCAGTCAGCTGAGTGGCTCAGACGGGATTCTTTGTTAGCCTCACTTGGTCCTTCATTTCTTTGGCTTGTATTGTTTCTATATGGTTGATCACATACCCTGCAACATGGATTGTTCAATTTATAAATGTGTATTTGTAAAACTTTTGTGAAACTATTTACTGTGCACTTTGTTCAGACCTTTGGTGGTCTGTCTTATTGTATGTAGCACTTTATATATCCTCCGCTACTCTGACATTATTTCCTACACCATTTAACATGGTTTTATGGTTTTTATGTGTGATGTTGAATAAAGGATATATTTTTTGTATTCAATTATAATACTGGTCTGGGGCTGTAATGAGGTCTTAGCTTTTTGTTTATGAAACGTGGATCATACTGTATATGCTGTTCTGCACATTCCAGGGAACCCTTGAATTAATATAGGGTACTTATATGATGTTGATATTAGTTATTTAATGGATGGTGCTTCCCCCCTCAATGTTTTGTAAAACTTGTTTATTGTCATATCAAACATCTTTCCCAACCCAACGGTTTAAGCTTCAGGGTCTTCATCAGGGAATGCAACGGCTGGCTTGCTGCTGGAGGTGACATAGGAGGAAGGAGAACAGCGCTGTGGTGGAGAGCACTCTGGGTCTGGGACTGCATGCACCTATCTGACTTAGCCTCCGCACGCAAATCCGCCTCAGTTCTGCCTGAGCCTCTCGGCTGCCTGGCAGCGTGGGATTCATTGCAGGGGAGGGGACATTGTCTTTCCATATGCGCTGGATGGCGGTAAGACTGTTGCATTTAAAGTGCTGGGATAACCCTTCTTTCTTGTACAGTACCTCTAATGGAGCCTGGGGATTGGCTCATATATGTGGCTGCTGTCCATCTAGCGTTGCTGTGAATTGACTATTTTTTTTTACATCAGCACAATAATGCAAACCACGGTGCTGCGGACGGCGGTTTTTAATGCAGAGAATACTCTACGCCCTAAAACAGGGGTCCCCAAACGGTTTGGGTTGAGGGCCGAGTCAACATACTTCAGACTGCTGGGGGGCCGGAGTATACATAAAATCATGTAGAAGTCTTTGTGGGCCAGACAGTGAAGCATGCCCAGGTGACAACCTGCAGTCCAATTGGACAGCAGTGTCACCTAATGGGAAATTTGATCGGATATTAGCGAATTACTGCTTTCTGGCTTCCATGTGGATGGGTGGTGCCAGCACTGCTATTTTATATGCGGACCAACAATATTTAAAGATGTAGCTGACTGCATCTATAACTAATACATTTTGTGTGTGGGGGGGGCAGTAAAAAAGCCTCCGGGGGCCGCATTCGGTCCGCGGGCCTTAGTTTGAGGACCACTGCCCTAAAACCTACAGCAGCACTAATTAGGACGTAGAATCTATGCCCGGAAACAATTAGCAGTTAAGGTGCGAACACACAAACGACAATGATCGTTAGTAATAAGCAACTAATGATCATTAAAAAAAATGGGCCAATAAAGCAAAGTAACAACTTTAAAAGTGGCCAACCATGCAGTAGTTGAAAAGCAAATGATGCTGAAGTAATATACTATTTAAAAGTCATTTTTATGCATGCTGTAATAGCCGTGAGGCTATGACACACTTGCTGTTTTTTGTTTTCCATGTCTAATATATTTATAATGTCTGTATAGCACTTTTGAGCACTCTAGCATTTTGTTATAGTACTCCTGACAAAGCCCCTATCTTTTGCAGGGTGAAACATGTTGGGTTGTATGGTGAGGTTATGTGTGTTTAGATAAGATACAGTCCAGGAAAGAGGGGTTTCCTATGGTGTGAGGATTTATATAGCTTCACTCACAGGGCTTGGGGTGAATTTCCTTCCCCTCTCCCAATTACGTTATGGGAACAATTTTACAGACTTAACGATTTTAAAACTACTTATTAAAAGTTACATTTTAGATATCTCTGTGGAAAGGGTATAAAACTGTGTGTTTATTACTGAATCAGTCGTGTTTGTTCAAGCCTCTATAGTATCCAGAGGCTTTCCTCTTTCTTAAAACTGTCACTTTAAACACATATTCACATAATCATAATTTTGCATCAAAAAGAATCGCAATTATGATTCAAAAACATAATGCAAAATTTTAGGAGAATTAGTAGTTTATTTCATGTGTAACTGTGATTATGTTCAGCAATTTTGCAATTACACATGTTTGCATTTTTCAAAATCAATTTTCTCTAAAACTCCAAAGTCTTTTTGAAAATTTGTTTGCTTTTTTTTCCCCACTATCCACTCTGTTCCCACTAACCATTTTGAGTTGTGCAAAAAAAAAATTTCGCATGAAAAATCATTTACGACTGCCGCATTCCTATTTTTGCGTAACATGCAAAATTTACGAATTGCTTACGCAAAATCAATACATTTTGAAATTTTTATTATTTGTAATCGTAATTGCAAATTTAATTAGCACATTACGATCACCACTAATAGGCCGGAATACTAAGCAAAAAGTGTGCTTTCAGAACTCAATAGCTTCAATTTTAGGGATAGTGTGGCCTTGAAGGGAGCTTAAAGCGAGGCTTCCATATTCATTTCCTTTTAAGCAATAATAGTTGCCTGGCTATCCTGCTGATCTCTTTGGCTGCAGTAGTGTCTGAATCGCACACCTGAAACAAGCATGCAGCTAATCCAGTCCGACCTTCATCAGAGCACCTGATCTGCATGCTTGTTCAGGTTCTATGACTAAAAGTATTAACGGCAGAGGATCAGCAAGCCAGCCAGGCAATATGATTTGTTTAAAAGGAAATAAATATGGCAGCCTCTATATGCCCCTCGCTTTAGGTTCCTTTTAAAGCAAACCTGAACTCAGAACTTCCTTTTTGCTCTAAAAGATAAGCAACAGCATAATAACATTTAGGGCTCTTTCACAGTGCGACGTTAACGTTGCACGTTTCAACAAAATGTAACGCACAATAACTTACAGCAATGAAAAATCAATGGGCTGTTCACAGTGCAGGCTGTTGGTGTCTAACGCTGCACGTTAAATGAAAGTGCTGCATGCTGTGCGTTATACACGTTTTTAGCTGCGTTAGACTGTTTGCACATGCTCAGTAATGTTTTCTTTTCTTTTTTTTTTACGCATGCGCCGTTTTTGTTCTATCACTGTGCGATGAAAACGGCACACCAAACGCTAAATAACATCTAAGTTATAGTATTTCAATGCGTTGCATTGGGGGCACATTATGCGACCTTAACAGTTCGTTAGTGATTACCACAATTCAAAGTATCTATAGAAGTGAATATTATGAGCACAGGACCAATAGAGAGCTAATACTGTAGTTGAGGGAGGGCCCTTTGGGGCCCCTCTGGCCCAAGGGCACCGATGCGGTTGCAACCCCTGCAACCCCTATTGCTACGCCCCTGCATAAGTGTCAGACATTGTGAGAAAAGTCATGCTGTGACTGTAGAGATTTATTTTGTATGCAGCAATAGTCTCCCATTCCTGACTAGCGATCGCCTCTTACCCCCTCCTGCCCGCCACACATACTGCAATCTAGGTAAAGTAGCTGTGGCAATGTTCAAACCTGATTTAGGTAGCTCAGGAAACCTTTGTTCTTAATATTATATCCTCATTAAAGTTTTCAAACATCCCCTGATGTGAGACAGATGTTTTCTCCATTCTCAGGATTCTCTTTTTAATACAGCTTTCTCCGAAAAAAAGGGGATAATTGGCAACCGTTCTATGAGTTTATATATCTGTTAAAAATATCATTTGTGATAGGCTGTCATGTATTTTATATACGTAATGATGTAATCGTGTGTAGCTTGTCCAAAGCAATATTACGTTCATTTCATCTCCTTGTAGAATGCGCTGCTGCTCCAACGCGGTTTAAGTGCCAGGCCCCTCCCTGCGGAGCTCTGCTCACCTGTTGCTTAGGAACTCCATAAATATTGTTACCATCCATTTTTTTTTTTTTTTTATAAACTTAGCAAGTAACTGGAGAAATTATGTCAGATGAAGCTATTACGCATTTCTTTATTACCATGTGAATTCCCTTAGACATGCTTTCGCTGTACTTGATCAGGTAGTAACATGGGTAAGCGGCAGTTTATGTGCAAGGAAAGGGGCGTGGCTTGATGGATTGTGGCCCAGACAGGGAGGAAGGCATGGGAAAGGCCCATGGGTGGGTTTAATGATATCATAGCTGTCAGTGGCCACATTCCTTTTCTACGCATTAATGAAGCCAAACCCCAGGCATGCACATTTTCCTTGTCCTGCGTAGCTTTCCAGTAGCAGGTCTGGTTCTTATCTCCTTATAGGCGCCTTGATAATCAGATGCTAAATAATAAGTCAACCTTTTTAAGTGATATCGGAGTTTAAAAAAAGCCCCTATAAGAGTATATACAGTACATACCTCCACAATGGCATTGACTGCTGGTTCGCGTCCTCCGATTCCCCCCACAAGGCTCTGTTTATCAACAATTCGTCCCATACTAGGCTCCAACCACAAGTGGTCAGGACCACGGCTGCCCCCATCGCAGGGCCCAACCACATGCATACACTGGCTGAGCCAGCAAACAGTGAGCAAAGGGCAGCCACGCCACTGTCACACAAATACACGGCAGTTAGAGCCCCTGTCTGTTGCACTATTCATTGGGCCCCAGACTCACTCGAGCCCCATACTCTAGTAGTCCCTGCTGTGGTGCCTTGAAGGCGGCCCTGGTCAGGACCTTTGAACCGAAAGTTAAAGCACTCGTACATGCCCAGGTGCCTCCTAGACGCTATTCTGGTTGCATTCCCATATCCACATACACTGCTGAGAATGCTGTGAGTGGTGCACCGTGATTAGAAAGCCACTGGGAGCGCAGCTAGGGTGGCGTCTAGGGCCAACTGGGCATGCGCAAGTACTATAGAACCCGATTCAAAGGTCCCAACCACTTGTGGTTGGAACCTATTACGGAACAAATTGTGGAAAAATGGAGCATTGCAGGGGAAACGGAGGATGTAGTCCAGGAGTGTATGGCATTGTGGATGTATGTATACAATCTTTTTGGGTACTTTTGAACGAATAACGATCAAAGTGGTCAGATGCGTTAGCGATCTGTTGACACCCCACAAGCTTGATAGGGAAAATTTTGATCAATTTTGCACAGTTAATTTAAAAAGTATCTGAAGTGAGAAGGATATGGAGGCTGGTATATTTATTTAATTTTAAACTATACCTGTTGCCTGACCATCCTGCTGATCCTCTGCTTTTATTACTTTTAGCCATAGACCCTGAACAAGAATGCAAATCAGATGCTACTGACAAAAATCTGAAATGAGAAGCTGCATGTTTGTTTCGGGCATGTGATTCAGATACCACTGCATCCAAAGAAATCAGCAGGACTGCCAGGCAACTGGTATTGTTTAACCTCCTTGCCGGTTGTCCCGAGCTCAGCTCGGGGTAACCTGCGCAGGAGGATTTCTCAGGCCCCGCTGGGCCGATTTGCATAATTTTTTTTCCTACACGCAGCTAGCACTTTGCTAGCTGCGTGTGGTACGGGATCGGCGCCGCTACCCGCCGCGCCGAGCTGCTCCCCCCCCACCAAGACCCCTGCGCAGCCTGACCAATCAGTGCCAGGCAGTGCTGAGGGGCGGATCGGGATTCCCTGATGTCCCGACGTCCATGACATGGGCTCGCTACATGATTTGAAAAAAAAAAAAAGTGCTGCGCTGCCTCCTTGCCGGCGGGAATTGGACCGGCAAGGAGGTTAAAGCAGACCTGAACTCAGAATTTCCTCTCTGCTCTAAAAGATACGCAACAGCATGATAACCTTTCATGGAAGCAGGCGTATTGTTAACATCCTGTGCTTTAAGGCTGCTTACACACTAAGACGTTACAGGCGCACGTTAGTGCGCCTGTAACGCTCCCCCAACGCACAGCAATGTAACACAAGTGGGCTGTTCACACAGCCCACGTTGCGTTACATGTAACGCTGCACGTTCTGCCGAAAGTGCTATAGCCGCGTTAGACTGTTTTCACATGCTCAGTGGGGGGCGGAGAGGAGGCGGGGAGATGCAGCTACAGTAGCCGCGCACATGGCTACTTAATATTCACTGCACTGGCGGCCGCTGATTGCCCGGCGGGACCACGTGATGTGGAGTGTCTCGCTCCGCATCACGTGGTCCCGCCGGCCAATCAGCGCCACTCTGGGAGACCTTATACGGATAGAGCCGCCTAACGCGGCTCACTCTACCGTCCTCTCCCGCACCACCATACGTTGCGTTAGGTGCACGTTATGCGACCTTAACGTAGCACCTAACGCAACGTCTTGGTGTGCAAGTAGCCTTAAATGAGCTTATCTGCCATGGCAATCAGCTGACACAGGGGAGAAATCAAATAGCAACTTGTGATTAGACACAGATGAGGAGGAATTAGACAGACTAACTCTCTAAATACATACAGGGTGCATTTCTCTGCTTCCATCAGTACTGTGCAAGAGTTCAGGTCCACTTTAGAAGAAAAAAAATACGGCAGCCTCCATAAACATCTCACTTTAATTCCCCTTTAAGAATTATCACTAGATCAAAATGAGCAAAAAAGGCTCATGAAAATGCATTATACTGTAGCTCTTCAAAACTGAAAATATATGTTTTGGATAGTAACTTAATTCTAAACTTGTTTGTGAGCCACTTCACGATCAGTAACGGTCTACAAAAACATGTACAAACTGAAAAAAATCAAAAACTCTACATAAAAAATATAATAACACATTTTTTTAAGCATTTTTACAAGAGTGTGCAGATGGCTGGCCTGAGACCTGGTTACCGAAAACCTGTACTCAAATCCCACACAAATATTTATTTTATTTACTTATAGCAGAAACACATGAAGTGTAATAAAGTAAGCTATAGGGACACGATTTCCAGAACTTCTGCCTGCATTGCATGCCACCGATTAATTTTTCATATTATTTTGAGAATTTTTGAAAAAAAAAAAAGAGAAAAAAGTCAATTGTCGCTCATTACAGGCTGACGGAGAAATGGAATGTCCAGCCAAAAGCAGGGACCGAAAGAATTACATTGTAATAAATCTTCACAATCATTGTATTTACAGGGGGACATGGAGAGCTTTTGCCAAGAAGATTTGGCTTGGTCAACACAAGCGTGCAGTAAATTTCGGCTCAAGGTTCCCGAAGATTTGTGACATCATCCTGGATGCACACAGATGAATTTTTCAACTTGGATGACCTGTTAACTGGAATTAATTTTCTGCTGAATGCTTTCCAGTATATTATGTTCATGTTTGGACTTTTTTTTTTTATTATTTCTGGTGAAAAGCACAAATTAAACCAGAAACAGTGTCTTATAAATAATAGTCTTGGGGGCATTTTATTAAGCGATGTGAAATTGAAGTTGTTTTGTTTTATGATGCTCCTGTCAGTCAAAACAATGGGATGGCGGATCTTTGTTAAAAAAGAGGAGGTAGCCGGGGAGTGAGCGCTCATATTGGATTTATTAGAGACACAGAGTAATATTGGGATTGAACTTTTCTGCAGCTGAAAAAAAAATATATAACATTTATCACAGGAGACCATTTTATTCCCAAGTACTCAAGGCTGAGATCCAGTTAAAATGAAAATTGCAGATTTGTATGTGAACTCTCCTGGTACTAATCTCCAGGCTTAGGGTTAATAACTGAAAATGAAAGGCAATGTATAGTGATATTTTGCTTATACCGTATATACTCGAGTATAAGCCGACCTGAGTATAAGCCGACCCCCCAACTTTTACCTAAAAAAGTGGGGAAAATGATTGACTCAAGTATAAGCCTATGATAGGCAATGCATCAGTCTTACGGTGCAGAAAAAAGCATTGTTTCGAGAAAGTAGTTGACTTGGAGGGGGTAGAAGGTATATATGCAGTGCAAATCGCCAGATTGGAATGGTATGTGTAGTTGACATCAGTGCCCATGCCATTCAAAAGTGCATACAGGTGTCTCATACCAATTACATTTTTATAGTCACAATCTTACTGGAGGTAAGATGGATGAAAGTGCATCAAGTGATTGCAAATGAAACCTATGTGGGCAGCATAACACCTTCAGATTTACTGACTCAGTATGAACATGCAGATGAAGTACTTTAATAAGGATTGAAGCCACACATTACTCTTAGTTTAGGTCTCCTTTCAGACCAGTGACACAAAATAAAGTGTCCCCCTAGCATGTGCAGCATAAGCCCCCCAAGTGCACCTCCCACCGCAAGAGGACACAGCGTGGTAATGGCTGTGTCCTCTTCATCATGTGCAGTGTGCCCGAGCAGATTTTGGGAGAGCCTTCTGTGCCGCCCATATCTGTGCCGGAGTTCCCAAGTGTTCCCCTGGCATATGTGGTGGTGGTGGTGCGTCTTTTACTCACCCCCTGGTGCCCGAGTATCTCCACAGCATGTGCGGCATATGCAGCCGTGGTGTGCCTGTCACGCATCGGTCTGTGCTGCTTGGAATCCCTCTGGCTCTCGTAGCCACGGTCTCATTGCTATGGCGCCCTCTAGTGGTGCCTCACATTACATCACAGAGATGAGACCGCATCTACGGAGGCAGAGGGATTCCAAGTGTCGCAGACCGGAGAGTGACAGGTGCATCACCACTGCATATGCTGCACATGCCGGGGAGACACTCGTGCACCAGGGGTGAGTTACAGATGCAGCACCACCACCATATGCCGGGGGAACACTTGGAAACGTGGACACGTAGGTGGTAGTGTTGGGCGAACATCTGGATGTTCGGATTCGGTGTGGTTCGGCCGAACATGCCCCTGATGTTCGGCATGTTCGAGCCGAACCCCGAACCCAACCCGAACATGTCCCTTTGGGGCCCCTATAGGGTCCCAGCATAAAAGGAGAGCATGCCCCGAGCGTGGGGGGGGGTCGGAAATGCCCCCACCCCTCCCCGCTAAGCTCTCCCTTCTGCCGGTACCCTATAATTAAATTTAAGTGCCCAAAAGTACCTGAGGAGGAGGAGGGCAGGAAGAGGGAAGCCGGAGTTCTTGGGCACTAGTACCATCTGGTGCTTCCGCCCTCTCTTGACGCACTTCCTGTTTACATTTGAAGTCGCGTCAAGAGGGCGCAGAAGTACCGCGATGACGCGAACGAGGGTACGCGTCATCTACATGATGACACGTACCCTCGTATGCGTCATCGCGGTACTTCTGCGCACTCTTGACGCGACTTCAAATGTACACAGGAAGTGCGTCAAGAGAGGGCGGAAGTACCAGATGGTACTAGCGCCCAAGAACTACGGCTTCCCTCTTCCTGCCCTCCTCCTCCTCAGGTACTTTTGGGCACTTAAATTTAATTATAGGGTACCGGCAGAAGGGAGAGCTTAGCGGGGAGGGGTGGGGGGCATTTCCGCCCCCCCCCCCCCGTGCTCGGGGCATGCTCTCCCTTTATGCTGGGACCCTATAGGGGGCTATGTTCGGCCGGACACGGCTGTGTTCGGCCGAACAAAGAAGGCCTGTTCGGGTTCCTTTTTTTTTGCTGTGTTCCTTTTTTTCTTTCTCTGCCTGAAAGAGTTAAATATCCGGTATGTAAGTGGCTGACTCAGTCCTGACTCAGACAGGAAGTGACTACAGTGTGACCCTCACTGATAAGAAATTCCAATTATAAAACACTTTCCTCGCAGAAAATGGCTTCTGAGAGCAGGAAAGAGATAAAAAGGGTCAATAGTTCATAGATTTTAGCTCTGGCATACTTCAATGAATGTGTCATTGAGCAAAAACAATAAAACAGTTAACATTTAAAAAGTGGATTTAAACATAAAATCAAAATGTGGAATATCTTAAAAAGTCATTTTTAGGAGAAGGAAGTTAGATGCAATCGTTTATTTCATTAGTTAATTTTCGCCTCGGGTGTCCTTTAGGCTGGTTTCACACCAGGACGTTGCGTTTTAGGGGACGTTAAGGTCGCATAACGTGCCCCTAACCCAACGCCTGGTGCTCTCTGGTGTGGACGTCGGAGTGAGCCACGTTGTGCAGCTCACTCTGGCGTCCGTGATGCATGGATGCGTACTCTTGGACGCATGCGGCATCACGTGGTCCCGCCGGCCAATCGCCGCACAGAGTGGCCGCTCCAGAAAGTAACCACTGCACGTCACTGAGTGCAGTGAATATTAATTAGCCATGTGCCCAGCCGCTCTCCGCTCCTCCCCAACTTTACTGAGCATGTGCAAACAGTCTAACGCGGCTCTGCCGCGTGTAAAGTACTGCATGCAGTACGTTGTATTATGGCGCAGCGTTACACTGTAACGCAACGTGGGCACTGTGAACAGCCCATTGATTTTTCATTGCTGTGAGTTGGGCTGCGTTACAGGCTGCTCTAACGTGCGCCTGTAACGTCCCACTGTGAGAGCAGCCTTAAGGTTTTATTGCAGAGCTAATAACCCTTTGAACGTTCCTGCTCTGTTTCATAGTTTAAAATACAGAGTATAGTTTGTAAAGTGCAAATACTAGAGAATGATGCAATGTTATAAAAAAAGAAAACCTATATAACTGAAAATAAAAATATGAGAGACTTTTCTTTGCTACTCATCTTCTATACAATTCATTATATATCGAACATATTTTTTTTAACTACTGTAACTTTAAAGTAGACCTGAACTAAGAATTTCCTCTCTGCTCTAAAAAATATGCAATAGCACAATAACCTCTCAAGAAAAACATTTCTTTGTTACAGCTGATGCAAATATTGCAATAAATCTGTGTGTGTCTACTTCCTGTTTTCTTGGAAGTAGACTTATTGTTTACAAATTAGCAGCTCTCCAGAGACAGCAAGCTCACAGAGCTGAAAGATCAAATTCCAACTTGTGATTAGACACAGATGAGGGAATTAGACAGGCTAAACTCTCTAAATACATACAGGGCGCATTTCTCTACGTTTTCCTTCTGTCCTGTGCAAGAGTTCAGGTCCACTTTAATGTAGAAAAATGTCACTGAAACACTATCAGGCACACACACACGTGCATACGCTATATATACAGTATATGACATAGCATGTATTGCTGCATGACATTTATGGACCATATCCTGTCCCCACTGAATATATACTCACATGATGTCACCTCCTCCTCTTCTGCATTTTGCCTGAAGCCCATTTGAAAAGCTGGCCTGACGATGAATCTATCTCTCTATGGATTACATCAGCACTTTAATCAAATTCTGTCTGTTGTTTTTAGTACAGACTATAACTGAGACTGATGAGAGCCAGATCGGCATGGTTCATGTTGTGTCACACATAGGAGCCAGTGTCTGCAGAATCCCTCCGATTCACACAAGGGTAGTGTTGTTGGTAGCGTCACAAAGTCTCAGTCCTGTTCTGGTGAGAAACTGATACTTATGAGTATTATCTTATATGTAAAGACATAGTGCCAACACTGGACATTGACCCTTTAATTAAACAGACCACTGTGTAGTCAGTTGGCATCCCTAGTTGCTCCAAGGCAGCTTGCATGCAATCTACTATGTCATTGGGACCACCATGTTGGCCAGTGACGGAACACCGACTAAAGGTTCGTATACACGTCCGATAAAGAACGTTCAAAGCGAACGATTTGTGACGTATGCACAATATTAAAATGAGAAGTGAATAATCGTTCGTAATGAATGACCGCGTACACACATGAACGATTTTTCTAAAAAGTACTAAACGACGACCAAAAAAAAAATGCGTGCGCAAATGGAAATGACGCTATTAAAAATTGGCCGACGTAGTACACATGTAATGATGTTTGTTTTGTGAACCGTACGTTTTACAAGATAAATGTAGTTATCTCAGTGGGAAGTACGTTATTTAACATTCGTACAGCGGAAACATATCATAAAAAGTGGCCGATCACGTAATACTAGTGCCAAATATAGAATATAGGAAGTGACGTTTACAGATGGCTTTTTCAATGTATCGAACGTGTACCTATATAACGAGAGTATATATAAAGAGTGGGCAACTTCCAGAATTACAAACATGCGTAGAACATCACAGATAACCGTTATCGGACGACATTTGTACACACTACAACGATTGAACGATTATCTGTTAAAAAAAATCCGCCGGGTTGGATCAAAAAAAGGATCGTTGGAAAATTAGAAACGCACGATTATTGCTCCAATTATCGTTATCATCCACTCTCAATCATGGGCCATACGCAATTAACTTTTTTTTCTGACTCATCTCCTAGTAGATAACTTTTATCTTCTTTTTAAAATTACTTTTCAATGCATTGTAATTGAAACCCAAAAGTAGATGAAAAAGTACTGTCAAAAGTATTTTGAGTGTTTTTATTTGGGTTTTATTGACCACCAGGGCCCATATGCAATTCACTTTTTCACCTGAGTTTTCTCCTAGGTGATGTGAGGGATAGCGGACCCGCTGCCAGCAGGCATGAGGCAGCGGGCTCCGCTTCCCGGATTCCCACCGCCGACGTGCTGCCGAGCGGGGCTGTGCGGTCGGCGGAGTCCGTATGCTCTGCGGACTCTGCCGCGCAGTTGCCTCCTGTGGGGTCTCTTTCGCCGGCACTTATCCGCGCATAACGCGCGCGCGAAGAGGCAGGAACTTTATCGTTCCCGAAGGGGAGTCAGCTGACCATGCTGGTCAGCTGACTCCAGCAGGGCCAGGGATTGGCTGGGCGGCTGGGGGACGCTGCTAGAGCGTTCCCCAGCATAAAAGGAGCTTTCTGTCAGTTGCTCCTTGTCTGCTGTCGTGAATACACTTCTGTGTTAGCGCTCAGACCTTAGTGCAGTGCCCTGGTGTTGATACTAAGGATTTCACACCTTAGCTTAGGATTATTATTGTATATTGATCTGTCTTTTGACTCTGGCTATCCCTGACTACTCTATCTCTTGCTGATCTTGTACCTTTGCCTATCTGATCCTTGTTGCCGACCTCTGCCTGTCTACCGATTACTCTTCTGCCTTCCGCTCCTGTACTGCCGCCGTCATCTCTGTTGCCGAACCCTTGCCTGTCTGACCTTTCTCCCTTCAGTGGAACGTCTCCCACTGGAGGCTTATCTCCGAGACGTCTGCCCCAAGCAGACGATTACTGCTGGGGATCGAGATTCCTCACTCAGCCTGGTTAGAGGATCTCACTCACGGGGTTTCCATTCAGAGGTAACCACACCTCTGAGGAATTGCCGTGTGGTGGACATTTCCACACTTTCTGATATATTACTGTCTTTATTGTGTTCTTTTGCTGGTGTCCAGAGGTTAGCAATATATTGGATTATCGGTGATACTGCAGATCATCAATAATCGGGTATATATTTGCATTCTTGGTGATACTGCAGATCGCCAATAATCAGATTCTCTCTGCGTGCTGACACCGATCTTGACAGGTGATAATTTTAAATTTGCCAATAAAATTTCTTTTAAGCCACCAGCAAGCAAAAAAATACTCTAAATAATTTTAATAGTACTTTCTCACCTACTTTTTGGTACTTTTTAAGTTGAAAAGTGCTGGAAAGTTATTTTAAATTGAAGATGAAAAATTATCTCCTAGCAGAAAACTCAGGTGAAAATGGCAATTGCATATGGGCCCTGGTGTGAAAATATCACTTAGGAGAAACCTCAAGAGAAAAAAGATACAGTAGTTGCATATCTTATGTAAAGAGACAACCCTAACCAACAACATTGTACTATTCCTAACCAGCTAACCAGCCCTCACGCTATCCAAAATCCTATCACTAACCTCCTGTAACCTTCCCTGAACTCCTGTACCTCTGAAACTATTAACACTTACCTATCAAGGTAGAAAACGTATTCTCCGCCGTATAAGACTTAAAATGGGGGGAGAAAGTCCCTGTGGCTTATACGGCGAATTCAGGGAATCCCCGTCTTATAGACGCTCGCTGATACAACCGCTGACCCATGGCCGCGTCGAGGACTTCCTGCATTGTCCTGACTTCTGTCCCCAGTGTGTGTCTGCTCCCATCGTGCCTCTGTTTCCTCCCCTGTGTCTCCACTCCCCCCGTGTATAAGTAGAAAGTGTAGTGGTAGTATCCTACCTAATCCATGGCACTCCCAGGGATCACAGACCTCTTCTCTTCTGTGCGGCTTCCCCTAGTAACGGTTTCTGCTGATCACGCAACGTCACCAGCAGAAGCCATTACTAGATTGCAGCGTGAAAGAGTAAAGGTCTGTGATCCCCGCATGCAGGCACAGGCTTGCAAGTAGTTATGAGTCCCTAAGGATTAAAATTTGTGATTTAAATAAGGCTTAACTGCCTAAGGTGTGCGGCTGGATGAGAATGGGTTAGTTACCCATAAGTCCGTCCCCACCCCTGTGCTCCAAACGGCTTGCACATGTCCCATTGGACGCGTTGCAAGCCCCACTATACACACTTCCTCTTTCAAGCCGGAAGGAGGAAGTGCACGGTCCAATAGGACGTGTGCAAGCTGTTTGGAGCGCGGGGGGGGGGGGGACTTATGGGTAACTAACCCTTTCTCATTCAGCCGCACACCTTAAGCAATTAAGCCAAATTTAAATCACGAATTTGAGTCCTTAGGAACTCACTACTCGTAAGCCCATGCCTGCCTGTGGGTGCCATGGATTAGGTAAGACACTGCCGCTACACCTGCTACTTATACATGGGGGAGCGGAGAGACATGGGAGGGAATGAAGGCACGGGGGAGCAGACACACAGTGGGGACAGAGCGGGCACACTAGGGACAGAGTGGGCACAATGGGGACAGAGCAGGCACACTGGGGACAGAAGGGGACACACTGAGGACAGAAGGGGCCACACTGGGGACACACTGAGGACAGAAGGGGACACATGGAGAACAGAAGGGGACACATGAGGGACACTGGAGGACTCATGGGAGACACAGGAGGACTCATGGGGGACACAGGAGAACATGTACAAGACGCTCCCGAACCATGGATGTACGATATATATATATATATATATTTTTTTTCCCTGTGTAGGTGTGTCTTATATTCCGAAGCGTCTACATCTACTGTGGCAGATACGGTATTTAAAAGTATTATGCACATATCCTGTCCATAGCAGAACCTTTCCTTCCAAATTTAAGCAATACCTCTGGCTCACCTGCCGCAGGACATTTCACAGGATATTTCACTCATATTCCTGTTACCAGCGTTAAAAATCTTGTTATGATATTCTCATTGTTTCCAATAACATTTCAGGTCTCCACGCTCTGTTTTATTTTAAGCCCGCTCGTATTTATTTTGAAATTGCTACCAAGTCATACAGTTTTTCTTTCCATTGTTCGAGAACAGGGACTGAGTAAGAACCCCAGGGTCAGGCTAAAAATAATAACTGTCAATATGTTGAGTATCAGAAAAGTTCATGTTAATGCTCAAATGCACAATTCACAGCTAAGGTTGATTTGGCTGCAAGTCGCAGGCTGACAGCGGAATATTTTATTTCTCCTCGCTTGTCTGATCTGATGCCAAACAAACTTCTTTTTTTATTTCTTGTACTTATATGAATTTCTTTTGACTTTTTTTCAGTAAAACCATTGTTTTACGCCACAGTCGGGCAGGATTCAACTAGCTGGGGGAACTATGGAAATTTCTGAAAGACATCATGAACTTATCAGATAAATAAACTATATTGCCCTGAAATTCAACCCTAATTGATAAAACTGATAAAATAACTTTCTGCTACTATGCCCCTCTATACTTATACTGTACAAGAACCTCCCTGTCTACCCTGTTTCCCCAAAAATAAGACTTGTCCTGAAAATAAGCCCTAGCTGAAATTTCCAGCATGCTCGAAATATAAGCCCTACCCCGAAAGTAAGTCATAAAAGCGGTTATTTATTTGTGTCCTTCTCTGTTTCTTGTACTGTCCTCCATGAGTCCCCATGTCCTTTGCTGCCCCCATGTGTCCCCTTTGTCTTCCGCTGCCCCATGTCCTCCTACCAGTACATCCTCCTCTTTGCTGCTCTGTCCCCATGTCCTCCAGAGGTCCCACAACTCCATGCCATGCTGTGTCCATAGCACAACTTCAACCTATGGGGAAGAAGTACGGCAACGTTGTGTATGGCAATATGTTTCTATTGGAGCCGATGATCTCGCAGGTGGGACCATGTCTCGGTTATTGGGCCAATCACTGTACTCACTGCTTTTCAGACACATAGGGGACAGCGGAAGACATGGGGGACACATAAGGAACAGTGGAGGACACGAGGGAAAGGCAGGAGGAAGTATATGACATTCCCTTAAAAATAAGCCTCCAAATCTTTTGGAGCAAAAATTAATATAATCACTGTGTTATTTTCGGGGAAACACGGTACCTGTTTATGTGTGCTTTTCCCTTAGCAGTAGCCTGTATACTTAGGCCTCTCCACTAGCAGATGAATGCAGTGAATTCACCGCCTTTCAGCTGCTCCTGTCCACTGCTGGCCAGGCACTTGCTAGCGCTCGGCACAGGCGGTGGACAGGTGGTGGTGGACAGGCAACCCCATCCCCATGTAGTTGCATCTGAGCATAGCGGTTTAGCCCTTTCTCCCTTCCCCCCAGTCAGTAGAAATGGCAATGCTTAGAACTCATGGAGAAGCATGTGATCAGTTTGATCAGTTGATCGATTTGTAAGATTCTGATTTGCACTCCTAAATGCGTAAAAGGCTCATGCAGCTATATATTCTACACCAAACATACCCGACCCTCTCTAGAATGCGCATAATCAATAATGCAGCCCCTAACATGTGTTCCAAATGCCAGGCACCTGCCCCTTCTATTTATTCATTTATTATAGAAATGTCCGCCAGTCTGGGAACAGGTTGTCCAAATTTCTCCATGATAAAATGCGCTGTCCCGTATATAAGGGCTTGGGTCAGTGTGTCTTGGGTGTGTTTTCGGAAGAGAGCATCCAGGCAGACACTAACAAATGTTTGAAACCTTATTTGCAGCAAGGCAGGAAGTTGCACTACGATGGTTAAGTCCGAAATCCACCTACAAAAGGCAAATGGGTAAAAAGAATCAATAAAGCTTTACCTTATAAAAAAATTATATATGCACATAAAAACATGTCCTCTAAGTTCCATAAAGTCTGGGACAAATGGCAGGAACGGAAAATAGGCTGGGTCATAGACACTTGTTGCTGTATGCTCCATCCCCTATTGCCTGATGAAGCTGGGCCACACCTGTGAAACACGTTGCTTTGGCCCTTTGGAGTGCATATATATATATATATATATATATATATATATATATATATATATATATATATATATATATATATATATATATATTAATGTGGTTGTTTATATAATATCAACCTGTTTTGGTGTCTGCTTGGAGGAGGTAAGTCCACCACTGTCTCCCCTGTTTTTTTTTAAAGTTTTAGCTACTTTTAACCTTTTGGCGCCTTTGTTCATCTCCACATTGTTCAAGCCCACCCATGGTGGAAGGGTGTTAACCCCTTGTTTCCAGATCTACAGAGAGCGACTTCTTAATCCTGAGTAGGGACAGGTTTAATCTCCCCACCTGCATCTACAGTGGTTGCTTTAGTGGTGACCCATGTTTGTGAGTATAACTTTACATACTTGCCTCTTTACCCACATCAATCCAGTACATACTGCACTATATTGGGCTCTTGGTGTTCTCTCTCGTTTCCTCGTTCGAAAATATTGTTAGTTTGTATGCGTCTATGTGTTTGTATATGGGGGTGATGAAATGTAGCTGTCTGTGTTGTCGCACTCACTATCCACGTGATGATAATGGACCCTGTAGTCTAATAACTCCTGGTTTTGCCTTTGAAAGGACATACCTCCCACTTTTTTAAGACATGCCCTTGCCACACCTCTGACCACGCCCCCACCACGCTCCTCACCACGTATATCACAAAAAATTCAGAATCAAAATATGTCGTTTTGTCATTTGAACCGCTCTCTTATCATTCATTTTCTTAATTTTACCATTTGAAAATAAGAAATAGATCAACGTTATTGATGGGAATAAAGTTTAGAGTCAGCTAAACACATTTTCCAGTAGAAAAATAACTCTATTAACACAGATCTGTACATCAGTCCTGAAAGAGGGACAAATGAGGAAGAAAGAGGGACAGAGGGATTTGGTTCCCAAAGAAGGACTATTCTTCCAAAACTGTGACAGTCAGGAACTATGGAA
Organism: Hyperolius riggenbachi; assembly: GCF_040937935.1. Classification (NCBI taxonomy): domain Eukaryota; kingdom Metazoa; phylum Chordata; class Amphibia; order Anura; family Hyperoliidae; genus Hyperolius; species Hyperolius riggenbachi. Next base: position 83,422,090 of record NC_090649.1, on the reverse strand, counting down.
AGTATTAGATTTGATGTTGCCCCAATAACTGTTTTTCGCTAGCACTGATGGCCTTGAATGTTGCTATTGATGTACTTACAACTTTGGCAATGTATATGGAGGTGTTTATTATAGGTGGCCATACACTTATAGATTTTACACTTATAGAGTGTTCTCACATAAACGATCAGCTTTCTATCCAATCGCAAATGCGGCTCCTGCACCATTTTTAGAGCGTTTGCAATTAATTAGAAAGTATCAGAAAATTGCAAAGCGCTTGAAAAAACACTTTGAATTGTGATTTCCCAAGCACTTTAATGAATAAATGCATTGTATTTATACATTTCGGGGTCAAAGAGTTCACTTCCTGACTGACGTCAGGAAGTGGAAAAAACATTGCTCCACAAAAGAGCTTTTCGAAGCGAAAATTGCTCAGAAAGCCCATGTAAAACGCTTAACCCCCCCCCCCTATAAATCGCTCATTGCTTGCGATAGGGCTGCCGATTTATAATGTGAACTAGGCCTCAAGTTGCGGCTTTGGCATGGTGTAAGGTTTTAAAACCTTTAAAAAAAATTATGCAGCGCAAAAAAGCACTGTGCCATAAGAAATCATGCGCAAATGGGGCACTACCAAAAACCAACCAACTGTGAATCTATAGCTTCTCAATGTAGATGCCACAGCTGAACCCCATTTTAGACCTGGTAATGTTCTTAGTCAAACAAACACTTAACCAAAAAGTTAAACTGTTGACACTAAAAGGCCAATAAAAATAATAACCTGATTTTGTTACTTTTTTCTTTTTGTTCAAACTCATGTTTATATTTTAATACATTCTTCTGAAATTCAATCAAAGGAAATATCTTCAATGTTATGCTAAATGTTAGCTCAGGTTGGTTGCTTGATATACAAATTCCGAAAGTCCTATTTCTAAGCCACAAGTTAATATTTCAGTCCACTTCCTGTTGAATATTTTATATATTATATGTGTATATGTGTTTTCCATTACGTTTCATGTAAGACTCTCCGTTATGTTTAACATATTTCTTATAACGATCCAAAACTGCTCATTTTTATTCCTCCTCATTCAGGATATCCAATACAAAAAAAAAGAGAAATTGGCAAAAAAACTTCTGGTTTTGTTTATTTAAATAAAACTTGGGAAGAAATATGACATTAATATTGGTCATATATATTACAAGAAGTCAGTCGAACAATGGCAGGGATAGAGTATTCTTCCCATAAAAATCAATAAGGTTCTATAACTGCAACCACATTGCACTGGTCCTAATTGGGAACAAACTAAACCATATTCTTTTATGCCTTTGCTCTTGTTTTTCAAAGATATTTTATCTCGATCCCATTAGGAGGATGGAGCACGAGACACGCAAATCCCACATGAAGAATTTATTTGAAGTGTATGACGAGAGCTATGCACACAGAGATAATGTTTTGATATGGAAAATGTACGCAGTGCGTGACAGAGCACAACTAGCAGTGCAGGCGCACTAATGTGAAAAAAATGGACGGTCATACAGAAATAACTGATCTTCTTTAACTACTTTGGCCTCCTGGACGTACTAGCTACGCCCAGGAGGCCATGTGCGCGTCCGCGCGCTCCTGCGGCCGATTGCGCTCCCGGCCGTGGATTGTTAGCCCACGAATCAGTGAATCGCGCTATGGTGCCCGATCACTGATTCCTCTCCCCCGCAGAAAAAGCGACAGCTTCTCTTTATTTTCCAAATAAAATATTGTCGCCATACATTGTTATAGGGACATAATTTTAATGGTGTAATAACGGGGACATATGGGCAAATACAATACGTGAGTTTTAATTATGGAGGCATGTATTATTTTAAAACTATAATGGCTGAAAACTGAGAGATAATGCATTTTTTCCGTTTTTTTCTTATTCTTCCTGTTAAAATGCATTTACAGTAAGGTGGCTCTTAGCAAAATGTACCACCCAAAGAAAGCCTAATTGGTGGCGGAAAAAACAAGATATAGATCAGTTCATTGTGATAAGTAGTGGTAAAGTTATAGGCTAATGAATGGGAGGTGAACATTGCTCGGATGCATAAAGTGAAAACGACTGAAGGCTGAAGTGGTTAAGTAACGGAAATAGGGTTGTGTTGGTGAAAATTGTGTATTGCATCTACCAGATTCAAAATGCACACAGAGAAAAGCAAATATTAATTTGCTGTGTAATTTGTTCATGTTGTTTGATCCTCTGTAAGCTTAAAGGCCATCATCTTTACTACTGGCAGACATGAAAAAAAATAGACAGCACCAGCTGCCACTATCTATAAACACACCCACTAACAATGGGATAGGCTAAAAAGTATACCGTATTTTTCGGACTATAAGACATACTTTTTCTCTCACAAAAGTGGGGAGAAAAAGTCCCTGCATGTTATAGTCCAAATACAGGGATTTACGATCACCCACACACCGTTAGGAGCCGCCAACCCACAGCAATGTCGAGGACTCAATGATGAAAGGAAATCACCGCTCAAACTGCACTGTGGAAGGCAGTGCTGGACCATAGGCAGCCAGGCCTCTATACTGGAACAATGAGCAAGAAAAAGTTGTCCGCAGCAAAGTCTCTCCACAGAAATCAATGGTTTATTTAGGACGTGTCGAGGACTCACTGTATTGTCCACGGTATGGTCCCTGGTGTGACTGTATAGAGCATTATACATCGTGTTATTTATTTTACTTTTCTGATTTGACATAAAAACAGTTGAGCTGAATGTGATCCTACGTACAGCTTATCATTTAAGTATCCTACTGTATATTTTTCTTTAAAATTTAGTTTACGATACAGACCATTAAGTTTCCATGCAGTCAGCAAAGAAGTAGCTGTAGTGGCTGTAGCTGCGGGTATCACTCACCAGACCCAAGGGTGCCTACAGTGGCTGCTGCTCCCCTTCATGTCTCTGGCATCCTCCTCTGGTGTCCTGTGCTCTTCCGCTCCTCCTGAAAAAATGTAACCAAGTGACGGCATCACTCACCATCCTTGGAGTCCGTGTTATTAGCCACTTGTCTCATTCACTCCTTCCCCCTAGTGCTGATACTTCCTGGTCGCGTCATTACAGACGCGACCAGCACTGGGGGGAAGGTGGATATTTTATCCACTACAGATCTATGTTACATGAATATTCAGGTTTTTTTGGCAATTTTTTGCCAAAATTAGAATTTTTTTTCTCTGACGAAAATTTTATTTTAGTGTTAAAACAATTGACATTTTTTTTACAAGCTCTTCTGTATCTGAAAGGCTGTCTGCATGTTGTGTTGATGTGGCTCTGTAAAATGTAAATCTATAAGCGTTCTTTACACCAGCGGTTCTGGATGCAAGCCTGGCTTCAGGGTCATAAAGAGATAATTTACATATTCAGCAGTGGTGCATTGTGGGTAACCACAGTTACACACTTAAATCTGGATTATCACAAATACCTTCTGTTTTAAGAAGGTAAACCACACTAAGCGTTGATTATTAGTAGGAGGGCTTTTCGGTCTCTTTTGGTCTGCTATACCTTCCTAGTGGTTTTGGGTGACCCCGAGCTGCTTAGGTATTCTGAAATTGCGCACAGAATTCTAGATTTTAATTACAAGTTGGCCTTATGAAATTGCGTTTAGTATTATGCATTTAGATTTTTCTTGTTTTCTTTTTCTCATTATGCATCCTGATTTTTGGTAGATTTGTGTAGCTATACAACTATACACATAGAAAATAAGAGAGAGATGTTGAAAGACAATAGCACAGGTCACTCACTGGCTGATGACCCTTATCTCTAGGTAAAAACTTTTAATGTTCAATTATGTTTAGTGTCATGTTTTATTGCTTCTTTTAGCTAATTTGTCTTGTAGAACAAAATGTTTTGTAACGTATTCCAGAGAGGATCTGGCGTAAAAGTTCATTAAAATAAACTTAACTGAAAAAAATCCTTGAATTATGTGACCTGACCACCTACGTTTTTTTTTTCTTTTTCTTGAGAATTTAACCCGAAAGGCTTTTAAACCTTTTCTGATTTATATCATTGTTGGCTGCATTTGAAACTTAACTGTCAATTAAGTACGAGATAAATCTTTCGACATAAACCTGCCATGTTCTAGACCCATAGCTGTCCTTAAAGGACTGTTACCCTCGGAAGATCAAACAGCAGCTATTGATGAAAACAACTCCACTAACTTTTATGATGTCTGTTAAGTAAATAAATTAAAAGGGAGTTAGCGTTTTTTTTTCTTTGCTGACTGCATGGAAAATTAATGGTCTGTATCGTAAACTGCATTTTAAAAAAAATATACAGTAGGATATTTTCTGGTTCACTCTCTATGTTAGGGAGCTGGCAAAAAATTATATGCTGTACGCAGGATCACATTCAGCTCAACTGTATTTATGTCAAATCAGAAAAGTCAAATAAATAACACGATGTATAATCAGTCCTGCATGTTATTTTAGACGGTCTATAAAATTAAAGGGGAGATCTGGCCTTTCAGATGTAGGCAGAGTGAGAAATGGTTACAGTATACGTTTTGGACTGTTCCAGAGCTTTTCTACACGCCTTGATGTGGTTAGCAGGAATTATAGCGGAGTTGGCTGTTACCACAAAATTAATTTGATAATGGAAAGTGGGCATTCATGCACTTACTTGCAGCTCACGAGATAATGTTAACACCAAGCCCCACAATAGGGAAAATATGTAACCTCAGTGATCTTGATGTGGCAAGATAGTTGGTTGCAAAGGCGCTGTGGCAGTATTACACGCACACAAGCACGTACACACGCTCGCACACACACACAGACGCACGCACACCAGTCTTAAGAGGTCACTTAAAGTGAACCGAGCACCTTTTTTATCACTCAGGACATTTCTATAGCACATGAAAAATGCATGCCGACAATCTGTTTCATTATTAAAATAAACCTTCATTTTATCTTGTATTTTACATTCAAAGTAGTTTTATTAGCCTGTTTCAGCAGGCCTGCCCGACCGTCCCCTTCCGCAGAGCTTTCAGGAACCTAATTGTTTTATTGAGCTAATTACCGAGAGGTAAACAATACCTTTTCATCAATAAAGGGGGTGAGTAATTAGGACTATTTCTTCAAAGCCATTGTGTGTGTCAATGTGTCAAGATAGCATCTCTGACTTCTGTAAATAAGGAATGTGAGAAGGGGAGGGGGGAACATGGCAGCTTCTATGCCAGGAGAGATTCCAGTGAAAGAGAATGTGCTCAGTTCCCTTTAAGGCCCATACGCACCACGCGATTTTCCCAACGGTTTTTCCGACGAACAATAAATAACAATAATAATAAAGGTTTCTAAGATCCACCAGCTTCATAATGTCATCATAGAGCAGTGGAAGAGGATTCCAATGGCAACTCTAGTGAGCTCCATGATCAAGAAAATTAAAGCAGTGCTCGAAAATAATGGTGGACGCACAAAATATTGACACTTTGGGCAGAATTTCTTCACTTAGGAGTGCAGTTATTGTTGTGACCGGTTTAGATATTCATGGATTTGTGCTGTGTGATATTTTGATGGGACAAATGTACATATTTACTCAAGCTGTACACTGACTGCTTTACATTGTATCAAAGTGTCATGTACAGTATCTTCACTGTTTGTCTCGTGGAAAGAAAAAATAAAATATTTACAAAAATGGAGGTGTACCCACTTTTGTGTACATATATATATATATATATATATAAAATCTATATATATATAAAATCGGATGTATGTATGTACGTGTGTGTGTGTGTATATGTGTGTGTATAGGTGCCGCGATCATTCGAAAACGCCTTGACTAATTTAAACGAAACTTGGTATACCGATCCCTTACTACCTAGGAGGATATGTTCTGGAGGTCCCGTGTCCCCCTTGCACACCTGGGCGGAGCTACAAACAGCTAATCAGATTTCTTTGATGGATAAACTGCTTCCATTCACACATTTTTGATGCCAGAACCTTAAAGCTCACAAACTTGGTCATGGAGTGACTGTGTGTCAAGGTTACAAAAAGTGGGTGGAGTCAAAAACACATTTCCCTGGGAAAATGTAAACTGCAGCCCTTCTTCAATGTTAATGGCAGGGTTCTCGAAAGTTGCACAGTTTGTTACTGGGTGACTGGGATTAATAATCAGAAAAGTGGGTGGTGCCTAAAAAAGCCAATCAAAATTCACCTGTTTATTTTCAAGGGGAATATTAAAATTGCTGCACTGTAAATGGCACAAGCCTCAAACCTGGTACACTTGGTCATTGGTTCACTGGGGTTCAAATTCAGAAAAGGGGTGGAGCCACAGACAGCTAATCAGATTTGTTTCATTTCACTGGGAAAATACAAATTATTGATGTCAATAAGCTGTTAAACTTGGTCATTGAGCAATTGTGTTAGGGTTAGAAAAAACACATACCCGGGCAACGCCGGGTCATCAGCTAGTATATATATATATATATATATATATATATATATATATATATATATATATATATATATATATATATATATATATATATATATATTCATTTACCATCATAGATTCACCAGTCAACCCATTACTGGTCTGAGCCAAGCTTATGTGCTTTCAGTCCTATGGGAGAAAAACGCTTTACAAATGTTGTTTGTTGTTGTTCTATATATTTTTAGGTTCTGTTAGGCTATAAATGTACATTACACAGAATTTATTCAGCCTCTGCATACAGTAGTTTTTCACGTTGAAGCTCGATCAAGGTCCATGCTCAGGTGCAGATCAGCTGTTTGTCTACCACACAATAATTTCTGTTCAGCAAATCCCTCTTTTCCTCTCCGAGTCAGTAACTGAGGCTAAAGAAGGTAACTCAATCCTGCATTAAAAGTCATATATCCCTCACACATAGAATCTGGCTGCAGGAGGCTATAACTTTGTGTTCCTCCTAATTCCAGTACCTGGGACTTTTCCCACGTGCTCAGCTTTTCTTAACGTGGAGTTAGTGATATGACGCGGCTGGTCATGACATTCGTATCCACTCCTAATCCCTTAGATACAATAACAGAACCAGATGTTCAACGTAACTAAATAAATATACACACAGTAGCTCATAACAATGTGATATCTTTATTTCAGCAGAAGAGGAGATAGTGCCTCCAAGCAAGTGAAGTCATTACTGCCATATTCTACTAGATTATTTTAAAGCAAGCCTAAATTGAAACAAAACTCAAAAAAACAAAACAAAAACCATCAACAGAAATTAAGCACATACCGCATGAAGATTCTAAATTACATAATTGGTTTCCCGTGTGGGTGCTAGAACCTCTGGAGTCTCAGATGCTCCATTTTCAACAATATGCAAACCTCAGAACTTCTTCCGGGTCGGCACATGGTATTGGTAAGCTCTTGTTGCTATTGCAGTTGGCTGATGGTGTATGCAGTTGGCTGATGGTGTAATGGTTACGGGCTCTGCCTCTGACACAGGAGACCAGGGTTCGAATCTCGGCTCTGCCTGTTCAGTAAGCCAGCACTAATTCAGTAGGAGACCTTTGGCAAGTCTCACTTACACTGCTACTGCCAATAGAGCGCGCCCTAGTGGCTGCTGCTCTGGCGCTTTGAGTCCGCAAGGAGAAAAGCGCAATATAAATGTTATTTGTCTTGTCTATTGGTCTGCTCCTTTCTTTGGCTGCTACTGCACTCTCCCATCTGGACAGAGAGACGTACACACGCACAGGAAGGCTGGCGATGAGCAGGAAGGGGGAGGAACAAACAAAGGTAAGCCTCTTCCTGTAGCTGGGATTTCAACAATGCTGCCAAATGTTTCACCAGCTGATTTTAGAAACCAGAGGCAGCAGCACAGAGCTAAGGACTGGTCAGAGAGGTATGACTTCTATAAAAGTGCATACCTGGATGACCATTTTACCATATAAAAATGAGTTCAATTGTCCTTTAAAATATTCATTTTTGTTCTGAAGTTTGGTGCCCCTGGCACAGAATAGAGTTTTCATCAAACATTACAGGACATTTCTCTCTCACTCTAACTGCAATGCATGCTGGGAGATGTAGTATGTGGATGCTTTAAGCCAGCCATACGCTTATAGTTTTTTCGGGCAGATTTGGTCACTCTTTCCCAGTCGTAGCTAACTAACAGCCCTACCTACCTACACTTTCCCCAGCAACAGAGCTACTTACCCTACTTATCTATCCTCCCGACCAGCTGTAACTACCTACCTCCTGAGAGCCCAGAGAGGTTCAGCCAGGCAGCATTCATATGGGGGTGAAACTGGTTATCTAGGGTATGTGAGGTAATTGACGCATTTTACATGGGGGATAATTGCCATTGCTTCCCTACACAGGGCCAGATTTATCAGAACATACCGACAGTTTTTTTTTTAAACAGTTCTATCCAGCAGGGGGACTGTTCTGCATGATAATAAAATTCTTAATTCCTAGTTAATAGCGGCAGCTTAGAGTGAAATTCTAGAACTGCACTACAGTTAAGAAAAGTGCAAATCTGTCCCTAAACTGCCACAGATTAAGAAGTGCTCAATAGCAGTTCTACACAGCTTCTGCAGTGCAGCCTAGACAGGATTTGTGAAGTGCTCCTCTACCTTGCTAAATCCTGTGAAGCTGTTCAGTACTTAACCCTTCCAGTGCTGGGCATTGATGCAGTGCAGCAGATATATTGGTTAACGCAGCAACAGCAATTTCCCTCACACACTGCACTGTCTGAGAAACCTTCCTAACTCCTCCTATTCCTAACAATTTAAGAAGAAAACTGCACTATTTAGTGATTTCTTAAGATGTCTGAGACAGTTCTGCACGGATTTCTAAAATCCTACCAATATTTTGTCACAGACACTCTTGATAATTGTCCCCCTCTGTTCTCTCCTCCCAGATCTCTCTGCTCTTTCAGCTCCCTATCCACTCCATCACTGCTCCTCTCTCCCATCTCCAGTACCTCGACTTACACTCTTGTAATCTTTGTTGTTTGTTCCTACTTATTGGTCACACTGGCCCACATTATTCCAGTGTGGTTGTTCCTTACATCACTGCTACACACTGTTTGGTATTGATTCTTTCACAATCGAACTGCTTCATTTTATCTCCCTTCATTGGTTTTTTTTTTGTTTGTCTTTCTCTATATTACACTGGTGGTTTCTTGTTTAACCTTTAGTGTATTGATGCTTCACCTTAAGGCACAGCACACTTTTTTGATTGCACATAGCACGTTGTTCATACTCCGAGATGAGATTTCAGTGATGTGTTTTAATATTCAATGCCATTGTATGGAACACCTGTATGAATCTATATATATTTATATAAATACTGTATATTATTTTTTGTTACATAATTCTCTTATTTACATTGTGAATTAATCATTTACACTATATACACCTGAGGTTAGTTTGTTACATATATTGTGATATATTATTGGACTATGTACATGGTGGCCATTTACGATATATATGCAGATTGCGCTTCTGCCCTGCCCCCCCCCCCCCCCATTACAGTTTTTGAGGTATGTTATAGTTTTAGAAGCTTGCAACATTATAGTTTTTATCATAGGGTTAGGCACCACCAGGGGGTGGTTAGGCACCACCAGGGGGTGGTTAGGCACCACCAGGAGAGGGGGGTTAGGCACCACCGGGGGGTTATGGTTAGGGTTAGGCGCCGGGGAGTGGTTAATTTTAGGCACCACCAGGGGAGGGTTCTGTGTGAGAGTAGGGTTGGGTTAAGCTGTATTGTTGAATTACGTAACGATTTTTAATGAAATATCTTTTTGTTATTATTTCCTGTCTGTTTTTACCACGGCATTTATCGTTAAGCAATTTTGACAACTATGCTTATCATTATCAGATTTTGTTATCCAGCTGGGCCCTTTTTTATGGCGCCCTTTTTTTATGCACACGACTGTGCCTGTAAGAAAATATGACTCTGCCTCGTGAAATGCAGACATACAGCCAGGGGTGTCATTAGAAGTCATGGGGGTCTCCACACACAGACCTAGGAGCTCTTCCCCTACACCCTGGAGATGGTAACGTACATCCTTATGGCAATGTACGTGCATACAGCATATGGACATATACATATATGTTAAGACACAGGAGGGAGGAAAAAGATACATTAAGTAGTATGTTATGGGCCACCTGGGCTATAGCTATTACCATCCCTCTGTATACAGAACATCTAGCATGACTAAATTACAAAAAAATCAATGCCCGGCCTACCTATAAATCTTGGGACCCATCAGCAAATGTTGGGTGAGGCCCCCTTAAAATTCCCACTCCATTATTTCTCCCTCATGATGACTATTAGGTCCAACAGGCCCATCTGCAGTTTCTAGGTACATGCATTCTAGACTTATGCTTTTGATCCGGTCAAGCAAGACTGCGAAGTTTGGCAAAGGTCACAGTTTCAGGATTGCCAATTTGGACCTGTTGCATTCTGCCTCCTGCTGTTGCCAGCCTCCTGCTAAGCTAAGTACGAATGCAGCAGCAGCCAGGTGTGCTGTAGGAGACAAGCAGGAGAACAACGCAGGTAGGGAGTTGTTGCTTGCAGCCTCACTTTGTTTTTTTAAACTTACATTTTTTATTCAGATTTTATGAGTACGGTATACAAGAACAGCAAACAGGACAGGACAAGTGCTCATTAACGTGAATTAGAAAACAAAACAAGTCAAATCGTGTAGGGTTGTAACTATACATCATAGGGCCTGTCAGTAAAACTTTGATGGGCCACCCAATGTTTACACCCTTTCACATGCCAACCCCTTGTGACCCTCACAGCCTGGGGGCCCATCTTTCAAGGGTCATAAACATCAATATCCTCACACTCATAACAAGTGTAGCCACAAAAACACCTGATCCGAAGGATGGACCCCCTTATTAGAGGGAGTAAAGTAGTAGTTGGGGTCCCCTTACAGTTCTGGGTCCCCCTGCAGTCACAGGTAGGCTTGCTCATCACGAATTAATTACGACTCGAGTAACCACGGTGGATACTCGTGATTCAAATTAGTTCTAATTGCTCCAGCTGAGCGGGTAGATGCGGCAGGGTTAATTACCCAGAACGCCGCTCTCCACCCAGCGTTTCAACAAGTTTACAAGCGTCTATTGGACGCGTTGCAAGCCTCGCTATGGAGCACTTCCTCCTTCAAGCCGGAAGGAGGAAGTGCTCCATAGCGAGGCTTGCAAAGCGTCCACTAGGATGCTTGTGAGCTCGTTGAAATGCTTGGCGGAGAGCGGCATTCTGGGTAATTAACTCTGCCGTATCTACCCACTCAGCTGGAGCAATTAGAGCTAATTTGAATCACGAGTATCCACCGTGGTTACTCGTGATTAATTCGTGATGAAAAAGCCTGGTCACAGGAACTGCTCACCTCTACTTATGCCCCTGCATGCAGAGTACACAAAACCACCCACAACAACTACAGCATATATCCAGGACCTAAATAACTAAGGACAGGATGCTTGGCCAAGAGGAAATGGCAGGATCCAGTGACTTCAGATCTAGTTGAACACATGAAGCCTAGTTCCATATGGTAAGTCTACCGGATCCTGTCTATTACAGCCAAGGTCGGTGGTAAGGCACCCTTCCAAAATCTAGCTAAGAAGCACCTGTTGGCAGCACGTGCTAGCGCTATGAACTTGTTCTGATATTTATTAAGAGACGGACATTTCTTACAAAACAGGGCTATGCCGAAGTCATTCTGGAGCTTGCTGCCATTTCAGTGCACCCAGTGATCTCTCCTTGGCCAAAAGTGCAAGCCCTTCACTAAGGGGACAAGCAAAGAAGGCTGGGAATATTTTTTTCAGCAGAGCAGATTCTATCAGAAGGAGAAAGACACATCACAGAAAACATGTGGTTGTTATTTAATGACCACGTTATCATTTTTCATTGTGACACTGGAGTCGTTCTAGAGAGAGTTTGGAGCACTGTACATTGTAAGAGCTAATGTAACATGAGGGCTACTACTCCTTGCCACAGGAAACCTGATTCACTCACAATTTCAGGGGAACTGCAAGGTGATGTGCCACAGAGAGCCAGGAGCCCTTGAAACCTTCACCATCATTTCTGGACAATATAATAGTTTCCAGAGAATGACATAAAAGAGGCCAGCTACATTATTCTCCTCACCCAGGAGAGTCAGGCGGCTGGGCTGTGCTTTTCCTTACTGCCACTTACCATTTATTAACACATCTCCACTCCTGCCTCACGAGGCTGTAGGGGAAAAGATTTATCATCAATCCAAGAGCAGCATGTTGGACTCCTACATTGGAACGCTTGCATGGACAGGGCTGTCTCTGTTGGAGTTTGTTATTGCTAGTGATGAGCCAAAATTTTGCATGTTCATAATTATAACACGAAGTTTGCAGTTTTGACATAAAATTGTATTTTAAAATTATCAGAAAATTTTGTAATTTTGTGTCGTAATTTTGCGTTAACCCCTTGAGGACCACAGACTTACACCCTCCTAGTGCCCAGGCGTTTTTTTTTCCATTCAGGGCTCTGCAGCTTTAAACACTTACTGCAGAGCCATATAACTGAGCACGTAAATGACCCTCTCCACCCTGCTGCCCACCAGCAGGGCTTTCTGTTGGTTGGCTCTGATCGCTGCTGCAATAATTTTTTTAAATTGATTTAATAGTCTTTTTTTAAAAAAATGCCTATTTTTTATTTATTTTTTCCTGCCTCCTCCCTCCCTCCCCCCCCCCCCCCGACCCCCCGAGATCCAATCACAGCGATCACTCTCATAGGCATCAGCCTATAAGAGATCACGTTGGAGCCGCTCCAGGGGACAGCCGAGTGACACACAGATCGTAGATCGCAGCGTTGTACAATTTTTTTTCCGTACAATGTAAATAGACGCCGGTTTCACCGTCTAACAGTCTCCTACCGGCAATCGTCGCTGGTAAACTGATGACGGAGCAGAGCTCCATCAATCAAGCGGGGATGCGCGCGTATCGGCGCATGTGATCCCCTGCAAACCCCGCCCCATGGACTTGGCGTTATGCGGTCCTGGGGGAGCCATCTTGCTGCCACTGATCAGCATTAGGTGGTCGTAAGGTGGGTAAAGAGGAACTGTACAGAAAATAACATAATAATGAATAACATTGGATATTTTTTTTCAATATTTATTTACAAATGATTTAGTAATTGTTTGCCAATTATAAAATCTTTCCTCTCTCTGATTTACATTCTGAAATTTATAACAGGTGGTGACATGTTTAATTCTGTCAGGTTTGTTACTGCAAGTTCTATGCACAGAGAGATACTGTAGCTTGCTTGGCAGTTGGAAACAGCTGTTATTTCCCACAATGCAATGAGATTCACAGACTGCAAACTGTCAGGACCTTGGTCCTGACATCACACTGTGGGAGGGGTTTCACCACATTATTAGCCATACAGACCCCACTGATGATCTATTTGAGAAAAGGTAAAGATTTCTTGTGAGAAAGGGGTTATCGGCTACTGAATGGAATGAAGTTCAATCCTCGGTTAAAGTTACTCTTTAATTTCGTGTTACTCATAATTTCTTGTAAAACAAGAAAATTACACAAAATTATGAAAATATGGGTAACACAAAGTTGCAATTTTGTGTTGAACACGAAAATGTGTCCCCAAAAAATAAAACATTTTGTAAAACATTCATAGTTACGAAAAATGTGCATATGGTTGTGGTTACATGAGATATCTCATCATTTTTAGCGATTACGATTTTTCCATTACTATCATAATTATCAAGATTATGAAAAATTTCACAGAACAGTAGTTAGCATATTACACATCACCAGTTATTGCTGTTTATGTCTTTGCTGTACAGCTGTATATACTTGTCACTGTGTTTTATGTACTTGTAGCTTCCAGGTGACACACCCTTGCTTGTATCACTTTGTTTACTGCCACAGGACGTAATAACATAATGTAATATTATGTTGTGTTATATAATAATGCAGATCATTTTTATTTTATGACATTTACACACATTTGATATAATGCAACATGACTGGTTAATTATATTGGCTACATTATGAGAGATTGTTAAATAAACACAAATGATGTACAATAGACAAGCCAGCAGTCTCAACCAAGCGGCACAAAACACCGGCAGCTCTCACACTGGTGAAGGCCCAACCTCTTAGGCTGTAGGGATGCTCATTCCAATTCCACAAAATTTAAATTTCCGCATTTCTTATCAGAAATTGCATTTCCATATTGGAATGCGAAAATCATAGTGCAGTAAGCCTGATTTTGTTGGAAACGATGGAAATTTTCACAGAAATTCTGCTATACCAATATTGGTTAATTTTAAGCCAATCAGAAGACTCAAAATGAATAAGCCAATCATAGGCGCTATAGGCGGGAATTTCTGCGGAAATCCGCTATACCAATATTCGGTACATTTAAGCCAATCAGGAGACTCGAAATGAATAAGTCAATCAGAGAATGAGGATTTGTAGTGCGGTAAGCAGAAATTTCCATGGAAATTCTGCTATACCGATATTCGGTAGTTTTAATCCAATCAGGAGACTCTAAATGAATAAGTCAATGGGATACAGTTGGGGACATCAAACTTGGAGAAGGACTTAGGAGTACTCATCGACAACAAGTTAAATAATCGTGCTCAATGCCAAGCTGCTGCAGCTAAAGCTAACAAAATTTTGGGAAGCATTAAAAGGGAAACAAAAACTCAAGATGCTAGCATAATATTGCCCCTGTTTAACTCTCTAGTAAGGCCACATCTGGAATATGGAATTCAGTTCTGGGCACCACATTACAAACAAGATATTGCAGTTTTAGAGCAGGTGCAGAGACGAGCAACAAAATTGATACGTGGGATAGGAGGTCTCACTTACCAAGAAAGGTTAGATAAACTGGGTTTATTTAGTCTAGAGAAAAGACGCCTTGGAGGAGATCTAATTAACATGTATAAATACATCAGAGGGCAATATAATAGCTTGGCGGATGAGCTTTTTGTCCCTAGGCCTTCTCAAAGGACTAGAGGACATGATCTGCGCATGGAGGAAAAAACGTTTTAGCCATTTATTTAGGAAAGGGTTCTTTACAGTAAGAGAGATTAAGATGTGGAATGCATTGTCACAGGAAGTCGTTATGGCAAACTCTATACCTGCATTTAAAGGGGGCTTAAATGCTTTCCTTGTGTTGAAAGACATCCATGGCTACAATTACTAGGTAATGCCTAATGATGTTGATCCAGGGATTTTATCTGATTGCCATCTGGAGTCGGGAAGGAATTTTTCCCTTTTGGGGCTAATTGGACCATGCCTTGTAAGGGTTTTTTCGCCTTCCTCTGCATCAACAGGGATATGTGAGGGAGCAGGCGGGAGTTGTACTTTGTACTAGTTGAACTCGATGGACTTTTTTCAACCAAAATAACTATGTAATAACTATGTAACTATGTAAATCAGAGAATGAGGATTTGTAGTGCGGTAAGCGGAAATTTCTGTGGAAATTCTGCTATACCGATATTCAGTAGTTTTAAGCCAATCAGGAGACTCGAAATGAATAAGCCAATTGGAGAATGAGGATTTACAGTGCTGTAAGCAGTAGGCGGAAATTTGAGTGAATATTGTCGTAAAGTGGAAATCCGCGGAAAACGAAATACTGTCGGGGTACCGCAGAATACTGTTGAAATACTGTAAAATAAAGCGGTAGCGTAAGTTGGCATTTGCGGAAGGTGGAATTTCCGCAGAATCAAAAATGGGCATTTCTGGCCAATTCTATTGGGCTGTTTTTGGGTTTTGCATGGATTAAGGCCCCCAAGGCTCTACCACCTCTCCTCTCCACACTAAATCACTCTTACTTTTTTCTGAAACGTTTCCTGCTGAGTGTACTACTGTGCCAATCGGAGACCCCTCCCCCTTTACCGTTGGCCCCTGGTAGATATTGAACAATCCATTAAGAAGAGAGGCATCTTAGCTGGTCCAGCACTGCTCACAGCCTATGTGCAGACACTCCAACTTCACCTTCAGTGGGGTTGTGGATGGTCAGACTAAAATGGTACAGCTGTAGGTGTCCAACAGTTATTGATTAGATTTCTGCTTAAATAAGTCTATAATCGGCCTCAGAGAATCAAAGCATTTGGCTAGACTTACTCACAAAGGCACAGTATGGCCGTGCTTGTACATGAAGAGTAGTGCAACCATTCCTGCGCAGTACGCTAAAGCCACATGTACACACCGCTCATGCTACTGTGCTACTGTGCAAGTGTACTACGCCCACACTTGTCATGAGTAGGAGTACAGTTGCGATTATAGAGAGTGTCCTGGGCAACATCGGTGGTCTCCAGGAGGACTTAAGGGGCCCATACACCTAATGATTTTCCCGACGATATATGGCCGAATGAATCACAGTGATCGAATCGGCTGTGAAATCGCCACGCACACCGGTGACAGAACGATCGATTTCCGTCCGAAGACTTTTCTCGATCGCTGGCGGGTCGGGAGTGCGTCGATAGCGGCGTTCGAATGCCTGACGACCGACGTAATACAGCGGGTATACATTACCTGGTCCCCGCTGTCTTCTTTCCGCGGTGGGTTCCAGACCGGCTGCAGCTACAAAGAACTTCCTGTCCCGGCAGGAAGTTAAAACAGTAGAGCGCCCTCTACTGTTTAAACTTCCTCTGGACAGGAAGTTCAGTAGCTGCAAGGATGGTCTGGAGCCCGGAGCGGAGACGAAGACAGTGGGGACAAGAGGACTTGCGCCAGGACGGAACAGGTAATGTATGCAGGGGGGGGGGGCGGCAGCAGCGGCAGCTCCACAGATTGTGAGCGGTTTCAGGCTGAAATGCTAAATGCCCCAATGTTATTTACGTGGGAGGAACTGGACAAACTCTGCGCAAACGTATGAATGGACACAGGCACACTATTAATGATACCAAATCTGAACTCCCAGTTGCTACACACTTTCGGTCCAACGGACACAGCATGGATGATCTTCGTGTCACTGCCCTGAAGGGTGGCTTCAAAACGTCAAATGATCGATTAATAGCAGAAACAAAATTTATAAATTGGTTCAAAGCTGTGCAGAACGGTTTGAAGGACAACAACTTCTTATATTGGTATGAGGCGGATGATATTTAAACTTTCTCAGCCATTCCAGCTGAACTTGTGAACTAAGAATTTACGATACCTCTGGGTCAATCCTAATCCCAGGTCTGTGAGCATGGAGTGAACAAGGATGCTTATCTTAGCTAACAACCTTTAACCCCATTTAGATGGTCTGTTTGAATTAAGGCATCTTAATGACATGTATTTATGCTTGAAAAAAATATGTTTTCCCTTTTGATGATGCATGTATATAAGCTGTCTGTACCACCAGCCTGCAAACTAACAGGATATAAGCCCGACGAAGGCTGCAAGGCCGAAAGCTTGCTTTTTTTTATGTATTTTTAGTTAGCCAATAAATGGTATCATCCTGATTTAAAACTTCTTGCTTAGGCTGAAATCGATTCACAATCTGTTTGCAGTAAAGGTGGCCATACGATCCCTCTCTGATCAGATTCGATCAGAGAGGGATCTATCTGTTGGTTGAATCTGATGGCAAATCAACCAGTGTATGGCCACCTTTACATAAGTATCTATTTTTTTATTTATTTTTTGCCGTCTTAAGTTTTCTTTAACAAAGTGTTTGTTTGTTTTTTTGCTCCAGGCTGCCATGACTCTATCCAGGGCTAATTAACCTATCTGTATATTTCTGCCTTATGAGAAACTCAAACATACAGATCATGACAACAGCAAGAACACATTGTTGTTATTGTTTTGTTGTTGTTGTTATTAGTAAATGCAGTTTGCCTACTTAAAACAAAAGGAATTTATATGATCACTTTCACGTGTCTAAGAAGCAGCAGTCATAACTGATCACTTCAGGAATATTAAGTTGAAATAAGCAAATAATTCCTTTATGCCCTTGTAAGCCAGACATGCATGCAGAACAGATGGTTCTGAGCACACCTGTAGATATTATTTTTCTAAAGTCATATAATCCAATTTACAGACAGCTGTTTTGGCTTTCATCAGTAGACTATAAGAATTGGATAACAATCATAGAGTTCTGTCCAATTTTAATTTCCGTAACTTCTCTGCACCTCCATCACCGTACAGTCATTTTTGCCATAACTTCACTGCCAGAAAAGCACTATTCAGAGTCCTCCTTTAACTAGAAAGAAGGAATAGATTACATTTTTCTTGGGATGGTTAGTGTAAATCTTACCATTGTCAGGCGTGAGGTTTCAGACAATATGTTATCCAAATCTTGTGTTAAATGAGAAATACTGCTAATATGTTATTATTATGTTACCTAAGAAACTATCTTCTCAACAGAAGCCCTCATGAATACTCTGGAGAGGCATCAGACACTTTCTCCTCTTCACTACATTGTGTATATATATGGTTTGGCAGAGGTTCATCACGCAGAAGATAAATCGGTGTTTAGTGCCAGGATTCTATTACTCTCGACCCCGACCTTTGGCTGTACACTGTTTCCAGTTGTTCTTTATCCTCAAAAAACAAAAGACAGCACCCATTTTTATCATTCTTAACTTCTGTTTTTAACAGATCCAAAAGGACGTCTCACCTAAGACAGATTCAGGAGACACATTCATTCTAGAATTCCTCTCTTGTCCATCCAGTTCTTCAACATTTTGGATCGTCCTCCATCTAACATCAATCTACACTCCAACACGACTGAAACATTCCACTCATGGTATCCAAAAGCAAAACATAAATATAACACATCCCACATGAAAAGCATGCAGTTAAAAAAAAAAAAAGAAAAAAGAAGAAGAGAGAAAAAAATATTTTCTTCTAATCTAACATATTTTTAAAAGCAAAACAAATTGTTCCGGTTGATCTTCAGCCAATTCTCTAGATGTTTCTTCTACTCATTCAACTCCTCAACACGAAGACATAAAAAAAGACTACAAGAAACCAACAACTTCAAAAATACCATCACCGAAAACAAATAACTCTGTGAACCTTATAAGGAAAACTTTTGTAAAGTCTACGTTGACTTCTTCAAACGAATACCAAATAGCACAGAACAATTAGTGCATAAAGAGTGTTTCCGAGGGGGGTATTTTATTACAGCTTAAATTATGTCAACTGATACTATCGTGCCAAGCAGCAAGTAATACGGAGCATAAATGTGTCATGATTAATACTGAACAAAGGATTCAAAAATGGAAAAATTAAACATTTACAGGCACAAAGTGCTATTTATTTTGTTAATTTATAGTAGTGAACTAGTTTAAGTATGTGTAATAGTTGGGTCATCCAGGAAGGGAGGGGGGTCAATGAAACTTCAGCCTTAACCCTAGCTTGTGTATATACCGTACATCCCGACAGAGCTGGCCAGTAGAAATAAGTAGCACTTTTACAGACTTTTCCCGGTGTACCGAAGGCGCAACATGGGCAGTAGTGCACTGCAACCCTGACTCCTCACCACTCCTTGGTTGCTGGTGATTCAATGTTTGTTGACGCCTTTATGTAGAGAGGAGGTGGGCGATCAGAGGTACAACAGACCAGACCATGATGGTCACAAAGGACTGGATTGCATGGAAATGTATGTCCAACTTTAATTAATTCCAATGGTCTATCAGTGGTTTGTTTACTTTTCATTAACGTCAGCAGAAAAAAGGTTCGAAAATAGTGCAATCAAACCTGCCCAGAGTTCAGTGGTGATGCAGGATTGCTGTGTTGGTATTCAGATTCAGCATAACAAATTCAGAAAATCGAAATCCTGGTGAGCACCACACTTCAGAACCATTTAAGTACCAAACAAGCAGACAGGGGCAGAGAGAGCTCACTACTTGCGCTGCAGCTGGAAGGAGGAAGCATCGGAGTCACCAGAAACGCGCCATGAAGTTAAAGTTTATGCTTGTCGTAAAAGGTGAGTGTTGAAGGAGAGATCAAAAATGTCAGAGGTTAGAGAGTGGTGGATTTGTTTTGGAAGGGGATTCCAGAGTAGGGGTGAGGCTTGTGAGAAATCTTGCATACATGAATACGAGAAGGTGATTCTAGAGGACAGAAGAAGGTTGTGTACAACTGAGATTACGGCTGGGTTGGTACGTGACTTTGGCAGAGATTGGATTGTGAGCCAAACGTAAGAAACAGGCGGCACACCAATGGCTGCAAAACGTTGCTTATTTATTGTGGAACAGTAACACTACATGTTACGGACACGCAGGTCCTTCATCAGGTGTATAACATGATACACCTGTTGAAGGATCTGCGTGTCTGTAACATGTATTGTCACTGTTCCACAATATAAGCAACGTTTTGCAGCCATTGGTGTGCCGCCTCTTTCTTACGTTTGGGTGTACCAGGACCGTTTGAGCAATCCGGTTGAGGCAAGGCACCGGCACAACCCCAGGTACTTGCACAGTGGTGCTGTCCCCTTGTATTATCATTTGGTGTAGTCGATTGTGAGCCCCTTGTCAGAGACAGTTAGCGGCAAGACTATATGCTCTGGAAAGCTCTGCAGACAATACCAGTACTACATAAATACTAAATGATTAGGAATTTTGTAACAAAAGTCAAAATTCCCCTTTTGCTCCCCCCAATTTGATGAGACAGCACTGACTCAGTAATAACTGTGTAAAAACACGGGTGTCAGGGGGCCGCAAATGGACAGCGGTGGTTTTGAGTTCATTCCATCCTGCACTGCGCTCCTATGGGAAAAGCAACAAGCACAGATTTAAACACTATTCCATATTCTGGAGAGGAATTTGGGTAAACCAGTACAACTCTGCAGAGTAATTCATTTACAGCATCTGCGATGTCCTCTCTCTCTCTCTCTCTCTCTCTCTCTCTCTCTCTCCGAAAATAATTTTTAAAAGCATGTGCCTTAAATCATGCATTTTGTGTACACGTCTGTACCGCGTCCAAAGGGAACCGTTTAGGGGGAAAAAATGTAATTAAACTACAAATAAACATTGAAACATTAATGTTTTAATGGCAATGTCACTCTGGAAGAATGCTGGACTGGCTGCTTGAAAAGAAACATCTGATTTATGGAGTATAAATATAGAGCCTCTTATATGTCACAGTGTAAACCGCAATAAAACGGTTATTATGCCGTACACAAGTCTCTCTAAACAGTGGAACCCCAGTCCGAGACAAACGCACTAATCTTGAGAGAATATATAGCATTTAAACCGCCCCATGTATTAAGCCGTGTTTATATAAACCGTGGCTGGGACGTGAGGCTAGGATAGATTAGAACGCTTAGCGCCAATGCTCTGTGTATATCAGTTTCACTTTTGGCGCGGCGACGACAAACTAAGGCTGGCAATTTGCAACTACAGCGTTAACAATTTCTGCTTGTAAAATAAGCTAAACAATTAGGCTTACCATATGAGAAATTTGTCTCCAGCAGAAACTAATTCATTCTGTGGAATAGCTTTGCTCGGTCCTTCTACCAAGTATTTCCTTGTTAAATTTTATTAAATGGCAGCTCCATTCTACAGGAAAAAAAAATCCCTCTTTTCAAGCACTTACAGTTGTTGTAAAGCATATGTTTGGAAGAAATATGGCTATTGGATGAAGGGAAGGGCTTGCCAGCGTGTTATTTTCTGTGAACTGGAGACAGATACAGCAAGCAGACAGTACAAGTGATTGGAGGGGCCACACTGTCTCTTCTAGTGATGTGAAAGCAAACTTGCCAGCAGACTTTGCTGTGATGAAAACTTGCTGAAAGCTGTAGCTTTTTACAAGAGTCACATGATCAGGTGAGTAGCCACTAGAAACTTTGGAAGGGGGAGGTAGGGCAGGAACTGTATATCGGGAAACACAACAAACAGGGATTGGGCAGATCTGAGGAATGAGTCTCCACAGAGGTGAAACAAGGTTATGTAGCTAATTATGTTCCAAAGAACATGCAATCAAGAGGAACTTTACCAAACGATAGTAGTAGGGGGAAAAAATCAAGACATTGCAAATTGAAAATAAAAACAAAAATAGAGAATAGATCAAGAAATGATTGATACTCACCATGTAATTCATTCATGTTTGAATTCCTGTGAGCCTACAGGTCATCATCTTTACTGATGGAAGATATTAACTGGCTCGGGACCAAGGTAGTTAGAATCTACGCTGTGGCTCTTTAATGCTGGGAATATACCATACAATTTTCTGTTATATTCTTCTGTTATGCTGGGGATACACGGTACGTTTCTGTACGTGTATCGAGCCGCATGATAGATTGCGGCGAGTCCCCGCTCGTCCCTGCGGCCACCCGGATCAATTCCCGCTCGTCCCCGCGGGCACTTCTTATCTTTTCCTCATTTTTCCCTATTGTCCCGTCCGCGGTATCGAGCGAGGAATCGATCCGGCGGGGTATCGGACACGTCGGAAATTATCAGCTGGGCCATCAGCGGCTCCATACACGGATGTATGTACCGTGTATTTCCAGCATCAGATTTTTCTGTTAGATTTTCTGTTAGAATGCATAATTAGAGTATTTTCTGTAGAGACTGGTCATTATCTCTGGTGCATTGTCTTCTGGTTATATCCTGCTGAGTAGAACAATGGCTAATTGCTTGGCAGATAGATGGTAAGATAGATACATTTCCAACATGTTGAACTTTATCTATCTGGCAGTTAAATCTAGCAGAAAATTGTATGGTGTATTCCCAGCATCACTCTGATGTGGCATAGATACCGCTGTCCTGAGCCAATCCCTGCTCGACCACAGCAGACTTAGCTGTTATATGACAGCCGAGCTTCCTCCTATGGGTAAGGAGGAGCTAGTATCATTGGCTCCTTACCAGGTGATCACTGTGAGCCTATCACAGTGATCACGGACGGCAAAATGAAAAAGGGACCAGATAGGGGTCTCTAGTAAGTAAAAAAAAAAGAAAAAATGTTTTTTAAACCCAGAAAAAGGTCATTTGCCAAGTTCAAAAAACATTTTTACACTGCATTTAAAAATCAATTTCCTCAAAATCTACAAAGTCTTCTTGACTTGTTCCCACTAGTCCCCTTAAAGAGACTCTGTAACAAATGTTTCAGCCTTAGTTCTTCTATCCTATAAGTTCATATGCCTGTTCTAATGTGCTCTGGCTTACTGCAGCCTTTCCTAATTGCACTGTCTCTGTAATAAATCTTATCTCCTTTCCTCTGTCCTGTCTGTCGGGCTAAGGCTTGAATGTGTGGAATGTGCAGGGCCGCTTGTGATTGGATAGAAGCGATACACACCCTCTGCAGGCCCCCTGCACACTCTGTATGACTCACACACTCTATTTATGTGAGCCTATCACAAGCTGGTTAGTTTGTTTGTAAACACTGCCTAAAACTGTTAATTACAAGCCAGGATTGCAGCAGAGAGTGGCAGAAACAGCAAAGAGGGGCCCAGGAGAACATAAGGAATAGAATGGTATGCTTTTTAGTGTAAGAATATTAGAGTACAGATTATCTTTAACATAAGTAGCAATTTTGGTGAAAATAGCATGTATTTGCTATTAACCACTAAAGCTGGCACAAAATTACACATAATTGTGAAATTATGGTTCCTGATTACTGTTAAAAGTGAAATTAATTTTGATTTTCCGCTACATTTTGCATTATCATTTTGCATCGTAATTGGGAATTACAATGAGAAATTACTTCCTGTGTCGCGGCTCGGCTTCCAAAACCATTTCCTGAATGGCAGTTGCTCAGTCCTACTGCAAAAATAATGTGCAAACGAGTAGGGAGGCTGGCTGGCAACTTACTGTTTTGGCAGTTAAACTGCTGTTCAGGAAATGGTTTTGAAAACAAAGAAAAACCCTGAGAATCCACCATGAGGAGATGGAGAAGTCCAAAACCAGTCCGTTCGAGCAGATTTTAACTGCTTACTTTTTTTTTTTTTTTTTTGCTGGATTGCTCCTTTAAAGTAAAAAGCATCAGTAACTGTAGTAATTTTATTAAGCTGATCATACACTAACCCTGTACCATGCAAAGCACTGCAAGAAGACATCTTATACTTTATAGCTCATCAATGTATACTAACATATGGGAGGAGCTATTAGCTGATGTATGGAGGAGCGCTTCTGGGTATCAGTGTGACAGGTGAGCTACCATTGGTCGGCAGCTCTAATTTGAATAGTTATGATGCTAGTTTCCCATCAGGTCCGTGTCTGCAACCTGATGTTGGTAGTAATTAGCTGATTTGCTAGCTGATCGCTTATTGGTCAATTCAGGTGGTGATTGTTCAGTATAAAACAGGGTGAAGTTTAGTGTTTATGACATTAGGTATTAGGAATGGCTTGAATTTTCCTATCCCTAGAATAAAAAGAGCAATTAAAGGGAGTCTGAAGCGAAAATTAAAATAAAAACTAGATACTCACCTAAGGAGAGGGAAGGCTCTGGGTCCTATAGAGCATTCCCATTTTCCTGTCGGTGTCCGCATTCCCCACAGGCTCCCCCAATAGCAGTCTACGGACGATTTGCAAGATGTTTTAATTTTTCAAATTTGTACTTACCGATCAATCTGATTCCTCTTAGAATTTACCTTCTTCAGTTTTGTGTTTTGTGGAGCTTTAAGTGCACGTAAAGGATAACTGAAGTGAAACATTTACGGAGGCTGCCATATTAATTAATTCTTAAATGATGCAAACTGCTAGGGTGTGCTGCTGATCCTCCACCTCTGTTAATTTTAGACACAGGCCTTGAACAAGCAGATAAAATGTTTGACTTAAAGTGATCCTTAACTGACCTATAACAACAAAAAAAAAGGTTTCACTTACCTGGGGCTTCCACCAGCCCCCTGCAGACGTTATGTGCCCCCACTGGGACAAGCCGATCCTCTAGACAACCGCAGGCAGGCAGTTTCGTAGTCGCCGTGCCAGTGGCTCTAGCCAGGAGCGGCCCTCGATCGTGCTCCCATCTCTGTGGCCGTCCTGCACATGCAAACTGGCTGTCTGCAGGGAACCAGAGGATCGGTTTGTCCCAACGCGAGCGCAGGATGTCTGCACGGGGCTGGTGGAAGCCCCATGTAAGTGAAACTTTTTTTTATAGGTCATTTATGGTTCACTTTAAGTTTCACTGCATTTGCTTTCAGATGTAAGGTTCAGGCACTACAGGCTGGATAGTGTACTGGTTAAGGACGCTGCCTTTGATACAGGAGACCTGGGTTCACATCCCAGCTCTGCCTGTTCAACAACCCAGCACCTATTCAGTAGGAGACCTTGGGCAAGTCTCCCTTACACTGCTACTGCCTATAGAGCACATCCTAGTGGCTGCAGCTCTGGCACTTGGAGTCCGCCAGGAGAAAAGCACGATATAAATGTTCTGTTTTTTTTTACTGATGCATGAAACATCTGAAGGATGCCAGGAACTGGTATTGTTTAAAAGTAAATTATTATTAATACTATTATTGATTTATATAGCACCAACATCTTTGGTGGCGCCGTACAACAGAATACAAGTAGTAACAATATAAATATAAACAATACAACAGTTGACCATAGTTTACAAGACAATGGTGAATTACAGCTGGTGTGGTGGTGAGCAAATCAATTACAGATTTTTATTTAGAAATTGGCCTTACAGTCTAAAAATGGTTAAGGGATAGGACAACAGGTGAAGAGAAGCTGTGTGTGAGATTGTAAAATGGTGGTCAGTTGCTCAAAATGTCCTTAAAGGAAATCAGAGCTGAATAAAAGTAAGAGTTTTATGCATACATGGGGCTTCCTCCAGCCCCATCGGCATGGATCGCGCCCACGCCGCCGTCCTGGTCTTCTCGATCGATAGAAAAGCCTATATTAACTATTACAGCAATCAAACGCTTCCTATAATTGCAGACCAGCTTTTTGCATGCCTCCACAGGTATTTTTGCCCATTCATCTTTAGCAATGAGCTCCAAATCTTTCAGGTAGGAGGGTCTTCTTGACATCACCCTGATCTTTAGCTCCCTCCACAGATTCTCAATTGAATTCAAGTTAGGACTCTGGCTGGGCCACTCAAAAACATTAATGTTGTTGTCTGCTAATCATTTCTTCACCACTTTTGCTGTGTGTTTTTGGTCATTGTCATGCTGAAATGTCCACTGATGCCCAAGGCCAAGTTTCTTTGCAGACTGCCTGATGTTGTTGTTGAGAATCCTCATGTATTGCTCTTTTTTCATGGTCCTGTTTACTGTGATTAGGTTCTCTAGTCCTTTGGCTGAAAAACACCCAAATCATTAGGTTCCTACCACCATGTTTGACAGAGGGGATGGTGTTCTTTGGGTTGAAGGATTCTCCTTTTTTACGCCAAATGAAGGAACCATCATTGTGACCAAACATTTCCATTTTTGTTTCATTTGGCCAAAACACAGAAGACCAGAAGTCTTCTTCTTTGTCCAGATGAGCATTTGCAAAGGCCAAGTGAGCTTTTGTGTGCCTTATCTGGAAAAGTGGTGTCCTCCTTGATCCTTGGTGATGATGATCCTTGGATTCTTTATCACCTCTCTCACTATCTTCCTGGCCAGAACATTTACATAGTTACATAGTTATTTTGGTTGAAAAAAGACATACGTCCATCGAGTTCAACCAGTACAAAGTACAACTCCAGCCTTTTCCCTCACATATCCCTGTTGATCCAGAGGAAGGCGAAAACCCCTTACAAGGCATGGGCCAATTAGCCCCAAAAGGGAAAAATTCCTTCCCGACTCCAGATGGCAATCAGATAAAATCCCTGGATCAACATCATTAGGCATTACCTAGTAATTGTAGCAATGGATGTCTTTCAACGCAAGGAAAGCATCTAAGCACCCTTTAAGGGCCTTTTTCCACTAGCCTGCGATTTGCGATTTGCTTCTGATCGCAAATCGCAAAGTACATTAAACTAATGGAAACTGCAGCAGCAATTTCCATTAGTGCGATCCGATTGCGATGCGATTTTGGTCAAAGCGCAATCGTCGTCCTGCCGCGTTTTGTATGCGATTGAGCTGGACTATAATGAGTATAGTAGCTCAATCGCAATCGCAATCGCATGGTGGAAATTGAAACGCGATTGCGATCGCGATCGGAATCGCGATCGCATTCCATAGTGGAAAAGAGCCCTAAATGTAGGTATAGAGTTTGCCATAACGACTTCCTGTGGCAATGCATTCCACATCTTAATCACTCTTGCTGTAAAGAACCCTTTCCTAAATAAATGGCTAAAACGTTTTTCCTTCATGCGCAGATCATGTCCTCTAGTCCTTTGAGAAGGCCTAGGGACAAAAAGCTCATCCGTCAAGCCATTATATTGCCCTCTGATGTATTTATACATGTTAATTAGATCTCCTCTAAGGCGTCTTTTCTCTAGACTAAATAAACCCAGTTTATCTAACCTTTCTTGGTAAGTGAGACCTTCCATCCCACGTATCAATTTTGTTGCTCGTCTCTGCACCTGCTCTAAAACTGCAATATCTTTTTTCTAATGTGGTGCCCAGAACTGAATTCCATATTTCAGATGTGGCCTTACTAGAGAGTTAAACAGGGGCAATATTATGCTAGCATCTCGAGTTTTTATATCCCTTTTAATGCATCCCAAAATTTTGTTAGCTTTAGCTGCAGCGGCTTGGCATTGAGTACGATTATTTAACTTGTTGTCGATGAGTACTCCTTCTCCAAGTTTGATGTCCCCAACTGTATCCCATTTATTTTGTATGGTGCTAGACCATTGGTATGACCAAAATGCATGACTTTACATTTTTCAACATTGAATTTCATCTGCCATGTATATGCCCATATAGCCATCCTATCCAGATCCTGTTGCAATATGACACTATCTTACTGAGAGTTGATGATTCTGCACAATTTTGTATCATCTGCAAAAATAGCAACATTGCTCACTATTGCATCTACTAAGTCATTAATTAATAAATTGAAGAGCACTGGACCCAGTACAGACCCCTGTGGAACCCCACTGCTAACAGTCTCCCATTTTGAGTACGATCCATTGACCACAACTCTTTGTTTTCTGTCCATTAGCCAGTTGCCTATCCATGCACACAGACTCTTCCCCAGTCCTTGCATCCTCAACTTTTGCACCATACTTTTGTGGGGAACAGTGTCGAAGGCCTTTGCAAAGTCCAAGTATATCACATCTACAGCATTCCCAAAATCCATATTAGCGTTCACTACCTCATAAAAGCTGAGCATGTTAGTCAAACAGGACCTGTCTTTAGTAAACCCATGTTGATGCTGAGAAATACGATTATTTTCTACTATGAAGTCATGTATAGTATCTCTTAGTAACCCCTCAAATAGTTTGCATACAACTGATGTTAAGCTTACAGGTCTATAATTTCCTGGATCTGATTTTTTGCCTTACTTAAATAATGGGAAAACGTGGGCTGTACGCCAATCCACTGGGACTCTGCCAGTTGAAAGAGAGTCACAAAAGATAAGACAAAGGGGTTTATCTATAACTGAATTTAATTCCCTTAGGACCCGAGGATGCATGCCATACGGGCCAGGTGCCTTGTCTATTTTTAATTAATTTAGTCTTGCCTTCACTTCTTCCTGCGTTAAGTATTTAATATTACAGTTGGAAGATTGAGACTCTTCTGCCGCTGTAATTTGCAACAGTGCTGTTTCCTTTGTGAAGACAGAAGCAAAGAAAGCATTTAATAACTCTGCCTTACCTTGGTCATCCACCATTGAGTTCCCACCCTCATCCTTTAGGAGTCCTATACAGTCAACCTTTCTTTTTTTAGAGTTGATGTACTTGTAAAACTTTTTTGGGTTAGATTTGATATCCCTAGCAATTTGATTTTCAGCTTCGATCTTTGCCAGCCCAATTTCTTTTTTACAATTTTTATTGCACTCCTTATAATTGCTTAGTGCAGCCTTGGTCCCCTCCTGTTTTAGGACCTTATAGGCATTCTTTTTCCTCTTCATTTTATCCCTAACCTTTCTATTCATCCATAGAGGCCTTTTTTTATTCCTAGACATTTTGTTTCCATATGGGATATACATACTACAATATTGATTGAGAATAAGTTTAAAAGCTTGCCATTTCCCTTCAGTGTCCTCCCCTTGTAGTACATTATCCCAGTTCACCAAACTTAGTGCCTGCCTAATTTGATTGAACTTTGCTTTTCTAAAATTCATAGTTTTAGTGGTCCCGCTGCCCCGTGGCCTATCAGTCACCAGATCAAACGTTATCATGTTGTGATCACTATTTCCCTAATGTTCTTGAACCTGCACATCTGATACATTATCTGGTTTATTAGAAATGATCAGATCCAGTAACGCATTCCCCCCCTAGTTGGTTCCATTACCATTTGAGTCAAATAATTGTCCTGTAGTGCTGCCAGAAATCTGCTTCTTTTACCAGAATGGGAAGCCTCAATACCCCAGTCAATGTCTGGAAAGTTGAAGTCGCCCATAACTATTACCTCATTTTTACTTGCAGCTTTTTCAATTTGCTGTAGTAATCGCAGTTCTGCAGCTTCATTAATATGAGGTGGTCTGTAGCATACCCCAATAAGCAATTGGCAACTTTTATTTCCACCATGAATATTTACCCAAACGGACTCCACATCTTCGCAATCTTCCTCCATCTCATCGTTGAGGACAGCTGTAAAAGAATTCTTAACAAAGAGACAAACCCCTCCACATTTTTTCCCTGTTCTATCCCTCCTAAACACATTGTATCCTTTTAAATTAGCTATCCAGTCATGGCTTTCGTCCATTCATTCGTCACTTTTGGCTTCCAACCACATCCTCTCAGATTTTTCACAGTTCGGAACATCTTGTATTTTTTAATAATATTTTGCACTGTAGCCACTGGAACTTGAAAACATTTAGAAATGGCCTTGTAGCCCTTTCCTGACTTGTGAGCCGCCAAAATGCGCAGCCGCAGATCCTCACTGAGCTCCTTTATCTGAGCCATGACTGTCCACAAACCAACTGCAGAGAGCTGCTGTTTTTCACCTATTTAGTTGATTAAAACAGCTGTTTCCAATTAATTAGGGTAATAAGGATGCTTTAGAACAGCTTGGTCTATTTGGAGTGGTTAAAACTTTGGATTTTCCCACAGACTGTGACTGTTTGTGAAGGGTATGAATAATTTTGGACTGGATACTTTCTGCTCAAATGTACATAAAAGCTGAGAAATATATATATGTGTATATATATATATATATATATATATATATATATATATATATATATATATATATATATAGAGGGACACAATGCAACACTGTTCACAGACAGGAGACTGTCAGGACCTAGGTTTTGGCATCACACTGTGGGAGGGGTTCCTCCCACAATATTGGGCATACAGAGCCCCCTGATGACCTTTTTGAGAAAAGGTAAAGATTTCTCATGGGAAAAGGGGTATCAGCCACTGACTGAGATAAAGTTCAATCTTTGGTTACAGTTCCTCTTTAACCACTTCGGGACCGCTGATACTTAAAACTATGCCGCACTTGTGGCTGCCTAAGCCTGATGCGGCATTGTTTTAACGTCAGTGCCTCCTGTGCATGGGACGCAATAGCACGTCCCCGCCGGCATTGGTCAGGAGCCGTTTTTACTGACTCCTGACCGCCTCATAATTGTGAGCCAATCACAGTGATCAGGAAGTGTAAAATTTAATAAAAAGGCTCGGGCCAGGCGTTTAAGTGTTTTTTTTTCCTGGGAGATAGGAGTAGGGGGTGTATCAGTCCTGTGTTTATTTTTTTTATAAACTTATCAGGACATTTGGAGCTCCACCTGATGCCCAGGTCTTGTTCTCTGATAGGTATTTTCTTTCACAGATAAGATTTGGAATTATGGTAATGTATGAAAAAAAAACTGGCTGAATTTTTATTAACAAAGCACAAGCCGTTATCCTGATTTACAACGTCTGTGTTAAATCTCATAATGTCAACAGTCACGCACAGTAGGCACCAAAAGCTTTTTAAGCTGAAGTGGTTCACTGGACGTGTCCAGCGGAGTTCTAAACGCAGAGATACAATTAACCACAAGTTCTCTCTTATCAAAACAGTAGTGGAAAAACAGAAAAATACATTTTTCTATTCCGCCGCTTCAAACGATTTTTTGAAATGAACCAAACAATGTCAGGCTAGATTTATGTCAGTGTTTGCCATCAGAAAAGGAGCGGATTAGTACTCAGCGCAGAGTATCTGTTTGGGATGGCTGCTTGGGATTAAATGTTCTCAGATAAAAAAGCATCTGAGGGCTACTACTGGAGTGCGAAGGCTTTCCTGGCCAAGAAATGTTTCCATATAAACAGTACAAATAGCTTGATACAGAGTGTAATGTGCTTCAAGGCCAAGTCAACCCTCCGCTGACATCTTAGTGATGGGTAAATGCTGGTGGACTGAATCAGCCACTGATGCTTTTTATTAGAGATTTTTTTGTGTTAATCATTTCCAACAGAAGCAAAAAAAAAAATTACTGTGTGAAGAGAACTGTTACAGGGGTCTATAGGACCCTCTTCAGAGGGCCACAACTCCACAAATTCTTTACAGAGACATATGAATATTACTTACCTGGTAGGGGCGTAACTATAGGGGAGCGGCCCCTGCGATCAGAGACAGCAGGGCCCTAACTACTAACCTTTCCTTCCTCTGATACAGGGGACTATACTTCACATCAGGTGGTTTTGTGGCTACTCATCATGATGGCCACACTTGTTTTAACACACTTGTGAGATGGGTCCCAAAGCCGTGAAGGGCACCAAGGGGAAGCAAGGGAAGGGGTGGAAACATTGGGGGGGGGGGGGCATCAAAGCTTTGCTGGGGGTCCCCATGAACTGTAGTTAGGCCACTGTTACCTGGGGCTTGTGCTCCCTTGGCATCCTCCTAGTCTACTTGGTTGGCCTGCTGTCATCCCTGTAAAGTCTGCCAGTCAGTTCAGTAGCAGACTACTGTGCGTGTACGGCCCTGGCCGCATGCACCACCTGATTGCACTCCCCTTGCCGGGAGCATCATCTAGATCGTTAAGACTGTAACTGCGCATTAGGAGGCGCGCAGCCCACAACAGCATATGCGCAGTGGCCTGCAATCCAGTTGGATTGCGGACTTCATAGTGGCACAACCAAGGTTATCCAATGGACACCAAGGGAGCAGACTACCTACTAGAGGCAGGAGGAAGCCCCAGGTAAGTAAAAATCATTTCCTCCCATCCATCTTAGGTTTACTTTAAATTTAATGACCAGAAACTTTTCAGCACAGTTATCTACCCCTAAAGGACACTTAAAGAGAGTCTGAAGCGAGTTAAAAAAATCACTTTTTAGCTTATAATCAACATGGGCATGCTTGCCCCAGCTAAAACGCCTCTATTCCACGGCAGAACAGGGGGTCTTCACCCCCTAAATCCCCTCCGTGCTGTGCAGGGATCGCTTCCTGCTTGAGACAGGGCTAACGGCTACAGCCCTGCCTTTCACGCTTCCCGCTTGAGGCAGGGCTAATGGCTGCAGCCCTGCCTCTAAGCACGTCTATCAGCGCTGATCGCCGCCTCTCCCCGCCCCTCATAGTCTTCCTTCGCTGAGAGGGGCGGGGAGAGGTGGAGATCCGCCGCTGATAGACGCGCATGGAGGCAGGGCTATAGCCATTAGCTGTGCCTCCATGAGCAGCAAAATCTACGACCAAGTTGGTCGTGGATTTTGCAGGGGGGGATTTGGGGGATAAAGACCCCTCGTTCTGCCGCGGGATAGCGGCGTTTTAGCTGGGGCAAGCATGCCCATGTTGATTATAAGCTAAAAAGCCATTTTTTAACTCGCTTCAAGGGGAGATGTTTTGTGAATATTAAAAAAACCTCAGTAAACTTTATGTACACAGACAGTGCAGCAACCTTTATGGAACTTAACACAATCTTTGAAGCGTGCCATGCAAATAGTAAGGCCTCGTTCAAATTGGGTGCGTTGAGAAACGTGTAAAAGCGCATGATAAAAAATGCTTACGCTTGTGTGCACTTTAGTGCGTGTTTCAGTGTGTTCTGGTGCGCTTTTGCAGTTGTCAATAAAGCTTTGTTTTCATTTGTAAATGATTGCGAAACTCTCCGCCTGTCCCGACCTGTTGGCTTTTTTAACGGACTACGAATATACTTCACGTGTGTAGAGTTGGGCCGAACGGTTCGCCGGCGAACGTGGTTCGCGCGAACTTAGGTGGTTCGCGTGCGGGTGCTGCACGCGAACGTTTTGCGGAAGTTCGGTTCGCCCCATAATGCACCTGAGGGTCAACTTTGACCCTCTACATCACAGTCAGCAGGCCCAGTGTAGCCAATTAGGCTACACTAGCCCCTGGAGCCGCACCCCCCCTTATATAAGGCAGGCAGCGGCGGCCATTACGGCCACTCGTGTGCCTGCATTAGAGAGAGTAGGGCGAGCTGCTGTCTGTCTCTAGGGAAAGATTAGTTAGGCTTAGCTTTTCCTGGCTGCATACCTGTTCTGTTCAGTGAGCCCTCAGCCCACTGCATACCTGTACTGTGATCCTGCCACTGCATACCTGTTCAGTGATCCTGCCAGTGCATACCTGTTCAGTGATCCTGCCACTGCATACCTGTTCAGTGATCCTGCCAGTGCATACCTGTTCAGTGATCCTGCCACTGCATACCTGTTCAGTGATCCTGCCAGTGCATACCTGTTCAGTGATCCTGCCACTGCATACCTGTTCAGTGATCCTGCCACTGCATACCTGTTCAGTGATCCTGCCACTGCATACCTGTTCAGTGATCCTGCCAGTGTATACCTGTTCTGTGAACCCGCCACTGTATACCTGTTCTGTTCAGTGGACCCACCACTGTATACCTGTTCTGTGAACCCGCCACTGTATACCTGTTCTGTTCAGTGGACCCGCCACTGTATACCTGTTCAGTGATCCTGCCACTGTATACCTGTTCTGTCAACCCGCCACTGTATACCTGTTCTGTTCAGTGGACCCGCCACTGTATACCTGTTCTGTGAACCCGCCACTGTATACCTGTTCTGTGAACCCGCCACTGTATACCTGTTCTGTTTAGTGGACCCGCCACTGTATACCTGTTTAGTGAACACGCCACTGCATACCTGTTCTGTGAACCCGCCACTGTATACCTGTTCTGTTCAGTGGACCCGCCACTGTATACCTGTTTAGTGAACACGCCACTGCATACCTGTTGTGTTCAGTGAACCTGCCACTGCATACCTGTTCTGTGAACCCGCCACTGTATACCTGTTCTGTTCAGTGGACCCGCCACTGAATACCTGTTCTGTGAACCCGCCACTGTATACCTGTTCTGTTCAGTGGACCCGCCACTGTATACCTGTTTAGTGAACACGCCACTGCATACCTGTTCTGTGAACCCGCCACTGTATACCTGTTCTGTTCAGTGGACCCGCCACTGTATACCTGTTTAGTGAACACGCCACTGCATACCTGTTCTGTTCAGTGGACCCGCCACTGTATACCTGTTCTGTGAACCCACCACTGTATACCTGTTCTGTTCAGTGGACCCGCCACTGTATACCTGTTCAGTGAACCCGCCACTGCATACCTGTTCTGTGAACCCGCCACTGTATACCTGTTCTGTTCAGTGGACCCGCCACTGTATACCTGTTCAGTGAACCCGCCACTGCATACCTGTTCTGTGAACCCGCCACTGTATACCTGTTCTGTTCAGTGGACCCGCCACTGTATACCTGTTTAGTGAACACGCCACTGCATACCTGTTGTGTTCAGTGAACCTGCCACTGCATACCTGTTCTGTGAACCCGCCACTGTATACCTGTTCTGTTCAGTGGACCCGCCACTGTATACCTGTTCTGTGAACCCGCCACTGTATACCTGTTCTGTTCAGTGGACCCGCCACTGTATACCTGTTCAGTGAACCCGCCACTGCATACCTGTTCTGTGA
This sequence comes from Hyperolius riggenbachi, assembly GCF_040937935.1. NCBI lineage: Eukaryota > Metazoa > Chordata > Amphibia > Anura > Hyperoliidae > Hyperolius > Hyperolius riggenbachi. Next base: position 83,387,328 of record NC_090649.1, on the reverse strand, counting down.
ACCCGCCACTGTATACCTGTTCTGTTCAGTGGACCCGCCACTGTATACCTGTTCAGTGAACCCGCCACTGCATACCTGTTCTGTGAACCCGCCACTGTATACCTGTTCTGTTCAGTGGACCCGCCACTGTATACCTGTTCAGTGAACCCGCCACTGCATACCTGTTCTGTTAACCCGCCACTGTATACCTGTTCTGTTCAATGGACCCGCCACTGCATACCTGTTCTGTGAACCCACCACTGTATACCTGTTCTGTTCAGTGGACCCGCCACTGTATACCTGTTTAGTGAACACGCCACTGCATACCTGTTGTGTTCAGTGAACCTGCCACTGCATACCTGTTCTGTGAACCCGCCACTGTATACCTGTTCTGTTCAGTGGACCCGCCACTGTATACCTGTTCTGTGAACCCGCCACTGTATACCTGTTCTGTTCAGTGGACCCGCCACTGTATACCTGTTTAGTGAACCCGCCACTGCATACCTGTTCTGTGAACCCGCCACTGTATACCTGTTCTGTTCAGTGGACCCGCCACTGTATACCTGTTCAGCGAACCCGCCACTGCATACCTGTTCTGTGAACCCGCCACTGTATACCTGTTCTGTTCAGTGGACCCGCCACTGTATACCTGTTTAGTGAACACGCCACTGCATACCTGTTGTGTTCAGTGAACCTGCCACTGCATACCTGTTCTGTGAACCCGCCACTGTATACCTGTTCTGTTCAGTGGACCCGCCACTGTATACCTGTTTAGTGAACCCGCCACTGCATACCTGTTCTGTTAACCCGCCACTGTATACCTGTTCTGTTCAGTGAACCCGCCACTGTATACCTGTACTGTTCAGTAAACCCACCGCATCAGTGCGCATACCTGTGCAGTTAAGTGAACCCACCTACCTACGTGAGTGCACGCAGTGTGATATACCACTCCGTGCATACCCGATATGGACAAAACAGGTAGAGGAAGAGGTAGTGCCAGAGGCAGAGGAAGGCCACCCGGCAGGTCTGCGCGAGGTCGTGTAAATGTAATTTCGTGTGGACCTGGCCCACAGTACAGTGCTCGTAAGAAGGCACGTCCCATCACCTCCCAAGATTGTCAGGACGTGGTTGAGTATTTAGCGACACAGAACACCTCATTTTGCTCAGCCACCAGCGCTACTACTAGCACCACTTCCGCTGCATTTGACACTTCGCAAGAATTATTTAGTGGTGGTGAAATCACTGATGCACAGCCATTGTTGTTACAGCCAGATGAATTTTCGCCAGCTCATATGTCTGCGTTACGCGGCAACACTATGGATGTAACGTGTAAGGAGGATGAAGGACCTACACGTTTGGATTTTTCTGAGGCAAGCGAAGCTGGGCAGGATGATTACGATGATGACGATGATAGGGATCCTCTGTATGTTCCCAATAGAGGAGATAAAGAGGGGGACAGTTCAGAGGGGGAGTCAGAGAGTAGTAGGAGGAGAGAAGTTGCTGAAAGAAGCTGGGGCAGCTCTTCATCAGAAACAGCTGGTGGCAGTGTCCGGCACCATGTATCGCCACCTATGTACAGCCAGCCAACTTGCCCTTCAGCATCAGCTGCTGAGGTCCCCATAGTGCCCACATCCCAGGGTGGCTCAGCGGTGTGGAAATTTTTTTATGTGTGTGCCTCAGATCGGACCAAAGCCATCTGTTCGCTCTGCCAACAAAAATTGAGCCGTGGAAAGGCCAACACTCACGTAGGGACAAGTGCCTTACGAAGGCACCTGCAGAAAAGGCACAAACAGCAATGGGATGGCCACCTGAGCAAAAGCAGCAGCAGCACACAAAAGAAAAGTCACCCTCCTTCTCCTCTTCCTCCTTCAGGTGCATCATCTGCTTATGCCGCTTTCTCCCTTGCACCTTCACAGGCACCCTCCTCCACTCCGCCTCTGCCCTTGAGCGGTTCCTGCTCCTCGGCCCACAGCAGCAGTCAGGTGTCCGTGAAGGAAATGTTTGAGCGGAAGAAGCCACTTTTGGCCAGTCACCCCCTTGCCCGGCGTCTGACAGCTGGCGTGGCGGAACTGTTAGCTCGCCAGCTGTTACCATACCGGCTGGTGGACTCTGAGGCCTTCCGTAAATTTGTGGCCATCGGAACACCGCAGTGGAAGATGCCAGGCCGCACTTATTTTTCGAGAAAGGCCATACCCCAACTGCACCGTGAAGTTGAGAGGCAAGTGGTGTCATCTCTTGCGAAGAGCGTTGGGTCAAGGGTACACCTGACCACGGATGCCTGGTCTGCCAAGCACGGGCAGGGCCGCTACATTACCTACACAGCCCATTGGGTGAACCTGGTGGTGAACGATGGCAAGCAGGGCGCAGCGGACCAAATTGTGACACCTCCACGGCTTGCAGGCAGGCCTCCTGCCACCTCCTCTCCTCCTGCTACATGCTCTTCGCTGTCCTCCTCCTCCTTGGCTCAGTGGCAGTTCTCCTCTCCAGCTACACAGCCCCAGCTCCGCAGGGCCTATGCTGCATGCCAGGTACGAGGGTGTCACGCCATCTTAGACATGGCTTGTCTCAAAGTGGAGAGTCACACTGGAGCAGCTCTCCTGGCTGCTCTTAAGAAACAGGTGGATGAGTGGCTGACCCCGCACCACCTGGAGATAGGCAACGTGGTGTGCGACAACGGCAGCAATCTGCTTGCCGCTTTGCATATGGGGAAGCTGACACACATACCCTGCATGGCACATGTCATGAATCTAGTGGTTCAAAGATTTGTGGCAAAGTACCCTGGCTTAGCGGATGTCCTGAAGCAGGCCAGGAAGTTCTGTGGGCATTTGAGGCTTACACAGCCATGGCCCGATTTGCAGAAATTCAGCGGAAAAACAACATGCCGGTGAGACGCCTCATTTGCGATAGCCCCACTCGCTGGAATTTGACCCTGCTCATGTTCTCCCGCCTGCTAGAACAGAAGAAAGCCGTCACCCAGTACCTCTACAACTGGAGTAGAACGAAACAGTCTGGGAAGATGGGGATGTTCTGGCCCGACAACTGGACACTGATGAAAAATGCATGCAGGCTCATGCGGCCGTTTGAGGAGGTGACCAACCTGGTGAGCCGCAGTGAGGGCACCATCAGCGACTTAATTCCCTACGCTTACTTCTTGGAGCGTGCTGTGCGTAGAGTGGCGGATGAAGCTGCGAATGAGCGTGACCAGGAACCGTTACGGCAGGAACAGGCATGGGACCCAGCTGTTTCCTCAACACCTGCGGCAGCACAGAGGGGGGAGAAGGAGGAAGAAGAGAGGTCGTGTGCAGAAGACGAGTCAGACTCAGAGGATGATGAGCAAGGTGTTTCTTTGGGGGAGGAGGAGGAGGAGGGGACGGCGGCAGGAGAACAACCGCCGTTGCTGCTCAACCTTCCCGTGGTATTGTTCGCGGCTGGGGGGAGGAGGTTGACTTACGTGACGTCACTGAGGAAGAGCAAGAGGAGATGGAGGGTACTGGATCCGACTTTGTGCAGATGTCGTCTTTTATGCTGTCCTGCCTGTTGAGGGACCCCCGTATAAAAAACCTCAAGGGGAATGAGCTGTACTGGGTGGCCACACTACTAGACCCTCGGTACAGGCACAAAGTGGCGGACCTGTTACCAACTCACCGGAAGGTGGAAATGATGCAGCACATGCAGAACCAGCTGTCAACTATGCTTTACAATGCCTTTAAGGGTGATGTGACAGCACAACGCCAGCAAGGTACCACTGCCACTAATCCTCCTCCCGTGTCCACGCAGTCAAAGACAGGACGCTCCAGCGATCTCATGGTGATGTCGGACATGCGGACTTTCTTTAGTCCAACGCCTCGCCGTAGCCCTTCCGGATCCACCCTCCACCAACGCCTCGACCGGCAGGTAGCCGACTACCTGGCCTTAAGTGTGGATGTAGACACTGCTGTGAACAGCGATGAGGAACCCTTGAACTACTGGGTGCGCAGGCTTGACCTGTGGCCAGAGCTGTCCCACTTCTCTCCTGCCCTGCCGCAAGCGTCCTCTCAGAAAGGACCTTCAGCGCAGCTGGAGGCATTGTCACAGAGAAGAGAAGTCGCCTAAGTCACAAAAGTGTTAAGTACCTCACCTTTATCAAAATGAATGAGGCATGGATCCCGGAGGGCTGCTGCCCGCCCCAAGACTAAGTCAGTCCCCGCACACACAGCATCTCTGCCTGCACGCCGTGTGACTGGCTGCCTGGCCTGCCCCAAGAAGACTAAGTCGCTCCCAGTCCCTCCACACAGCATGTCTGCCTGCAGGCCGCTTCACTACCTTCTCCGCCACTACCAACAGGGTCCGGGACTCCAGGCGGATTGCTGAATTTTTTAGGCCGCTGCTAGCAGCGGCCGCTGTAATAATTTTTCGGGTGCGTGTACATGACTGCCTAATTTTTCTGGCTGCACTGCGGGCAGCTGCAACAACAAAAGAAAAGGCATGTACATGCGCCCATTCCCCTTCGTGATCATTACCTTGCCGTGGTGAAGGGGCTTGCGTATCACAATGAAGCAATGACCGGCGCCTAGATGAGTGTCTCGGGGGGCACACAAAAGATAATAAGGTCGTTGCTTCATTGTGGTCAGACCAAATTTGATCAGCTGGACAGTCACTGTTCTGTCATTCAGCTACATCAGCCAGGCCGACCATATGGGCTGTAAAGCCACCAAAACCTGCACTCTCGCCATGGTGCGCACCAGTCCAGCACGGCCGTCACTACACAAACAGCTGTTTGCGGTGCGTTACACGGTGAGTTTGGTGTGTCAGTGTGAAGCAGTACCTTAATTACACTACCTGATTGATGTATACACATGCAAGATGTTTTAAAGCACTTTAGGCCTGTCATTTAGCATTCAATGTGATTTCTGCCCTTAAAACGCTGCTTTGCGTCAAATCCAGATTTTTCCCGGGGACTTTTGGCATCTATCCCACTCCGCCATGCCCCCCTCCAGGTGTTAGACCCCTTGAAACATCTTTTCCATCACTTTTGTGGCCAGCATAATTATTTTTTTTTTCAAAGTTCGCATCCCCATTGAAGTCTATTGCGGTTCGCGAACTTTAACGCGAACCGAACGTTCCGCGAAAGTTCGCGAACCCGGTTCACGAACCTAAAATCGGAGGTTCGGCCCAACTCTACACGTGTGTAGTATCCCAGTTTATATCTCCTGTGTGCAGTCTCCTAATTGCAGTGTTATCTGTTCTCCAAACCATTGTTAGGATAACCTGAATTGCAACCTGGTGAGCACCAGGCAGCAAAGTCCATCGGCCGCTCTGATGAAGACCCATGGTCACTTAGACTCTGCGCTTTGGGAAGTTCTCACCTTAGTGGCGAAGTCAACAGGGAATACCTTGTAATCTAACACAATTAAGCATACACATTTATGTAAATTTATACAGCAACCAGCCTCATCTACTCCTCTCACTGCTCTGTCTCCACTACTGCACTATGTAAATGCCTCCACTGGCTCCTGACCCTCTTCAAAACCAGCTTCAAGAGCCTTCAAGAGCCTATGCCTACAAATCTATTTTTAGGTTCTGCCCACCTACATCTCTGACCTGGTCAAAAGATACATACCTGGCCATCCACTCTGCTCCTCCAAGACCTCCTTCTAACCCCCCCCCCCACGCATCTCGTGCTCCCATGTGCGACTACAGAACTTCACTAGAGCCAAACTCTGAAGAGCTGCCCATCAGGCTTGCCCCTTCTTCAGCACCTTCAAACAAGCGCTCAAAACTCACCAGTGCCACTGTGCAATTCAACACATCAGCATGGAGCATATTGGATGGAGTATCCCTTTAAAGAGGAAATTTAACCCAGGATTGAACTTCATTCCAATCAGTAGCCGATACCCCCTTTCCCACGAGAAATCTTTACCTTTTCTCAAATAGATCATCAGGTGGGTCTGTATGGCTGATATTGTGGTAAAACCCCTCCCACAGTATGATGTCATGCACTGGTGTAACAATAGGGGATGCGACCCCTGCCGCCACGGGAGGGGGGGGGAGGGGTTGGGGCCTCTCTAGGGCCCGCTCAGGGACTTTTGTGGGGCAGGAGGGGTCGCAGCATAAGAGGAGAGCGTGGCCGCAGATTGGTGGGAAGGGAAGACATTCCCCCCCCCCTCACCTTGGGCTCTCCACTCAGCGCTCCCCCTCATGCAATCATTGGTGGCAGTGGGCAGGCAGCGGCGGCAGGCTGAGCACATACCTCCTTCTCGCCGGAGGTCTTCCGATCTCTAAGAGCAACTTCCTGTTTACACAGGAAGTTGCATGAAGCTCTTAGAGATCGGAAGACCTCCGGCGAGAAGGAGCTAATGTGTTCAGCCTGCCGCCGCTGCTGCCTGCCCGCTGCAACCAATGATCCAAAAGTCCCCGAGCGGGCCCGTGGGGGGGAGCCCGGGTTTTTGTTTTTTTTTGCAGGGGGCTCCGGCGATTTCTAGGTACGCCCCTGATGTCATGACCATTGTCCTGACAGTTTGGGGTCTGTAGACCTTGCTGCATTGTGGGAAATAAAGGCTTTTTCCAACTGCCAAGCAAGCAATAACCCCCTCTGTGCATAGAACTGCCAGTAACGAACATTCCACAAAGTGACAATTCTGTGGACTGTTGCCAACACCTGGCAGAACTAAAGATGTCACCACCTGTGATACATTTCAGAATGTTAGTCAGGGAGAGGAAAGGTTTTGCAATGGGCAAACACTGACTTAATAATCTGTAAATTAATTTTTGAAAAAAAAATAATGGTAATCATAATGTTATTTTCACACAGGTCCTCTTTAAATTTTCAGATGCAGTTGTGATTTACGGCAGTGGCGGCGGGGAGGGGTAAGCAGCTTCCAAGCCAGGAAATAGATTTTCGTATAAACAACATATGCAGCCCAATACAGAACATCATTTGTCTAAACAGCCAATGGATGAAATAGTGCAGGAAGCTGAATCTATCCCTACAGGACGCTTATGGCAGTAGCAAGTATCCAGACGTCCATGGAACATCATAAACATTTTCTATCACAGCTATCTCAAGTCATGTAAATCAGTTGTGCTTCAGAGAAGCTCGGGAAAATTTACAGACTATCATACAGATATCTTCCTGCCTGACACATTACTAAATAGCTGACAGTCGTGTTTATCTTGATGTATAAGCAAGGCCATTTTCCATCTTCTGTCTTGTTAATCCTGATATGTTTATTTCACATTGAAAAGCCAATTGGCAAAAACTTTAGAGATGCGTAAATGATGCCAATCCGCATGCTGAAAACCAAAATGTCTTGGGTCTGACTCACGAGGATGAAACTTTAGAATTGATGACTTTATGTGACTACATTTGCTACTTGAAAAGAAGCAGAATCTCAGACAGTAAGGGAACAAAAACAAGTGGGGATGCCCCGTAGGACCATCAGTTTTGTTGTTCTGCCTCCATAGGCCATAGTTAGGAATATTTCGTATATAAAGAGTTTTTGAGATGGCAGATCTCAAGCCACAGTTGATGATGATGTTGTCCAATGCAGTAGCTACCATCTATGGCACAGTGTCAGCAACATGTAGCTGAATCAGGTTGCTTCCGTGCCAGGGCCAGTTTAACCCATTCAGGTTCCGTCGTTTTCACGTGAGAAATGTTCACCTCCCATTCATTAGCCTATAACTTTATCACTACTTATCACAATGCACTGATCTATATCTTGTTTTTTCCGCCACCAATTAGGATTTCTTTGTGGGGTACATTTTGCTAAGAGCCACTTTACTGTAAATGCATTTTAACAGGAAGAATAAGAAAAAAATGGAAAAATTCATTATTTCTCAGTTTTTAGCCATTATAGTTTTAAAATAATACATGCCTCCATAATTAAAACTCACGTATTGTATTTGCCCATATGTCCCGGTTATTACACCGTTAAAATTATGTCCCTATCACAATGTATGGCGACAATATTTTATTTGGAAATAAAGGTGCATTTTTTCCATTTTGCATCTATCACTATTTACAAGTTTAAAATAAAAAAAATATAGAAATATTTCATCTTTACATTGATATTTAAAAAGTTTCGACCCTTAGGTAAATATTTTCATGTTTTTTTTTTTTTGTTTTTTTTATTGTAATGGTTTTTTTTTTTATAGTAAACATTTTATTTGGGTAGTTTTGGGAGGGTGGGAGGTAAACAATAGATTTATAATGTAAATGTGTGTTAATTTTTATTTATTTTTTCTTACAGGTGTAGTATTACTTTTTGGCCACAAGATGGCGGCCATGAGTTTGTTTACATGATGTCACTCTAAGCGTAGCCCACGCTTAGAGTGACGCATCGGGAAATGAACAGCCAGAAAAGGCGCAGCTTCCGAGAGAAGCTGTCGCTTTTTCAGCGGGGGAGAGGAATCAATGATCGGGCACCATAGCCCGATACATTGATTCCGTGGCTACCGAATCCGCGGCCGGGAGTGCGCGTGCACGCGCGCGATCGGCACTGTGGGAGCGGCGCGCATGGTTCCTGGACGTAGAAACTACGTCCAGGAACCAAAATAGGTTAAGGAATCCTGGTGCAAACTTAAGTGTAGAGATGGCCCAAACAGTTCGCCGGCGGACATTTCCCGGCAAATTTCCATTCTTCGCGTTCTCGGCGAACATGCGAACATATGGCGTGTTCGACCAGCCCCCTATACATCATCATGGATCCAAACTTTGACACATGGCAGCCAATCAGCTAGCACCCCCTCCTGGACCCCCCACCCCCCTATTAAAAAGCAGTTGCAGTGGCCATATTGGATTCATTCTCTGCTGACTGCTGACTGTTAGTGAGAGCAGGGTCAGACCTTGTTGCAGGTAGGTGGGGAAAGCATTAGCTAGGCCTGTGTTTTTGTTCCTCACTTGCTGTGAAAGCACCCCAAACAGCCCTTTTGAGGGCTAGCACATCAGTCTCCTGTGTTTTTTTTTTTGTGTGTGTGACACTCCACAGCCCACTGACACCCAGAGCAGTGTACACACTACAGCTGTTGCTACATTAAGTTGCAGGCACAGAACCACCGCAGTGCATTATTTGTAGGAATGTAATGTGTTTATTAGAGATTAAAACCCGACTTTGCATCAACTCCCTAATTTTTGGTGGGACTTTTGGCATGGATCCCCTCCGGCATGCCCCTGTCCAGGTGTCCAAGACCCCTTGAAACACCTTTTCTATCACTTTTTTGGCCAGAAACAGTGTTTGTAGGTTTTAAAATTCACCTGACCATTGAAGTCTATGGCGGTTCGCCGGGTTCCCAAGTTCACAAAAATTTGTGGAAGTTCGTGTTCGCTGTTTACAAATGGAAAATTCTATGTTCGTGACATCTCTACTTAAGTGGGGGGCCCTAATCCCCCCATGGTCATTACCCCACTGCTCCCTGGGCCCCCCTCTTGTGTAGCAGCATTAACCACTCACTTGTCCCGGCGGGCAGCGGCTGGACCATCCGTGCACTCTTTGTCACATTGACTGCCTCTTCTGTATCAGGCTTGTGTACACACACTGGCTAGAGAAGAGACAGACAGCATGGCTAAGAGTGTCTCTTATCATTCCTCCCTCATGGTTCAGCTTTACCTTATCAGCTCCTATTATGAACAGCCCCTTCCTGGTTTTTAACCTGAAAGCCTTTTAATGTTAATTCCTACCTGATGCTAAATCATAATCTCTTCCTATTTCCTAGTAAAAGGCTCTAACACTACCACATACATTAATATATGTGGTTGAGTATCTGCATCACTCATTTGCCTATGCTACCTGTTTGTTAAAGTGGACCCAAACTTGTGCACAGCACACAATGAAAAGTCCTTATTCTACATATGGGGCTTGATTCACAAAGCGGTGCAAACTGTTAGCACGCCTGTGAAAACCCCCTTAGCACGTCTAAACGAGCTTTTTGCGCGTAAAACTTTATGCGCGCACTGCACAGAGCGCAGGGCGCTCCGCGCGAAGTGCCCATTAAAGCCTATGGGACTTAGCCCGCGCATAGGACTTTGCGCGCGCAAAACTTTGCGCACAAAACTTTGTGCGCGATCTGATTGAGAAATCTGGTGCTAACCTACTTAGCACCCTGGTTAGCACGTCTAAAGACTTTAGACGTGCTAAGTAGGTTAGCACCGCTTTGTGAATCAAGCCCATAGCCCATGTTACGCTCGGTGCTATATTCTCCACAGTCAGCACGACATGCATAACCTGACGTGAAGGACACACACACGCAAGCACAAGGAACCAGGATATCCCCAGTTGTAGTGGAGGAGAGGACTGACTCCCGTAGGAGATGAGGCGCACAGATCCGAGCAACCACAAACAATACTTAATATACAATGGATATGATATTCCTAGCGTATTATAATTACAGCTATCAATGAAACTGCAAACGACTGACTAACATATGTATATATCGGCGATGAACCGATATATAACATAAGCAAGGAACACTAGCTAGGAACTGGAGCAATACAAGGAACAGGACTAGGAAGGATTCGCTACTTCTACTCAGAAGTGAGCGCAATCCACGCAAGGTAATAGGAACAGGACTAGGAAGGATACACTACTTCTACGCAGAAGTGAGCACAATCCACGCAAGGTAACAGGAACAGGACCAGGAAGGATTTGCTACTTCTATGCAGAAGTGAGCGCAATCCCCACAAGGTAACAGGAACAGGACTAGGAAGGATTCGCTGCTTCTACGCAGAAGTGAGCGCAATCCACACAAGGTAACAGGAACAGGACTGAACTAACTAAGCACGGGTGATCACGATACGCGCAACCTACCGAAACGTGCTGGAAACTGACTGACTGGACACAGGATATAAACAGTTAGAGCATGTATATATCAGCGACACTGATGTATTACCGTAACACGAATACAAGGAAAATAACAAACGCGCTAGTATGCGTATGTATCGGCGATGAACCAATATATGATGCAAGACCAGCAAAGTAACAAATACTGATAAACAGGACTAGAAGGACTCACTGACTCCTACGCAGGAGATCAGTGCAGTCCACATGAATTAACATTAGAACTATGAACACAGTCTGGGGCCAGAGTAGCAGCAAGACAGGCTTATGCTGGAATTATGATAGCCCATGGAGCACTGCAGGAAGCATTCCTTTATACTGAGATCATCCAATGGGAGCAGACATGCAGATTCCCACACAGGTGAATGATAATCAATCACAGGCTGACAGCAGGAAAGGGCAGACAATGATATGCAGCCTGCCTGAAAGGGATTGCAGCTCCACTGCAAAAGACAACGTTTGCTTTCACAAAAGCATCTTAAACGGTCATCAACCTCAGAGCGACCGCAGATGGAATCAACGCTCAGTGTGAGCGCAGGCAAAACTATGCGAGCAAATGCACGCAAAGGAATCGAAAACTGCTTGTCTACAGTAAAACTGAAGCCAGCAGTACATGCTGCAGAAGTGATCATAACATAGTGGCTGAAGCAATTCACTTCTATGCGTTCCGTGTTTTGTTAAGCCAGATCAACATGTCTAATTAGTTATTGTTAGCAACTACAGGAGAGATCTGCCAAGGCAACTCACCATTGAGGATTAACCCTTGCAGTGCCTTCTGCTACAGTGAAACCAAGTAAAACTTCAGTTTTTTTAAAGTGGGATTGTCAGCAACAAAACCAAATTCTATTTAAACACTGCAGTGTTTTTAAAATGCTGCCCGAAATCTCACCCTGCAGTACAAGTTTTCCAATATTCAGGAATCTTTCAGCTGTTATTATATTTTTTCAGTCCCCCAGGCTCTTTTCTGTCCATCGCCAACCACAATGAGAGAAGGGAGGCTTGTTATCTCCCCTCCCACCTTTCTGCTTCTCACTGATTGGCTGAGCAGACTGCAGTGTGGAGCTGCCTAGCTGAAACATGATCCTCTGCTCACTTGTGTTTACAAGCAAAGGCTGAGGTGACTTAGCGATTGGAGGAGAAAAGAAAAAATAGCTAAGGGAAGAAATTACATCAGGATTTAGCCTCAAACTATGGAAAAAAGACATGGCCCCCACAAGAAACAGAATTCTCTTCATTTACTATATAATATTCACTGAAATCAAAACTTGGACAGTACAATACATGTGTTATGTAAGTATTTATCTACTTATATGTGTGTTCTTTTCCCTGGCATAGTATGGCTAATTCTCCTGCTTTAAGGATTTCCATAAACAGTAATGAAGATTTTTTTTCCATTAAGGTTATCATGCATGGCTAATCTTTAAGGACTAGTTCTTGTTCTCATGTAACGATCATGGGATTCTCTCCGTGATCAGCGCACAAGACGTGTGCTGACACTGCGGAAATCCTCCACAAGCGTGTAATTTGAGGGAACCCAGCAAAAGGTGCAATGCACCTGCAGAGGGAAATTCCTGTCGGCAGGTGGAGCTGTGGAGTGCAGAGGAACAGCTCCTCTGCCCTACCACACACGCCAGACAGGAATTGCACGAAGGGAAGAAACGCAGGGCAAGATAGCCCTGAAGGAGAGAGAGCAAAGCGTGTGTTCACCAAGCTAGTCGCCACCCTGCGACGATGAACACACAGCCAGGAAGACAAAGCGAGAAGGCAATCGCCGGAGATGGCGATTGCTAACAGCGACACAAGACCGAATAAGCACAGATGAGGAATGTATGTATGTCCACCAATCTAGCCGCCAACCTGCGACGGCGGACACACAACAGAAGAAACCAAGTAAGAACGCAATCGCAAGAGAAGCGATTGCGGAAGAGAATGAGCACAGGGACAGATTGTATGTGTGTGCACCAAACTAGTCGCCAACCCGTGACGGTGCATACACAACAGCAGATATGAAGCAGGAACGCAATCGCGAGAGAGGCGATTGCCAGAGGTGACACAAGGCTACAGCAAGGCAGAGCACGAGAGTAGCAAAGGCACAGCAAATCATACAATGAGAAGATAAGGAAAATAACAAACGCTAGCTAAACGCGAACACCGCACTCATTCGCAACAGTGCACGCGTTTATGCGTGGTCTCCACGTGATAAGCACAATAGAGACAAGCACGCCTAACTAACCACCGACAGACAAACATGAAACAGAGGACGCGAACCCTTGCTTAACGGTTACCTCACCGAGCCTCCAGCAAGCGTTCGTAGCAGACAAGACAGATACATGAAAACAGAAACAAGTGAGAGATAGGATCCACAGCACCAGCGCTAGGCGAGTGCGATCCAGGCAAGACAGATAGAGGAGATGGTTGGTAGCAACAGACAAACAAAACAGATATGCAATCCTAACTGCACTAGGGAAACCTGCCTAGTGCAGTCCCAGGAATTACTCTAAGCTAAACTTCAAACAATGAGCAAGGCTGATACTCCAGGTGTGTTACACAGGATAAAATCCTTATGACCAGCAAAGGACTCTGGGAAACATAGCTCTTTATAGAGCAAGCCCACAAAGGATGTGGCTAGGCAATCTTCATGACAAATTCCTCAGCAGCAAGCTGCACAACTGACAAAGGGTCTCTCTTCCAGAGACCTGCAGAATGCAGACCTGAACAGTGGTCAAAAGGCTGCCTGCCTGCGCAGGCAGCTGCGTGGATCCTCACAGCTCAGTTGTGTTGCAGGATAATTCTGCATGTCAGCTCACTGCTCATACAGTTCTATAGGGCTGTTCACAGTACTGCACAGCTGCTGATCATGTTATTCTAATGCTGGAAATACACTGCTCGATTCTGAGCCATTTAGATGGCCCGATAGATAATTTCAGACATGTCCAATCTCGTTTCCGCGCTCAAATCTGCATGGAGGACAATGGGAAAAGATCAGAGAATCGAGCGGAAGATAAGAGAATCGCCTGCAGAATCGAGCACTGAAAACGATCGGGAGCGGAATCGAGCGTCAAAATCGAGCCGTGTATGCCCAGCATAACTTGTTGCATGTAGACTTTGTATTATAGTCTGTGTCCAGTCTCCATGCAATACACCACTGTGAACCAAACCTTAGAGCAGAGAGGAAGTTCCAAGTTCAGTTCCACTTTAAATATTTATTGTAAAGTACCATGGGGATGTTGGTGCTTAATACATCAATAAAATTGATAAGAAAGGTAAGGACCTTGGGAATATCATGCAGGGTCTATTTTTAATATGTATTGCAAATGTCCACCAAACGCTCCGTTAAAAAAAAAATTAAAGTAACATATTCATGCCATAAAAATAAGTATTTATTAAGGATACAATTTTCATGACTTGCTATACATATTTCACAATAATAATTCCAAATGTGCTGCAGTATATATGAATTTAGGACAAGGAACACAGATAAATTAAGCACCTGTAAATCTCCTTTAAAGGAGAACTGAAGCGAGAGGTATATGGAGGCTGCCATATTTATTTCCTTTTAAGCAATACCAGTTGCCTGACTATTTTGATGCAAAAAAAAGTTGAAAAAAAAGTGGGAGTTGAGTAATGTCCTACCATTATTAGTAGCTTGCAGAGGTAGTTTATTGGGGATGTTGTTCTGTATCAAATAAATGTATATGTTTTTTTTATTTTTTTTTACTTTATCATGAAAATGATGGACATTATTGTATTTTGATGTATTTTAATATATTTTGATGTAAAATGATTTTACTAAATTTTTCATGTGCACCATTTAGCCTGAAGGCTATACAAATAACTCCAGATAGAGATGAGTCCAGTTTGAAATCCAGTGATGTGCTTTAAAAAAAAAAAAAAAAAAATCTAATTTGAATTTAATGATGTAAAAAACTGACACTCTCAATTGAGCTAATTAGGGAATAAGATGGGATTCAGCTAGTTAGTTGTACAGCATTTTATTGTTTTATTATATATAAGCTATAAGTGCGTTGTCTCTTGTCTGTAAGCACTTACCTGCTGTTGCGGTTTGTTATTAAAATGTAATCGATTAAAAATAAATAAAGATCAGTCTGAGAACAATAACCAGCTCCTGTAAAAGTAAACAATTTAATAAAATAGTTCTTCTTTATACTACAACATTTTCCTCTGAAGCTGATCAATGTTATTAATAATTTTAATCCATTTTATTGTATATTCTCACATACATTTTATCATCAAACGATGATGAGTGAAAATGCCGATATTCTATTCTCATTCATTTTTACAAAAATAAGGGAAAATTCGACTTTCGAACAAAAATGCCATACAAAATAATTGTATAATAAGTTCTGTGATTTGTTCACGAATTCTCGTGCTAAAAATATTTTTGCACTTTTTTTTTAGGAATTCTCGTACTAAAAATATTTTTGCGCTTTTAGTGAATGTTTGTGGTAAATATAACGATTTTTCACATTGTTCACGAATTTTCGGATCAGAAAGAAAAATGTTTTCTTTAACGATATTACAAAAATAGAATGTATTTTTGTGAAAATGTTCTCAAAATTGAAAATAGAATTTTCTGTGTGAAAATGACTTTGACAAAAATTTGCAAGCAACACTGTTCAAATTATACCTAGGCTTTTTTGCTTCCTGGATATTCAGCTAAGGCTTTACTAGGCCTATTCCTGCTACTAAACCAAGATGCGTACAGGGTAAGTGTTTAGAATTTATTCATTAAAAACATAACTTACACCACATAACCGCATGCTATATTCATTGTCCTCTGGTATCAGTCTCAGAGGCTGCTTTCCAGCGAGCTTTGTGTATTGTTAAATGATTGGCCTGACCAATAATTTATTACGCTACTATGCTTTTGGTTTTGCAACATTGTATTTTTTACATTTTCACCGTAGACACGTAGATCTTCAGAGAATAGGAATATATATTTTTAGCATGAGTGAGAAACAGAATCATCTTGATGACATTGCACGGTAGCGACTCTCTAACCAATAATTGCCTAGAATTATACATTTGATCAAACACTGTATTAGTGCTTGCGGTATATTAAAGGATATCCCTTACTGTGCGGTGCAACTTAATCCTAGCTCCAGCGGCGAGGCGCTTTCATGATCTATACCGCTCTGTTATTAAACGTGAGTTATATATTTTGATCTTCAGTGGAAAACTCTGACCTCGTAGAACATATCTTCCCTTTGTTTATAAGTGAAAGAAAATCAACATTCTCCAATCCTGTTCACACAGTGGGGATCACATTTTTTTGGGCCGAGCGCAATTTATACAACTGCAAGGAACAATAAAACATGAACTTTACAATGTTTTCTTACCTAAAAATAATACAGAGTCTGTAAAGTTCCAGAGCTTATTATTACAACGTAAAAGACAGTCATTCAAAACGCGAAGCTCGTTTTAGGAGCTGTTGGATCTTGTCCAGCGTTAAACATATGAGCACCTGCGTCTGGGCTGCTTAATGCTGAGGGCAATAACAGAAAACTTTATAGATGGGAGAAAGCAATATATATTTTTTAACAAAGATACAAAAATCTCTGCTCGTCCCCCCTTATAGGGGCATTAAATAGATTAAATCTGGGAATTGGGAAGAGGTGCTAAAAGGGGTGTGGCTAAACTCCAAACAACGCGTTTCATTAACCCATCACAAACTCGTACCTACACAGAGATTTATTACATGAGGAACATGCAAACGCATAACAAACATTCACAAAAGTGCTGTCTGTTTAAAATTCAACAACACAACGAAACAATATATTAATATGCATAAACATGCACAATTCTATTGCATATTGGTGTATATCATTGTCTGTATTATTATGTACCCCATGTTTGTTTTTTACTTTCTACAGCACCATGGAATATGTTGGAGCTTTACAAATCAGCAATAATAAGTAGTCACAAATGCTACACAAAGGCTCTATCTGTCAATCTGCACCTTAAAGGACACCCAAAGCGAAAATAAACAAAGGAAATAAACGATTCCTTCTCCTAAAAATGACGTTTTAAGATATTCCACAGTTTTATTTTATGTTTAAATCTACTTTTTAAATTTAATTGATTTATAGTTTTTGCTCAATGACACATTTATTGAAGTATGCCAGAGCTAAAATCTATGAACTATTGACCCATTTTATCTCTTTGCTGCTCTCAGAAGCCATTTTCTGCAAACAATTCCCTTTTACACTGGGACAGTGCACACCCTGAATCTCTCAAGGCGGGCATACCTGTGGGGCAGTTCCTCAGAGCGAGGAGGAACTGCTCCACAGAGGATTTTTTTGAGGAGGAGGGCAACCTTCTAAGAAAGTGATTCCATCAGAGAGGTTTTCCCACAGAAACCATTGAAAAAGCGTATAGAAGAGCAAAGAATAGTAAACAGTGATAGGAACCCCCCCCCCCAACAAACAACAAACGCTAAGATTGATTGATTCCTTCTCTAGACATTCACACCAGATCTATGCAATCATGGAGAATTACTGGCCAGTATTACATCAGGATAAATACCTGACTAAACATCTGATGAGACCCTCAATTACCTACCGACGGACTGATAATCTCAGAGATATTCTGGTTCACAGCACATTTACTGAGAAAAAGGAAGAAAAATCAGATCTCAACTGGTTACCACCTAAACCGTTGGGCACGTTTAAATGTGGTCATTGTAAAGCTTGTCCACATATATCCAAACGTAAAACGTTTTGGGCGAAGTCGGTGAATAGGAATTTTGAGATTAGGTCTTTCTTCAACTGCAACACGAAAGGTCTGGTCTATGTGGCTAGTTGTGAATGTGACCTCTTGTATGTGGGTAAAACTACACGGGCCATTAAGCACAAAAGAGATACCCCAGTAGCTAGACATATAAATACCCACCACAGCTCAGATCCCATGGCAATTTCATTTTGGGGTCTCCAGCAATGGAAAACTGGAAAAAAGGGTGGTGATCTTGATAAAAAAAACTGTTGCAATTGGAGCTTGCTTGGATTTTCCGCATGGACACCATAGCCCCACATGGCCTAAATGAAGAGTTCTCTGTCAAGGGCTTTCTTTAGGTGCCCCCCTCTTATATTATATTATATCATCTTATCTGCTGCACCCATTTTTTGTGAACAGCAGCCATTGCCATCCGTTTTTAATTTCAATTCGATTATGTACCTTGTATCTGACAATTGTTTGCTGTTATTGCAACCCCCCCCCCCTACACCCCCATCCCCTATTTCCCCCCCCATACACCCTTATCAAGTGGGGTGCAGAATATGGGCAAAGCGGATTGGTTGCCCCACAGCGTTCTGGTTGCCAGGCAACCAGGTGGCGGATACCAACCTAAGCCTGGTGACGTAGCGTGGCCGCATACAATGCACCATACGAGCGGCGGAAGTGACATCACAGGATGTGACGTCACGAGTAAGGAAACCATTCGCCCGGCTGCATGTACAGTGGCTTGCAAAAGTATTCGGCCTCCTTGAAGTTTTCTGCATTTTGTCACATTACTGCCACAACCATGAATCAATTTTATTGGAATTCCACGTGAAAGACCAATACAAAGTGGTGTACACATGAGAAGTGGAACAAAAATCATACATGATTCCAAACATTTTTTACAAAGAAATAACTGCAAAGTGGGGTGTGCATAATTATTCAGTTGTGGAAAACTTCAAGGGGGCCGAATAGTTTTGCAAGCCACTGTATATGGGCGTATATGTGATGCCCTGTGCTAGGCACCGTTCTGTTTAAGGTAGGAAGGGAACCAGCATATCTTTAGAAGCAGGGGAGGACCCTGAGGGGTGGGGGCGGCGATATCTCGTCCTATTTAATCTGGCCAAACAGCCGCACGCTCAGCTCTGATTTGGGCTAATTGCTGGGGGTATCTATATTGGTTGGTGGGGGGTCTTTCATTGTAAATACTGTGTAAATAATGTGTGCACTATTTGTACTCCTGACGACGCTCCTCTTTAGGAGTGAAACGATCGTTACAAAAAAGAGTGGCACTATACTGTTTTACTATTTATGTCTCACCTATGCACCGTTCGGATACACTGTGAACACCCAGCTACCTTCTATAAAGGTGTATAAACACCTGACCCCTATCAGGGGTTAAAATTGTTCTAAAAGCAATAGTGGTAGGCTGTAATGCCTAATATACAGTATATGCCATATTTGCAGCAAATCTAGCTGCAAACAGTTTTAATAGAATGTGATTATTTCTTCCTGTGATACAATGACAGCAGCCATGTTGTTTGTAAACATTACACAGAGGCAGGTTTATCTGCATCTTGAGCAAAAAACCTAATCCCCCTCCTCCTCCATCCTCCTATCTGCCTCTGAAATCTCTGGATAGTAATACTTCCCCCTCCTCCTGCCCAGACTGAGCTCCCATGAGCCCTTGCTACTGTCTGAAAGTACCTTGGCTCTCTGAAAACCTGTGGGTGTGGCTTGTTTAGTTTATAGGGAATTCGAGTATTAAAACAAAAACAAAAAAGCATTTGGCTTGAAGAATGCCCTATAAACAATAGGAAAGGAATGCAATGATTAAAAGTTCATCTTGGATCCAGTTTAATCTCTAGTTATCTGGCTTGCAGTCACTGCGATGTATCCCCTTTTCTTATTTATCTCTGCTTCAAACATGATAGGGGAATGATAACTGAGTGATTTGTGCACCCCCTCCTACACTGCGCCCTGAGGCTGGAGCCTCCGCCTCGGCCCGGCCCTGATTGTGGTGCAATGCTGGTTGCAGTGTGAATGCATCTTAAACCCTGTTGCGACCAACAGGCAAATTTCACAGAACGTTGACATAAATGCCGTATAAAACAAGCAGGACCAGTTCTAGCTACAATGGGACTCCTGGGAAAAAGTAACCTGAGGCCCCCTGACATACAGCCCACATTATAGTAGTCAGTGGTGCCCCTAACAACACCCTCCCCCCCAACACACACACAGCGCTACAGAGGCAGGGGTGACAGGAAGATGCTCGCTTCCTCTGAGTTCCAGGCGCTTGAAGTCCCATCTGTCTTCCCTGTAGTGTTGCTGCTCTGCACTTCCTGCTCCTTACAACACGCACTAGAGCCCAAATTGAGAAGCATGGAGTGCAGAGCTACAAGACAAAAAAGAAGACAAACGGACCTGCAACACCTGGAACTCAGAGGAGACGAGTGTGTGCCTGTCACCACTGCCTCCGTAACGTTGCTGGGGGAAGGGTGAGGGAGATAATTTAGTGGGGTAGTGGCAAACACTTGGGTGCCCCTATGGATGTTGGAGCCCTGGGGCAATTTCCCCCTTTGCCCATATAATAGCACTGGCCCTGTAAACAAGCAAAGCCTTAAAGAGAAACTCCGACCAACAATTGAACTTTATGCCAATCAGTAGCTGATACCCCCTTTTACATGAGAAATCTATTCCTTTTCACAAACAGACCATCAGGGGGCGCTGTATGACTAATATTGTGGAGAAACCTCTCCCACAAGAAAAGTTCGAACTTTTGTGGGAAATAGCTGTTTACAGCTGTTTCCAACTGCCAAAAACCATGCAGCAGCTACATCACCTGCCAACTGTAAAATGTACACTGGAGTTCCTCTTTAAAGAGAAACTCCGACCAAGAATTGAACTTTATCCCAATCAGTAGCTGATACCCACTTTTACATGAGAAAAATAATGATTTTCACAAACAGACCATCAGGGGGCGCTGTATGAATGATTTTGTGCTGAAACCCCTCCCACAAGAGGCTCTGGTACCGTACGGTACTCCTGGCAAACTGCCACAATGTAACAATGTTCAGACAGGAAATAGCTGCTTACAGCTGTCTGTTAAAGCCAGACCAGCTAGCAACAGCTCCTTAATCTGCCCACAGTAACAATGTCACCATGTAATACATGTCAGAATGTGAATCTGGGAGAGGAAAGATTTTACAATGAGCAAACACTGACTAAATCATGTATACATAATTATTGTAAAAATGAAGCACTTTTTTTATTACATTATTTTCACTGGAGTTCCTCTTTAAATATATTTTTTCTTCCTCCAACAAAGCAGTCACAGAGGTTAATTTTTTTTCTTAAGGAATGTATTTTTTATGTATTATATCACCCTATCAAGAGAATAATATTTGTGGTTATAGCTGTAAAATTTCTCAGTAAAGGATCCCCTAAGTATCTTTACATTTATCTAAAGACAAGCTTTATTACATTTTGCAATAAAAATATAATGATATGATTGGACGTTTTTCTTTCCTTTTTACATTTTATTAAATATGTTTTGCTAAATCTGCTCTCCCACTTTATCTAGTAAATCAATATTATAAAAATGTTTATTTTTACTTAAAGGGACATGTGTAAGCCGCGTCCGTCTGCTCCACTGCCTGTTTTTTTATTTGATTCTACAATGGCTCACAGTTTAACTTACAGTCTCTGTACTGTTATTAGAGCGTAAACTGTAATTGATTCTGGGGGATTAAACCATCCGCAGAGACCCACAGGAGTAGAAACGTAACTATCGGCCGTATTTTCCAATCCTCTCTGCTCAGAACTCATAGCCAGATCTAAGGATGTTCCTACTATTCAGTGGTGAATGTGGAAATTTGAAATTAGACATAAAATGAACCATTAAATATGACAGCGGTACTCGTTTCATGCTAAGGTTAAGTTTGCTAAACGTCAGTCTAAAGCCACTTTTCAAGTTGACAGCAAACTTTTGATCAACCCGAGTGATAGAAAATTACTCTAGAAAGAACAAACAAAATCAGAGGTTAGATTTAGTGAAGGCTGCATGTCAAAATAATCAGTAGTTCCAGAAATCTTGGTGATTGATCAGAGTGGTCCGTACATGCAGATAGGCACCCAAGTTAAAACACTTTACCGAAGAAAAACATGCAGAGATAAATCATACATCACCATCGGGTAATGCAGATTACTTAGAACAGGGCGGGAACACAATATAAATACAGGAAATGACAATACCATAGAGAATATTTCAGTATTTTACATACACAGTGACATCTTGTGCTTGCTTTACCATACCGCAGTTTAAGTAATAATCCTGTTGATACTTCCAACAATTGGCTGCTCAGCAAATAGGCAAATTTTGACTTTTTTTGTAGGTTAAGTGTAGCCCCATCCCTTCTACCTCCCAAGCAGGGGCGGACATAGGGCCGTGCAACCCGTGCCAGCGCACAGGGGCCCCTGGGCTTCTGTTCTTTTAGGGGCCCATTATGTATCTTGCTTTTTTTTAAACTTATTTCCCTGGGGGTCCCACTCCTGTCCTCCCTCCCTCCCCTCGGGTGGGCCCGCCTCTGTAATTCGCTGCGGAATATAATGCAAGGAACCGGCGGACTGAAGCAGACGCTAGAGGTTCAGTCTTCCGGTCTACACTGTCTCCTCTGTAATGACACTCTTGCGCTACTTCCTGATTCAGCGAGAGCAGCGTCATTACAGAGGAGACTGCATGGACCTGAAGACTGAAGCTCTTTCCTCTGCTTCAGCCCGCCGGACACTTGCATTGTATTCCACCGCGCATTACAGGAGGGGGGCCCCCGAGGCGAGGAAGGGAGGATAGCAGTCGGGCTCCCCTCCTTAGCAGGTAAATATGACATTGTGTATGTTCTGGTCAAATCTGCTGACACTGTGTATGTTCTGGTCAAATCTGCTGATACTGTGTATGTTCTGGTCAAATCTGCTGACACTGTGTATGTTCTGGTCAAATCTGCCGACACTGTGTATGTTCTGGTCAAATCTGCCGACACTGTGTATGTTCTGGTCAAATCTGCCGACACGGTGTATGTTCTGGTCAAATCTGCCAACACTGTGTATGTTCTGGTCAAGTCTGCCGACACGGTGTATGTTCTGGTCAAATCTGCCGACACTGTGTATGTTCTGGTCAAATCTGCCGACATTGTGTATGTTCTGGTCAAATCTGCCGCATGATTGAACAAATTTTCTAGTCAAGTCTGCCGACTTGATTGAACATTCTAGTCAAATCTGCCGCAAGGTTGAACAGATTTTCTAGTTAAGTCTGCCGACATGATTGAACATATTTTCTGGTCAAATCTGCTCACATTACTTGTATTTTCTGGTGAAAGTTGATCACATTACGTGTATGTTCTGGTGAAAGCTGATCACATTAAGTGTAATTTCTGGAGAAAAGCTGTGCAATTATGTGAATCAATTTTCTGGGGAAAGGGTCACTAAAACTTGGGCCCACTGTCTTTGCATTGTATTTTTAAATTACAGTTAGCTCTGCCCTCATCCGGCCATGGCCACGCCCATTTTTCGGTGCAGTGCGCTATCCGCGCTGCAGGATATGGCCACTCCCATTTTTCAGCGCGGCGCATTTTGCACGACGTGGGTGGGGGCCCACAATTGGTATTTTGCACAGGGGCTATGTCCGCCACTGCTCCCAAGTGTCACTGATTGGTAACTTACATGACTAATAGGAGAGCTAAGGAACTTGCTCAACAAGAATTTATATTTACTTCTGTTGATTTCCAGTCCTTGGCTCTTGTCAGGCTTGACTGCCTGAGCTTATTGTGGTTACTTTCTGTTAAAGAGGAACTGTAGTGAAATTAATGTAATGAATAAAAGAAAGTCAGGTACAAGAATTTCCAAAGCAATGAACATACATAAGCACATGCAGTATAATGAGTAAAATGACTTACCCGTATTTTTCGGACTATAAGACGCTCCTGACCATAAGACGCACCTAGGTTTAGAGGACAAAACCAGGGATAAGAAATATATTAATAAACCTGGTGCATCCATGGTGCAGGGGGAATCTTGTGGATTATGCCCCCTTTGTACCTCATACCCTCTTGTACTCTTGTGCCTCCCTGTGTCCTCCTGTGTCCTCTTTGTGTCCCCTTGTGTCCTCCTTTATGCCCCTTTGTGTCCCCCTGTGTCCTCCATTTGTCCCCCTGTGTCCTCCTCTGCATGGGCACAGTACAGGGAGTCCCCAACATTGCAGCTGGTTGGAGGTTTGTATTGGCAGGCATTCACAAGTCAGGAACTCCCTGCATTGGGACTATAGGGTGCAGTGACTTTTTCCCCCACTTTTAGGGGAGAAAAAGTGAGTCTTATAGTTCAAAAAATACAGTATATATTTACAATTTCTGGAACTCCAGGTACATTATCTACTAGCTTTAGACCTCTCAGTAAATAGAGATGTGGCGAACTGTTCGCCCGGTGAACATCTCCGGAGCTCTTACTACTTCCGGGTCGCACTGACCCGGAGTAGTACGCCTGCGCTGCCCGGCGGAGCGCAATTTAGATCACGCTCCTGTTGCCGGGCACATTCTGCGTGTGTGCGTGACGTCATGAACGACGTCACGCTCATGCGCAGAGAGTGCCCAGCAACAGGAGCGCGATCTAGGATGCGCTCCCCCGGGCAGCGCAGGCGTACTACTCCGGGTCAGTGCGACCCGGAAGTGTGAGGAATCACGGAGAAACCGCCGCATGCCCAGACAACAGGGCGGCGGATTCCGCGTCCGGCGCGGCAGGTAGCACGCATAGGCCTACTCCTGTCAGTAACGCTGAATGCAGAGAAAACGCTGCACGCACGGACAGCGGTGCGGCAGATTCCGCATTCAACACAGCAGAAACATTACAACACATGTCTGGTGTGGCTGGGACTGATAGTCCACACTGGTTCAGGAGGACACGCGCGCAGAGAGGCAGGGCCTTTATGACAGTCAGAAGGGAGTCAGCTGACCAGGCCGGTCAGCTGACAATTTCAGCAGCTTTCATTGGTCCAGCACTTAGGGGAGGCGCTAGAGAGCGCTGGTGTATATATACTGGGTGCTGGTCATTTCTCTGGTGTCTGGCGTTGCGATCACTACGTGGTAGCACTCAGACCTTGTCAGTATCTGTGTTTATTAGACAGTTTCCAAGGTGTTGATGATCAAGGAACTCACACCTTAGTCTAGGAATTCTGTACCATCTGTATTATTATTTGTTATCTAGTCTAGTTCCAGGAGTGTTGAGAATCTTGGAGCTCACACTCAAGTCTAGGCATTGTTGATTATCTGTTATGACCCTACGCTTTCCTGACCATTCTTCTGATCTCTGATTGTGTACCTTTGTCATTCTGATACTCTGTTGCTGAACTCGGCTAGTCTCTGGAATCTGCATCTGCATCCTGTCTCTGTACCTGATCTGTCTGTCTGTTGCCGACCTGGCCTGTCCGACCTCGAGAACTATCTTCCCTGTTAGGAGATAGTTCACAGACCTGTCAGTGATACTTCACCATTGGTGTCACTCACGTTCTGTCCTTCCCACTCTCAGCCTTGCTCTGCCCCTGGGGAAGCTTCAGACCTGTGGAAGGAACCTGATCGTTAGCAGTATTTTCCACTGCTTAGCACCCTTCTCGGGTGCTCTCCTCAAAGTTTACTGTTGCACCAAACACTCTCATCACTCAGGTGTCCAGAGGTTAGAGATATATCTGATTATCGGTGATACTGCAGATCATCAATAATCTGGTATATATCTGCATTCTCGGTGATACTTCAGATCACCGGTAATCAGATCCTCTCTGTGTTACACCGATCGTTACAGGAAGTAGTAAGAGCTCCGCAGATGTTCACCGGGCGAACAGTTCGCCACATCTCTATTTACTGAGAGGTCTAAAGCTAGTAGATAATATACCTGGAGTTCCAGAATGCTCTGGGGGAGAGAACTCTGCATATCTAATCAGCCTAGTCTAAGCATCAATAACAACAAAACATTTGTAAAGTGCTTTTCTCCCGAGGGACCCAAAGCGCATCACAGGGATATACAGCAATATATAGATATAGGAAGTGTTTCTGATGCTGAAATCAGGAAAGTTACTGTAAAAGTACGTATCCTAAATAATTTAGCCCATTGACATGGTCAGATGCAGCAGTGCATTCATCACCTGTGGAATCTAATTAGAGAAGATGGGAGTCTATTGAAACCTTGAATGAATTGCTCTCTGCACATGACATGACATGTTCATTAAACAGCATAGAAAGGTTTCGGTGATTCATATAGTAGGCTCACTCTCCTGGAACACCTAGGTGGTGAGCGGAGAGAGGCCAGTGCAATACGGAACAGATGATTTTGGCACGCGGCTCTCGGAGCCAAGCGCCGAACTGGGAACCCCATAGCAGCAATGCTATGCTGCGCGGGGCACGTAGCGGTAACTCGGGGCTCCGGCGGCTGCCAGACCCCGAATTACATCTCCCTCCGAGTTGTGACAAGTCAGAGGGGGAATAGTATTTAACGCCGCCTCAGAGTTTAGCGGCAGCGGTGATAATCATCATTCGGCTCTCACCGCGCCGAACTGAGCGGCGCCGAAATAATATGCACCCAGTGGTGTACCATTAGCTCAGGGGTAATTGTAAGTATATAGTTTTATACTCACAAGGATGTGTTTGATGATCCCTGCAACCACCATATAGGCTTGCGGGGAATAAACCCTCCCAGCTCAGTTTTCCAGGTCCTGCCAGGTGCTGGATGGTCACTCTCCAAAGTATAGTTTAGGGCACAGGTGTCGAACTCCAGGCCTGGAGGTCCAGATCCATGCCAGTGTTTAGGATGGATTGAGAAAGAGAGGAATGTGTTCTACTTGATGGACTACACCTTTCCTGATTCACATCCATTAATTCATTGTGCTGTGTCAAAAACGTGTGAGGACCTCGGCCCTCAAAGGACTTGTTTGACATCCCTGGTTTAGGGTAAAACTATCACATCCAAATAGGGTCTGATTGTAAATTTGTGAGGATGGAGGTGCCCAGAGGCACCCAGAGTAATAAATAATAGTTTTAATAGTTGGCATAAAAATCATAAAAAAAATCATAAAAAATAGAGGTATTCTCTTACCTCTCCAGAACATAGGACACCATTTCAACTGGAAACGTTTTTATCCAAGACACAAAAAAGGCAACACGTTTCACCGGTACTAGCCTGCTTCCTCAGGTCAATACACAGTGCCTTGTAACAGTGTGCATAGAGTATGGGCGCCTCTAAATCTGATTTCATCAGCATGCTGCCAGTAAGCCACCAATATGGGTACCGAGCCCTTGGCTCAGTTCATTCACTGATGCAGAACAGATCATGGTTATTTACTGGGCTGGGTTTATCAAGGCAAATGTAGTGGTAACTACTAGAGTCAGAGTGAAGTAGGTGCCCAATCTTTGTTTTTTTCTCAGCTGAAACTCATAGGTTGATATTGGCAACTGCTCTGGTTTTGTATCAATTTTACTCACACCTGTTTTGATGAATCAGCCTCTGTGAGAAGCAAGAACACTCACAGAACAATCCATTAAACTGTTTGTGTAAATACATCATTAACGATAGATGGCCAATGTAAAGACTGTTCAGTGTGCTTCAGTAGCCAGTATGGCATTAACCCCCTTGGCGTTATCATTCTTTCTGGATTTTAGGGTCTAAAAGCGCTGCAATTGTTTTGCAGGCTTTTAGATCCTAAAACCCATGCTGCTAGGGAGTTCTGCAGCAGCCCAGCACTCACTCACCTCCCTGGGCTCCAGCACTGCAGTTTTCACTCGGTACTCCAGGTGGCACTTTAACTCTATAGTGAAATTGCCGGCTGTCATCATGACGGGAAGCAGAGCCTCGGAGGAGAGGAAGAAGAAAGGCAGCTGACATCGGGATCCCCGGGAGGTGAGTTAAAATGCCCGCCGCGCGCAATGATCTGCACTGAACTCCCAGAGGCTACCACAAATATAGCTCGGGAGTCGGGGATAACCGCTCCTGGCATGTTTCTTCCACTCAAGCTGAACTTGTGATTACCGCTAAGGAGGTTGTGGAGCCACCTAAAAAAAGTTAGATACTCACCTATGGAGAGGAAAAGTTATTTATTTTATTTTATTTATTTATTATTTATTTATTGTATTTATAAAGCACAAACATATCCAGTCCTCTCTCTGTACCTCCAAAGCACGAGCATCCACGAGTGATTCTGGAGATGGACGGATCCATAATAAGCATCGCAAACCCATCTTTGCTTGTCTTCAGATGTAGTCAGGGTTGCTAGTACTTCTGAAGCCTTCAAGAGGACTCCCAAATGTGTATTCGTCCAAAAACTTAAACGAGGGGACATTGGTGGCCTGAGGGCATGGAGAGACCACCGGGAAGGCTCTATGAGATTCAGAGCCCTCCCTCTCCATCACAGCAACACCCCTTCTATTTCATGTGCAGCCCCCTTTACCGTGTGTAACATCTAAAGTATGTACTGCAGACACTTTCTTTCATTCCATTTTTTAAGCGTTGCTCCCCATTTGTAGCCTTCTTTTTCTTTTTCATATGTAGCAACCCCTATTTCATGTCCAGAAGTCCCCTTAGGTTGCAGTCGCCCAAGGCCCGGGTCTTTCTAGAGATTCGGTCCTTCTCTTCATAGGTAATGATCTATTTTTTTAGGTGGCTTCAGTCTTGCCTTAAGAGAGTAGCAGTACAGTGGGTAGATAAATTACAAGCCAATTACTGCTGTCAGCTGTGAGCAGGCCTTGGGGAAACTAGAAACAGGAGGATGATGGCAGATTTTTTAATAATTGCACATATCCAATCAAAGCCCATCTGAATGTAAAACCTAACAAGAGGCTAGTGCTGCTTTATTTTATTTTTTTTTCGATGTTTTTTTTTTCATTTCAGTGCAAATCTCATTAAAATAAATGCAAAAAGTACAGAGATAAAAATATGTACATGAACAAAAATGAAAGACATGTACACTAGAGATGGAATTGGCCACCGTATAGGTCTGCCACCAGTAGCGAGCTTCCATCAAATAGAGCCAAGCATGACCTCTGACCTGAAGTCAGCTCAGCTCGTCTGTGGTGTTTGTAAGCCTGTGAGTACCGAGGGGAATGCAGGTTTGCTGAATGCAGTCACTACGGTAAACTCCATCCCTACTGGCCAGCTGACTTTAGGTGTAGTTTTAAAAGTGGCACATGGTGTTTTGAATACTAGATTCAGCCTAAAACTATTTAGAATGTTTTGAATATTGGTAATGTTACCCATATTTTACTATCGGCTTCCCTAACCTGTACCTCACTTTAACACTTCCCTACCAATGCCTAACACTAACCCTCCTCCTACCTTCGCTTAACACTTACCCCCCCCCCCACCTACACCTAAGACTACTACCCCCCCTCCCCCAGGCCTAATACTAATATTACAAACCGAGCCCCGGCATCCAATTACACCTCCCACTGCTGTCTCTGTCATCATCTGGAGTTTGGCTATACGATAGTTGGACTCTGGCGTCCAAGTAACTATGACTACCAGTTACTCACCCCTGCCACTATAATGGCTGGTATCCGGCAGTTTGCTACATAACAGCCAAACTCCAGATGCCGCGTACTAACCTTTGCCGCCAATATCTGGAGTTCGGGTACATGATAGCCAAAGTCTGTGTGCCGATAACTGATTCTCGATGCTGCTATATAAAAGTCAATCCCCGGCGCCCAATTTATTCATTTGGTGCTTTAATACTTGCAAAATACATTGTGATCTATGAAGGAGCAGAGAGTATAACAAGTTAAAACTCTTTACTGAAAATGCAGTGATACTGTATATCATACACCAACATCAGGTAATGCAGCATGCTAAAAACAGAGAGAAGCATAGAATGAATACAGGAGATCACCATACCATATAGATCATTGCCCCACATTACAGACAATTATTATTATTATTTATTGTATTTATAAAGCGCCAACATATTACACAGCGCTGAATGTTAGTTTAGGTTACAGACAATATTTAGGGGTGACATACAGCAATATGACAATACCTGAATACAAGAAAAACCAGATCACACAGCACAGTATGAGTACAAGGTAATGCTTAGTCACTGGAGCGAAGCATGGAGATTAGGCAAGTTAGGTTCACTCAGATGCATAGCATGGGTGCACAGTAATGGAGGTGCATGATCAGGTAGGACACAAAAGGAGAAGGACTTACAATCTTACAATCTAGAGGGAGAGGTAAGGACACAAAAGGTAGGGGACCAGAGTTTAGCTGTGGGTTTAGAGCACTTGTGAGGGGTAGTAGGCCAGATTGAAAAGGTGAGTTTTGAGGGCTTTCTTGAAGATGTTGAAGGAGGGGGCTGCCCTAATGGGTGGAGGTAGGGAGTTCCATAGTGTTGGAGCAGCTCTTGAGAAGTCCTGGAGGCGTGCATGGGACTGGGTGATGCGGGGGGCGGTTAGGCGAAGTTCATTGGAAGAGCGGAGTGAGCGGCTAGGTGTGTATCTCTGAGTAAGATCAGAAATGTAGGTTGGACAGGTTTTGTGGACAGATTTGTAGGTCAGACACAGTATCTTGAATCTGATTCTGGACTGGATAGGAAGCCAGTGGAGGGATTCACGGAGGGGAGCCTCCCTGGTGGAGCGATGGGAGGAGTGGATAATTCTGGCTGCTGCATTCATGATGGACTGCAGTGGGGCTGTTCGGGTCATAGGGAGACCAGACAGAAGGGCATTGCAGTAGTCAATGACATCTTATGGTTGCTATACTATACTGCAGTTTAATGTTGTTAAATGGGCAGCACGGTGGCATAGTGGTTAGCGTTCTCACCTTGCAGTGCTGGGTCCCCGATTCGAATCCCAGCCACGTCAACATCTGCAAGGAGTTTGTATGTTCTCCCCGTGTCTGCGTGGGTTTCCTCCAGACACTCTGGTTTCCTCCCACGTCCCAAAAACATACGGATAAGTTAATTGGCTTCCCCCTAAATTGTCCCTAGACTACGATATATACATATTTAGACATATGACTATGGTAGGGACTAGATTGTGAGCCCCTCTGAGGGACAGTTAGTGACAATAAAATATACTCTGTACAGCGCTGCGTAATATGTTGGCACTATATAATACTTAAATAAATAGAAATAATATAAATAAATATCTAACAGACTATGCTGGAGCCTAATTTACCTGATGGGCAATGCACCCAATTTTCCTGGTACATGACTTCAGGGCTTGAACACTGGGCATTATTGGGGTGGAAGTTTTCTGCTGGCAAGCCTATGCCATTTCAAATTCCATCCCTAATGTACACACTTTAAAAATATTACAGTTTTTATTGTGTAAGAATCCCATGGCATGGTTGTACTTAGATTTATATATTTTATACTGCAGTACATTTTTTTTGCCAAATTTCATGACCTTACACTAACTCAGAACTGCACTGATAACATTTTATTTCATCCTGTGTGCAGCCCACAAGTATTCTTCATTAGCAAATATTTAGAAGTAAAAATGCTGCCGTAAAATCCGGTGATGTGAAACTTGAGTCGGCCCAGCAAACACACACAAGGAGAAAGATAGCTTATTGTGCTCTGTGAGTGTGTGCGCCGAGCAAGCCTTCCCTCTCATAGGATCAATGTGAAAACGTATTGTTTAGATTTTAGAAAGGTCAACAAATAAACGTCCTAACCACTTGTGGTGAGAAGGAATGTATTAAACAAATGTGACTTTTCCAGCTGTCGTAGGCTCACGGCTAAATTATAGTGTTGTATTTTGAGATTAAGTACAAATCTAACTTTTTCAAAAAGCAGAAAGATTTGTGTTTATAACAAATAACCATGAACTGGGTGGGCTGAATTTACTGAGAAGTGATTTCATAAAAGACGTAAAATAGAGGCTTCCATAAAGGCAAAGGGGGCATTTTCCCCAGTGCCCCAGAGCTTGTAGCCCCCCCTCCCACACACACACACACACACATGGGGCTTGATTCACAAAGCGGTGCAAAGTGTTTGCACGCCTGTGAAAAGCCCTTTATCACGCCTAAACTCAGTTTAGGAGTGATAAGAAGAAACTCACGCGATCTCCCGCGCGCAAAGTTTTGCGCGCGTAGCGCACCGCGCTGCGCGCGCAGTGTGCCGTGCTTCGCGCGCAGCGTCCATTGAGCCCTATGGGACTTTGCGCGCGGGAGCTTCGCGCGAAGAGCAGCACAAATCGGTGATAACTCAGCTTTGCACCGCTTATCACGCCTAAAGTCTTTTAGGCGTGATAACTGAGTTATCACCGCTTTGTGAATCAAGCCCATGGTGTCTCCCCCCACCTTAATTTTGTTCCCTGGGGCCTCTGCATGGAGCCATGGACTGACAAAGGAGTTTGCCCGCCAGCACAGGTGAGCGGCTACTCTGCCAAATTTTACTGCAACAAAGGGCCCCATAATGCTGATTTTTGGTCCGATGTCTGTTGGTGGGGCCCCAGGTTAATTTTGCATGGGGGCCGCATTGTTACTAGTACCAACCTGGGGCCCTAATAGTGAAACCGAAGTTTCGATTTAACTCATTCAGCGTTCCCTTCAACTTTCCATTAATTTCCTGTACCCACTTCCTGGCAGTTAGGCAGTATAGTATTCAGCCTTGTTCCACTGAAACACTGGCTACTGTCACTACAAACGGGGCTCTGAGGAGTGTTGGTACAGAAGCAAAGCAATGATGTCACCACAGGAAGGAAGGGGCATGGCTGACTCAGAAAAGGCATGGCAACAGCAGAATGACTGAACTTCTGAAACAGGAAGTCCATCAAATACAAGCACTTAGTGTCATTGTTAGTGACAGACGTCCAGTCATGCCCACTCCCATACTGTCACGCCTCTTTCGGTTTTGGCCCCGCCCTTTTGGTTTTCAGGCTATAGTTTTTCCTGATCCTGTTGTGCCTGTTGTTTGATCCCTGACTATCTCAGTCTTCGCCCTACTTCTCTGTTGCTTATGTCTCTAGTCTTTTGGTTTGCATGCTGTTCTGTTTCTAGCTTATCTTCTGCATTCTTATCTATATGCTTTTCCACATTTTCTTGTCCTTTCCCTTTGGTTTGGGCCATGACATGTCTGGTCAGTAGTTTCAGATTATGGTTTTATACCCCATGCCGGTATCCTTCTGTGTCTCAGGTAGACTAAATGGCTTAAAGGGGAACTTCAGCCTAAACAAACATACTGTCATTAAGTTACATTAGTTATGTTAATTAGAATAGATAGGTAATATAATTTTTTACCCACCCCGTTTTAAAAGAACAGGCAAATGTTTGTGATTCATGGGGGCTGCCATCTTTGTCATGGGGACAGCCATCTATTTGGTTGAAAGGAGGTGACAAGGAGCAGGAGACACAGTCCCAACTGTCCTGTGTTCTGATAACCCCTCCCAGCTGCATTGGCTAGGCTTCAAATGTCAAATTCAAAATGTAAAAAAAAAAATTGCACCAAAACAGCAGAACGAGGACAACAACATCAGAAATCCCATCATGCTTTGCACAGCATCAGGGGAAAAATGCCCGGGCAGTTTTCTTCTGTGCAGCTAAAAATGAGGCTTGTATAAGAGAAACAAAGTTCTGATGCTGTGAAACTGTTAAAAAAAACACCAGGCCTTTTCAGTGCTGCTGAGTCGATTTTTAGTCTGGAGGTTCACTTTAGTGACTGGTAAGCAGCAAAGACAAAATGACTGGGTCTTTGCTGCTGTGAATGTTACACACCTAAAAGGGATCCAGGTGTGGACTGATTGACTCCTTGGTATATCTATTACTTTGCGGTAGAGCTGAGTGATCACTTTTCTTGCTGCGGACTTAATGACTGGTAAGTCCTGGGGCATCTATGTAGCACTCAACACCTAATAGCCATTTCTACAAAACGTTTTCTAAGGATCACCTTATGATGACTCAGGTCCTGTCTTTATCATTGATCACATACACAAAAATATATTTCAAATTACCGTTTGTGCTTTTCCAATGATCTGCTTATATCCTTCTCACTTCTAACCAGGGATATAACAATTGGGGAGGCAGAGGTTGCAACTGTATTGCCCCCCCCCCTCAATCTGATGGGCCCTCTTTCAACTGCTTTAACAGGTTTGTTCCTCTCCCCTGCTTATACCTCTCTGATGCCGCAGCTGTCCCTTGCAGTTTCTGGTGCTCGGTATCAATTGTTATGCATAGAGTGAGAGGGCCAAATGAAAAACTCGCAGTGGAGCCAATGGCTCCTCAGCTATGCCACTGATTATCACCACATACCATACAGGGCTACAAGACTTCACATAGTCTACTTAGTGGAAGTCTCTTCCTCATCCTATAAGATCTCCTCACCTGTAACATGTATAAATGATTCCTCAGAATTTGCCTATTCACCTTCCTCTCTATTATAACTGTTCATGTAATAATGCTCAACCCCTTCTGGCCTTCATTACTAATGCCTTACTCACCGACACACAATTTTAAATGTAAGCTGGATGGTGAAGTGTCATGTGTGGTTTCAAGACACTTAAAGTGAACCTTAAGCCTCGTAAAAAAATTAGTTTTACTCACCTGGGGCTTCCCTCAGCCCCCTGCAGCCGATCGGTGCCCTCGCCTTGTCTCTGCAATGCTCCCGTCCCCGCTGGCGACCACTTCCGGTTTCGCCGTCAGGACCCGACAGGCATGGGAACGCGAGTGATTCTTCGCGTTCCCAGCCAAAATATCGCCCCTATGCGGCCAGGAGGGGGCGATATTGTGGCTGGGAACGCGAATAATCACTCGCGTCCCCATGCCTGTCGGGTACTGACGGCGAAACCGGATGTGGTCGCTGGCGGGGACGGGAGCATCGCAAAGACACGGCGAGGGCACCGATCGGCTGCAGGGAGCTGAGAGAAGCCTCAGGTGAGTAAAACCCATTTTTTTACGAGACTTAAGTGTCTCTTTAAGGCCTTTTTATCCACTTTATCCACCACTACAGTATAGCTACGTCCTCTGTGACTTCATCTAAGCCACAAGGATGTAGATATACGCCTTATAGCTAAAGCACAGCTGTGCATGATTGGGCTTGCTCCTGTGCACACCTCCGGCACTAACTAAGGCAACACTAATTGGTGAAAGGGAATATATGTTCCCTGAGACAATAAAATTGATTTTCACCATTAAAAATACTTTTATTTTCTCAGTTCATAGTGAAAAATATACACTCTAGCTATATTTAAGAATCAAATATCCTCACCAAAAATTGTGACAGGAACATAATCTAAGTTTTGTGATAAACTGTAGATATAGTCCAAAAAAAAATTTTTTTTTTCTACAGTAGCATTTTTATTTTTAAACTGGAATTAGAAAAAATGAGAAACAATGTGTTCTTTTGTCATTTGTTTTCCTCTTTGTCCCATTAAAATGCATACATAACAAAACCGATCAAGGAAAAAAATGCCCTACAATAAAAACCTAGTTTTTCTTTGAAAAAAAAAAACAGTATATATTTCATTTAGGTGTCATACGTAGGGATAAAGTTATTGCTGATTAAATAGGGAAATAGCTAAAATGTTAAAACTGCTTTGGCGAAAAGGGAGAACAAGATCTGGATGCAAAATGGTTATGGTCCTTTGGTGGCCAATAATCTGGTGGCCATTAATTGTCATGTTTTGCGTACTTTTACTATAGACACTAGTGAGTTTGGCACAAGTAGTCGATAGTATTAATATAAAGAATTTTATATTATTAATATTATACTATTAATGACACGGTGCTTATGCCAAACTCATCTTGATCCCTTCTCTCACACTAACCCTCCTACTCCTACTAAACCTAACACTAATCCTTCTATTTCTGACCGATACACCTAGCACTATCTCTCCTACTTCCATCACTCAATGCTGCTAAACTTACACTGAGCCTTCCACTGCTGCTACAACCACAGTAACCTCACTGTTGCTAATTATAACTCTAACCTTCCTAACCCTAAACCTAACACAACTCTTCCTTCTCGTACTTCCTTACTTACCAAAAAAAGTTGTCTGTTTGCAGTCCATGTTACTGTCTCACCGTTGCTTCCCGGCTGCACTGCTGCTTACCAAATCTGAACTAATCTATTGCTGAGTAGTGTTCGAATTTGGCATAGCTGAATCGGAACACCAAATACTTCTAATTGCTGATATTCAACACCAAACAAGAGAACAGGGTCAGGAGGAGTTCACTGCCTTGTGTGTCATGTCGCGTTTCATGTGACTCTAATATTTCCTCCTTTTTCAGTTTGGAGAAAGCATTGGAGTCACACGAAACGCAACGTGACATGCAAGCCAGTGAACTCCTTCTGACTCTGCCCACTTGTTCTGGGTTGAACTGCGACGGTTGGGAGTATTTTTTTGTTCCAAATCGGCTATACCAAATTTGAATACCAACAGTATTGCTGAGTGCACTGCATCTAAGCACCCCTGGTACACAACAGCTGCAATTAACCGATTCTGGACCCTTGCTACACATTTCTACGCCCCTGGAAACATTTGCGAAACAGGGGCATAGATATGCATCTGTATTTATTTACCTTGCGTGCACCCATTCGCCTCCGTCACCATCCTACCATTCCATGATCGGTGAATGGAACATGTGTTCCCAAAACTAATCAAAGTGCCTGTAATGAATGAACACCTGCATCACCAAGATGCCGGAGTTCATTCACAAAGTGAAAGTAAAAAAATACATGCACAACACTTATACTATTCTGTTCTCAGTACAAAGGAACAATGTGTGGGGATGTCTAGTGGCCAAAAAGTAAAAAATACACACACACACACACTCACACACATATCCTCCATTAGTTTTTAAGATTTCACTGCCCTACTCTATAGTTATCAAAATAAAACACTCGTAAAAAAACAAAACAAAAAGACAAGATTTAAAAAAAAAGCATAAATAGTTACCTTGGGGACTTGTTTTTAATATGTATGTCATGATGGTATATTACTGTTTTTTTTTTGTTTTTTTTTAAATATGGGCTGGTAATTATTTATACAGTATAAATAAAACACAAAATTGAAAAAATACACCTTCATTTCTAAATAAAATACTGTCACAATACACTGTATTAGGGACACCAATTAAATGGGCGAATAAAATGTGTGGGGTTTATTTACAATAGCACTTTTTTCAAATTATAATGACTAAAATCAAGAAATAATGCCTTATTTAATCTTTAAAATGCATAGGAAATAAAAAATTCTTAGCAAAAAATTCCACCCAAAAAAGCCTAGTCTGTCCTGCAAAAAAACAACATACATCATTTTGGTGCGATATAAGTCGAGTTAACGTTAATGGTGAATGAATGGGAGGAGTGTGATGTGAAAATTGCTGTGTTTTTAAAGGGGAATAACCTGTGGTAAGGAAGTGGTTAACATCATAGGCCATGGTAGTGCCAAGGAGCTCACCTACCACTGGTGCTAAGAGTAAATGCTTTGCATGCTTTTTTTTTTTGATTGGTTATTTCACATTTGTAATCTACATCCCTGATTCCAGCAACATTATTTGAAAAATACAACAAAACGCAATACGAAAACATTCCTGTGATTTTTATTATACTCTACACAGCAAAGTATCTCAATGGTATTTTTTTTTTTTGCTCTGTGACCCTCTGCTGACCCCGAGCATCTCAGAATGTGGTCAGCACAATAAAATAAAGATAACGGATTCTGCCTGAAGCCGTGACATATCCCTGCTGGCTACGAGACTGTGTTTTGCTGATCAGCAGAGATGCTCCCTTTATTTTGCTGTACTTGGCGGTGGATCACACTGAAAGCTGTATTGCTGTGATCTGCTGGAGACGGGCCATTGCTCTGTAACACAGGAAAGGGCTATCTTGCTTTTATAAGCAACAAATAATCTCCCACATGAAAATCTATTCTTTTCTTGATAGCAATTTCATATAAATGTATGGCTTCCATTCAAGAACAAAAAATGTCTAACTCATTTACCGCGGCGAGCATGATTGTGGTCAGCAAAGTTAAATGTCTAGAGTGACTCTTAGAAGGAACATTATGTTGGACATGATGATAGGCAGGACTGTTAAAGCTCAGTTTCACCTTGTTCATTAGTGTTGACCAGGTTTGCTCTGCCAAAGGGAATCTGCATAGGAACTGACCTAGTAAGGAGAACTAGAGTTCTTTAGGTCATTTTAGGAATTCTCAGCACAGTTTTTGCCTGGAGGTCAGATACCTACTGTCAGGTTTCTCCAAGCTAGCAGTGTTGATCACAAATTTTCGCCAAAGCAATTTTCACATTGAAAATGGCATTTTCTATTTCGAGAAAAGACATCGTATTTTTGCAATATGGCGAAAATACACAAAAATGTGCATTAGTCTCCTTGCACACTGCAAATCCGTTTTGCGATTCCGTTTCCGATTTTCCCTGAATGCAATCAACACAAAAACGGAGGAAAAAATGCAGCATGCAGTAACGATTAAAAATCGGAATCAGATGTAAAAAACGATTAAAAATCGGAATTGCATGCAGTGTGCAAGGAGCCTAATTGTTATTTTTACCAAGAAAATGAAAAATAAAAAGTTATTTTAGCAAAAAAAGAGTTATTTTTACCGGCAACTCATTTTATTTTTGCGCGAAAATTCACAAACTGCCATTTTTCCTTAAAAGTCAAATTTAACAACATTATTTTGCGGAAAATTAATTGAAAAAGAATATCATCATTTTTACTCATCACTGCTAGCTAGTACAAAGTTTGTTGATGATGTATCGATAATGATTGGCATAGCAAGGTTAAGGGCGGCCACAGAAGATTTACTACAATGATCGCTTTTACTGCAAATCGAAAAAAAATGGTCGTCTCGAAAATCAATTTTCTTTTTATTCGAGCGTGAAATCAGATCGCATTGTGATGTCAACCCTCCAGTTCCTGACCCGTTGCCGCAGTTTACCATTCAGCCTCAGACCCTGAGGAAATCCGGAAGGCATTTAGCACTGCAGGCAAAGTAACCTTTTGGAATGGTTGGTGAGTCAACACACAATACAATTTCAATTGGAGGTAAAATCGATACAATCTGCGATCTCATATAGAGATTGGGTTGCTGCCACCCATTCGCATTTTAGCGTGCGAGTGCAGAAATCAAACTCTAGCGTATCCTGTAGGAAAAAGGGTTAATTCAATGTCATTTCAAGAGATAGCAAAATATAACATCAATACAACAGTTATGGTAATGTTCTCTAAGGAAACACGGCCCGGGACTCTTTGCAGAGATTTCAGAACAAGCACTTAGACAAACGATTTTTAATTGTTTACTTTATAGGAAGATAATGCATAATAGGAATATAGAAAAGGAAAAGAATGATATACTATATAAAATAATGGAAATAAAAGTGGAAAATAATGGGATAATGTCTGAGGCAGTCTCTACAATTACCTTGTCCTTTGAAATTGTAAGTTCCAACAGAAGTTAGAAAGTCCTGTGGGTAATAGTCCATCAGTAAATTCCCAAATACTTGATGGTATGTGGATTGGCAAAGGAAGGACTCGGCAACATCCTGGGTCCAGCAATTGAACCCCCTCTCCACTGGAAGGTGGAGATGGTAACTAGAAATGATTCCCCTCACCCCTAGCAATCTGACCTCAGGCTGAGTTCGGCCCCTTGCCTTAGGGAGAAGGTTTGGCATTTTCTCCAATTATGCCATAACTCTGTGGATATCCGACATATGATAATATGATATAAAAACCAACATTTTAAACCCTGTCTTCATGAGCTGAATCTATAGATATCAGTCATGCTTCCGAACCATTAACCTCTCAAAAGGTGTATTGACCATGTAGCATTACGCGCTGTGAATCATGAACAGCTGCATCCAAGTGGTCGAGAAATATTCTTTAAATGATGGCATCATGTGGATATATATATAAATATATATCTATATGTGTATATATATATATATATATATATAATGTTGAATTAGGGGACAATGGCTATGGGCTTCCGAAGGACAGTCCTGGCGGAAATGTCTCTTTAGCATTTATGGCTTTATGATGGGTCTGCTTTTTGTGACTTAAGCTGGCCATACACTAGGCCGATTCCCCGCCGATCGACAGCAGATTCGATCACTGGGATCGAATCTGCTGTCACATCGTTCATGCTACATGCTAAATTTCGATCTATTTCGTCCCGAAATAGATCGATTCCGTCGATCGCTCCGTGCGGGAAATTACCGTTGATCGCCCGCGAGTAGGGAGCGCGTCGCTAGCGGCGTTCGAGTGTCCGACGACTGACGCAATAGAGTGGCAATACATTACCTGCTCCGCCGGCGTGACTCAACCCGGTCACCGCTGCTCCGTCTCCGCTCTGGTCTGGTCTCCGGGTCCGGCATGCTTCACTTCTTCTAGCCCGGCAGGAAGTTTAAACAGTAGAGGGCGCTCTACTGTTTAAACTTCCTGCCGGGCAGGAAGAAGTAAAGCATGCTGGACCCGGAGACCAGACCAGAGCGGAGAAGACAGCGGAGACCTGGGGACTGGAGTCGCGCCGGCGGAGCAGGTAATGTATGCGGGCATGCGGGCGGGGGGAGCGGCGGCAGCACCACCACCACAGATTGTGAACGGTTTCAGGCTGAAATCGGTTCACAATCTGTTTGCAGTAAAGGCAGCCATACGATCCCTCTCTGATCAGATTCGATCAGAGAGGGATCTATCTGTTGGTCGAATCTGATGGCAAATCGACCAGTGTATGGCTACCTTTAGTTATTAGTGTCCCTATAAAATAGGAACAAGGAATGTGAGGTGGATCAGCTTCAGGGATGATTGCCCTCTCTCTAGGGAAGAATAAACAAACAACCATTTCCCCCAGAGCAGAGGCTTGGGCTAAAGGAAACACTGTTTTTTTAACAGGCTAACTTAAATGGATACTCCAAATCATGCTTTTTGTGCTCAATTTCATGCGATTGCACAGGTAACACGGGCGAATCCATGACAAACATGTCCCATATTTTTATATATAAGTTGATCGGGAGTGGTGGATTTTTCTGATCAATTTTTATGAAAATGTAATGGTGTAGGGTAGATTTCTTAACGTATAGACACAAGCAATCTTTTTAGAGTTTTCAATCATTTTTTTCCATAATTGGGGAAAAATTGTACACACATGTGTGATACATTGGTTAGATTTTTCAAATGTTACAATCAATGCTAAAAATTGATAGTAATTCTTGAATTTAAAAGAAATCAAAAAAATTGTATGGTGTGTGGCCATCTTAAGGATTGCTGGAAACATAATGAATGGCCGATTTCGACTTTGAGTAACTTCGACAAAATGTTGTATAATTTTGATTACACTCACAATTTCAATTACGAGTGGAATGGATTACCATTTCAATTACAATTTTGAGTTGAAGTTTTGTGTATTACAGTTCGACTTTAATTATAATTGCATTGTACACTCATATATTAGTCATACATACATACGTTCATACTTCCATAACAACATACATGTATCTGAAAAAAGTTCAGAGTGTGGGAAAAAAATTATGAGAGCCCCCCCTTCCTTTAACCCATTGCCCCTATGCAGGCTTGGATAGCCAGTATGCGGAGCTCCGGGTGTGTGGAGCTGGAGCTAAACCAGTTGCAAGGTCCATGGTATGGGGGGAGAGGGCTCTGAAGGAGAGGGGCAGCCAAGCGTCCCCGTCTCCCCCAGAGCCCTTGTCCAATCCATGGAGAAGGAGCTCTTCCTTACCTCTGAATCCTTTAATCTTCTTAATTAACAGTGAACATTTACCTTTAATTAATGTTCCCATGCCAATATTCTTGGAAATGATCTCACTCCAATATCCTCTACGAGCTTGATTGAAGATATCCACGCACCTGCCACCACACAGGCTGCTCCCCTGCACATCTCTCAGCTATGTCAGTATAGTTGACAGCTAAGCATCTTTAAAGTAAACCAGAGATCAAAAAATAAATAGAATCAATACTTACCCAGGGTTCACTGAAGCCCCATAAGCAAGTCAGAGTCCCTTGCCATCCTCCTGCGGTCTGCCATTCAGCCGTGATCAGCCTCGGTGAC
Source organism: Hyperolius riggenbachi (assembly GCF_040937935.1). Lineage (NCBI taxonomy): Eukaryota > Metazoa > Chordata > Amphibia > Anura > Hyperoliidae > Hyperolius > Hyperolius riggenbachi. The sequence goes on along the minus strand of NC_090649.1, from coordinate 83,345,762 downwards.
AGGCTCAGTCGCATCAGTCGTGGCCTTCCGCGCATTCCTCCAAGCCTCCAAGGCTCCCCATTGGCCCATTAAAGAGACTCTGTAACAAAATTTTCAGCCTTATTTCTTCTAGCCTTTAAGTTCCTATACCTGTTCCAATGTGGTCTGGATTACTGCAGCCTTTTCTAGTTGCACTGTATCTGTAATATATCTAATCTTCTATTCTTTGTCAAGCTTTGTCGACCCAGGGAAGAATGTGCTGCCACTGCTGTAATAGGGAGAAGATATGCGCGCCCCCTGCACGCCCCCTCCAGGTTCTGTGTGCTTTGTTTACTACTCACAGACAGAGCTCTCTGAGGGTGAAGGGAGCTGCCTGTCTCATGCTGAGAACTGTGAGAATCCCAGACTGGAGTGCAGATAATTCAGGTAAGTATATATGAGGATATCACCTCAAAAGCCCTCTAACATTGTACAAACACTGAATAAACAACGTGAGGCTACATTCAGGTAGATATATATGAGGATATCACCTCATAAGCCCTTTAACATTGTAGATAATCTAAATACACACTACCCCCACCTAAAACCCAACATGTTTCACTTCCAGAAGGGAAGGGTTTTAGGTGGGGGTAGTGTGTATTTAGATTATCTACAATGTTAGAGGGCTTCTGAGGTGATATCCTCATGTATATCTACCTGAATGCACCCTCCCTTGTATAGGATAAGATCTGTGTTCATATCCTCTAATCAGTCTTTTGTGTTATTTAGGAAATGGAAAACCACTGGCTCAGTTTGAAGTTAAAGGGATACTGTAGGGGGGTCGGGGGAAAATGAGCTGAACTTACCCGGGGCTTCTAATTGTCCCCCGCAGACATCCTGTGCCTGCGCAGCCGCTCACCGATGCTCCGGCCCCGCCTCCGGTTCACTTCTGGAATTTCTGACTTTAAAGTCAGAAAACCACTGCGCCTGCGTTGCCGTGTCCTTGATCCCGCTGATGTCACCAAGAGCGCACAGCGCAGGCCCAGTATGGTCTGTGTCTGCGCAGTACACTCCTGGTGACATCAGCGGGAGCGAGGACACGGCAACGCAGGCGCAGTGGTTTTCTGACTTTAAAGTCAGAAATTCCAGAAGTGAACCGGAGGTGGGGCCGGAGCATTGGGGAGTGGCTGCGCCAACACAAGATGTCTGCGGGGGACCATTAGAAGCCCCGGGTAAGTTCAGCTCATTTTCCCCCGACCCCCCTACAGTATCCCTTTAAGGCTTGAAGTGGCAGACCAAGAAAAATCTCAGAAAAACAGAAGTCACAAATGGTGAGAACAGTCAGAGTCATTCCACAGACCAGCACCAAAGACCTACAACGTCATCTTGCTGCAGATGGAGTCACTGTGCATTGTTAAACCATTCGGCGCACTTTTCACAAGGAGATGCTATATGCAAGAGTGATGCAGAGGAAACCTTTTCTCTGCCCACAGCACAAACAGAGCCGCTTGAGGTATGCTAAAGCACATTTGGACAAGCCAGCTTCATTTTAGAATAAGGTGCTGTGGACTGATGAAACTAAAATTGAGTTATTTGGGAATAACAATGGGTGCACAGCATTTCAAGAAAAACGCCTGCTACCTACAGTTAAATATGGTGGTTCCATCATGCTGTGGGGCTGTATGGCCAGCGCAGGGACTGGGAATCTTGTCAAAGTTGAGGGATGCATGGATTCCACTCAGTATCAGCAGATTCCGGAGACCAATGTCCAGGAATCAGTGACAAAGCTGAAGCTGCGCCGGGGCTGGATCTTTCAACAAGACAACAACCCTAAACACTGCTCGAAATCCACTAAGACATTCATGCAGAGGAACAAGTACAACATTCTGGAATGGCCATCTCAGTTCCCAGGCCTGAATATAATTGAAAATCTGTGGTGTGAGTTAAAGAGAGCTGTCCATGCTCGGAAGCCATCAAACCTGAATAAACTAGAGATATTTTGTAAAGACGAATGGTCCAAAATACCTTCAACCAGAATCCAGACTCTCATTGGAACCTACAGGAAGTGTTTAGAGGCTTTAATTTCTGCAAAAGGAGGATCTACTAAATATTGATTTAATTTCTTTTTTGTGGTGCCCAAATGTATGCACCTGCCTAATTTTGTTTAACCACTTTAGCCTTTAGTGTTTTTTCACCTTATGCATCGGAGCAATTTTCACCTCCCATTCATTCACCAATAACTTTATCACTAATTATCATAATGAAATAATCTATATCTTGTTTATTCCGCCACCAATCATGCTTTCTTTGAGTGGTACATTTTGCTAAGAAATATTTTATTCTAAATGCATTTTAACGGGAATATTAAGAGAAAAATGGAAACAATTCATGATTTGACAGTTTCCGGCCGTTATAGCTTTAAAATAATACGTGCTACCATAATTAAAACCCAAGTATCTTATTTGCTAATTTGTCCCGGTCACCTTTTAAATTATGTCCCTATCACATTGTATGGCGCCAATATTTTATTTGGAATTAAAGGTGCATTTTTTCAGTTTTGCATCCATCACTATTTACAAGCTTATAATTTAAAAAAATATTAGTAAAATTTAACCTCTTGACACGCATATTAGAAAAGTTCAGACCCTTGGGTAACTATTTATGTTTTTTTTTCCTTGTTGTAATTTTTTTCTAATTAAAATTTTATTCAAATATTTTTGGGTATTTGGGAGGTAAACAGGTGATTTTAAATGTAAAAATGTCTATTCATTTTAATAAAAATGTATGTAGCTGTAGTGTTACTATTTGGCCACAAGATGGCCACAGTAAATTTTTTTTTTGGGCTTCCTGTAAGCGTACTTGCAGGAAGTGAAGAGGGGATGTGTAACAGAACAATCACGGTTTCTCCATAGAAGCCAGCGATCGTTCTAAGGGACTTAGATCTATAAATATTCATTAATTTCCAGGCTAACGGGCGGCCCGTGCACCCCGGCGGTCCAGCCCTGCGAACCCTGGTGGCTCTGCTTTCTCATGGACGTAGCTCCTACGCGCAGCATGCATATTTGGACGTGGGAGCTACGTCACGGAGGCTAAAGTGGTTAAACAGTTATTGCGCATTTTCTGTAAATCCAATACATTTCATATCGCTTCTCAAATATCACTGTGTGTGTCTCCTATATGATATATTTAACTGACAATTTTCTATTCCAACAACCAACGATTTATACAGGAAAATTATATATATATATATATATATATATATATATATATATATATATATACACACACACACACACAAACATCACTTCCTGGTTAGCGGCCATGTTTTTTGTTTGTAAACCCTGCCTAGAACTGGTGATTAAAAGCCAGGATTGCGGCAGGGAGCGGCGAAAACAGCAGAGAGCGGCCCAGGAGAACATAATGAATAGAATGGTATGCTTTTTATTGTGATAATTTTATGCTGGGCATACACGTGCGTTTATGCGCCAGAATCGAGTCGCTGGCTCGATGCCGGCGTGTCCCCGCTCGTGGATCGATTCCTGCTCGTCCCTGCGGGCAGTTCCTTATCAGCCGCTCGTTTCTTTCATTGTCAGCCCGCGGCAATCGAGCGTGGTATCGATCCGCCACGGTGATCGGACAGGTTGAATATTATCAATCGAGCCATCAGCGGCTCAATTGATAATAACTATTGCACCGTTTATGCCTGGCATTAGAGTACTGATTCTCTTTAAAAGTAATAGCGTTAAAAGTACAGCAAGTTACGCTATTAGTGCTACCCGTGGTACTTGAGTAGTATGACCATTGCTATGGTAATGTGTCTTACTAACGAGCGTTACCATTAGAAAACATTGTCAGGAACCGGCCCGCGGCACGCCTGCGTATACGGTTTCCGACTGCGGGTTTGACCAGTTCAAGTGGGGAACAGCCTTATTCAAGCTACAGACAAGGCTGGGACCCCTCAAACGCTCCTTACTGCCACCACTAGCTGTTGCTAGAAACGTCCACTCTGCGGTCGAGTGCTCATGCAATCCGCGTTTTCGTATTCGGGTCAGCTTTGCGCTTAGGCCGAATACGAGAACGCCACGCACGCACATGCACAATTGCAATCTTACACTGTAGTGAAGCAAGACCACTAACAGTCGTTCCGAACGATACTGTTAGCTGCTGTGCTGTCGAGCTACTTGCACTGGCGTTTTCGTACGTTGGGTCAGCTGCACGCTTTAGGCCAATGTATGACAAACGTCCCACACACAATGCAATCACAATCTTATATGGTAGGGTAGCTCAAACAAACACTTAGGCATGGACTTATACACAGTTGCACTTCAGTCTCTTCTAGGCTATGAGTGTTAGTTTAGTACAGCAGAAGTCAAGCTTATTAAATAACAATTTAATATTCCAGAAAAAAAGTGGAACAATGCAGAAAATAATATATACAAAAGATTACAAAAAACAAAATAAACATTACAGAGTTAAAAACCAAAGTTACACACAAGGACAGTTGCGTAAAATAAATGGGGGGGGGGGGGGGAGAACGTTATCAGCGTAGGTTAGAACGTCGTTTGGCGGGAGGACGCAGTTTTTTCGACTAGGAGTCGAGATCATCCCTAGCTATGCGCTACCTCCAGGAGAAGATACTTTTTAGGTATCTGGCCCTGCTTTTTATACTGGGATATACGCCTGGAGGCTGCAACTTCTTTGGGAAGGGGAGGAACTAGTTTTAATTAACCTTCCAGACAATTCCCCTCTCCCCATCTCTAATTTTCACAGGTAAAAGTGTATTTTAGCACATACATGAAAAGACTTCCCTAGTCCAAGTTACAGGTGACAAACACATTGTTGACAGTATTTCCTAGCCGATCAAAGGTAAGGATACGGCTGCTATTGGCCTGATTAGCCATCTCCTAATTAGAGGCTGCGTAGACAGTCCCTAATTGCAGAGATTTCCCATCTCCCAATAGATGTAATTTACAGGATATAGTTTGCACCTCCACCAATAATTTAATTTCCTCACAATGAAATAGTGTTTAACACACATGTCAAACGTTTGGTGAGGAGGCTCTTCCTGGCTAGTCTAGAGTTCTTCACAATGCTTTAACAGCCTTCATCAACAGAAGTGTAAATGTTTCAGTTGTCAATTACTTCAAAGCTTCAACTCCAGATAAGGTGGAACAAAACCCTTCACTTCTGCCATTGTCTGATTAACCATGTCCTTGCTGGAGGCTAACACCCCAGCTCTATTCACTGAAGTCCGCTTTAGATGCAAATGTAGTACAGCCAGATGACAATCGCTTCAAAGCAGAATACACATGTGAGACATAGCAGACAAACAAGATGGCAGTTACCTCTAATATCATGACAATATCATAAATAGTCGCCATGTCCTGCGTATTACTGTACATATCGTCATCACCACATATATCATCCATATCCTCACACCATATTCTCACAAACATGTTACTGTCGCAACTGTCGTGCTACTTGAGTACTGTGGGTTACACGTTTCTAACGCAACTTGCAGTACCTGCTGCCTTTAATAGGGGTAATACTGCCGTGTGCTGTCTGTGCACAGCAGTATTACCACGATTTAGTGAATCAGCTCCACAGTGCCTTAAAGGAGCTCACAATGTAATGTCCCTGCCCTATTTCTATTACATCAGGTTTCCTTAGATTATTTTACCAGACATAGCTGTCGTAATAAATATTTGCAGGGATAACAATTTGCAACAACTGGTTTCACTTCTTTGGTTAATTTATTAGCCGTACCTGTTAAAATACTCTACAGTCAGCTAGGTTCTTTATTATTAGCCATTCATTTAACAAAAAAATGTTTGCTGCTAAAGAGGACATAATAAAAACTGTTTAAATTTTCTTTTTATGACTCCATACTTTATAGACACAGAGAAAAATGTACAGAATACGTTACCGTTAAAGCAGACCTAACCTCTCATTATTAATTTGTATCTTAGAAGAAACCAGTCAGATTACCAAATGGGTAATAATAATTTTCAGTAGGGCCAGTTTAACCATTTCAGCCTTCAGTCGTTTTTCACCTTATGCATCCGAGCAATTTTCATCTTCCATTAATTCACCAATAACTTTATCACTAATTATCACAATGAATTGATCTATATTTTATTTTTTTCCGCCACCAATTAAGCTTTCTTTGGGTGGTACATTTTGCTAAGAATTATTTTTTTCTAAATGCATTTTAACAGGAAAATTAAGAAAAAAATGGAAAAAAATCATTATTTCTCAGTGTTTGGCCATTATAGCTTTAAAATAATAATAAAAAATTAAAATAATACATGCTACCATAATTAAAACCCACACATTTAATTTGCCCATTTGTCTTGGTTATTATACCATTTAAATGATGTCCCTATCACAATGTATAGCGCCAATATTTTATTTGGAAATGTGCATTTTTTCAGTTTTGAGTCCATCACTATTATGTACAAGCTTATAATTTAAAAAATATTAGTAATATAATCTCTTGACATTCATATAAAAAAGTTTAGACCCTTAGGTAACTATTTATGTTTTTTTTTTCAAATTGTAATTTTTATTTTTTTATTTTTAGTAATACATTTTATTTGGGTATTTTTTGGGTGTGGGGGGTAAACAGTTAATCTGAAATGTATTTGTTGTGTTTTGTGTGAAAAAAAAGTACATGTAGTTTTACTTTTTGGCCACAAGATGGCCACAGTCATTTTTTTTTTAATTCCATCCTGTAAGTGAGAGCTCTCGCTTACAGGAAGTATAAGGAGGATGTGATTTTCTTTTCGTTCAGAAAGACTGTGGCTTCTCATAAGAAGCTGTCAGTCTTTCTACTGGGGACTTAGATTATTTATTTATTTATTGTATTTATAAAGCGCCAACATATTACGCAGCGCTGAACATTAATTTAGGTTACAGACAATATTTAGGGGTGACATACAGCAATATGACAATACAGGAATACAAGAAAACCAGATCACACAGCACAGTATTAGTACAAGGTAATGCTTAGTCAGTCACTGGATGGAAGCATGGAGATTAGGCAAGTTATATTCACTCAGATGCATAGCATGGGTTCACAGTAATGGAGGTGCCAGATCAGGTAGGACACAAAAGGAGGAGGACCCTGCCCAAAGGCTTACAATCTAGAGGGAGAGGTAAGGACACAAATGGCAGGGGACCAGAGTTCAGCTGTAGGTTTAGAGCACTTGTGAGGGGTAGTAGGCCAGAGTGAAAAGGTGAGTTTTGAGGGCTTTCTTGAAGATGTTGAAGGAGGAGGCTGCCCTAATGGGTGGAGGTAGGGAGTTCCATAGTGTTGGAGCAGCTCTTGAGAAGTCCTGGAGGCGTGCATGGGACTGGGTGATGCGGGGGGCGGTTAGGCGAAGTTCATTGGAAGAGCGGAGTGAGCGGCTAGGTGTGTACCTCTGAGTAAGATCGGAAATGTAGGTTGGACAGGTTTTGTGGACAGATTTGTAGGTCAGACACAGTATCTTGAATCTGATTCTGGACTGGATAGGAAGCCAGTGGAGGGATTCTAGGAGGGGATCTGCCGTGGTGGAGCGATGGGAGCAGTGGATAATTCTGGCTGCCGCATTCATGATGGACTGCAGTGGGGCTGTTTGGGTCATAGGGAGACCAGACAGCAGGGCATTGCAGTAGTCAAGGCGGGAAATTATGAGGGCATGGATGAGAAGTTTGGTGGTGGCAGAGGTCAGGAAAGGGCGAATCTTACAGATGTTACGAAGGTGGAAGTTGCAGGACTTTGTGAGGTTTTGGATGTGGGAAGTGAAGGAGAGTGCGGAGTCCAGGGTGACACCCAGACAGTGGGCTTGAGAGGTAGGGCGAATGGTAGTGTGGTTAACAGTGACATGCACATCTGGGAGGTTTGTGGATGGCCGGGGTGGGAAGATCATAAATTCCGTTTTGTCTAGATTTAGTTTCAGGAACCTAGCAGACATCCAGGAGGAGATGGCGGATAGGCAGGAGGAGACCTTGTCCATGTTCCCATTCATTGATCTCAGGGCTAACGGGGGGCAGCACAGGAGTGCGCGGGCGCATGCGCGGGAGTGCGCAGCGGCACAACAGCAGCCTTTTGGACTTGTCAGTCACATCACTGCCTTTCAACGCTCCCTGCAAAAGTGAAACCAAGTTTTTTTTTTTGTTTGTTTGTTTTTTTAGGATGTCCATAGATTTGACTAACTAACAAAGAAACTTTGATTTGTAAACTCCACATACCTATAGGGCTTTTAGCCAGCAACGATAGAAAGCTTTTCAGAAGTCTGATCACAGCCTATGTGAAAAAATGCCTTGTTTATAAGCTGTTTAAAAACAAAGCTGTTTAAACGTTGGGCCGGGGCCAGAGCTGTACCATGTGGATAGGTTCCACTTTTCTGTTTGTTTCTGCCCAGCCTGCTTTCTTACAGATCATATGAGAAAAGCTGAGAGATTTTTCTGCTACAGAGAAAAGATCTGAAGAGAAGAACCTTTACTGTATCCCTCTTTTTGCATGCTTACTACCTCCAATTCAGAATGATCTCCTCCTGTCCGTAATTTCTCTGTTTACTTTACACTGTGAGAGGCAGAGAGAGACACAGGAGCAGCTGATGAGTTATTTACACACTATATTGATGCTATATTTCTGCTTTCTATTATTCGGAAGAGATTCCAGTCACATGATTACTGCTAGTGAGGACTATCTCTGTATGCTGGATGTGCTGGACACAGTCCTCCATAGTAATGCCCACAGGGAAAACTGTTCTCTGTAAATGTCATATTTTCGTCACATAAAAAAAAAAAGAAAAAAGCCTTTTTAATTGCTATTTGCTAGTAATTACTGGAAATATATGTTGTATTTAGAATTTTCGTTAACTTTGATACGTGTCCTTTAACCACCTTAGTGGTAATCACGAGTCTGGCTCGGGACAGAAAGCCGCAGAACAGGGTGGTAATCCCGTACCTGAGTGAGTTTTATGCAGGAGCTGCTGCAGACCTCTCTGAGTTATGTTTTTCTTCTTGTTTTTAGGGTCTAAAAGCTTGTGAAAAAAATCTTAGGAGTTTTAGACCTTAAATCTGGAAATAATCATAATGCCAGGGAGGTTAATGGAGAATTTGTTTTCCATAAAGGCTATAATGCCGTGGCTAGTCTTAGAGCAGAGAGGAAGTTCTAAGTTTAGTTCCACATTAAGCTGCCTTTTTACTGGGCAGTCATTTTTATACATCCATACGGTTCTGTATACAAGCAGGTTATGAATTATGTCAGCGAAAAATAACTTTCTCTCATTGTTCCATGGTAAGATAAATGTATATTTAACAGCGTGGGAATGCACCCCACAGGTTATAAAGTTTCCATTCCTTACCAGAAGCCCAGGAATTCTCTATGATCTAGAACATAAGCGTACAACAAGCCCCAGAATCCCAGCCAACAAATTACATGCAATGTTGTATATTGAAGTTAATGTGACTTAAAAAGGCGTGAAGCCAAAGTTTTTACAATATCCACACAATGCTGGTTCCTCCTCATATGGTTTTGATTACTCAAAAAAATATGTCAAACTTATTTGTTGCATTTGTAAAGTGAGTCAGTGCGGATGTAGAATTGTAGATATGTGAGCTGCCATTGACAAAAAACATGTTAAATTGCTAGCTCTGGGGTTGTTTTCCTGATTCTGGCTCCGCTAACTTGTGAGACAGTGTCCTGGACCAAGCATGCTTTATAATATTTAGACTTTTTTGGATGTTCCTTTCAGCATGCTTTCCTACAATCAGAGCTGGACCTCTTTTACTATCAAAACAGTTTAGCAATGGCGGTACACTTTAAAGGACAACTGACCTGAGAGGCATACGGAGGCGCGTACATCAAAAAAGGGCGTCGGGAAAAAAGGGCGCGTGGTGTAAACGATAAACAGTATTATCGTTTATTGAAATATTGTGTAGAATTTCGTCTACAAATAGTGTTTTAAGAATTTATAAATCACTAAATAATGTGTATGAGATCGGCAATAGAGTTGGGCCGAACGGTTCGCCTGCGAACGGTTCCAGGCGAACTTTGGGGGTTCGCGTTCGCCTGCATCAGGCGAACTTTTGCGGAAGTTCGATTCGACCCATAATGCTCTATTGAGCAAAATTTTGACCCTCCATATCACTGTCAGCAGACATGTTTTTATCAAACACACTGCTCTCAGTGCTTGAGAACCCACCCACCCTCCCTTCAAGCTAGGTCCTTTATACCATTTGACTCAGTTGTCTGCTTACACTAATTAGTTATGGGACAGCTGCTACACACTCTGCTAGGGAGATTTTAATTGGCCTTCCACCTTCCACCTTCCTCCTACCCTTCTACCTATTCCCTCCTCCCTCCTACCAGAGGGAGGAGGGTCTCTTCTGCCAGGGAATTATACTATTTTAAAAACCAGTATACATCATACCATAGCTGGGAATCGAACCCAGATCTCACTGTGTGGTGGGCACGTCACCCTAAGCACTGTACCACTACAGTAGTAAGTGAAGCTAGCCTAAAATGTACCATTTATGCTCAATGCAATAGAACCATTAGGTTGCTTAAAGGAGAACTGTAGTGAGAGGTATATGGAGGCTGCCATATTGATTTCCTTTTAAGCTATACCAGTTGCCTGGCAGCCCTGCTGATCTATTTGGCTGCAGTAGTGTGAATCACACCAGAAACAAGCATGCAGCTAATCTTGTCAGATCTTACAAAAATGTCAAACACCAGATCTGCTGCATGCTTGTTCAGGGTCTAGGGCTAAAAGTATTGGAGGCAGAGGATCTGCAGGATAGCCAGGTAACTAGTATTGCTTAAAAGGATATCAATATGGTAGCCTCCATATACCTTTCACTACAGTTCTCCTTTAAAGGGAACCTTAACTGAGAGTGATATGGCTGTTTCCTGTAAACAATACCAGTTGCCTGGCAGTCCAGCTGATATTTGTGACTGCAATAGTGGCTGAATCACACCCTGAAACAAGCATGCAGCTAATCCAGTCTGACTTCAGTCAGAGCACCTGATCTGCATGCTTGTTCAGGGGCTGTGGCTAAAAGTATTAGAGACACAGGATCAGCAGGCGATTCAGGCAACTGGTATTATTTTAAAAGGAAAAATCCATATCCTTCTCCGTTTAGGTTCCCTTTAAGGATTTGTAGCATAAAAGCCAACTCACATTGGCTGGTATTTGAACCTGGGTCTCACTGTGTGGTGGACAAGCACACTAACCACTGTACCATATGAAGCTGGCCTAAAATGTACCATTTATGCTCAATACAAGAGAAAAAGTAGACAAGACAAATAACATTTATATCACACTTTTCTCCTGGCGGACTCAAAGCACCAGAGCTGCAGCCACTGGGGCATGCTCTATAGGCAGTAGCAGTGTTAGGAAGACTTGCCTAAGGTCTCCTACTGAATAGGTGCTGGCTTACTGAACAGACAGAGCTGAGATTTGAACTCTGGTCTCTTTTGTCAGAGGCAGCGCCCTTATCCATTACACCATGCAGCCACTGCTTACAGATATTTAGCCAGACATGGCCTTCTCTTTTGTGTTCAACAGTTGTCAAGAGAAAAATTAGACAAGATAGCAGTGTTAGGAAGACTTGCCTAAGGTCTCCTACTGAATAGGTGCTGGCTTACTGAACAGATAAAGCTGAGATTTGAACTCTGGTCTCCTTTGTCAGAGGCAGCGCCCTTATCCATTACACCATGCAGCCACTGCTTACAGATATTTAGCCAGACATGGCCTTCTCTTTTGTGTTCAACAGTTGTCAAGAGAAAAATTAGACAAGATAGCAGTGTTAGGAAGACTTGCCTAAGGTCTCCTACTGAATAGGTGCTGGCTTACTGAACAGACAGAGCTGAGATTTGAACTCTGGTCTCCTTTGTCAGAGGCAGCGCCCTTATCCATTACACCATGCAGCCACTGCTTACAGATATATAGCCAGACATGGCCTTCTCTTTTGTGTTCAACAGTTGTCAAGAGAAAAATTAGACAAGATAGCAGTGTTAGGAAGACTTGCCTAAGGTCTCCTACTGAATAGGTGCTGGCTTACTGAACAGACAGAGCTGAGATTTGAACTCTGGTCTCCTTTGTCAGAGGCAGCGCCCTTATCCATTACACCATGCAGCCACTGCTTACAGATATTTAGCCAGAAATGGCCTTCTCTTTTGTGTTCAACAGTTGTCAAGAGAAAAATTAGACAAGATAGCAGTGTTAGGAAGACTTGCCTAAGGTCTCATACTGAATAGGTGCTGGCTTACTGAACAGACAGAGCTGAGATTTGAACTCTGGTCTCCTTTGTCAGAGGCAGCGCCCTTATCCATTACACCATGCAGCCACTGCTTACAGATATTTAGCCAGACATGGCCTTCTCTTTTGTGTTCAACAGTTGTCCAAAGAGAACCCCAGATAGCCAGGTAGATTCATATCTCGCTCTTTTCCTAACACTGCTACTGCCTATAGAGCAGGCCCTAGTGGCTGCAGCTCTGGTCCTTTGAGTCCACCAGGAGAAAAGTGTGATATAAATGTTATTTGTCTTGTCTACTTTTTCTCTTGTATTGAGCATAAATAGTAAATTTTAGGCCAGCTTCAGTTGGTATAGTGGTTAGTGTGCTTGCCCACCATATAGTGAGACCCAGGTTCAAATCCCAGCCAATGTGAGTTGGCTTTTATACTACAAATCCTTAAAGGGAACCTAAACGGAGAAGGATATGGATTTTTCCTTTTAAAATAATACCAGTTGCCTGAATCGCCTGCTGATCCTGTGTCTCTAATACTTTTAGCCACAGCCCCTGAACAAGCATGCAGATCAGGTGCTCTGACTGAAGTCAGACTGGATTAGCTGCATGCTTGTTTCAGGGTGTGATTCAGCCACTATTGCAGTCACAAAGATCAGCTGGACTGCCAGGCAACTGGTATTGTTTACAGGAAACAGCCATATCACTCTCAGTTAGGGCCCATTCACACTTAGAACCGCAGAACGCCGGCGATTACCGGCGGCGTTTTGCGGGAGTGATTTTCCTGCGATTATCGCGGAAAAATCACTGGACACTGCAGTGGTTTTGGAGCGATCGCGATTAGCGTGCTTTGCACGTTAATCCTGATCGCAAATCGCGGAACGCTTGTCGCCGGCAAACCGCTGCATGCAGCGCGGTTGCGGTTATCGCTAACCGCAACCGCGGCAGTGAGAACACTGCCATTCGCTACATTGTGTAGCGGTTCTTGCAGAACCGCTAGCGGTTTGCCGTGAGCGGGAATCGTGCGATTCCCGCTCAAGTGTGAATGGGCCCTTAAGGTTCCCTTTAAAGGAGAACTGTAGTGAAAGGTATATGGAGGCTACCATATTGATTTCCTTTTAAGCAATACCAGTTACCTGGCTATCCTGCAGATCCTCTGCCTCCAATACTTTTAGCCCTAGACCCTGAGCAAGCATGCAGCAGATCTGGTGTTTGACATTTTTGTAAGATCTGACAAGATTAGCTGCATGCTTGTTTCTGGTGGGATTCACACTACTGCAGCCAAATAGATCAGCAGGGCTGCCAGGCAACTGGTATAGCTTAAAAGGAAATCAATATGGCAGCCTCCATATACCTCTCACTACAGTTCTCCTTTAAGCAACCTAATGGTTCTATTGCATTGAGCATAAATGGTACATTTTAGGCTAGTTTCACTTACTACTGTAGTGGTACAGTGCTTAGGGTGATGTGCCCACCACACAGTGAGATCTGGGTTCGACTCCCAGCTATGGTATGATGTATACTGGTTTTTAAAATAGTATAATTCCCTGGCAGAAGAGGACCCTCCTCCCTCCGGTAGAAGGGAGATTAAAATCTTCCTAGCAGAGTGTGTAGCAGCTGTCCCATAACTAATTAGTGTAGGCAGACAACTGAGTCAAATGGTATAAAGGACCTTGCTTAGAGGAGGGAGGGAGGGTGGGTGGGTGGGTCCTCCAGCAGTGATGTGTATTTCACTCAATTAGGTGTGGCTCCAGGTATTAGACCTTTTGAAACATGTTTTCTATCATTTTTCCAGCTGATAGAATTTTTTAAAACTTTCAAAGTTCGCCTCCCCATTGAAGTCTATTGCGGTTCGCGAACTTTTTCGCGAACCGAACCTTTCGCGGAAATTCGCGAACCTAAAATCGGAGGTTCGGCCCAACTCTAATCGGCAATTCTTAAAACGTTAATCTTCCCTATTTGTAAACTGAAACTTATATTTACGTTTGTTAAAAACCCTCCCTGTACCTATCCCTAACCCCTAGACCCCCTGTTGGTGCCTAAACCTAAGACCCCCCTGTTGGTGCCTAAACCTAAGACCCCCCTGTTGGTGCCTAAACTTAAGACCCCCCAGTTGATGCCTAAACCTAAGACCCCCCTGTTGGTGCCTAAACCTAAGACCCCCCTGTTGGTGCCTAAACCTAAGACCCCCCTGGTGGTGCCTAAACCTAAGACCCCCCCAGTTGGTGCGTAAACCTAAGACCCCCCTGTTGGTGCCTAAACCTAAGACCCCCCTGTTGGTGCCTAAACCTAAGACCCCCCAGTTGGTGCCTAAACCTAAGACCCCCCTGTTGGTGCCTAAACCTAAGACCCCCTATGGATAATAATGTTTTATAGACATTAATAAATAAAGCATGTAAATAAAAAAATGTAATTTTTTTGGGTGGATAATAATGTTTTAGAAATGTTTTAGAAATAGTGATTTAGTATCTTTATAAACGTTATTCGTCACGGGCTCATTTTGTAAACTTAAATCATCACAAACACAGTTATAAATCCTTAAAAATCTCCGGGCGCCGTTTGTTAAAACGTTAATAATCTCCGGCGCCTTTTTTTCCCTGTTCGGCGCCCATTAAACGATATTTATAATGGGAGTGAATGGGGCGCCCTTTTTGTCCACTTGTCTCATGCGCTCAAATCTCCTGCTTCCTACGGAGGCTGCCATGTTTATTTCCTTTTAAACAATACCAGTTGCCTATCTGTCCTGCTGATCTTTCATGCATGAGTAGTGTCCAAATTGAAATAAGCATGCAACAAATACAGACCACCGCCAGTCAACCATCTGATCTGCATGCTTTTTCTGGGTCTATAGCTAAAATTATTAGAGGCAGAAGATCAGCAGGACAGCCAGGCAATTTGCATTGTTAAAAAGGAAATAAATATCCCTCTCAGGTCAGTTGGCCATCAAAGTAGACCTGTATACTGCTGTTTATGGAAAGTGATTCAGGCTTGAGCTGTAGATTGTACCCCCAGCTGACTAAGCTGCTTCTATTAGACCCATTCTCACTATCCTCTCCCCTCCTGTCACCACTAGAATTGGTACAGTTAGCCATTGTGAACAGCTTAGTGAGGTAGTATCAGATCACTTACCTGTCCGGTATGGGTGTTCGCGGGCGTATCAACGTCAACCTGTCAACCACTCCTAGCTTCGCTAACTACTCACTAAGCTGTTGAACCATTGGCTTAATAACCATCTGCATCTTCTACCAACTGTTGGATTATTGACGTACTCCTGTGCCTTGCATTTCTCATGTTACCTTCCACAACTTTAGTTGCACTCTAGTTTCTCTAGATGGTGAGCTCCATAAACAACCAAGCATGGGGTGATACTGGAATATGGAACTTAATCAAACAAGACTGGGGAAGGAGTAGCTATAGAGCAATGGCAGGGCCAGCGCTCTCATTGAGGCAAAGGGGGCATGAGCCCCAAGGACTCCGAATTGTGCTGGGGCCCCTAAGTCTCCCCTTGCTTTAAACATGTCCTCCGGGGACCCCTGAGCCAGCTACTGCCCCAAATACCCCCGGAGGTTGCCGTTTGCACCTGGTGACTAAGAAAAGGCATGAGGACAGGAGCACGGAGGGAGCATGCGCCAGGACTAGTGAGTTGCTATAATGGAAAAAACTTTGCAAATTGAAATAAGCATGCAACAAATACAGACCACCGTCAGTCAACCATCTGATCTGCATGCTTTTTCTGGGTCTATAGCTAAAATTATTAGAGGCAGAAGATCAGCAGGACAGCCAGGCAATTTGCATTGTTAAAAAGGAAATAAATATCCCTCTCAGGTCAGTTGGCCATCAAAGTAGACCTGTATACTGCTGTTTATGGAAAGTGATTCAGGCTTGAGTTGTAGATTGTACCCCCAGCTGACTAAGCTGCTTCTATTAGACCCATTCTCACTATCCTCTCCCCTCCTGTCACCACTAGAATTGGTACAGTTAGCCATTGTGAACAGCTTAGTGAGGTAGTATCAGATCACTTACCTGTCCGGTATGGGTGTTCGCGGGCGTATCAACGTCAACCTGTCAACCACTCCTAGCTTCGCTAACTACTCACTAAGCTGTTGAACCATTGGCTTAATAACCATCTGCATCTTCTACCAACTGTTGGATTATTGACGTACTCCTGTGCCTTGCATTTCTCATGTTACCTTCCACAACTTTAGTTGCACTCTAGTTTCTCTAGATGGTGAGCTCCATAAACAACCAAGCATGGGGTGATACTGGAATATGGAACTTAATCAAACAAGACTGGGGAAGGAGTAGCTATAGAGCAATGGCAGGGCCAGCGCTCTCATTGAGGCAAAGGGGGCATGAGCCCCAAGGACTCCGAATTCTGCTGGGGCCCCTAAGTCTCCCCTTGCTTTAAACATGTCCTCCGGGGACCCCTGAGCCAGCTACTGCCCCAAATACCCCCGGAGGTTGCCGTTTGCACCTGGTGACTAAGAAAAGGCATGAGGACAGGAGCACGGAGGGAGCATGCGCCAGGACTAGTGAGTTGCTATAATGGAAAAAACTTTGCAAATTGAAATAAGCATGCAACAAATACAGACCAACATCAGTCAACCATCTGATCTGCATGCTTTTTCTGGGTCTATAGCTAAAATTATTAGAGGCAGAAGATCAGCAGGACAGCCAGGCAATTTGCATTGTTAAAAAGGAAATAAATATCCCTCTCAGGTCAGTTGGCCATCAAAGTGGACCTGTATACTGCTGTTTATGGAAAGTGATTCAGGCTTGAGCTGTAGAGTGTACCCCCAGCTGACTAAGCTGCTTCTATTAGACCCATTCTCACTATCCTCTCCCCTCCTGTCACCACTAGAATTGGTACAGTTAGCCATTGTGAACAGCTTAGTGAGGTAGTATCAGATCACTTACCTGTCCGGTATGGGTGTTCGCGGGCGTATCAACGTGCCAAATCATAACTCTATGCCTGGGGTTGTGAACAAGGGCTCATATTGCTTTGCAGTAAGGTATTAGTGTCTGCATCACAAGACATGGGTGTGAACACTCATTCTTGCACAAATGTGAGATTGCACTTGTGCGTACATCATTTTGTGCCAAACAGCTGAATTAAAAATAAATCGTAAAATAAGCCTCTGGGGGATACTTACCTTGGGAGGGAGAAGCCTCTGGATCCTAAAGAGGCTTCCCATATCCTCTTCAGTAGAGAGGATCCAACGCTGAGACCGCCCCAAAAAACTCCTTGTTGGACACTTCTCGATGTGTGCATATGTGCAGGAGCGGCTTTCCACTCAGGCTCCGGTGGAAATAACCAACCCCCATCGGGTCTGCTCTACTGTGCAAGCTGTATGCTGTATGCGCCTCTGAAGTAGTGTGAACCCGATCAGGCTAGGCTATTTCCGCTAGAGCCCGAGCGGAGAGACATTACTGCGCATGTGCGCAGCTACAATGGTAAATATTATTGCTACTCTGTATCTGGGGGAGCTAGCATTTCAATCACACTGAAGTCAATGGCGCTGACCCCTACCACCCAAGGCCAACTGTCACCAGCTGCCCCCCTGACCAACCATATATCAACCAAAACCAACCCCCCCTCTTCCGACACACATACACACACACAAGAGAGGAAACATTTGGCGACTGACTTTGCTGGTCGTGGGCAGTCAAGCTGCGGGCAGTCGAGGCTTTGAATTGCTCTCGACTGCCCGCAGCTATTGAGAAGCAGCCACGAGCGAGTCAATGAAGCAGGGTGGGTGGCCATAACCCGGGTCTGGCAAGCAGCCAAACACACACACTGCACAAGCAACGGCGGGAGAGTGCCACGATCAGGCACTCACCCGATTTCTCTGCACAGTACACTGCAAGCTTGCACCTGTCCAGCCTGCTGTCTACCCGCCCCTTTACTCCTGTTGCACCCTAGGCCATGGCCTTTGTGGCCTTGGCTTAAATTTGGCCCTGTCTGACTATCTGTCAACCACTCCTAGCTTCGCTAACTACTCACTAAGCTGTTGAACCATTGGTTTAATAACCATCTGCATCTTCTACCAACTGTTGGATTATTGACGTACTCCTGTGCCTTGCATTTCTCATGTTACCTTCCACAACTTTAGTTGCACTCTAGTTTCTCTAGATGGTGAGCTCCATAAACAACCAATCATGGGGTGATACTGGAATATGGAACTTAATCAAACAAGACTGGGAAAGGAGTAGCTATAGAGCAATGGCAGGGCCAGCGCTCTCATTGAGGCAAAGGGGGCATGAGCCCCAAGGACTCCGAATTCTGCTGGGGCCCCTAAGTCTCCCCTTGCTTTAAACATGTCCTCCAGGGACCCCTGAGCCAGCTACTGCCCCAAATACCCCCGGAGGTTGCCGTTTGCACCTGGTGACTAAGAAAAGGCATGAGGACAGGAGCACGGAGGGAGCATGCGCCAGGACTAGTGAGTTGCTATAATGGAAAAAACTTTGCAGGAGCCCCAGAAGGAACATAGTAAAGCAGAAGGAGATGGGGGGGGGGGGGAGCTCAGGGATGGGAGGTTAGGAGCTCTGTCAGGTTAATTTTGCCCTGGGGCCCTCTGAGGCTTCAACCACCCCTGATCAATGGCCCATAAAGTTGTGTTGCGCTGAATGCTGCAGTTTGATAGATATCCAATAGATTTAATCCCGTAATCTTTTGAATATCCACAGCTCAGCAGTGTGTGGAATGAATAGATTCCTCTAATCAGATTCAGATCAGATCTTTTTGCCACATCTAGTGGTAAACTGGAAAGTTTTGGCGCAGTACAGGAGGCATTACAATGCAGTAAAAACCACTGGAAAGCTAAAACACCTAGTACTAGGAGGAATGTACCTTGGTGAGGCCTGCCTGGAAAGGTGCTCAGATATTTTTTTACATAAATATATTTTAGAAAATGCAGATTATTTTTATCAGTTTAGGTATATAATTACATTTCTGACATTTTCAATTTCCAATTTCTTTTATACATTTTTGTTACATATGACTAAAGGGTCTATGAAAAGGGTCATGCTTAGAATAGGCTTTTGCTTGCTGGAGGCCCTTCTAACATCCATAGGGATTTCACCTGCCGGGTGGGCATCTAGGGCCCCCATTGATCTTAAGGGGGTTTCCAGAGGACAGAACACATAATATGTATATTGTGCTTTTCTCCTGGGGGACTCAAAGCGCTTGAGCTGCAACCACAAGCGTGCACTTAGGCAGTAGCAGTGTAAGGGAGTCTACCCCAAGGACTCCGTGCTAAATAGGTGCTAGCTTACTGAATAGGAAGAGCCAAGATTTGAACCCAGGTCACCAGTGTCAGAGGCAGAGCCCTTAACCATTACACTATATGTAAGTGTGCATGTGTATGAGGTGAGAGGCGTCCCAGATTGTTGTGTTTGGGGCGCCAAATAGGTAAGAAACAGCCCTGCTGTAGTCTAATTATCTGCACTGCCACCTGCTGGATGTATAAAATCTCCATAGGTAATATGTCAGATTTGTTATTTTAAAAAGTTGTTGGCACCCAATACAATAGAGAAAAAAAATGTATGATTTCAATTCAACAATAAAAGCAGTGCTACCACCCAATCTACTGTAGATACCCGCCGCAGTCTAATTTACATACAGCTATCTGAGAACTGGAGAGTGTTCCAGTTCTCAGTCATAATTTGGCCCTTGGCGATAAGCACCTGGTTACTCTAGACATACCAGAGGCTGAAAACCAGTGTTATGATTGTTTACAAGATATGATATTGGACGATTGTCTTGCTTCTCTCTCTATCAATAAAGCTTTTGTGCCTAGAATAACTGAGCAAAGGGGGGGAAATAAGAGAGCATGTTACAGAGTAAATATTCTCTCAGGGAAAGAAAACATCTTGTCTCTGAAACCGTGAATGTATTCCAGGCAGGAACCTTCCAAGGATGGGAATTGCTTAAGGGATCTGGAGACAAGACTACTTGATAGAAAATAGGAACAATTTCTACTGTTGTTTAAGATATTTTGGACATGTATCAAGTCATAAAACTCAAGGTTTGCTTTCTTGTAATTGGATATTGTGCAAATTTATCCTCACACTGGTGTGATATTCGCAGCATATATTAACACTGCAAGGCTCAGAAAGCACCTCCTGAGTCCAGAATTGAAAACACAAGATAGAACAGTCCAACTTTACCCACAATACCTTTTGCCATGCATACGTATTAGTACGCTGTCGGTGAGTTGGGGGCGCAGGGCAAGCCGCCCGAATGACGGCTCATCCTGCTGCCGCTCATATCCCTACTGGCGTTAAATACTACTTCCCCCTCCGAGTTATAGCAACTCGAAGGGAGAAGTAATATGGGGTTCGGTGATCGCTGGAACCCCAAATTACCTTTACATACCCCGCGCACTATAACATTACTGCTATGACAGCGCAGAAATAACTTGCTTTGTTGGCCATACCATCTATTGCATTTAATACTATTTTGGCCATGGTGACTGTTGCATGACATCCACTGCCAAGGCTTGCTCGGAAACCATCAAAACAAGGAGGGGGGGGGGGTACATGAGAGATGGTGGGAGCCTGAAGGGATTGATTCACAAGCTCTTATCTTGAATTATTTCACCTCCCCTATAGGATAATTAATTTATGAGATAAACAGATAAGGAACGATAAATTGTGAATTCAGACAGATCAGGAGAGATCATCACCAACGACCAAAAAAACTTGAGTTTAGAGAGAGATCTAATTCTGCCACTCATTGCAATTAGATGTGTAAATACTCGAGAATAAGCCGCCTTGAATATAAGCCACCCCCAAAATTTTTCCCCTCCAAAAACCAAATAATGTGCGAACCAAATTGAAGCCAAATCCCCAATGTCTCTCCCTAGCCTCCACTCCTGCAAGAGTGTGATCCAAATGTATATATGTAATGCCCACAGTGAACAGTGTATGTATGTGATGCACAGTGTATGTATGTTCAACGCAGTGGCCCATACACAATTCAGTTTTTCACCTGAGTTTTGTTCTAGGTGAAATTTTCAAACTTGTCAATAAAATGCTTATTAAACAACTGGCAAGCAAACAAATACGCAAAATAATTTTGATAGTACTTTTTCCCCAACCTTAGTTATTATAAACTGAAGATAAAAAATTATCTCCTAGGAGAAAACTAAGGTGAAAAAGTGAATTGCATATGGGCCTGTGTACAGGGCCGTATTTGTACTTTTTACCGTCCAAGGCCTACTATACCATCTGTATGGTTGTTATCTCTGTGTGCCCCAATGAGAATTCTCCTTACTTTCCTTACTTTCCATCATTGTATGTCACAGACAATAACTATTTTATTAATACGCGTATAGATTATAAATTATGTTTTCCTTAAGAACCGTTATGTTTGCCATCTCGTTAATGATGGACCCACTGTGTCACCATGAGAGTTAGGCTGATGTGTACCTGCAGGATTGAGCTTACAGATGTTGCAGGGACGACACAAGTACAGGACAGAGAGTTCAAAGATTAAAGCTGTCTGTGTAGATAGGGATGGCTGCATAGAACAGCTTTACTGCCCCTCACTGAGCCGCCCCTAAAATTCTGGTGGCCTAGGCCATGGCCTATGAGGCCTTGCCAGAAATCCGGCCCTGCCTGTGTATCTATGTTGAGTAGAATGTATGTATGTGATGATGCACAGTGTTTATATGTTCAGCATAGTGTCTGTAAGGCAGAATACAATGCTTTGTATATATAGCTACCTCTCCCGAATGCTGATTTCCATCTTCCCAGCTCCCGTGCTGCTCTTTACTTGCTAGAGATCCGGGCGTCACATTTGTTTTCTCTCCAGACAGCCATCTTCCCATCTCCCTTGCTGTACTCGCTGCTGATCTCTAGTAGGGAGTACAGAACAGCAAGGGAAACAAGAAGTGGCTGCCATAGACAAAAAGATGCTGAAACCTGGATCTCTAGTAAGAAAAGAGTTGCACTGGAGAAGAGAAGACAGCTACCCGGAACGAGGACAGGTCATTATAATTATAGCTGCAGTGTGCGCTTCCTATGCTTGCACTGTATATGTCCCACAAACTGATTTGAATATAAGCCCACAACCCCACTTTTGGAGCACTGTTTTGGTCCCAAAATGTTGGCTTATATTTGAGTATATACAGTAGATTCTCAGCTTGAAATCTATTAAAGATCTATGTAACCATTGCGACCTCTGCATAATATTTGCATGGCCTCAGAGCCGGCTGACAGGCTCCCCTAAGTCACCCCCAATTTTTATTAGTGTTCCTCTGAAGCCCTGATTTCATGCGTACTGGTGGGCTCCTTTGTGTGTCCTTCCATCTCTATCCCCACCATAGCCTATTCTCAGTGGCCCTGGGGTGTGTACGTACTCAGGTAACATGACGCTGGGTCACGGGGACAGAGATGCTGTAGGGATGAAAATGGAAGGATACAGGAGGAGGCATGCCAGCGTGAGCTCTACTGTGAGTACATACTATTGAAACAGAGCCAGGATGGGGGGAAATCAGGTCTTGGGCGTCAGTTGGCAGTCAAACTACCACCACTACTGGTGTACCCCCACCCCATTTTGAACAAGATGTTCCAACCAGAGCTATCAAAAATTTCAATTGATTTTGGATGTAAATCTATCAAAATTACATTTGGGCAGCTATTTTGAGCCATCTATTTCCAGTAGATTTGATCACAGCGATAGAATCTGGCAGGGAAAATAAATTTGTGCATGGACATTTTAAGGGAGATCAGGTTGTTATCCCTTGAACTGGATATAACAAGTGTCCCTTCATGTAATCTACATGATAAAATTCCTCATCTTGATTGAAGATCCCGGATAATTTAGAGATGGCTGGAAAATGTTAGTTTCCAATTCCGCGGAAATTCTGATTTCTGCAGATGCCAATTACCGATTCTACAGATTTCCAATTTTCTGATTCATGAGGTGCCTTTTTTGTCATTTTTTGCATTCTCTGATTTGCCAAATGACATTGGAGTATTGCACCAATCATAGAGTGCAAAATTTTACTTGCAGTAATCGGAATACCACAGAAATTTTAGGCCAATCCCAAGACTCAAGAATACTTGATAGTATCAGAGTCTCGTGATTGGTCCAAAATTACCGTAGCAATACAATTTTTGCGGAAAAATGCTGCATTTTCTGATTGGTCTAATGCTTCTGAGTTCTGAGATAGGGCTAAAATGACCAAGTTCCGTTTTCCAATTGGAAATTAGGATTTTTGATCAGAGCTTCATTTCAATTCTGCAGAATCTGTATGACCATCCCTACTAATATGTCCACTTAGTTCAACAATCACAACACTACTGTGTATTCTGGCTGCAGCATTCCCAAATCCATATTTGGGCAATGGTGTCAGCCAGTATCCTGCGGCTGCTCTACTGGTTTGTAACGCTGATGCAGCACAACTCGTAATGATAACTTTTTTTTTACTTTTTGCTCAGGGTTATGTGACCAGAGGATTGACAGCAGCTCATCCTATGCAGCCACATTTTTGGTGGTGACCATACTGAAGTCCAAGCACCTTTTATACAACCTAATTTTACTGTAATGGTTGGCCTCGAAATATAATCAAAAGTCCTGATTGGTTGTCTCTTAACTGCTCAGCTGCATGATTGGACAGTGACTTAGATGTTACTGCAGCAGCCAACAAGAGCAGTTGTTTAAGTTTAACCACTTCATCCCCAAGGGTTTTTACCGTAACAGACCAGAGCAATTTTCACCTGTCAGTGCTCCTCCCTTTCATTTGCCAATAACTTTTTTCACTACTTATCACACTGAAATGATCTATACCTTGGGGTACGAGAGGAATCGGCACGGGAGACTTGGGCGCAGGATACAGCAAGTATATGGCTGATCCTGCTGCTGCACAAGTTCCCGGCCGCTTAAATACTATTCCCCCTCCAGGCCAAAATGGATGGTGGGGAATGAAATAATTCGGCTTCCAGCAACTGCTGGAGGCCGAATTATGGTGTTTTAAAAGTAACTTCAGCTCGGTCTTCTGACGGCACCGAAGTGGGGGCGTGCGGGCATGCACGGCAGCAGCAGTGGGGAAAGACATTTTAAAAAGTCGGTTGGTCTGTTAAGAGGGACCAACAGGATGTTTTAAAACGGTGCGAAGTCCGCTAGTGGTTATTATTATTATTATTTATTGTATTTATAAAGCACCAACATATTACGCAGCGCTGGACATTAAGTGGTTGAAAATGATCGACCAGAATTTAGGTGATACAATAGAATCTGAGGATTCCACTGATCCCTGGATGCAAAAGTGTGACTCATGACTTATAAACTGTATAAATAATGCTGATCCCAGGTGTGTTGCTTTTTTGAGACAGAATAACATGTTCTAATCTCAAGCCCTGAAGATCTGCACATGATCCTTTTTTTCTTAAGATGTAAAGAACGATGGGAAATATCACATCAAGTAAGGGTTGAACTGAAAATAGGAAACAACATTTCCCCTGAACTGGGAAGTGCAGCTGTAGCTAAATAAAGGTGCTCAGTGTATACCGTTTTAATCCCTTTGTAAATTTAGAACGCTGACATCTAAATTGCTGAGGATTACAAACATAATTTGTGTTAACATTTTGTTACATCTAAAAAACTTGCCAAGTCTGAGGATTTCAGCGGGAGGCAGCTCTTCCAAAAACTATGCAAGGTATTGTAGGCAAACATTTGTAGCTGGGTACACAGCTCAGTATAGCCAGCCCTATGGGGGTGCCAAGCTTTAAATGCTTGTTATCTTCCTAACTTCCTGATTGTCTTAAAGGGAATGTCCGAGGTACATTAAAAAATGTATTTACCTGGAGCTTCTTCCAGCCCCTTGAAGCTGTCCTGTGCCATTGCCAAAGCTCGGCTCCTAGCCGGTGGCCGGGAGTCCCCTCCGCTACAGATGCAGACTTCACCACTTTGGCATCTACTGCGCTTGCGCGAGAGCCACTCGCGATCGAACTGACGTCATCTGGAATAAATTACAGTTTGCTTTAAACCTAATAAGTTGCCAAGATACAGTGGCTTGCAAAAGTGTTCGGCCCCCTTGAAGTTTTCCACAATTTGTCACATTACTGCCATAAACAAACGTGAATCAATTTTATTAGAATTCCACGTGAAAGACCAATACAAAGTGGTGTACATGTGAGAAGTGCAACAAAAATCATACATGATTCCAAACATTTTTTACAAATCAATAACTGCAAAGTGGGGTGTGCGTAATTATTCAGCCCCCTGAGTCAATACTTTGTAGAACCCCCTTTTGCTGCAATTACAGCTGCCAGTCTTTTAGGGTATGTCTCTACCAGCTTTGCACATCTAGAGACTGAAATCCTTGCCCATTCTTCTTTGCAAAACAGCTCCAGCTCAGTCAGGTTAGATGGACAGCGTTTGTGAACAGCAGTTTTCAGATCTTACCACAGATTCTCGATTGGATTTAGATCTGGACTTTGACTGGGCCATTCTAACACATGGATATGTTTTGTTTTAAACCATTCCATTGTTGCCCTGGCTTTATATTTAGGGTCATTGCCCTGCTTGAAGGTGAACCTCCGCCCCAGTCTCAAGTCTTTTGCAGACTCCAAGAGGTTTTCTTCCAAGATTGCCCTGTATTTGGCTCCATTCATCTTCCTATCAACTCTGACCAGCTTTCCTGTCCCTGCTGAAGAGAAGCACCCCCAGAGCATGATGCTGCCACCACCATATTTGACAGTGGGGATGGTGTGTTCAGAGTGATGTGCAGTGTTAGTTTTCTGCCACACATAGCGTTTTGCATTTTGGCCAAAAAGTTCCATTTTGGTTTCCTTTGACCAGAGCACCTTCTTCCACATGTTTGCTGTGTCCCCCACATGGCTTGTGGCAAACTGCAAACGGGACTTCTTATGCTTTCTGTTAACAATGGCTTTCTTTGTATCACTCTTCCATAAAGGCCAACTTTGTGCAGTGCACGACTAATAGTTGTCCTATGGGCAGATTCCCCCACCTGAGCTGTAGATCTCTGCAGTTCGTCCAGAGTCACCATGGGCCTCTTGACTGCATTTCTGATTAGCGCTCTCCTTGTTCGGCCTGTGAGTTTAGGTGGACGGCCTTGTCTTGGTAGGTTTACAGTTGTGCCATCCTCCTTCCTTTTCTGAATGATCGCTTGAACAGTGCTCCGTGGGATGTTCAAGGCTTTGTGTGAGAAAACGCGGAAAAGCCGCCGCGTGTGCTGAAAGCAAGGCAGCTGATTCTGTGTCCAACGCGGCGGTTTGCACGCGTAGGCACGCATCTGGGACTGTGGCAGAACGCGGAAAAGCCGCCGCATGTTCTAACAGCAAAACGGCTGTTTCCGCGTCCAAGGCGGCGGTTTGTACGCAGCAGCGTGCCTTTGGTGTGGCTGGGTCTGTTAGTCCACATGGACGAAAGGAGAGCTACGCGCGCGCGGGCCAGAAGTCAGGACCTTTATACCAGCAGGGGAAGTGTCAGCTGATCAGGACGATCAGCTGATTCCTGCTGGACTCATAATTGGCTGAGTGGCTCGGGCTGGGCAGCAGAGTTCAGCTTGCAGCAGTATATTCTGCTTGCTTGTCAGTTGCTGGTTGTCTGCCATTGCGATCACTACGTGGTAGCATTCAGATCCTTACAGTGTGTTTGAACCAGGTGGACCTGGGAATACACACTGAGCCAGATTACCTTGCACTGTTATTGTTTATTATTTGTTAGACCAGTTCCAGGGTGATGAGATCAAGGCCCTCACACCCCAGACTAGGAATACTGTGCATCTTCTGTGTATTCTCTAGCATAGTTCCAGGGTGTTGAGATCAAGGCCCTCACACCCAAGACTAGGGAATTGTATTATCATTTATGTTATACTTCAGACTAGTTCCAGGGTGTTGATGATCACAGACCTCACACCCAAGACTAGGGAATTGTATTATCATTTATGTTATGCTCCAGACTAGTTCCAGGGTGTTGTGACTACGGACCTCACACCCAAGACTAGGATTGTGCTATAACTGTATTACGTTAGCCCTGTTCAGGGCAAGACCTTCCATATTAGCAGCAGGGTTTCCTGCAACCCAGCCTGGGTCCCTCTCCTAGGGGTCCACAGGCCTCAGGAATATCACCCGAAGTCAGGGGTGAGTTCCTCAAGTGTCTCAGGCCGCCAGCTCCTCTGGTGGTCTTTACTCAAAATTATTACTGTTGCACCAAACACTCACATCACTCAGGTGTCCAGAGGTTAGTGATATATCTGATTGTCGGTGATACTGCAGATCATCAATAATCGGGTATATATCTGTATTCTTGGTGATACTGCAGATCACCAATAATCAGACCCTCTCTGTGTTACACCGATCGTTACACTTTGGAAATCTTTTTGTAGCCTACGCCTGCTTTAAATTTCTCAATAACTTTATCCCTGACCTGTCTTCTGTGTTCTTTGGACTTCACGGTGTTGTTGCTCCCAATATTCTCTTAGACAACCTCTGAGGTCATCACAGAGCAGCTGTATTTGTACTGACATTAGATTACACACAGGTGCACTCTATTTAGTCATTAGCACTCATCAGGCAATGTCTATGGGCAACTGACTGCACTCAGACCAAAGGGGACTGAATAATTACGCGCACCCCACTTTGCAGTTATTGATTTGTAAAAAATGTTTGGAATCATGTATGATATTCGTTCCGCTTCTCACGTGTACACCACTTTGTAGTGGTCTTTCATGTGGAATTCCAATAAAATTGATGCATGTTTGTGGCAGTAATGTGACAAAATGTGGAACACTTCAAGGGGGCCGAATACTTTTGCAAGCCACTGTATATTTAATCACACGTAATAAAGTGTGATTTACTCCCCCCAGGGTCCGTATTCCACATATGGTCTTGAAATCCCTGCCCCTTTTCTGGCAATTTGTTCTTTCCAAAAGATAGGTGCAAAGAATGCTGGGGGATTGATGTCATAACAGGCAGACAAGATATCTGAAATAAGAATTATAGCGACATGATAAGACAGACTGCAGCTGTTCTGCTGTCTCTCCTCTCTCCTACGCACTGTGAAAAGAGATGTAATTTGATCCAGGCAGGCAGAGAGCAGGAGAGGGAGGGGCATGGGAGGATACAAGCCTGGAGACAGTGGCGGACATACGGCCGTGCAGGCCGTGCCGCCGCACGAGGGCCCCTGAAGTTCCGTTTTCTTCAGGGGCCCATTAAGTATTTTTTTTTTTATTTTTTTTTATTATTTTATTCCCCGGGGGGCCCCCCGATTCCTATCCTCCCTCCCTCCCTCACCTCGGGGGGCCCCCCTCCCGATATGCGCGGCGGGAGAGCGAGCGAGCGAGCGGCAAATGCAGGAAGTCTTCAGGGCTCTCCAGGCATCCGCTAGAGGCCCAGCCGCTTAGTCTCCAATATGTCTCCAGTTGGAGACATATTGGAGACTCAGCGGCTGGGCCTCTAGCGGATGCCTGGAGAGCCCTGAAGACTTCCTGCATTTGCCGCTCGCTCTCCCGCCGCGCATATCGGGAGGGGGCCCCCGAGGTGAGGAAGGAAGGGAGGGAGGGAGGATGGGAGTCGGGCCCCCCACCCGGATAGCTACCCACCCGGCTACCTAACCACCTACCCACCCGGCTACCTACCTACCCACCCACCAGGCTTCCTACCTACCCACCCGACTACCTAACCACCCACCAGGCTTCCTACCTACCTACCCACCCGGCTACCTACCCACCCACCAGGCTTCCTACCTAACCACCCACCCAACTACCTAACCACCCACCCGGCTACCTACCCACCCGGCTACCTACCCACCCACCAGGCTTCCTACCTAACCACCCACCCAACTACCTAACCACCCACCCGGCTACCTACCCACCCGGCTACCTACCTACCTACCCACCCGGCTACCTACCTACCTAACCACCCACCCGGCTACCTACCTAACCACCCACCCGGCTACCTACCTAACCACCCACCCGGCTACCTACCGGGCTAGTTACCAACCCACCCACCAGGCTACCTACCCACCCACCCGGCTACCCACCCACCCACCAGGCTACCTACCTACCTACCCACCCGGCTACCTACCTAACCACCCACCCGGCTACCTACCTAACCACCCACCCGGCTACCTACCGGGCTAGTTACCAACCCACCCACCAGGCTACCTACCTACCCACCCACCGGGCTACCTACCTACCTACCGGGCTAGTTACCCACCCACCCACCAGGCTACCTACCCACCCACCCACTCACCCACCCACTAGGCTACCTATCCACCCAACCACCCATGGGAGCTGCGCGCCGGATGGAGGCTGGGACAGGAGGTCTGCTGCTGCAGGTGAGTAAATGTTTTTGTTTTATTTATATTAGCAGGTGTATGTTCTGGGCAGGTCTGCCACATGATTGCATGTATTTTCTGGGCATATCTGCCGACATGATTGCACGTATTTTCTGGGCATATCTGCCGACTTGTTTGCACGTATTTTCTGGGCATATCTGCCGACTTGATTGCATGTATTTTCTGGGCATATCTGCCGACTTGTTTGCATGTATTTTCTGGGCATATCTGCCGACTTGATTGCATGTATTTTCTGGGCATATCTGCCGACTTGATTGCACGTATTTTCTGGGCATATCTGCCGACATGATTGCACGTATTTTCTGGGCATATCTGCCGACATGATTGCACGTATTTTCTGGGCATATATGTGTATTTTCTTGAGAAAACCTGCACAATTATGTGAATTTTCTGGGGAAAGGGTCACCAAAACTTGGGCCCACTGTCTTTGCGTTGCACTTTTCAAGGGAACCTGAGGTGAGAATAATATTGAGGCTGACATATTTCTCTCCTTTTAAGCAATACCAGTTGCCTGGCTGCCGTGCTGGTCCTCTGCCTCTTATTCTTTCAACCATAGACCCTGAACAAGCATGCAGCAGGTCAGGGGTTTCTGACAATATTGTCAGAACTGAGAAGATTAGCTGCATGCTTGTTGCTGGTGTAATTCAGTTTATTACTGCAGCCAAATAGATCAGCAGGGCCGCCAGGCAACTAGTATTGTTTAAAAGGAAATAAACCCTCACCCCGGGTTCGCTTTAAGTTACAGTTAGCTCCGTCCTCATCCGGTCATTGCCACGCCCATTTTTTGCCGCGGCGCTGCGCGCCGCAGGTTCTATCCACTATTTTTTGCCGCGGCGCGCAGCCACGCCCATATTTTGCCGCGGCGCACTACGCGCGCCGCAGGTCATAGGGGGCCCACAATTACAATTTTGCACAGGGGCCCACTGCTGGCTGTGTCCGCCACTGGCTGGAGAGTAGGACACAATTTTGAAGGTATACTTGAAAGGCATCGGAAAGATGGAGGTGCTACTACAGATATACATGAGTGTCTGTTTTGGACACTAATGTACCAGATGTAAACTTTATATGTTCATCTAACTACACAGTGTATAGACTACATATACTGTATGTATTGCCATTCAGACTTTTTGGGGTAGTCTTTAAAGGGCACCAGAATATGGAGGCTGCCATTATTTTCTTTCTTTTAACCACTTGCCGACCAGGGCTGTATTGGCTGATCTGTGCTGCATGGGCTCTCCAGCCCGCAGCACAGATCAGTATTATGCCAGGGCGATCAGACTTCCCCCCTTTTTTCCCCACTAGGGGGATGTCCTGCCAGGGGGGTCTGATCGCCGCCGGCCATCTGCGTTTTGCGCGGGGGGGGGCTCCTCAAAGCCCCCCTCCCTCCGCAGCCATTTCCGCCCTTTGCCTCCTTACCTCCCTCCCTCCCTCTCTCCGTAATGCGCAGGACGGAGTTCCGTCCTGCGCATTGAAGGATAGGCTTCCACCTATCAGATGCCGGCGATCCCCGGCCAATCAGAGGCCGGGGATCGCCGATCTGCCTTACGGCGCTGCTGCGCAGCAGCGCCGTATGATGTAAACAGCGGGGATTTCTTCCCCGCGTGTTTACATTTTGCCGGCGAGCCGCGATCGGCGGCTCTCCGGCTGTTCACGGAGACACCCTCCGTGAACTGACATGGAAAGGTCGCTCGATCGAGTGGCCGTTTCCATGGTAACCCGCAGACTACCAGTTTACGCCGATCGGCGTTAGCTGGTCGTCAAGAGGTTAAAAATGAGGCTGAGGAAAGGAGTGGACATATTTTTTAAACAGTGGCAGAGACAGCAGCAAATAAAGCATAATTTGTCGGGAGCAGAAGAGTTGGAATACCAGAGTCCTTGGGACTATTAAGGGGCCCATACACCTAACGATTTTCCCGCCGATATACAGCCGTTTTGATCACGGCGGCAATACATTACCTGCTCCAGCCGGCACGAGTCCCCTGGTCTTCTTCTCCGCTTCGGGCTTCGGGCTCCAGAGCTACACAGAACTTCCTGTCCCGGCAGGAAGTTTAAACAGTAGAGTGCCCTCTACTGTTTAAACTTCCCCTGGACAGGAAGTTCAGTAGCCGGAGCGGAGAAGAAGAAGACAGCGGGGACTTGCGCCGGCCGGAACAGGTAATGTATGCAAAGGGGGGGGGGGGGGGGGTGGCAGCAGCGGCAGATCCCCAGATTGTGATCGGTTGCAGGCTGAAATCGGTTCACAATCTGTTTGCAGTAAAGGTGGCCATACGATCCCTCTCTGATCAGATTCAATCAGAGAGGGATCTATCTGTTGGTCGAATCTGATGGCAAATCGACCAGTGTATGGCCACCTTTAGTTTTAATATTTAAGGCACACAACTCCTTGAAGTTCCTATGGACAGGACATAAGGGAACAATCGATCCTTTAAGGACATATACAGCACATCAGTTACCCCCCCCCACACACACACACACATTTCCCACCATCACCTCTGTAAATTATACCTTCACATTCATATATGGATCAATAGGAGCCTTATCTGAACAAGGGGCAGATTACTCCCCAATCAGAAATTGGTAGGAGAATAATGACCAATATTCCAATTTGAAGAACTTGATCTTCTGATCAAATTTGAGTGAAGAGTGAAGAAGACCTGTCCTGTCATGGGGAGCAGGTAATGTATAACACTCCACTGGCGCTCTGCATTAATTACGTACAGGACCGATCCCTTCCCTGCCCATGGCTATTATTACGCAACTGCAGGTAGCATCTGTTTTGGGCACAAGAAGACAGTTTTGCAAACTAAGTTTCGCATATAATATAAATAATTTAATAAAAATTGCAAAAATGGTTAATGTATAATTCTATAATGTTTTGGTACAGCTAATTAAACATGTATTAGACATATTATGCATTAAAAATAAAAGACAAACCAGAACGGCAGATTTAACATAAGCTCTTCAATAACATTTGCACAGCAACTGAATACGTGACAGCTGCTACCCTAAGAACAACATTTACTTTTATGAAAGCAGGTTGTTTCTGCTCTGCCAGGAATTCCCAGAGAAGATTTGAAGATTGAATAAGTAACACTGAGCTGATCAATCTGCTGGATGTGGATGGCGTTGGGCTGCAGTGAACGGGATGGTGTCATGTCGACCGTGATTTTTATGTCACGTTATTTTGAGCTGTGATACAGTGATCCTGACTTATTAAAGCATCCCCCCGGCTGACAGAGCCCTGAGGAAGATCAGTGTTCCTGTGACTGTGACCTTTATTTACTAACAATTGCCTACTATTATGTAACAAACGTACAAAGCTAAATATCAGGCAAGGGCAAGGGTAGATGAAATGTGATTGTGGGTGGGTGTGCTGAATTTATTTTAATGCAGACCGCCCTGGCTACAGGTGCGTAACAATAGACCCTGCAAGGGATGCAGCTGCAGGGGGGCCCAGAAGCTTCAGGGGGCCCTGTTCTTAGAGACTGACAACTAAGGGTAAGGTAAGGAAAAACTTTCTGCACTCTGCACAATTGTTCTACAGTAATGACTGCATCTGCTCAGCCACTAATAACGAATTATACAAAGTTTTGTAGACAAAGATTTGTAGACAGTCCCTATTCAGTGGGCACGGGGAGGGGGCCCCATCCAAAGTTTTTGCAGGGGGGCCCAGTGATTTCTAGTTACGCCCCTGCCTGGCTACTATTAAAAGTCAACTTAAAGAGGATCTGTACTGTGAAAATCTTACATAAATAAACGTACCAGCCTGTTTTTTGTCTTCTCCTAGCCCCCACCTGTGACATTTTCGCTGCTACCCGCTGCTTTCTTGGTGATAAAATCACTGTTTTATTCATTGTTTTTGTAAACAATAAAGATGGCTGCCAAACAGGATATATGTCATCAGAGCAGTGGCTCCTTTCAAGCCTGACATGACTTCTGGAATGTTACTCCACTTGTTGCCTTAGCTGCTTGTCTGGGCTTTGAACTGATCCTTCTGCACTCACAGCTGTTTGAAATGTCACAGCTCTGTGAGGCAGACAAGTTGGCTGTGAGCAGAGACCTTGTCTGTGACTCCTACACACAGCACACACACAGAGCCTGCAGGGGGCATGCAGGGGGTGTGCATAACGTCTCCCTATCACAGCAGACTCAGTGAATTCCTCTCTGGGTCGACAAAGCTTGGCAAAGAAAAGAAGATTAGATATATTACAGAGACAGTGCAACTAGAAAAGGCTGTAGTAATCCAGACCACATTAGAACAGGTATAGGAACTTCTAGGATAGAAGACATAAGGCTGAAAATGTTGTTGCACAGTCTCTTTAAGTGAGTGGAATATGGTGGCTGCCATACTGATTTCCTTATAAGCAATGCTTTCCTGCATGTGTATGTGTTATTTCAGTGGCGGTTGGTCACCTGGGTGCGGGGAGAAGCTGAGAGTTGGTTCTCCCCACACTAGGCAAAGTGCAATACAATACAATACAATAACATTTCTATAGCGCTTTTCTCCAATAGGACTCAAAGCGCTTAAGCTCTCTCAGATTCAGCGATTCGTAGTAGGATGAAGTATTCACACAACAAAAGTTATATTTCTGCAAATGCCAAACAGAACTGGTGGGTTTTCAGTCTAGATTTAAACACCTCTAGAGATGGAGCTGTCCTGATCTGTTGAGGTAAGAAGTTCCAAAACGTAGGGGCAGCATGAAAGAAGGCTCTGGGACCAAAAGTTTCCAAGTGGACTCTGGGTATGACTAGATTATTAGAACCTGTGGATCTGAGAATGCAGGGATTACTACGCAGCTGCAACATTTCTTTCATGTATCCAGGGCCCAGATTATTCAGTGATTTGAAATGTCAGTAGGCCGATCTTGAATAGAACCCTCCATTCTATAGGTAGCCAGTGAAGGGAGTGCAGGACTGGCGTTATGTGGCAGTGACTGGGTTGGTTGGTTAGCAGTCTGGCACCAGTGTTCTGTATCAGCTGTAGGCGGTACAAGTCCTTTTTTGGAAGGCCAGTGTAGAGAGCATTGCAGTAGTCCAGTCGGGATGTGATGAAGGCGTGGACTAAGGTTGGCAGATCTTCTGGGGGGATGAGGTGCTTGATTTTTGCGATGTTCTTAAGGTGAAAATAGGATGATTTCACCACAGCAGAGATGTGAGTTCTGAAGTTTAAATCCCCATCAATTAGAACTCCCAGGCTACGCACATGATTAGAGCTGCATAGATCCGTGCCTCCTATTCCCAGTGGTGAAGATTGCAAGTTAAGTTGTTTTGTTGTCATGCGCTGCCCTCCAATCAGAAGGACTTCAGTTTTGTCTGCATTTAGTTTCAGCCAGTTGTCATTCATCCATTGCTGTAGTTCACGTAAGCAGGCGTTTATAGTTGGAGTTGGGTCTGTCACACTAGGCTTGAAGGAAAGATATAGTTGGGTGTCGTCCGCATAGCAGTGGTATGTCAGGCCATGTTTTTGGATTAGTTTTCCAAGCGGTAACATGTAAATCGTGAAAAGCAGGGGAGAGAGGATTGAGCCCTGGGGCACCCCATACTTAAGTGGTATAGGGGTGGACAGGAAGGGCCCCATAGACACTTTTTGGGTTCTGCCACTCAAGAAGGATTTGAACCACTGAAGAACTATGCCATCAATGCCGCAGTATTCTTGTAGCCTGTTTATCAAGATGTCATGGTCAACTGTGTCAAAGTAGGCACTTGGAAAAGAAGTAATGTGCAATCTTGCGCTACTCAAACATAATGATGGTATAAAGGCTATAATACAAAACTTTAGCAGCTCGTCAGCCCCGGCTGGGGGGTGTAACTGTTGCTGAAGAAAAATTAGGCACTTGCCTAGACACTTGCACATGCGCAGTATGGAGTCTCTGGAAGTACTTGGGGACACGAGTGGTTCCGAAGCCTTCGGAGGCAGCAGATAATGCAAGAGTGACGGCGCTGGAACAAGAGGTACAAGAGAGGAACGGGAAGGCTCTATACTGCAGAGTTCCCCAACCCTATCCTCGAGGACCACCAACAGTACATGTTTTGCAGAAAACCACAAACATGCACAGGTGAGGTAATTAGTGTCTCAGCAGAACTGATTTAACTACCTTTGAGGATTTCCACAAAACATGCATTGTTGGTGGGCCTTGGGGGCAGGGTTGGGGAACACTGCTCTGTAGCATCAGAGCCTTCCCTGTCCATAGGTAAGTATCTCTTTTTTTTTGGGGGGGGGGGGGGCTTTACTCTCACTTTAAATTTCACCTAGTGAGTTCAGGTCATCTATAAACCTACAAAATGTACCAGTTTTTTATCCATGTTTATTTAAAGACGATCTGATCTTCTGTCTTGTTCACGGATACATTTCTTTTTTTTATTATTATAACATGACTGTGCCTTGAGAGTCCGCTCTTTCAATGTCCAAGAATATTCGGGCTAATTTTGTACACCCTAGACTCGATTAATCACAGTGCAGCCCGGTCTTGCTTGGCTTCCCATATCAAAACAATTCATCTTTATTTGGCACTGGACGTGAGCGGAAATTATTCTTCGATACAGTCAAATATTCTAAAGCGTATTAAAGTACTCTTGGTACGCGTGACTCTTCTTTGTCGGGTTGTATTTTTGGATGGACAAGTTTCTGGGGAATTCCAATGGCATTTAGGTTAGTCATTCGCTTTAGGTATCTTTTCACATTTGACCGAATATTGTGGTTATTGAAGGTGCACAAAATAACAACACATGGGACTCTGTTTAAACAATATCCACAGGAATAACATAGCATTGGCAAGATTAACATCTATTGGATGTAGCACTCAGTGAATCACCTTGTATCCAATTTCATTGTCAATTGCACATTTTTTATGTCCATAGCTGTTTGCCAATAAAAAGAGATGGACAAACAGCAATTATATATATTGTTTCCTCTTAATATTTAGTTATGAGACAGAGATAATTAACTACCGAACATATGGTTTATTTTAAAATTATTAAACGGGTCAATAATACGCACATTTTTGGCTGAGCGAACTATGTTTTTAAAATAGAGAGAAACATCCTAGAAGACTATGCATGCTGAAATCAATGTACAAAATGTGCTAGAGGTAAAAATTTGAAGAAGATGGGGAAATAGGGGTCTAAAAGCATACGTATTGTTGACCCGCCGGGGAGTTGGGCGCCGGGAGAGCCAATGACGGTTTTTGCTGCTGGCGCAAAACTCCCCCGTGGTGTTTAATACTATTCCTCCTCTGAATTGTATCAACCGCCAGGTCCCCGAATTACCCTTAAGCACCTCGCACAGCATTACATTGCTTTATGGGGTGCCTGGTTTCAGCACTCGGAGGTAAGCGCCGAAACCTCCCTTTTCAGTCATAAAGGCTACCTGAAGTCCTAAAGGGACCCTGAACAGACAATAAAAATTCAATCTTACCTGGGGCTTTCTTCAGCCCCCAGTAGCACGTGAGGTCCCTTGGCATCCTCAAGGTCCCTTCTGTCCTTCTGCTGGGGCTCCGGTAGCACGCGACTTGACTAGGAGTCGTGCACAACTGCCTGTCTATGCGTCCAGCTTGATCACACACCCGTCGCCATGAGTGTTCAGAGCATGCACGGTTTTTGAAAGAATGCTTGCTCAGAACACTCACAGAGACATACACGGGATCAAGCTGGGTGCGCAGATGGGCTGCACATGCACAGTTGCGCACAACTCCCAGCCAAGTCGTGTGCTACCGGAGCCGCCAGCAGGAGAACAGAGGGGACCCAGAGGACACTGAGAGACCTCATGGGCTACTGGGGACAGCAGGAAGCCCCAAGTAAGTTCAGATTCCATTTTTATTGTCTGTTCAGGGTCCCTTTAAAAAGAAAAAAAGAAATACCATACCTCAGTAGTAGGAAGCCCCTGAATAGTCCAGAGGCTTCCCTGAACTTCTTATCCTCTGCCGTTCTAGAGCTGAGGCCCTCTAAACATAGTAAACAAAATTGAAGTGAAGTAAGTATCTTGTGGCCACGCTCCTGCCTGTGTACAAGCATGGACATACGTGTATGGTCTGTGCCTCCCCAGTAGCATGAAGCAGGGGGTTGTGCTGCAACACAGACTGTAGCATGGCTATGATGAGGGATAGAGTCCTGGGCAACAGTGAAGGTGTCAAGGAGGATCAGGGAACATTCTGAATCATGCAGAGGTTTCCCACTACTTCGGCAAATATCTAATTTTTGCCTTTCAGTTTTGCATCGCACTGTTGGAAATGCTCACCAATTTTCGTCATTTTTGTGTTGAATATGCAAAATTCATGGTCTCTGTGATATTTATTTTTCTTTGACCATATATGATCAATGAAAAACAAATGCCTCAGAAACTGTTAATGTTCACAATAACTGAAAATTTTTGCAGAAACTGCAACTTTTCGTTCACAAATATATCAACTGATATGAATGGGTCTACATCATGACGTCTGTGAATGTGACAGTGAAACAGACGTTTTAAATGAAAAATGCAAAAACAGCGAAAAACACAACAAAACTGCGGAAAACCGCAAAAGTATTACAAAATGATTGTCAATGGCATTTTCACACTAAGTTTAACATTTCATTATTTTCGTGAACATTAACACACACAAAAAAAAATCTGCATTTTTGCTTATCACTGTTATATACTAGGTCATTTATTTATTAATGACCTAGTAGATGCAGTAGTGAGCAATGTTGCTATTTTTGCAGATGATACAAAATTGTGCAGAATCATCAACTCTCAGGAAGATAGTGTCATATTGCAACAGGATCTGGATAGGATGGCTATATGGGCACATACATGGCAGATGAAATTCAACGTTGACAAATGTAAAGTCATGCATTTTGGACGTACTAATGGTCTAGCACCATACAAAATAAATGGGATACAGTTGGGGACGTCAAACTTGGAGAAGGACTTAGGAGTACTCATCGACAACAAGTTAAATAATCGTACTCAATGCCAAGCAGCTGCAGCTAAAGCTAACAAAATTTTGGGATGCATTAAAAGGGAAATAAAAACTCGAGATGCTAGCATAGTATTGCCCCTGTTTAACTCTCTAGTAAGGCCACATCTGGAATATGGAATTCAGTTCTGGGCACCACATTACAAAAAATATATTGCAGTTTTAGAGCAGGTGCAGAGACGAGCAACAAAATTGATACGTGGGATGGAAGGTCTCACTTATCAAGAAAGGTTAGATAAACTGGGTTTATTTAGCCTAGAGAAAAGACGCCTTAGAGGGGATCTAATTAACATGTATAAATACATCAGAGGGCAATATAATAGCTTGGCGGATGAGCTTTTTGTCCCTAGGCCTTCTCAAAGGACTAGAGGACATGATCTGCGCATGGAGGAAAAACGTTTTAGCCATTTATTTAGGAAAGGGTTCTTTACAGTTAGAGTGATTAAGATGTGGAATGCATTGCCACAGGAAGTCGTTATGGCAAACTCTATACCTGCATTTAAAGGGGGCTTAGATGCTTTTCTTGCGTTGAAAGACATCCATGGCTACAATTACTAGGTAATGCCTAATGATGTTGATCCAGGGATTTTATCTGATTGCCATCTGGAGTCGGGAAGGAATTTTTCCCTTTAGGGGCTAATTGGACCATGCCTTGTAAGGGTTTTTTCGCCTTCCTCTGGATCAACAGGGATATGTGAGGGAGCAGGCTGGTGTTGTACTTTATACTGGTTGAACTCGATGGACGTATGTCTTTTTTCAACCAAAATAACTATGTAACTATGTAACTGCCCACTGTATACGTTTCGAAAAAAAAAAAAAAAATCTGTGTAGTTAAATAGATACTGTTTAAATGACAATTCATTGATACATTTTAACTATCAGAATGCTGTGCTAAATCCCCCAAAATACCCCCTAAAGAACTCAAGGCATGCATGAAAAAAGGGTGCCGTGAAAAAAGGGCACGGGTGGATAACGAAATCTGATAACGATAAGCATTGTTGTCAAATTTGGTTAATGATAAATACCGTTGTAAAAACAGACGAGGAAAAATAATGAAAAGGTATTAAGGTTAAAAATCGTTACATAGTTCAACAATATAGCTTAACCCAACCCTACCCTCATACAGAACCATCCCCTGGTGGTGCCTAAAACTAACCATCCGGTGGTGCCTAACCCTAACCACCCTCCCCCGGGGTGCCTAACCATAACCACCCCTCCGGTGATCCCTAAGCCCCCTGTGGTGCTTAACCCTAACCACCCCGCTGGTGGTGCCTAACCCTAACAACCCCCCCCGGTGTTGCCTAAAACTTACCGCCACCCGGGTATTGCCTAACCCTAACCACTACCCCTGGTGGTGCCTAACCGTAACCACTCCCTCTGCAGAAACTCCCTTTTACACATAGAAATGATAATATCTTTGATAACGTGAAATCTGTGCATAAAAACAAAAGAATATGATAAAAACTATAAAGTTGCAAGCTTCTAAAACGATAACATACTTCAAAAACTTTAATGTTCTAATGTTGTTAGTGATATTTATCGTGGCACCCTTTTTTTCTGTTTTTATCTCCGTATTAATGATAATTACATTAGAGTCTATGGCGGCGCCCTTTTCGTCCACACTCAGCCGGCACCCTTTTTTCCTGCTACCGACTCAAGTACTTGAAAAATTCAAGCACTACTCACTTACCCACTGCTTTCCTTGGAGACCGCATAGTATACTAGTGCGGATCAGTGAATAATAGCGCACAGCGCCTATGCATAAAAATGGCGCCGCATTCAAAAAGATACGCTTCTCGCTATTTATCGTTAGTACTGCATAATAATGGCGCACAGGGAAAAAAAGAAGAAAAACGGCACGCAGTAACGTGATTTATCAATAGCGCCGTTCATATGCCAAACAGCAGACGTTATTGCGCACAGTAACGTTATTTATCAATAGCGCCCTACATAAGCCAAACTGCAGAAGTTATTTAACTGCAAAACGGTGAATAGATTCAATGTAACACTGTCAAGGTTAGGGTTAGGCACCACCAGGGGAGATTTAGGGTTAGGCACCCCCAGTGAGGTCTTAGGGTTAGGCACCACCAGGGGGTGCTTAGGGTTAGGCACCTCCAGGGGGGTGGTTAGGGTTAGGCACCACCAGGGGGTCTTAGGGTTAGGCACCACCAGGGGGGTCTTAGGGTTAGGCACCACCAGGGGTTCTTAGGGTTAGGCACCACCAGGGGGGTCTTAGGGTTAGGCACCACCAGGGGGGTGGTTAGGGTTAGGCACCACCGGGGGGTGGTTAGGGTTAGGCACCACCAGGGGGGGTTTAGGGGTTAGGGATAGGTGCAAAGAGGGTTCTGTGTGCTAACGCTAAATAGCGATAAGGCTTTAACGTTAAATAGTGATAAGCGACAAACGGATTAGTGGAAACACCGTGTGCATGGTGCCATTTTCAAATGGATCCTACTAGTGAGTAGATTTCAGGTTTATACTATAAATTTAGCACCCACTCCAAAAAAGAGCACAAATTAAATTACTTTTTTCAATTGATCAATTTTCAAGCTGCGTATATTTTCATCCAAAATTTGCGTAATCCTTTGTCAACCCAGAATTATTTGCATCTCATTGACCTTCCTTAGTAATCAATAGTACCACTATTCGTCATTGATAACTGCAGCAGTTTAACAGTAGACCGTTTGTTTTTGTATTCGGTGTCACTTTAAATTTAGCATCCGGGTCCTGTCACCAGAAAACATGTCAACTACCTAGCTGAAGTGTTCTTTTTCCATTGAAAACAATGTGTAGCGGTCCACAAACTATTCCCACAGTAAACAACAAAGACATAAACAGCGTGGTCTATGGGAACAAGACAAAGCACAAACCCCTCTTAACCCCGAGCCTATGTAATAACTTTTAATGCAGCAGCTTATGTTTCAGGGCTACTGTTTAAGTTTGATTTAGCTCGCTCTTTCGCTTTGTTTACCAAATCCGCTTCTTCTCCATCCAGAGATGCACTCAGCAGTGTATTTTTATAGGCCGCGGGCTATTATTGGAGAAATTATTTATCGGGGAGGGTAAAAATATTTACTTGCAATGAAATACGTCAAATCCTGGCCTGACCCGGCTCTGCTTTTTTTTAAGCCGTGGTCAACACAACTTAACGAGAGTCAAATGAGAAATGGAGGAGGCTTCTGGCTGAACTGCTGGCCGTATGGGTTAGCTTAAACAAAAGTCTTAACTGCAATTTAAAACTTCAAGATGGGATGACAATCAGGGAAAGGTGCTTGGAAAAGAAAAAAATACGGAAGCTTTATGAAATTAATTTTTCTAGCCTGCAATTAGGCCGGTTAATACACTGTTAAGTAAAAACCATGTGAAAGAGTATTAAAGGAGTTTAGAAGGAGTATTAACCACTTAAGGACTGCAGTCATAAAACCCCTTAAGGACCAGAGCCTTTTTTTCTATTCGGACCACTGCAGCTTTCACGGTTTATTGCTCAGTCATACAACCTACCACCTAAATGAATTCTACCTCCTTTTCTTGTCACTAATACAGCTTTCTTTCGGTGCTATTTGATTGCTGCTGCGAGTTTTAGTTTTTATTAAATTCATCAAAAAAGACATGAATTTTGTCAAAAAAATGACTTTTTTAACTTTCTGTGCTGACAGTTTTCAAATAAAGTAAAATTTCCTATACATTTGAGCGC
Organism: Hyperolius riggenbachi; assembly: GCF_040937935.1. Lineage (NCBI taxonomy): Eukaryota > Metazoa > Chordata > Amphibia > Anura > Hyperoliidae > Hyperolius > Hyperolius riggenbachi. Next base: position 83,303,583 of record NC_090649.1, on the reverse strand, counting down.
GAAAGTTATTCTGCTACATGTCTTTGATAAAAAAAAACCCATTCAGTGTATATTTATTGGATTGGGTAAAAGTTATAGCGTTTACAAACTATGGTGCAAAAAGTGAATTTTCCCATTTTCAAGCATCTCTGACTTTTCTGCGCACCTGTCAGGTTTCATGAGGGGCTAAAATTCCAGGATAGTACAAATACCCCCCAAATGACCCCATTTTGGAAAGAAGACATCCCAAAGTATTCAGTGAGAGGCATGGTGAGTTCATAGAAGATTTTATTTTTTGTCACAAGTTAGCGGAAAATGACACTTTGTAACAAAAAAAACAAAAAAAAAAAAGTTTCCATTTCTTCTAACTTGCGACAAAAAAAAAAATGAAATCTGCCACGGACTCACTATGTTCCTGTAATGATCTGTGCCCGTGTCATCCTGCTGGTGGCAGCACTAAAGAACTTGAGGTGAACTTCAGCTGTCGACCAGCAGATGGCTCTCGTATTGCTGGGAGCAGTGCAATTCCTCGGCTCACCAGCAGATGGAACTGTGAAAGACTCTGGTCAGTCACCTGAGCAATGTGCTGCATATATAAGGCCGGACTTCCTAGCAGCACATTGCTAGGTCATTTTGCTTGTTCCCTTGCAGGGTTGTGACTCTGGCCAATCTTCCTGTACTCCTGAAACTCTGTTCCTGTATCCTGAGCTCCTGGTATTTTGACTCCTGCCTGTTCGACCAATCTCTTGCCTCCTGATTCTGTACTTCTTATCCATTCTGATTTCCCGGTATTTGATCCTTGCTAGTCTGACGATTCTTCTGTGTGCTGATTGTGTTGAGACGTGTTTGTATATATTGGGTTACTGTATATATTGTGTGACCTGTGCCCTTGCATATTCACTGTATATATTAGTTAGTTAGTTAGTCAGGGTGATATTGGGTCACAGTGGTCACCTGGTACGATTGCATGCATTGGTTGTATGTGTATGTGCATCCTTGTAAATAAACACATTTATTATTCTATTCTGTTGTGCAGACGTCAGTATTTCTATTGTGATCTTCCAGTTTGTTTAACCAAAACGATTGCCATGCAGAGATCGTGGATTTGCCAGTCTGGTTCCAGTCACGACCACGATCTGCATGGCCAATCGTTACAGAATGACCTAGCCCACCCATATATTGATCACAGAAATACTGCAGATTCATCTAGCAGTACAATGAGTTGGAATTTTGATGATGTGTACTACTATGTCTTGCTCGCTGAGGATAGCAAAAGTTATTCCTTCATGTATTTTGCAGCTTACTCCAGAAAGCAGCTTCAGCAGTTATTGGAGTTAGTGCAAAACTATGTTAATCAGAAAATCTTGTCTGCAGAAGAGGTGCAGGACTTGCTGCAGGTCCTTCAATGGTTGCTGAAAAGTAAATTATCCAAGGATAATTTTCTTGATCCTCCATTTAGCCCATCTGATGTTACCGTTTTGACGTCTATTTTGAAAAACGACAGGGAATCTTTCTTTAAGTTCTACTCCAAGAAAGACAAAAATATCATGCAAGCTTGTGTCCAATCCCTTCAATCATTGATTGATTTAAGAGTATGCAAATTTGAAAAAACCTCCTTGTTAATGTCTGCCTGGGAAGAGATGTTAATTTCCCAATGCAAACCTTGTTCTGTGACAGCAAAGAATAAAATACAAACTGGTTCTTTGTCTGTTACAATCCAGTCCAGTCTTGATTCTGTTTCTGATGTAGTTCAGTCAAGTTCTATTAATAGACAAATAAATTCTCTGCCAGTTAGGAACCAATCTCGTTTAGAACCTGTCTTTTGTGCAGCAGATATTAACTATCTAGCTGATCATTTAAAGAAGGATAGGAAAAGTTTTTTAAACCACTATTCTAAAATGGAAAGTTCTTGTCTGCTGAAATATGTGCATGCTGTGAAAAGGATGAGTGGTTACAAATTGTGTCCGCAGAAAGCCGCCTCTGCCCTGATCCAAGTTTGGGAGGAAATCTTGTCATTTGATGCAGATGCATGCACGCATGTGATTGAGGAATCAAATGAGTGGAGAGATTGCAACAATCGAGTCAGTTTTGATTTTACTGCAGAAGAGATCAATGCTTATTATGGCTATTTGAAGAATGATAGGGAAGAGTTTATGTCATTCTATTTGCAACAAGATGAGGAGTTTATTAGGAATTGTATCTGTGGAGTAAGATCTCTGATGGTTAATGCCTTGTGTGAGAATGAGTCTGCCTCTGCTTTGATTGCCATCTGGCAAGAAATTCTTTCCTCTAAATTTCAATCTCATCCTCTCTCTGATAACCCTTATGTCCAGAGTTCACAACCTGCAAGTCAGTTATCTGTACAAACTCCATTGCAAACTGCAGTCAGAACTACACCTTGGTCCTGGCAAAGATCATTAGAAAACAAGTCATCACCCAAGAAGAAAAAGAAATTCTTTCCTACCAACTCCATTCAGCATGTGCAGCCTCCAGCCGATTCCAGTTGTGTGCAGCCTCCGGTCGATTCCAGTTGTGTGCAGCCTGCAGCCGATTCCAGTCGTGTGCAGCCTGCAGCCGATTCCAGTCGTGTGCAGCCTGCAGCCGATTCCAGTCGTGTGCAGCCTCCAGCCGATTCCAGTCGTGTGCAGCCTCCAGCCGATTCCAGTCGTGTGCAGCCTCCAGCCGATTCCAGTCGTGTGCAGCCTCCAGCCGATTCCAGTCGTGTGCAGCCTCCAGCCGATTCCAGTCGTGTGCAGCCTCCAGCCGATTCCAGTCGTGTGCAGCCTCCAGCCGATTCCAGTCGTGTGCAGACTCCTTCCAGCTCCATACAAACTCCATCCAGCTCCATACAGACTTCATCCAGATCCGTGCAGACTTCACCCCGATCCGTGCAGACTTCAACCATGTCCATGCAGACTCCAGGTGATTTGTGTCCTCAGCAATCTCCAGTCTGTCCTGAGCAGTCCTTCGCCTTTCTTTGTGGACTCTTTCATGGACTAGGTTTGCTGACAGTGGGTCAGCCTGCCAGGCCTGCAGAGCTCCAGAATGTTTATCCTGCAGTATCCAGTCCTGCAATCCAGCCCGCAGAGTGTTGCATCCAGCCCGCAGAGTGTTGCATCCAGCCCGCAGAGTGTTGCATCCAGCCCGCAGAGTGTTGCATCCAGCCCGCAGAGTGTTGCATCCAGCCCGCAGAGTGTTGCATCCAGCCCGCAGAGTGTTGCATCCAGCCCGCAGAGTGTTGCATCCAGCCCGCAGAGTGTTGCATCCAGCCCGCAGAGTGTTGCATCCAGCCCGCGGAACTTTGCTCCTTGCCTGCGGAACTTTGCTCCTTGCCTGCGGAACTTTGCTCCTTGCCTGCGGAACTTTGCTCTTTGCCTGCGGAACTTTGCTCCCAGTCCACACAGGCTCAGTTCACACCGTTTCAGTGCCAGTCCGCACAAACTGTATCGGGATCTCAGCCAACGGTCCAGCCAAGCGCTCAGCCAACGGTCCAGCCAAGCGCTCAGCCAACGGTCCAGCCAAGTGCTCAACCAAAGGTCCAGATCCATGAGGTTACACAGGCTGTTGTCCTGTCTGAAACCACTGAGTCTGCTGTCCTGTCTGAAGCATCCCAACCTGTTAACTTGCCTAAAGTTATCCCGTCTTCTGTTTTGCCTGAGGGTATGCAAGCTGTTGCCCAGCCTTCACAGACTTTTGTTGCTGCTGTTCCTGTAGGTGCCAAGTCTGTTGATGATCCTGCTCCTAATGGTGCTCAGACTGATGTTCCTGATGGTGCCCGGCCTGCTACTGTTCTTGCTTCTCCTGGTAGTGCCTGGTCTGCTGGACTACTTGAGGGCACCCAGTTTACCATCCAGCCTGTTGCTGCCCTGCCCGAGACTATTCAGTCTGTTGCTAATCTGCCTGCAGCACTACCTGAAGCTTTCCAGTTAACTGCTCAGATGTCACAGGACTCTGCTGTTGCTTCCAAGTCTGGCGACTCTGCTGTTGCTTCCAAGTCTGGCGACTCTGCTGTTGCTTCCAAGTCTGGCGACTCTGCTGTTGCTTCCAAGTCTGGCGACTCTGCTGTTGCTTCCAAGTCTGGCGACTCTGCTGTTGCTTCCAAGTCTGGCGACTCTGCTGTTGCTTCCAAGTCTGGCGACTTTGCTGCTGCTTCCAAGGTTGGTGAATCTGCTGCCGCTTCTGAGGGTATCCAGTCTGCTGCCGCTTCTGAGGGTATCCAGTCTGCTGCCGCTTCTGAGGGTATCCAGTCTGCTGCCGCTTCTGAGGGTATCCAGTCTGCTGCCGCTTCTGAGGGTATCCAGTCTGCTGCCGCTTCTGAGGGTATCCAGTCTGCTGCCGCTTCTGAGGGTATCCAGTCTGCTGCCGCTTCTGAGGGTATCCAGTCTGCTGCCGCTTCTGAGGGTATCCAGTCTGCTGCCGCTTCTGAGGGTATCCAGTCTGCTGCCGCTTCTGAGGGTATCCAGTCTGCTGCCGCTTCTGAGGGTATCCAGTCTGCTGCCGCTTCTGAGGGTATCCAGTCTGCTGCCGCTTCTGAGGGTATCCAGTCTTCGGTTCCAGTTGTTGCTTCCAAGTCTGCGGTTCCAGTTGTTGCTTCCAAGTCTGCGGTTCCAGTTGTTGCTTCCAAGTCTGCGGTTCCAGTTGTTGCTTCCAAGTCTGCGGTTCCAGTTGTTGCTTCCAAGTCTGCGGTTCCAGTTGTTGCTTCCAAGTCTGCGGTTCCAGTTGTTGCTTCCAAGTCTGCGGTTCCAGTTGTTGCTTCCAAGTCTGCGGTTCCAGTTGTTGCTTCCAAGTACGGTGTTCCTGCGGATCTCAAGACTGCTCCGGCTCTTCTTGATCCTGATGGGTTCCAGTCTGTTCCTGCTCCTTCGGATCCTGATGATCTCCACGCTGCTGATATCTCTGCTTCCCAATCTATGTTTCTGCGTGACTCTTTCCAGTCACATAATGTCCAGGTTCTCCAGCATCTTTGGGTCCAGCCTCCAAAGACTCTTGTGTACCACCCATATCTGTTAATGTCTTTTGAATTTTTTCCCTCCCTGCCCACCCAATCTTGGCTCCTCTATTGGGACCCAGGTGGGGGTAATACTGGAGATCGTGTGGAGCGTTCGGAGTCCGCTCCTAAAAGAGGGGGGTACTGTAATGATCTGTGCCCGTGTCATCCTGCTGGTGGCAGCACTAAAGAACTTGAGGTGAACTTCAGCTGTCGACCAGCAGATGGCTCTCGTATTGCTGGGAGCAGTGCAATTCCTCGGCTCACCAGCAGATGGAACTGTGAAAGACTCTGGTCAGTCACCTGAGCAATGTGCTGCATATATAAGGCCGGACTTCCTAGCAGCACATTGCTAGGTCATTTTGCTTGTTCCCTTGCAGGGTTGTGACTCTGGCCAATCTTCCTGTACTCCTGAAACTCTGTTCCTGTATCCTGAGCTCCTGGTATTTTGACTCCTGCCTGTTCGACCAATCTCTTGCCTCCTGATTCTGTACTTCTTATCCATTCTGATTTCCCGGTATTTGATCCTTGCTAGTCTGACGATTCTTCTGTGTGCTGATTGTGTTGAGACGTGTTTGTATATATTGGGTTACTGTATATATTGTGTGACCTGTGCCCTTGCATATTCACTGTATATATTAGTTAGTTAGTTAGTCAGGGTGATATTGGGTCACAGTGGTCACCTGGTACGATTGCATGCATTGGTTGTATGTGTATGTGCATCCTTGTAAATAAACACATTTATTATTCTATTCTGTTGTGCAGACGTCAGTATTTCTATTGTGATCTTCCAGTTTGTTTAACCAAAACGATTGCCATGCAGAGATCGTGGATTTGCCAGTCTGGTTCCAGTCACGACCACGATCTGCATGGCCAATCGTTACAGTTCCTCTCTGAATACCTTGAAGTGTCTACTTTCCAAAATGCAGTATGGAGCTAGTGGATGCCCCTTAGATGCGATCTGGCCCCCACAGTCTGGACTTGGCTGCTCCCGATAAAACCACTGTAGTAAAAGAAGAAGAGAGAGGGGCGCTCTAAGTCCGTTGCACTGCTGGACTGTGCTCTAATAGGACAGGTCTCACCTGTTTGTGGTGGGGCTTGCACAGCGTACACAGCCCAGATCAGCCTTGTCCCTCTTAGCCGAGCCCAGGGGGTACGCGAGACCACGTGTTGAGAAACACTGCTTTACGGCACCTGCTCCTTTCTTAGAAGTAATAAGAATTCCTGGACCCCACCCACTGCAGTGCGGATTGGTCAAGTCGGGCTTTTGTATGGAGGGGAGGGTATTTATCTCTGAGGGATGTCTAGCTTCATAAGCATTAACTTGAAAAAGCGGAGACTGTATCTCCGCGAAACGCGTTGTTTTAATAAAATTTTATGTTCTTACCATATCCAAGTCTATCTACCTTCACTTTCGTGAAGTTTCCTGTTTAGCAATATACATTGCACAGGGCCAGAAGCTCCGTATTGAGCTGTCTGGCGTTACCCGGCAACTAACCTACTACTTCCTGGAGCGAGTGACGTCACTTCCGCCCCGCGTTGGAGCTCAGTCCCCGGCTCGGCTAAGAGGGACAAGGCTGATCTGGGCTGTGTACGCTGTGCAAGCCCCACCACAAACAGGTGAGACCTGTCCTATTAGAGCACAGTCCAGCAGTGCAACGGACTTAGAGCGCCCCTCTCTCTTCTACTTTCCAAAATGGGGTCATTTGTGGGGTGTGTTCACTGTCCTGGCATTTTGGGGGGTGCCTAATTGTAAGCACCCCTGTAAAGCCTAAAGATGCTCATTGGACTTTGGGCCCCTTAGCGCAGTTAGGCTGCAAAAAAGTGCCACACATGTGGTATTGCCGTACTCAGGAGAAGTAGTATAATGTGTTTTGGGGTGTATTTTTACACATACCCATGCTGGGTGGGAGAAATATCTCCGTAAATGACAATTGTTTTCTTTTTTTAACACACAATTGTCAATTTATAGAGATATTTCTCCCACTCAGCATGGGTATGTGGAAAAATACACCCCAAAACACATTATACTACTTCTCCTGAGTACGGCGATACCACATGTGTGGCACTTTTTTGCACCCTAACTGCGCTAAGGGGCCCAAAGTCCAATGAGTACCTTTAGGATTTCACAGGTCATTTTGAGAAATTTCGTTTCAAGACTGCTCCTCACGGTTTAGGGCCCCTAAAATGCCAGGACAGTATAGGAATCCCACAAATTACCCCATTTTAGAAGGAAGACACCCCAAGGTATTCCATTAGGAGGATGGTGAGTTCATAGAAGATTTTTTTTTTTTGTCACAAGTTAGCGGAAATTGATTTTAATTGTTTTTTTTTTCACAAAGTGTCATTTTCTGCTAACTTGTGACAAAAATAAAATCTTCTATGAACTCACCATACTCCTAACGGAATACCTTGGGGTGTCTTCTTTCTAAAATGGGGTCATTTGTGGGGTTCCTATACTGCCCTGGCATTTTAGGGGCCCTAAACCGTGAGGAGTAGTCTTGAAACCAAATGTCGCAAAATGACCTGTGAAATCCTAAAGGTACTCATTGGACTTTGGGCCCCTTAGCGCACTTAGGGTGCAAGAAAGTGCCACACATGTGGTACCGCCGTACTCAGGAGAAGTAGTATAATGTGTTTTGGGGTGTATTTTTACACATACAGATGTTAGGTGGGAGAAATATCTCTGTAAATGACAATTATTTGATTTTTTTACACACAATTGTCCATTTACAGAGAGATTTCTCCCACCCAGCATGGGTATGTATAAAAATACACCTCAAAACACATTATACTACTTCTTCTGAGTACGGCGATACCACATGTGTGACACTTTTTTGCAACCTAGGTGCGCTAAGGGGCCTAACGTCCTATTCACAGGTCATTTTGAGGCATTTGGATTCTAGACTACTCCTCACGGTTTAGGGCCCCTAAAATGCCAGGGCAGTATAGGAACCCCACAAGTGACCCCATTTTAGAATGAAGACACCCCAAGGTATTCCGTTAGGGGTATGGTGAGTTCATAGAAGATTTTTTTTTTTGTCACAAGTTAGCGGAAAATGACACTTTGTGAAAAAAAAAAACAATACATATCAATTTCCGCTAACTTGTGACAAAAAATAAAATCTTCTATGAACTCACCATACTCCTAACGGAATACCTTGGGGTGTCTTCTTTCTAGAATGGGGTCATTTGTGGGGTTCCAATACTGCCCTGGCATTTTAGGGGCCCTAAACCGTGAGTAGTCGTCTTGAACCCAAATGTCTCAAAATGACCTGTGAAATCCTAAAGGTACTCATTGGACTTTGGGCCCCTTAGCACAGTTAGGCTGCAAAAAAGTGTCACACATGTGGTATCGCCGTACTCAGAAGAAGTAGTATAATGTGTTTTGTGGTGTATTTTTACATATAACCATGCTGGGTGGGAGAAATATCTCTGTAAATGACACATTTTTGATTTTTTTTTTACACACAATTGTCCATTTACAGAGAGATTTCTCCCACCCAGCATGGGTATGTGTAAAAATACACCACAAAACACATTATACTACTTCTCCTGAGTATGGCGATACTACATGTGTGACACTTTTTTGCAGCCTAGGTGCGCTAAGGGGCCCAACGTCCTATTCACAGGTCATTTTGAGGCATTTGTTTTCTAGACTACTCCCCACGGTTTAGGGCCCCTAAAATGCCAGGGCAGTATAGGAACCCCACAAGTGACCCCATTTTAGAAAGACGACACCCCAAGGTATTCCGTTAGGGGTATGGTGAGTTCATAGAAGATTTTATTTTTTGTCACAAGTTAGTGAAAAATGACACTTTGTGAAAAAAAACAATAACAATCCAATTTCCGCTAACTTTTGACAAAAAATAAAATCTTCTATGAACTCATCATACACCTAACAGAATACCTTGGGGTGTCTTCTTTCTAAAATGGGGTCACTTGTGGGGTTCCTATACTGCCCTGGCATTTTACGGGCCCAAAACTGTGAGTAGTCTGGAAACCAAATTTCTCAAAATGACTGTTCAGGGGTATAAGCATCTGCAAATTTTGATGACAGGTGGTCTATGAGAGGGCAAATTTTGTGGAAACGGTCATAAGCAGGGTGGCCTCTTAGATGACAGGATGTATTGGGCCTGATCTGATGGATAGGAGTGCTAGGGGGGTGACAGGAGGTGATTGATGGGTGTCTCAGGGGGCGGTTAGAGGGGAAAATAGATGCAATCAATGCACTGGGGAGGTGATCGGAAGGGGGTCTGAGGGGGATCTGAGGGTTTGGCCGAGTGATCAGGAGCCCACACGGGGCAAATTAGGGCCAGATCTGATGGGTAGGTGTGCTAGGGGGTGACAGGAGGTGATTTATGGGTGTCTCAAGGTGTGATTAGAGGGGGGAAATAGATGCAAGCAATGCACTAGCGAGGTGATCAGGGCTGGGGTCTGAGGGCGTTCTGAGGTGTGGGCGGGTGATTGGGTGCCCGCAAGGGGCAGATTAGGGTCTAATCTGATGGGTAACAGTGACAGGTGGTGATAGGGGGTGATTGATGGGTAATTAGTGGGTGTTTAGAGGAGAGAAGAGATGTAAACGATGGATTTGGGAGGTGATCTGATGTCGGATCTGCGGGCGATCTATTGGTGTGGGTGGGTGATCAGATTGCCCGCAAGGGGCAGGTTAGGGGCTGATTGATGGGTGGCAGTGACAGGGGGTGATTGATGGGTGGCAGTGACAGGGGGTGATTGTCAGGTGATCAGTGGGTTATTACAGGGAAGAACGGATGTAAATAATGCACTGGCGAATCGATAAGGGGGGGGGGGTTGAGGGCAATCTGAGTGTGTGGGCGGGCGATTGGGTGCCCGCAAGGGTCTAATCTGATGGGTAACAGTGACAGGTGGTGATAGGGGGTGATTGATGGGTGATTGATGGGTAATTAGTGGGTGTTTAGAGGAGAGAATAGATGTAAACGATGGATTTGGGAGGTGATCTGATGTCGGATCTGCGGGCGATCTATTGGTGTGGGTGGGTGATCAGATTGCCCGCAAGGGGCAGGTTAGGGGCTGATTGATGGGTGGCAGTGACAGGGGGTGATTGACAGGTGATTGACAGGTGATTGACAGTTGATCAGGGGGGATAGATGCATACAGTACGCAGGGGGGGGGGAGGGTCTGGGGGGGTCTGGGGAGAATCTGAGGGGTGGGGGGGTGATCAGGAGGGAGCAGGGGGCAGTTTAGGGACTAAAAAAAAAATAGCGTTGACAGATAGTGACAGGGAGTGATTGATGGGTGATTAGGGGGGTGATTGTGTGCAAATGGTGGTCTGGGGGGTGGGCAGGGGGGGGGTCTGAGGGGTACTGTGGGCGATCAGGGGGCAGGGGGGGGGCAGATCAGTGTGTTTGGGTGCAGACTAGGGTGGCTGCAGCCTGCCCTGGTGGTCCCTCGGACACTGGGACCACCAGGGCAGGAGGCAGCCTGTATAATACACTTTGTATACATTACAAAGTGTATTATACACTTTGTAGCGGCGATCGCGGGGTTAACAACCCGCCGGCGCTTCCGATTGGCCGGCGGGTTGACGTCGCGGGTGGGCGGAGCCTATTGCCGGTGGATGCGCGCGCATCCCAGCGCGCGATCCCCGGCCAGAGAGTGCCCCAGGACCTGACGCCAATCTGCGTTACGTGGTCCTGGGGCTGCCACTTTGCCGCCGCCAATATGAAGTAGGCGGTCGGCAAGTGGTTAAAGGAGTTTGTCCTTGCTTTTACTCATGGCTAACACGGTACAACACTCTAATGCTTCTACAAAGAGTATTAAAGGACCACAATCGCAAATTAAATAAATAAATACTACTTTTCTCCTATGTTGCTGTCACTTACAGTAGGTATTTGAAATCTGACAGAACCGACAGGTTTTAGACTAGTCCATTTCTTCATGGTGGATTTGCAGCATGACCTTTGTTCTTTATAAAAACACTCCCTGAAAAGGCAGGAACAAATGCAGGATTTTTAAGGGGGGGATTCCTGAAAGGTCCAGAAGCACTTATGTCCCCCGAGTGCTTCCGAAGACAGATGGCTCCATACTGCCCATGTTCAAAAGTGCGCTGGCGTATTACGGAGCTGCCTATCTTTGGAAGTACTCAAGGACACGAGTGTTTCTAAAGGGCTTCTGGAAGCAGTAAATTTGAACGGGGGACAGCGCTGGAACAACTCCCGAGAGAGGAACGGGAGATAGACTTAATTTGGACAATTCAGAGGAATATGCCACATAGTGTCACATAGCGCAAGCGTTAGCCATATGATGCAGGGATATGCATCTGCGGAAGATGGCGGCCGCGGCGCTATATAAATATTAAATAATAATAATACCATTAACATCTGTAAATAAGCTACATATCAAGTCAGAGGATAGAAACAAATTGCAATGTGCTAAATCGCATAGGTCGGCAGCTGCCATTCTATTAACCTGCTGAGCGGTCTGGACGAGCTCAGCTCGTCCAACACCGCCAGAGGCTGCCGCTCAGGCCCTGCTGGGCCGATTTGCACGAAATAAAAAGCAGCACACGCGCCGGCACTTTGCCAGCCGCGTGTGCTGCCTGATCGCCGCTGCAGCGCGGCGATCCGCCGCGTGCAGCGGCGAAAGAGGGTCCCCCCAGCCGCCCGAGCCCAGCGTAGCCGGAACAAACAGTTCCGGCCAGCGCTAAGGGCTGGATCGGAGGCGGCTGACGTCAAGACGTCGGCTGACGTCCATGACGTCACTCCGCTCGTCGCCATGGCGACGAGGGAAGCGAAACACGGAGGGCCGCTCATTGCGGCCTTCCGTGTTATCTCTTGCCGCCGGAGGCGATCGGAAGATCGCCTCCGGAGCGCCCTCTAGTGGGCTTTCATGCAGCCAACTTTCAGTTGGCTGCATGAAATAGTTTTTTTTTTTATTTAAAAAAAACCCTCCCGCAGCCACCCTGGCGATTTAATCAGAACGCCAGGGTGGTTAAAAAAAAAATGCATGACAATGCATACGTCGTGTGCGATGATGTTCCCGGCTAAGTTACAACGCAGCACATGGGAACGCAAACTGTAGTGTGAATGGTAACATGAAAGTCTATAGACTTTCCTGCTACCTGCATTGCAGGCATTATGTGTGGTACTGTCTGTCATGACTAACCGCACATAGTGTGAATGAGCCTTAAAGCAATACCAATACTGCTATCTAAATAGTATCTTCAGCAATAAATAGACAAACAGTCCCTTGTAGTTGTGCTGGGCCTTTTAACACCTAACTTTACAACACAGTATAGAAAGCAAACATATCTCCACATTTATTGTTCATATCAGAAGACACACTTTTTTTCACAAAGGTGCAATTCATGGCAGCACGGACACATCCAGCCAGCACTAGGGGAAGGGGGAAAACAAGGGTGAATGAGGGAGAGAGGAGGAGTGGAGAGACTGAGATAGCGAAGAGAGCGTATCTGTATTGCAGTACCACATCACACAGAGGCTACTTGCCTGTAATGTGACTCCTGTCCCTGCCAATCTCTCACACAAGCTGCAGCAGCCCTCCTGGAGTCTAGGGACAGTCGAAAAATGTTCAACCTGTGAAATACCTAATGTAGCTGTCCACATGCAGTCTTTACAATGGTGAGAGAGCTGAGTTTTTCCTACAGACCCTGCAGTAGGCAAGCCTCTGTATATTTACCAGCTTGCCCGCTTCAGCGATTTCAGGGAATTTTTTTTAAAGGTACAGGAGTCTCAAAAGGGTATTCCAGACATTGGTAACCCCTAGCTGAATGCGCCAGTGAAAGGATTTATACAAATATGCTGACCAGCCTCCCTGCTTGCTGCACACTTTTTTGGCAGTTGGAAGGAGCAACTGCCATTCGCTAAGTGCTTTTGAAAATAAAGAAAACCCTGAGAACCCCCCATGAGAAAATGGGCTAATCCCAAAAACACAGGGAAAAGAACCCTTGGCTACTTACTTCAACCATCATTTTTATTTATTTATTTGAGTATTTATATAGCACTGACATATTATGCAGCGCTGTACAGAGTATATAGTCTTGTCACAAACGGTCCCTCAGAGGGGCTCACAATCTAATCCCTACCATAGTCATATGTCTGTATGCATTGTGTATTGCATGTATCATAGTCTAGCGCCAATTTAGGGGGAAGCCAATTAACTTATCTGTATGTTTTTGGGAGGAAATTGGAGTGCCTGGAGAAAACCCATACAGGCACGAGAAGAACAAACAAACTCCTTGCAGGTGTTGACCTGGCTGGGATTCAAACTGGGGACCCAGTGCTGCAAGGCGAGAGCATTAACCCCTACACCACCGTCCTGCTACTATGCAATGGCGTAGCAATAGGGATTGGAGAGGTTGCGACCACATCGGGGCCCTTGGGTCCTCCCTCTTTATTGGTACTGTGCTTGTAATAATCACTTCTATAGATGCTTTGAACAGTGGTAATCATTAACAACTGTTCTCCATCCCCTTCTTGCACCTCTGACACTGTGGTTGTCTTTGGCAGGTTTTGGTGCGCCGTATCAAGTGTTATGTATCGAGTGCTTGAGGGAGTCCCAAGTAAAATTTGCACCGGTGGCCCACAGCTCCTTAGCTACGCCAATGCTACCACGTCGCCATGCTGCCCATTTTTATAACCTCCCCTTTTTTTCCCCTTTTTCATTTTTTTTTTTTTTTTGCTGTAATGGAAATGATCAATAAAGATTTTGGTACATATTTGCCTGTTGGTGCATCAATAGGCTCTTTTCTATGTGGTACAGTTTTAATATCCTAAGACGCACAGTTGTGCTTTTGACTGTTTATAATATTAGGCGGTGCTCTCTGGATATCCTCCTTTGTTTGAGAGTTTTAAAGCAGGGCTGATCCAGGGCTGCTTTTATTTCGGGACTGACTCATGCTCCTCCTGAAGGACTCTTTAAAGAGAATTATCTGTGAAGTGTTAGGTGAGGTTTTGCAGCTTGGTTCCTGCAAGCTATCTAATGGCGTATTAAAACACCAGTCCACGCATTTAACTTTTAAAGCAAACAAATGGAAATGACAATAATAAAAGAGAAGAAGAAATACTCCGTGACCTTCTGAGATTTTAAGTGCTGGGTTTGAAGAGTGTGCACAGGAGTGTATAAGTAGCAGGCCGGCATTGTCATTGCTGACAGGACATGATTTATCTTAAATGTCTCTGGCCGTTTGGCTAAAAGATTTAAGTAAACAACTTCGGTTCCCCTCATGTTCTCTTTACTGCCACCTCCCACTTGTTGGAACCACGGCCAAGAAAAGCAACCAGGCAGTTCATCTATCCCTAGCGAAAATGTGACTGCGTTGGGATGGCTTGTCTTATAAATAAGATGAGTCGACGTAACTACTGAATAGTGTAGAGCAGATACTGAAAAGTGTGGGGTATATGGTCAGGGCCAGTCCTAGACTTTTTTTCTGCCTGCAGCAAACTTGTGAGGATGTGCAAACCCCCCCCCCCCCCCCCCACCACCACCACCTTTTCGATTTGAAATGATCGCATTTACTCTGATTCATTTAATTCTAATGAAATGCTTCTGATCTCCTGCCTCTCCCCTCCTCACTCACTGTCAGACTCCTCACAAAGTACAACCAGCTGCTTTTCCCTAATGATGACCTCTTGACCTCTCTCTCCTACTCTGGCTGCATGCTGTTAGTGTAAACACACAGTACAAACATGCTGCCCCTGTAATCTCTGTGCCTGATGCAAGTGTTTTACCTTGCTTCATGAGAGAACCGGCCCCGTATATTGTCTGTTAGCTGTTTGCCCGATGCATCAAATGCAGTGAACTGGTCCTTGTCACCCCTTTTCTGACCAGGTTTTATCTGTACAGCATGGCAGCAAAACAATTACCAAACCCTACAAATGCCTTTCTACTTTACACAACTGGATTCCTAAACTCCTCTCCTCATTTTTAAACAGCTAGGTGGTTTCCTGAAATTCATATGATGACATTATATATATTTCTCCTCCTACTCATAAAAATGACTTTTTTTTAAGTATCCCAGGGGTTTCTTTTATATTTAAACATTAACAAAGAAGGTTGAATGTTTTATGGTCTCTAATCACTGGAAGCCTATTCTGCCAAGAAAACTTTTGTGGCTGTAATTTGCTAATCAGTGATGTTTTCTATATTCCTGGCAAGCTACCAACAAGACAGAAGCTGTCACTTCCACGCCTAGAAATTAACTCTTTTAGGCGGCAAAATAAAACAAGTAAAACAACCTGCTAATTGATATGTTTTGTACTGTACATACACATGTTTATCTCATCATGTTACATATCACCTTGGGTACACTTTAATATTAAACTCACCCGGAGCAACCAATAAAGACCACCTGTGTACAATGGCCATCCGACATTTCCTTAAGATCCAACATAACCCTATAGGCCTGAGCAACACCGAAGCAGGTTGTTCTCCCCACTCAATCTAACTTTTGGAATCTGCTTAGTCATATATGCCGTTTGTTGTCCCAGCGCTGCCCTCCTCCATAGCAATAGACGCCTTGCTAGCCTGCAAGCTAGTGTTACATCTTTACCAGACTCTCGCCCAAGGGATTGAGCCCCGATTTACTTATAGTGTGTACATTGCCAGCCTTACACACATATCCTCCCACCGAAATTCCCCTCCTCATTTTACTCAGCCAGACATTTTACTCAGCCAGACTCCTGTAAATCCAGTGGCAAAATAATGGTGTGGCTTCTCCTGGCGTCATCTTTTGGAGGCTGTTTGCTATGTCATAACAGCAGCTTGGCCTCATGCAGCCCTTTCTGGGAGAGTAGTGCACTTGTCACAGCTACTGACCTTCTCCCTGGTCTACCAGGGCACGGTTTCGGGGAGTGAGCCCCTTGGTAGGGTGGCATGGTGAGGGAGCAGTGCAGGAGTTTCTGGAATGTAGACACTGCGGATTGTTGGAGGATTGTTGAATGTGTCTAGACAGCAATAATCAGAGCTGAGGTGGCTCAGAGTGCTATGGCAGACATAGATGACCAAATGGTGGGGTCACGTGATGCTTAAAATGAGTGCTTTAGGTAAGTAGGGTGTACAGTGATAGGCTAGCATTCATTACCTGTCTTCCTTCATTTTGCACCTAAAAGTCTTGAAATTATCCAAGTGAGACTAATCAAACCTTGCTTGTTGCCATGAGGACACCACACAAATAATGTAATGCTGGTTCTCTGTGACCAGTCCAGCTAAAGTCCACCAAATGTAGATAACAACCTCACAGCATTACGGGGTGCACTGTTAAGTTATGAACCTTCATATGAGCAAAAGCAGCCTCAATAATGAATCACTTCAAACAGGGACTATGCTAATTATTCCTTTATGCTCCTGAAAAGACACATTTAGGACCGCTACCTACACATCATTTTATTGTGATATACAAATCCCTAAATACCCCACCCCAAATAAGTGACCTCCCAAAAACATAATAGTGATTGACAAATGTAAACAATAAACACTTCTTGTAAATTGCTTGCAATCAAGTAAGTATTAAGGTTCCAATATGTTACAGTGCACACAGTACTACTGGAGCCATAGATCTTACCAGATGTGCCCGCTGACTGATGCCAATTATGCTGGTATTGTTTGAATCCAGCGCTGCCCTCTGGCCGTTATGTGCAACATTGTCAGCCCAAGTATTAGGTGCATACAGTTCGTTCCACCTCCGTTCTCCGCTGAGACTCAGGAGGTGGGTGGGGTTCCAAACCAGTGCTTTACTCCCCTTGCTCCTCCGTACATGTCCAATCAGGACTTAACAGCGTGCTCCCTGAGCCCTGCATGCGGACACATGATGTCCCACGTGCCCACTTCGGCCAATCAGGTTCCGGGTCAGCGTCATGCATTACAAAAGACGCATGTGATGCATCCCATGACACGCACAACTCCGCCTCGCGCCGCACGCCAAGAAAGCGAGGCGGAGTTGTGCGTGTCATGGGACGCATCACATGTGTATTTAGGAATTTGTATGATATAAAAATGATTGGTGTAGGAATGCCATGTAACCACATGCCTTGATAAAGGGGGACCCTGTGTGTCTCCCGAAACAGTTGTTGGACTATCTTGTGGAAATTGGCACAATAAAGTGTGTGCTGTACATGTGGTGTGCTGACAATCCTTTTAACTTGTATTGATTGTGCGGTATTGCCTAAGCCACTTTGTCAAGCACCTAGGAATTGTTGATGGTGTGCCGATTTCTTCTAGGAACATTACCTACACAACATAACCTTTATAACAGATTTATACTTTTTGTGCCCCTAGGCCAAGTATGATGTGGCTCCCCTCTCTTGTGCAACAGCACCATCCCATTCCATGTGCAGCCCCCTCTTCTATGTGTATTATTCATGTACAGCATCCCCTTTCTTTCATGAACATCTCCATTGAGCATCAGTTTCCCTTTTTCACATATTGCTCCCCCTTTTCAGCCTTCTCTTTCATACGTAGCAATCACTATTTCATGTCCAGGTGCCCACTTGGGCTGCAGCCGCCCAAGGCCTGGGCGTTTATGGCCTTTCCAGAAATCCAGCCCTCACTCCTCTTCCTGTTCAGTAAGCCTGCACCTATTCAGTGAGGAGAGCTTGGGCAAGTCTCCCTAACACTGCTACTGCCTATAGAACGCACCCTAGTGGTTGCAGCTCTGACGCTTGGAGTCCACCAGGAGAAAAGCGAGATATAAATGTTCTGTGTCTAGTCTAGTGCATTATGACTGAAGCTCTTCTGAATTCTCCCAAGAAACCGGAGGAGATGTAAATATCTGAATTTAGTATTCAGAAACACTGATCAGTGAACTCTGGCAGGGAAGATAAACGATGACAGCCAAGTGTTATTGCATGATGTAATACTATAATACGCTTTATAGTTTCTGAGCTGGAATTGCAATTTACTTTATAGGAAGGAGATGGGGCTCTGTTTTACACAATAAGCAAATTTAGAAACAAACATCAAACGGATCTTGTTTACTAACTAATCCATGGTTGCCTTTCTTTGGCAGCGCGCGGGACTCTCGCACGCAGTAAAATGAAATCTATAAAGGAAAAAAAAGTTTTTCCATCATTTATAGTGTGGCAGAAAATTCAGCAAATGAAATGAAAGATGCTAAGGTTACATAAACACATGCGAAAAGCGAGAGGCGATTCAAATAATGTGATAGCACTGGCAGGCCCCCGGTGTGACAGGTTATACTGGGAGCCCTGTTCAGTGGCGTAGCACGGGGCCCTGTCAGGACTTTAAAGAGAAACCGTAACCAAGAACTAAACGTCATCCCAATCAGTAGCTGTGATACCCCCTTTCCCAAGAGAAATCTTTTCCTTTTCTCAAACGGATCATCAGGGAGGTCTGTATGGCTGATATTGTGGTGAAACCCCTCCTACAGTGTGATGTCAGCACCTCACAACAATGAGGTCCTGACATCACATCGTGGGAGCTGTGTTGCATTGTGGGAAATAACAGCTTTTTCCAACAGCCAAAAATGCAAGCAGCATCTCCTTCCAGTGACATC